>NC_134267.1:197118002-197815002 GCF_031893055.1 Leptodactylus fuscus | reverse complement strand
ATCCATGGGCCACATTTGCCCACAGATGCTTTACTTATACACGTAAACTTCAATCACAGTCCTCAGTGGTCACGTGACCTTATCTAGCGGTGTAACCCTAATGACTGCAGAAGCCCAATTACAGGCCACAGTGGCCCCTGACATTAGTCAGCAGACCATAGGAGAACCCAGGTAAGGTAACACTGTTTTTTATGTTTTCGGTTTATGATCACCTCCAAAAATTATGTTCCAGGGTCTGAAGTAAAGAGACCCCAGAGGATAATAGCAGTTTCGATTCAGTCGTGCTCAGTCCGAACAAAACTAAGGGCTCGTTCACACGTGAGCCCAGGGGAGGTTTTTGACAGCGGATTTCGCGTCAAAAACCTCCCCTTACAATGGTGGTCTATGCAGACCTCTAGGCTTCTTTTTTCCGCTATCGGTGGGCTGCTGCTAGCGGAGAAAAGAAGCGACCTGCCCTATCTTCAGGCGGAAGCCGCGCGGGCCGCCCCCGGCAGCACCCTCCTATGTCGGCTCATTCATTTGAGCCGACAGCGGAGGGGAAAGCCACGACCGTGATGGTCGCGGCAGGTGAGTTTTGACCAGAGAGAGACGTGGCTCGCCGCGTCTCTCTCGGTGTCAAAACCCGCACGGGCAGTTCACGTGTGACCTAGCCCTTAAAGTGGAACCTCGCAAATATTGTAATAACAAAACAAAAATAACCGTCATGCACAAAATAACGTTATCTGGGTTGACGTTTGGTTTTAGTTATTTTTCGATTAATTGCTCAACCCCAGGTAAAGACACTTGTACAAGATACCTGCAGCCTCCAAAAAAAAAATGTTTTTCTGTTTTTCACTGAAAACTCTTCTAAATGCTGTGTATGAACAGCCTCATAGTCTCAATTATTTTCTAAATACTTGTTTTAAATGTAACCTGTCACTGCAATAAAGTTAGATCTCTATGAAGCTATTTCAAAGGGGGAATAATGCCCCCTCCTCCTTCCATGTTAACACGGCCACAGCAATACCGGCGGTCCTGGTGGAGCAGTGTAGATTGACGTGTTCAGATATCAATGAGCTCTCACCACACTGATTCAACCCTGAAGGCGGGTAAAATGGACTGCTTTTAATCCACAAAACTTGTGACTAAACAAAAAAAAAAGGCAGAATACCAAGAAGACGAGCAAAATAACCAAGTACTGGAAATTACCACCAGCCTGAAATATTTGTGTGGGGCTAATTGTGACTTGGGTGCCCTGCTGAGTGTCTAAAGTCTGTGCACAAATGTGGTATCACCACCATATCACATAGACAGTCCCCTCGACAATATATTACAATATACTCCATCGAAAGCCATTGATCTGACATAGAAACAATGAATTTAGGCTAAGGCTGACTTTAAGTTCACACGGGGCAAGTTGGCAGCGGATTTTGACTCAGAATCCGCCTCAAAATCCACTGCTCCCATTGACTTCAATGGGAGTTACTCACTTCTTTTTTCCGCTAGCTAGTAGTGGAAAAAAGAAGCGAGCTGCCCTATCTTGCCGCGGATTCCGTGGCTGAATCAGCCGCGGCGCAGGGCTCCTGCCCACTCGTTTGGGCCTAATCCATTGTGGAATGCTGCAACGGAATGTGTACACACGTACTCCGTGTGAACTACCCTAACAGCGACTCCCATTGCACAAAGTTTACCATGGCACCCTGCAACTTCTTCAGCAATGTTAGTGAACGCATCGCAACCCTTAGGATGTCACAACTGTGATTTCTAGTCGCCAAAAGATTTAACACTGCTGGATTTTTTTTTAAACTAGGAGTTGCCCTAGCCACAACCTTGGGGGAGCAACGTGACTCCATTCAGTTATATCGGTGAATGAAATACAGGGTGACTAAGTGTTCTATGGATACACAACGGGAGTCATGGCATCCATAGATCACACTGTGTAGCCCTAGTTTTATTGTTCCTAAAAGAAAACAAGACCCATAAAAAAGAACCTCACTAGGGGTGCATTCACACTGAGTAAACGCTAGCTTATTTTGTAGAGTAAAATTACACTTGTAAATTTTGCTATCCCATTGACTTCAATGACATTTTACAGGCGTATTTTTACAGGCGTATTTTTTACAGGCGTATTTTTTACAGGCGTATTTTTTACAGGCGTATTTTTTACAGGCGTATTTTTTACAGGCGTATTTTTACACTTGTAAAAAAATATCATTGAAGTCAATGGGATAGCAAAATTTACAAGTGTAATTTTACTCTACAAAATAAGCTAGCGTTTACTCAGTGTGAATGCACCCTTATACTGTATGGAATACATACAAGAGACCATAAATGCAGCAGTATTTATCGAAAAGAGAGCGGCTACGTTTATTGAATGAAATACGGCAGAAACTTGGACAGTCGGACATTAGAAAAATGGTGCAAGTGACATGCATCATAAAATGAAGGCCTTTCTCAGCACAACGCATTTACATTGGCTTGTTACTATACATGCAAAGTACCGGAGGACATGAATATCAGACATAAGCTTACATGAGTGTGCTTAGTGGAAAGGCACACACTGATTTTTCCAATAGGGATTAGCAAACGCAGAAGTGCCCACAATGGTTACAGTAAAATGTCCCCTGATCAGACTGACACTAGGTTTGGGCTGTCTGTTGTTCTGGTCCTTTGGAGGACCAGAATAACGGACAAGTGATCCTCTAAAATAGCAGACACATGACTTACCCACACGTTACTGAAAAATTGTGCTGCAAAAAAATCCAATCCTGTGTGTTATTTTTAGAATGTTGTATGTCAATTACCGTATGTGTGCAAAATTGCTGTGATTTTGATGAGGTTTTTCCCTTTGGACTAACATAAAAGCAGCTATAAACGCTGACTGATGTATATTGCATTCTTGCTGCGGAAATGCTGCCAGCAGAGGCCAAATATTAGGATCCTGGGCCCCAATGCAAAATCTGTAACAGGGACCCCCATGTATCCCCCAGGGCTTACTATGTACTGTCTATCTATCTATCTATCTATCTATCTATCTATCTATCTACTGTATAATGGTGTCTTCCCCAGGCTCCAGGGCAGGTAGCAATTGCTACCTCTTTACCCTCTACAGCTTGGCCCTTGGAAACTCAAACTGCATTTTCACTACGTTTTTTTGGCACAGCATTTTAGTCTTGTGTACCCAAATATCTTAGGAGAGTACATGGGTTTATAATGGTGGTCTCAAGTAAGAAAGTGTACTTGTTATTTTATGGAGTATCTCAGTAATAACAAGTTATCCCTAAGGCTGGCTGGAGACGTCCGAGCTGCAAACGGCCTGCCGTAAAATAAAAGCACGGGCTGCATACAGAGATATCCTTGTGTGCTGCCCATGCTTCCACGGCTCCTTTCACTAAATGAATAGGAACAATGGAAGAACAGGCCACAAAATAGGACAGGAATAGGACCTGTCCTATCTGAGGCGCTTGGACTGTCGGCCCGCACATGGAACCATGAAAATCACGGTTGTGTGTATAGGCCCATAGAAAAGAATTGGTCAGTGTGCTATCTGTGAAATACACGGACAGCACACCGACCCACACAACGGTCGTCTACAAGGGACCTTTTTCAGTAGATAGTGGAAAACTTTTAGTTCAGCGGGGGTCTCACTACTGGTACTATACTCGCCCAGTCCTATTAACAACGAATGCAGCATTAGTACGCATTTAAATGGGGGACACAGGACCCCTACTTTTCAGATCGGTTGGGGTCCCAGCACTAGGAACCCCACTGATCTAGCAGTAAATGAAGGATAAGTTATTACCAGAATGCCCTATTAAGCAGGTCCACATCTCTATTTTTTCCATATAGAGCTATAAAATACCTGCTTTCACCAAGCAAATGAAAAGAGAACCATCAGCTCTCCTGACACGTCTAAGTTAGTACTTCTAGTCCCTATGCGATAACAATACTGGGTCATCTTTGTTTAGAACTCTACATTATTCCACCCACCTGTTATTCCTCCAGGAAATGTATGAATAAATGGACAGTTGGGTGTAACCATTTCCCTTGTTAAAGGACCATGTCCATTTGACACGCCCTACTGGCGTGTAAAAGTAGTAATAGTATATACAGTCATAGTATTATATAGGGATAAAGGTATTCAAAAATGTCTAATAGGAATAGAAGAAGAAAGAACAGAACGATGTAGAGTTTTAATAAAAGATTACAAATATTGTTTTCCCCAAGGCTGTAGAGTTGGTAGGTCAAAGCACAGACGCCTCTACCTTTCCCAATCCCGACTCCAACGTCAACTCCTTTATGAATGGTTGATAGCCAAGATCAAACAGAAGCAGTAAAGATCCTCTAATTCACCAAAAATAATAATAATTGAGTTCCTATGACAGAAAATACGTAACACACATCTAAATAATGATACAATTTTAGCAATTGTATGATATAATTAAAACGAATCGCTGTACTCTGAAGTAGGAGTCACAAACATTTTTCCAACTCCACCCAACCAAAACTAATAACATTGCATGCTCGGGAATGGCGGGGGCTAGAGAAAAAATTTCAACTGTGCCAGAATCAGTGGAGCAACAGCTATTAAATGATGCATAGAGCTGGACTTGTTGGGGGTGGTGAAAGGTTCTCTTTAAATAATTACTATCTTTTCAGAGCAAATTTTCTCATTTAATAGAGCATGTGATTTTGGAACAAAATGTAATGCACTTTAGTTAAAAATGTAGCTACTTTTATCTGTAATCCCTCTCTAAAGTTCATGCAACTAGGTGTCGTCTTTCTAGCTATGTTACAGTTCACTCTCTGTTGCTAGGTTAGTTTCATCTCCATAGATGCAAGACAGATCACAATGAGTGGAAGAGGGCAGGGCAGGTCTGTTCACACAATGAATACAGATGGGATGGGTTGGCTTTCCTCATAGCTTCAAACACATCTGCAAATTGCTCTGTGCAAATGACTGAACATTCTGCACAACTCTTATAACAGCTTACAATTTAAGAAAAGTATTCTATGTACTTATCTATGTATCTACTTCTGGCCACTTGTGTGATTATAAATAGGAAATTATTCAGACAGCAGGCATCTTTCCTGACTGTCTTCACTCCTTCCTTTCATGGGTAGGTTGGAGTAGTTCACTGGAGTAGTTCTTTTAGTTTGCATGATCAGCAAGATCCCAATTCACCAGCAGTACTCAAGATTAGCAGTACAGACACAGTGTAAGGGAATTTAGAACAAAGGGGCCACAGGTTTTGTGGCTCAGTAGTGTGAACTTACTCCTCATTGGGGAAGCATGGCCCTTACCTGGAAAACTGTTTGAAGAAGGCATAAACTGGTCTCAGGTCTGGTGGCAAGGAAGAGGTACAGTATGAGTTTGTGCTCTCATCCAGTCTGGAATACAGGGAGCCCCTGATCAATGGGGTATCGGGTGTCAGACCCTCATGAATCTGATATTGGTTGATACCTATCCTAACAATAAATCAATATGTAAATCTTGGAAATCCCTTTAATAATGGTAATAATGATTTAAGTAGTGTTGATTGTTGGTTTACCTAATTGACTCTGATACGAGACCGTCCCTGTGTAGTGGGTGTCCTTTATGTCAATGTGGGATATACAGTACATCTCCCGACCCTGTGTCTTACTATAAAATACAGTAAGGCACAATGGAGCTTTGTGCTGCTATGATAAGAATTATGAAGGTAATACAGTGAATGATGGCGAGCCATGAGATAGATTTAACTAAAATGTCCTCTGTTAGAGTTATGGATCCGGGGATAATCCTAGCTGCTGAGTTTAGAATGGACATGAAATATTAGGGATGTAAAACTGTCAGACATAAACCACTGCTTATATCACGAAAGAAGGGAAGAATTAGAAGAAAGGCCTGCATAATATTGAGTCCACAGTGGCGATCTGCGCTACAATAGCTATCAGGATAAATGAAGCTGCGCAGATCACATGCTGGGAATAATGAGATATATGTAAAACAGTCATTTGTGTCGTACAATAAACAGAATGTGTTGAGAAGATATCAGCTTATGGTGCGGGCAGGATGTAAAGATGTAGGCGCACATTTGGGGCTATTCTGGGAGCGCTCTGTTTTGAATATTGTTTTCTTTTTGCATAATTGCTTTTTGTATCTCTTTTCTTCCGCTGTTTTCTGGCAGCTGTGAAGTGGGCTGCGAATGCTAAAACATCACTGTCTCCTTAAAGAGCACCTGCCCTAAAATGGATGCACTTTAAAGCGGACATTTACAGGACCGCTATGTGTCTCTTAGCCAATGAACCCTACTAAAAGTCTTCTCAATGGTGCTGACTTGCCAAAAGTGATTGACTGTTATACTCTTATGTTGTACCTCCCTGACAATGGAAATAGGTCACTTTAATCGGAGTCTAAACCCCCCCCCCCTCCCCATGTACGTTATGGAACACGTTACAGTGATAAACAACATTTGTCACTTCTGTAGATTTGAGGAAAATCATCTTCACTCCGCCTTTAATTCTCTGCAGCGCTGCTCTTGCCACTCAGACCCTAAAATTATCTGCCAGTCACCATATACAATGAAAGATGATCCTCCCACTGCTATGAAATCATCCATACTACTTGAGCAGCAAGAGCAGTGCACCCATGGCTGAAGGCCCGCCCCCAGTGCACCATCTTCCTCATTTGCATAAAACTTCAAAGTTTTTTTTTTCCCCAACTCTTCAAAAGTGACATGCATAACAAAAGTATGAGATTTATCACTGTAATGGCTCTGGAACAGGTTGACAGATGAATATGTTTGGGGGAAGTTTAACTTGGAGCGTCCTGTGCCCCAATGCAAAATCAGTGATGAAGCCCCTACTTAACTTGTGCCATCTTTAATGGCGGTATTAAAAAAAAATTTGGTAGACTAGCCCCCTCAGGGTCAAGTAGTAACTGCTACCTCTGTACCCCCTATAGCTACGTCACTGCGGAGGTGATAGACTGCCTTGAAAATATTTCCTACAGCTGGCTTCACATAAAGGATCTGATTCGAGGTCTATAAAAACAGACATTGTATTCAATAGTGTATTTTAATTTTTGACATCCAGGTCCAAAACGCTTCTTTATTTTTCAGCATTACGTAGCAATGAACTTGTTAAAAAATGGATAAAACATGGACAGTGCGCAGATAATGCCCGTGTGGTGTCTGTTTTCTATCATGGATCCATAGATCTACATGGCCAAGATGAATGGAGAAAAGAGGGAAAAAATACCTCTTTTCTGTAACATACAGCCTCAGCCTGAAAGCATTTCCAAAAGCCAACTGAGTTTTATTTTCCATTGTTGGTGAAAGAATGGGCTCCCCCAATATCTTGCCATCCAAATAAAGGATAGGCTATAAAATCCATATTCCTGGACAAACCCTTTAATAAAACTTGTTAAACTATAAGGGCTAGTTCACTCAGAGTTTTTTGCAGACGGATTTTGATGCGGAATCTGCCTCAAAATTTGCCTGCAAAAAAGGCTCCTGTTCACTTCAATGGAAGCCACTCGCTTCTTTTTCCCACTAGCAATTTTTTTCACTTACCGGGAAAAAGAAGCGACATGCCCTATTTTCCCACTGAATCCATTTGCGGCACGAGACTCACTACCAATTAGGCTCATTCATTCAGGCCTAATTAGGAACGGGATTCTGCGACATGATGCTGGTGCACTGCATCGGCATCCCGTTACAGCTAGCCATGTCGAAAAAGGTTTCCGCCGCGTGAACATACCCTAATATATATATATATATATATATATATATATATATATATATATATATATATATATATAGTATACAGATATCCTTCATAAACTATCACACAGTGCTATTACCATGATATACAGATAACATTCCTATACACCAATATATAAAATAACTAAGAGTGTCTGTATAGTACAATCTATCACACAGTACCTAAATAATGCTGTCAAAGTGTCATAATAGCATGGCCACACTGTGCCCAAAATGGCAGTCTAGCATACCTGAACAATACCATCACAATACACAAATAATAGTGCCATGCAATGCCCAAGTAATAGTGGTATATAGTCTAACACCGCCGCCTTCTCCTAAATCTATCCCCATTGGGTGAGATGTATGGCCCCACAACTGTTTGTACTTATGAGGTTTATACATTCCCATTCAAAGTGTACCAGAAAATACAGAGAAAATGAGGGGCTGCATTACGCGGTCAATAAATCTGTAGCAGAATACGTCTCTGCACACAGCCATAAATCCTCAGTATCCCTTTATGTTTCCGACTCCATTGGGTTCCAAGGGTCATTTACTGATCAAAAATTGGTATCAAACGAAGAAAGCTTTAGATATATTTTGCATTGTTGATGCTCCTTATGTTTTGCAGAGTCTGCAAGGAGTTATACTACAATAATAGAATACAAAAGCACAAAGAGGAATATAAATCTGAAGTCACAGATCCCAGAAACATTTACATGCTTTTCCGATATTTCTTTCTAGCTCTAAAACCTTTAAAAGGCAGAAACTCAGTAAATACTTCATGTGTATGGAACAGAAAGACGCCCGCTGCCTTAAATGAGAGGAAACCAATTATCGTGCCATTTCCAGAGGTGGCCGAGCAAGAATTTCACATGCTCTTTCCTTGAAACCCCGCAAGGTTCTTCTACCTAAACAGCTGCTATTTTAGATGTGGACATTTTGATGATGTATTCTACAAATGCTATAATTCTACACACTGCCGGGGTAAAATGGCGAAATGCAATCTTGGCTGATAAAACGGAGTTAAAGCACCATCTGCAGTCCTGTATACGTGCAATAATTCAGGCCTGGACTACCCTCCAGACCAGGGGTGGGCAATTAATTTTCCCATGGGGCCGTATAAGAAATTGAAACTATGTTAGAGGGCCGCGCCACGGCAAATTTAGCTCCACCCACTTCTACGTTGACTCCGCCCATTCACAATCATCTTTCCATGTGCCCCCCCACAGTATAATCCTCCTACAGTCACCCGTACATTATATGTCCCCACATTATAATGTTCCCTTCCAACTGCCCCACAGTATTAAGCCCCTCTCCTGGTGCCCCAGTATAAACTGGTGGAAACTAGAGGGGACATGAAACTGGAGCAGCTGGAGGGGGACATTAAACAGTGGGGGTAGTTGGAGGGTGGCAATAAATTGACAGCTGGAGCGGGACATGAAACTGGGAGCAACTAGAGGGGGACATTAAAATCGGGAAGCTGGAAGCAGACAATAAACCGTAGGGGTAGCTGGAGGGTGACATTAAACTGGGGGCAACTAGAGGCAGACAGGTCCCCCTCTACAGCTTCCTCCACGGTTTAATGTCCCCCCAGTCTGTGCCCTCTTCATCTACCCCCAGTTTTATGTCCCCCCCCCCTCCATTTCTCCCTCAGTTTCATATCCCCCTTTATTTTCCCCATTTCATGTCCCCCCTCCATCTCTCCCCCAGTTTCATGTCCCCCCCCCCCCATCTGCCATCTCTGCCCTAGTATAACATTCCCCTTCCATCTCTGCCCCTAGGTTACTGAGACACACACACACACACACACATAGAGACAGACATAGACAGACACACATATAGACAGACACACATACAGACAGGCACACATACAGACAGGCACACATATAGACAGGCACACATATAGACAGGCACACATACAGACAGACACACACACATATAGACACACACACATATAGACACACACACATATAGACACACACACATATAGACACACACACATATAGACACACATATAGACACACACACATATAGACACACATATAGACACACACACACACACACACACACACACTCTCTCTCTCTCTCTCTCTCTCTCTCTCCCCCCTGCAGCTCACCTTACATCTCTCTGTACTTTATGACACGCTCCACATCTCCATCTTCGGCCAGCACTAAGACACGCCCCCTAGACACGCCTCCCTAGTCAAAGCTCTGCGGGCCGGACTGAATCAGTCAGAGGGCCGGATGTGGCCCGGGGGCCGGACTTTGCCCAGGTCTGCTCCAGACAATACAGATACATACTCAATACCCCCAAGGAACAGAGGGCCTAACATGGCAAACTGCTGCTTTGTCTGGAAGCAATCATCACTTTAATATTCATAGAAAATGGGAAACTTTTTGGTACTGTTACTTTTTCACATGTGGAATAAGCAACTTTGTACATTATGATGTGAGAATCTTTAGAGGGTTTGTCCAGTCTTAGGATAGGTCATCAATATTACATCACAGAGGGTCCAACTGTTTGACAATGCCATAATGCTCATGAGAGTTCTGCGGTCTGTTCATGGTTTATACTGACAATGCTGCAATACCCAGAGTGGCAACTAGTGAAAGTATTGCACTCTGAATAGGGAGAGCATCCAGACACATTGTAAACAATGCAGAGGCTTTGCTTAGTCTGGGTTTCTATGTACCTGATTTTCTTTGTTCTGAAACTGTAAAATCCAAAATATAAAAATATTGCGTAAAAAAAGTTTAAAATAAAAATAATGAAAAGATGGCAGTGCTCGTACACATGCAGCATGTTCAGACTGCTGATGCTGAGTGTCGGACCCCCACCAATGTAATATTCACAGAAAATAAATTCAAATGAATAAAAATTAGACAAAATCTTGGCGCTTGATCCTCATTCTGTCTCTTACCACAATGCAGATGTAGGATCCACAGGGCTGGGATCTGAAGAGGACTCTGAGGTGGAAGACTGCCTTAAATTCTTCTCCATATTCCATCATGTGAACCTAGCCTGAGGTTGCTACACATTACATATAAGTGTCTGTTTAGCTTATGTATAAAGAAAGCATCCGGCATATAGTGTATATTAAGCACTCATAAAACAAAGGGCACTTAGTGGTATCCATCTTCCATAGGTGTCCATATAAAAACCACAAAAAAATAGAGGAGTTACAAACCTTCATAAGTTATAGAAACAACACATTGTGCCACACTGTTTCTGGATTTACCCCTCTGAGAATTACAGAAAAAGTGTAGGACAGCTGTAGGAGTATTCCTGTCTAGGCCATGTCTGGCCAAAATGGGAATATCATTATTATTTATTTTTATAGAGCACTATCAATTCCATGATTCTGTACATTATTGTATTAATTCCATGTGTTGCACAATATTATATTAATGCCACGGGGCTGTACATTATTATGGTACATTATTATATTAACTCCATGTGCTGTACAGTATTATATTATTGCCATGGTGCTATACATTATTATATTAATTCCATGGTGCTGTACATTATTATATTAATTCCATGGTGCTATACATTATTATATTAATTCCATGGTGCTGTACATTATTATATTAATGCCACGGTGCTGTACATTATTATATTAATGCCATGGCGCTGTACATTATTATATTAATCCCATAGTGCTGTACATTATTATATTAATTCCATGTTGCTGTTCATTATTACATTATTTCCATAGTGCTGTACATCATTATTTTAATACTATAGTGCTGTACATTATATTAATTCCATGCTGCTGTACATTATTATATTAATTCCATGGCTCTGTACATTATTATATTAATTCCATGGCTCTGTACATTATTATATTAACCCCATACTGCAGTACATTATTATTTTAATTCCATGGTCCATGGTACTCTACATTATTACATTAATTCCATGGTGCTGTACATTATTCTATTAATGCCATGGCACTGTACATTACTATATTAAATCCATGTAGCTGTACATTATTATATTAATTCCATTGTGTTATGCATTTGAGGGTTTACATACAATACCCAAAATACACACCACAGGTACCATACTAGCAGTGACCAACTGGCACAGTGGATAGAGGGCCCTGGCCACAAGGGCTCACAATATATAAGGAAAGGGGATAGAGAAAGGAGGTGAGGGTAGAAGTTGTTCAGATGGTGGTAAGGTGGCAGTTATTGGAGATTGTAGGACTTCCTGAAGAGCTGATGTCTTCTTGATGCCTGTGATTGCAGGGGACAGTGCTATATACTGTGGTAGGGAGTTTTAGAGTATGAGGGATGCACGGGAGAAGTCTTGGAGGAGGTTGAAAGTACTAAATGTTCAATTACTGCCATGTACATCCTACGCCTTGACAGGAGCCATTGTCACAAAATAAGTAGCGGTTTTTACTTCACCAGTCAGTGCTTTTAATACTATTGTTGACCAGTATACATCGACGCGGTTTACCACAGGTGTGAACATACCGTAAATGGGCATTTCTCTGGCAATTCAGTGAGAACTAATAAGATAATGCTGGTGTCAGGGAGCGACAGGACTAGTCATTCTCCTTGGTGATGACTTTCGATTTTTCTGCAGGTCATGCGTAGTCCTATGAGGATGCTCATCTGAAGCCTAGTCCAAACTTTGCCTTTTTAATCTTTGCACCCTTTTCTTACAATGGAAACAGGGTACAAGTGTTACAGCAAGTACATGCATAAACAGGACCAAAATAAAGAAGGCAGACAACTGTAATTGAGCCCAAAGTGATATTTGTAGCCCCCCTTTCAAGGCTTCAAATACAGTATAAAGCAGCTCTAAAAACCCTCAAGTGGAGATGTAAATGCCTGGTGTAAATGCCCTTCTCACACATATCAATTTTGGGGATTGGCAGGTCTTCAATTTGCTTTAGAAGAGACGGGAAATAACATAATGGCAGATAATGATCACAGAAGAGATGGGGAGATTGAGAGCTTGTCTGGTCCCTTCATCTGTGTGTGCATTACAATGCAAGAGAAGTACACAGCCAAACACACAGGCAAATAGCGTGACCTTCACAAGGGGACTTCATAGAAACACGACAATAAAAGCCTCGACCGTAAACTCAGTTTCCTAAAAGAAAAAGCAATTTACCCGGAAAGTGGGATTTGTTTGTTTTCGGCTCTGCGGAAATGACTTGACTCACATAATTGGGAGAAGGTTTGTGCAGAACGCTGCAATGGAAAAATTATAAAATGTCTCGAGACTTTGATTTAATCCTTGAAAGCATCAATACTATAAGCAAGCGGCAAAACATTGTAAATTATATCAGTAAAGAAGTGAAGCTCATAAAAAAGGAGCATTCTCCGTGTGGTATGGTGCTTGGTATAATGAGGAGCGGGATACATCCCAGTCTGCTGCTAATAAACATAGACTGCTGTCTGTCTAATTGGTGTCTGAAGTAACCCATCAATAAAGGAAGACAAGGAGAGGGTTACCGACTGACACCCGATCAATGGCCATACACATGCCCATATAGACAGCAGTCAGCACTATTGCCCTGCAAGTATAATAGGGCTGTCTGAGAAACAGATGAATAATAGACAAGCTGTAACTTCCTAAATTTCCTATAGTCTTTGCAACAATTTAGCCCCTAAGACGTAATTTTAGGCATTATGGCTGGACCTACTGGAATTCATCAATGTTCGTAGAGGAACTCTATACAAATATATCCTTTCCTACCTTTACCCATGGATTGACATTCTCTATCCTGAGAACAGTGGTGGGACATGACCAGCTTTGAAAAAAACACAAGTTTAACATGTTGCCATGTAAACTGCAGCCTGCAACACACTTACTGACTTCTCACCTTTGACTTTTCTTGTGACTACTCTTTTGGATTGTGTTTTACTTTGACCCTTGGCTTGCTGACTCCTCTTCTGTGTTGTCTTGTCCACTTTTAGTGTTTACACTTATTCAGAGAAGGGACTGTCGCCCAGTTGTCACTGTCATTAGGACAGTTTGAGGCAAGTGGGTAGGGATAGGGGCTGGCTTGAGTTATCAAACCCCACATAGACTATTAAACCCCCCACCCAAAAGACCCCACAGACTGTTATACCCCAAATCACCCCCCCACCCTACAGCTGTCACCAACCAAGAGGAAGATGAAACCCCACGGAATGTTATACCCCAACCACCCACCCCACCCCCACCACCCCACTCTACTAGCTTTGGCAATGCCAAATATCCACTCGGACGTGCCAATAAAGCTTGTGTGATTTGATTTGAGTTAGGAACCACTGTCTCTGTCTTTCCCTTCCTCCCTGGTCTCAGCAACAGCACTGGGGAATTGCTCCACTACCAATTCCCTTACACAGCCAGTCTGAATTAGGCTCTGCTCAACAGTCTTTTAAACTTTGGACAAATATCTCCTGTAGTTGTGAGGTTCCCAGGAACTGAATGGGTTGTCTATCTTTTGAGTCCTGAGACCATCAGTTTTAAATCTGCAGGGGTCCAATAGCCATGACCCCAGTAAATCTAGTGACTGCTACACCCCCTTTAGATATGTATCTGCTTGGAAACAGGACCCCACCCATCATTACCATCTTCTATCAGATCCCATAGCAGCCATAATGGGTTATCTCTACCTACATGACCTTATTCGATTTGTTTCCATTTATACTTCACAATGTAATTTGGTTGGGAACAAGATAGAGTATATATATGCAAAAAGAGAAACACCTGGGCAAAATCGGGGGAGAGCTGGTACCAAGGCAAAAACAAAAAAAAATGGTGAAGGAAGAGATTTACCATACATATGCATTAATATGCATATGATTATACACCTTGATCAATATGTATACTAAGAACCTCATGTTCAATATTGTAGAATTTGCTGAGTAGCGCTAGATCAATGTATAAGATTGGGATGTGCGGGTCATGTCTTTCTCTTTTTGCATATGTAGGATAGAGTATATAGTTGGGGCACCTCAAATATAAACCCGACACCCATGTATTATGGCACTGGGAGAAACACCAGCAGACTGCACTTGATCCCTGTTTCACTAAATGTCTGTGATGAAAAAAATAGTAAGTGTTTTGTAAAGGAAACCTTAAGATACAGCATTTATTCTACAAAATATTCAAGCCCTGACACCAGAATATACAGAGAAGCGGTAGCATCCCCTTTCCCCTGGTGAATAGACATTTGCATACAGCTAGATGTAGATTGCTGTTGTCCCTTGTTTCTGCTGAGACTCTGAGCTGTAAAAACGCTGCTAAATCGAGCAGCCTTTGTCTGTTTAGTGGAGAGCGTCCGGATCTTTCGAGATACAGACATCGCTGACAAAGCAGTTACCACAGAAACAGAGTATTCTCACTCTATTGTACAATGAAGATCTGCAGGCAGGGACAGCACGCTCCGTCATGTCATAGACATTGCTCGTAGCGACACAGACAGCAAAGTAAATAGAGAGGAACTGACTGCACCTGCTCTGCGATAGCATGTGGGATGTCACATACATTGTTATAATGGTAGGACTTGGGTGAATAAACGGATTATATGCTTACAAGGTCAAAGATGGGGTAGACAGGGGGCTCTTTGTGACATTGTCACCCGAGAGCTCATGTAAATTTAGCCGCAACGGGTAGTCGCATCCAAAAAACTATAAAAAATTCTATTTACCATTTTTACACTGCTTACTCGTCTTCTGAAAAGCGGATGGGTAAGTAGGCATGAACGCTAGATTTATCAAACATGACCATTAACACCGAATTGTAGCCACTTGAGGGGGGAGGTGTAGAATGTAGAGTAACAACATAGAACACAAGAATTAGGGCTTATTCACACGCCCAACATCTGATGGGTGATTTCATTTGATTTCAATGTGCCTATTCACATGTATGCTTTTCTGATGATCCGTTTTTCACGCCCATCAAAAACCTGACATGTCCTACCTTTGTCCACTTTTATGGATCTGTTTTTAACAGGTGTAAAACGGATTGATGTTTGTTTTACAAAAATTGGACCAGCAGGCTGGGTCAAAAAGAAAGGCCAATGAAATGAATCCGTTTTTTTCACTGATACAAAATGGATGATATTTAGCCATCAACAACAGAACAATGAAACAGAACTGATGTAAAACAGCATTTTAAAAAGGTCACTGTTGTGTGAATAAGGTCGTAGTCTTAAAGAGCCACCAAATTTTTAAATATTGGTGACAATTTATGAAAACTGGAATTTCCTTTGACATTTTTACAGTATGTTCACATTACCATTATTGGGGGTCGTTTGCTGTGATTAATGTTAGGATAAGAGCCATGGCAGTAAAGGTAAATTCACACAGGGTTTTTGGGATCGGAGCCGGGTAGCCGCGACTGAAAGCCGGTGCACTGCATTGGCATCCAGCCGCCCACTCCACTCCGGATTAAGCCCAATGAATGGGCCTAGTTGGGAGGAGGGAGTGTCGCAAGACCAAATCGTGAGGCGAAATGGCCTGAAGAATGAGCACCTCGCTTCTTTTTTCCGGGAGGCAGAAGAAACGGCTCCTGGAAAAAAAGATCTGAGTGGCTCCCATTGATTTCAATGGGAGCCGTCTTTTTTGGTCAGGGTTTTAAGGTGGATACGGCCTCAAAATCCTGACCAAAAACTATGTGTGAACTTACCGTAATGGTAGTAGAGCAACAGAGACATAGAGCGCCCTCAGTCTGTATCTGTTCCCACTGACTATGATATAAACAACATGCTGGATACTTTCCATTATTTTGCAGGACTTTTTCTTTACTTTTGTTTTCTTTACTTTTCTTCTATAAGAAAAGTAAAAAAAAAAAAAACCACAACAGTAGAAAGCTTCCCTTGTGTCTTTGCATGGAGGTGAATGCACTATCAGATGGAGGGGGCTCTGTCTGCATCGATCCATTGCTCTCAACCGGTGACGGATGAGAGACAGACATTGATAAAGCACCCGACTGGAACAAGATGTACCTGAAGTCTTGGCCTCATAAGAGATCAGGTGCATTTCCTATAACTCAAAGCAGTTTTCTTGTATGAATTCTAATAAATTTGTTGTGCCACGGTGTCCCACCATGCTCCACCCATTGCTGCAAAAAGTGGCGAACAACAGCCAAAAAAAGGGTATGTGGCACATTGTTGGCATAAGAAAAAGGTTATGCACCAAAGAAAACAATTATACCAAAAAACTGGAAATAAATTTCCACTGTGTCACATTTGATGCAAACTCCAGCACGATAGCCTTCAGCAAAACTGACTTTAAGCCCCGGGCGCCACGTTTTACAGTCAGAGCAAAGTGGATGGGATTCTAGAAAATCTCATGCCCACCTTGTGGTAAAAACCATGTTGCGGACACACCGTGATTTCTAAAACTGGCACAGTTTTGGAAATTGCAGCATGACAATTATACCTGCAGAGTAGCTGGCATTTCCCATACAGGTATAATAGGGGCAGAAGGTACGCAGAGAAAAACTCTGTGAAAATACAATGAAAAACACACAATGCGTTGCTGCCACATTTTTTCCATAGCAATTTTTTTGCTGTGTTTCGCAACATGGTCCTTAGTCTAAAAGCTCCCTCATGATAAATCTCCACTATAATCTCTTCCATTTTTTTACTTAAAAGGATTTTCCGGCGCAAACTTATTTTTCATACCGATGACCTATCAAGTAATGGGGGGGTGCTGCAGTTCCCCAAAACCCATGTTATACAGTAGATAGGGCTGCTGTACTGCTCCTATTTCTAGAATAAGAGCAATGCTGCTCCTCCCAACAGATCACATACTAATGTCCTTTCCCAAGGATAGGTCATCGGTATAACAAATCGGTTTGGGGCCTGGAAAACCCCTTTTGGCTGAGTCCATGTTGCAGAAACTGAGCTTTTTTTGTTGCAGATTTTGCTGCAGTTTCTTGAGCCAAAGACAGGCGTGGACTGAGCAGAAGATAGACGTATAAGAACTTCCTATATATTTCTCAATCCTTTTGTAGTCTTTCTTGGCTTTGGCTCAAAAAACGGCAGCAAAATCTGCAACTAAAGAAGCTGCATTTCCACAATGTGGGGTCTTAAAATGACCAAAATCAAAAGAACATTGTAAGAATGCCGGGCAAAGTATCAGAGTAATGGAATATCAATATGAGGAAGAGCTGATCATCTACATAGGCTCCGTGCTGTTCAATGCACATTTCAGTTGGATAAATTAGTAATGGTTTTGCTGTCATTTACAATCTGCCGTCTGATGCCAAATCAATTCTGTCAATGGAGAATCCGTCTAGTTGTCAATAATATCATCAGGGTTATATAGCCAGTTTCTGTTCTTGCAAGTCTTTCTATAACAAGCCCAGTTCCTCTATGGGGAAGACAATGTGATCCAGCCATGTCCCCTGTCACCTTTCTCACTGGCTGTATTGATTAATCTTTCATCTCATTGGGACAATATTGCATTACAGGTAACACTAAGCTGTGCTCAGCAATCCTGCCATATCCTTAACCAATTGAAGGGGATAACAATCTGTCATGGTGAATTATATATATTGTACAGATAGTGCTTTGTTTTTCTCATACAGAGCTCCAAACCCTCTGCATAGACAAACATTATAAAAAGAGAATGCCTACTACATACATTACATCTGACAGTAGAGAGTCTATTGGATGCTGAAATAACAAAAATTGCTGTTTGGGAACAGTGGTGGCTAAAGAAAAAATTCTAGCTGTGCCTGAACCAGTTGAGCACCTATTGAAGGATGCGAGGAGATGGCATTGATGGAACTTGTGAATTGTATAGCATTCGCTGTCCTTGTGTCATCCATTTAGTTTTTCATGGATCCATACATGACAGTCGTGTGCATGTAGCCTTGCTCTGACACAAAGCCTGAACACATGACAAATGATCCATCATAGCTAATGAAAATATTAAAATTGGGTGAGAACCTTGACATCCTTAAAGGGATTCTATTATTAAAATCACATCTCGATCACACGTAGGAATAGCCTTAAGAAAGGCTATTCTTCTCCTACCTTTAGATGTCTTCTCCGTGCCGCCATCGGTAGAAATCCCGGTTTTCTTTGGTATGCAAATGAGTTCTCTCGCAGCACTGGGGGCGGTCCCCAGCACTCAAACAGCACGGCGTCCCCAATGCTGCACGAGAAATCTCCAGCGCCACCTCCATCTTCTTCAGGAATGGCCTACTAGCCAACTGTGCATGCCTAAAAGATTGAAACTCAGGAGGAAGAAGACACAGGGAGAGGCCGTTCCTGAAGAAGATGGAGGCGGCGCTGGAGATTTCTCTCGCAACATTGGGGACACTTCCAGTTCTGTGAGAGAACTCATTTTCATACAGACGAAAACCAGGATTTCTACCGAACGGCGGCGCGGAAAAGACATCTAAAGGTAGGAGAAGAATAGCCTTTCTTAAAGGGGCTCTATCAGCAAAATTATGCTAGTGCACTGGTGGTTGTCATCTTCGGTCCCGCCTTCCTCTGGTGTCTCCTTCAGTGATGTCCTCCTTCCACGTCTTCTTCTTCTTCTTTTCACCGATGGGTTGTGTTTAAATCCCGCGCGTGCGCAGAATTGCTCCCTCCGCAGCGCTACTGCGCACGCTCCAGCGCCATTTATGTCGTAGTTCTATGGGGAACTGAGCATGCTGAGCATGCTCAGCATGCTCAGTTCCCCTTAGAACTACGCGAACTGCCATTGACAAAAATGGCGTTGGAGCGTGTGCAGTAGGGAGCGCTACTGCGCACGTGCGGGATTTAAACACAACCCGCCAGTGAAAGGAAGAAGGCATGGAAGGAGGACGTCGCTGTAAGACGACACCAGAGGAAGGCGGGACCGAAGATGTTGACCACCAGTGCATGAACCGCCCACCGTGCGCGGTAAGTATAATTTGCATATATGTTTTTACGGTCTTAGTTTAAAACGGGGGGAGGGGGGGTTTAGAATACCATTAGCGGTGCCTGAATTGCCTTTTTGAAGGCTATTCAGGCATATGTGGAGCTCATACGGCATACTTTTGCTGATAGAGCCCCTTTAAGGCAATTCCTATGTGTGTTCGAAAAAAAAATGGGATTTTAATGATAGAATCCCTTTAAGCATGTGCTTTAACACCATATTTCAACAATATGCTATAAAGGTATCCAGACTATAATCACTGGTATCAGAGACAGATAAGTCTTTCCTTTATCTTGGCAAAAAGAAAAAAAGTCTGTGAAACTCACATAGATTTCCCCACATGTCAGAAAATCTTTTTACTGCAAAATGAAGCGCTGTCAGAAACATTTGATATGTCCTCCTCCACAGGCTGATTATAATGTATGGCCGGCTCCACTCCTGGCACCTGTCTACACTTTATCTCTTTCTACTGCAGGAATGGAAAAAATATTACAGAATTTAGGAGTCACTTGTAGACAAGGTAAAGACTAATGTTACAGATACCAACAGAAAACAGTCCCATAAAGCAAGTGCCAGTAACATGGCAAGCTGAGGTCTGGAATTTCCTCCGAACAGATCTACCATATCGCTGGCGATACTATACTAGGGCCGGGCGATTAATCGAAAAATAACCACAAACGATCATCATCCAGGGTAACCAATGTGATCTTATTCATGTTGGTTATTTCAGTTCGGTTATTACAATATTTAAGTTCCACCTGCAGTTTCATTCGCAGTGAACACGTCCAAACCAAAGCTGTTATTATTATACTTATGGGTCTCTTCAGACTCCAAAGTATAATAAGCTACGGCCCAGGAAAGGTGAACAAACATAAAAAACAGGTTCGGCACTTTTTTTCCCCCCACTACAATGTAAAAATCTTTATACCTAATGTGTATGTGTTTCACAGTAATTTTCTAGTTTTATGGTTATTTTAGGAAAAGGGGGATGATTTTAGTTTTTTTTAAAAAAAAATAAATATTTTTTTATTTTTTTTTACTATTTTATTAGCCCCCTTTGAACCTGAAATTGTTTGATTGAAAATGCTGTGTACTGCAATACAACTGTATTGCAGTCTATGGGATATTTTCTGCATTACTATTGAGGCCGGTCTTGGACCAGCCTCAATAGTAATATATCTATGACAGGCCTGGGAAGCTTTATAAGTCTCCAAGCTGTCATAGGAACAGGTTGGCTACCGCAATCTCACCATGTGGGAGCTAGTCTGCAATGTTAAAGGTATGGGGGAGGTGGAGACCGGCCCCAAGGGGCATTGTTTTCACTCTGAGGTTCCACACATGGTAGCTATGGGGCGGCTCTGATTTTTTTCAGCTAAAGGGAAAAAAGGTGACATGACCTATCTTCAGGCAGATTCCATCCTGAAAAATCCAATGAAATTAATGGGAGGCAGAAAAAAAGCAACACCGCTAGCTGTTTTTCTAGGTCCACATAGAGATGGAGTAAACAAAAATGTAAAAAAGCATCAAAAACTGCACTGTGTATAAAAAAAAAAAAAAAAAAAAAAAAAGCATCAGAAGCCGTTTCGTAATTCCTAAAGTACTGTATATACTTGAGTATAAGCCGACTCCCCTAATTTTACCACAAAAAACTGGGAAAACTTATTGACTTGAGTATAAGCCGAGGGGGGAAATGCAGCAGCTACTGGAAAATTTCAAAAATTAAAATGGTTTTTGGGTGCAGTAGTTGCTGGGTGCTGGGAAAGGGGAGGGGGTGTTTTGGTTGTCTGTTTGCCCCTTCCCCGAGCTTGAGGACTGTTTTTTTTTTTTTCCCCCCACGTGGAATTCAGCCTGGCTGAATATAGGGTATCTGCTGTGCTCCTATGAACCCCTTCCTGACAGAAGAGGAGCACTGCAGATCCCCTATATTCAGTAGACCGGGCACTTTCAAACACAGGGATACCTAATGTGTGTGTGTTTCACAGTCATTTTCTACTTTTATATGTATTCTAGGGAAAGGAGGGATTTAGAACTTTTATTTATTTTATTTTTTTTAATATATTTTTTAAAGCTTCTTTTTTTCCCCACCATTTTATGGGAGATTTTATACATTACTATTGCGGCTGGTCATAGAGAGGGGCGCTTTTTCAGCACAAAAACTGTGCTTAAAAATTCGGCTTATACTCGAGTATATACGGTAGATTTTTTTCAGCCTGCAAAAAACTGTGTGAACATACCCTTATTATTCTACTCTTCTTTAGTATATCTTTATCACGTAAAAGAATATTATGAGCGTTTCATTACTAAAAAATGTGCATAAACATAATTCCATATTCCTCATGGGTCATCATGATTTATCAAGAAACACATCTGAAGATAACCTAGCCATAGACTCATGGCTGACCAGACTGAAATCACGCTCAGTGACATTTGCTTGAACACGTGTATCGTCTTTGTATTGACAAGGTCTCAAGCTGTGGTCACCTTCTCCTGACCAGAGGTCAGCACATAACAGGCAGATGACAACATGTCCAGTGTGACATTCCTTTCATTGTGATAAGCTGAGGTGAATGATTGTGATCAGTGAGTGAGAAGGTCCACAAGGACTAATGTTCCTTTTGCTTCATGTATGAGTATAAGAAATTCATGGCCATAAAGGAAGCGCAAGAGACATCCTTGCTAGCTCAATGCAGTATTGGAGACATAATAATGAATATCCTCCTGCTATAATGTTACTGGCAGAAGTTACGTTTATAAAATATTTAGACACTTATTATTTTACATATATCAATAGAATTTAGATCACTTGTACATACCCGAAATAGTCAGGCTCTATTCACACAAACATGAATCTAATCCGTATGGAAATTGCTGTTTTTTTAATATCTGGCACACAACTGTATTAAAATCAATACCTTTCTATGAGGCAAGTTATATATCTGCTTGGTGTTATCTATCTGCTTGGTGTTATATATCTGCTTGGTTAAAGAGGACCTTTCACCATATCCGAGCACAGGCAGTGTTATATACTGCCAGAAAGCTGACAGTGCGCTGAATTCAGCGCACTGTCGGCTTTCCCGATCTGTGCCCGGTGTGAAGAGCTTACAGCCCGGTACCGTAGCTCTTCTATGGTCAGAAGGGCGTTTCTGACCATTAGCCAGAGACGTCCTTCTGCCTCGCGGCGCCAATCGCGCTGTGCTGTGGAGCGGGGAGGAACGCCCCCTCCCTCTGCTCACACAGCTTGTCCGTAGACGAATATTATCAGGAGAGGGAGGGGGCGTTCCTCCCCGCTCCACAGCACAGCGTGATAGGCGCCGCGAGGCAGAAGGACGTCTCTGGCTAATGGTCAGAAACGCCCTTCTGACTGTAAAGCGCTACGGTACCGGGACCGATAGCGCTTTACACCGGGCACGGATCGGGAAAGCCGACAGTGCACTGAATTCAGCACACTGTCAGCTTTCTGGCAGTATATAACACTGCCTGTGCCCGGATATGGTGAAAGGTCCTCTTTAACAGAGTTTTCACAGATCCTTTAATAGACTCAAGCCAATGAGGGATCTGTAAAAATGGCTCTCTTATGAATGCAAATTGGTCGTGGAAAAAAAACAGTGTTTGTGGCCAATTTGCATCACAGTCATCTGAATAGACCCTAACACATATTAATCTGTGCAGCACAGCACATTACTTGGCACGAAGGCTGAGTGCATTGGCAGCTTTATATTACATCTAGCTAGCAAAGGACACATATTAAAAATTGGTATAAAGTATGACTATAAAGCAGAAACTGCACTGATAATGCCAGCCCTACATTAGTAGTGTAGTCTCTGTGACTGCAGGGAGTTAAGGACCTAAGGTGACATCCAGTGGTATAGCTAGGAACGGCTGGGCCCCAAGGCGAACATTTGACATGGCCCCCCCCTCCCCCGTACAAACCACATTTCTGCACACACTATTATGCGCCATAGTGTCCCCTGCAAACACTATTATGCCCCATAGTGGCCCCTGTACACACCATTATGCCCCATAGTGGCCCCTGTACACACCATTATGCTTCATAGTGGCCCCTGCACACAGTATTATGCCCCATAGTGGCCCCTGCACACAGTATTATGCCCCATAGTGGCCCCTGCACACAGTATTATCCCCAATAGTGGCCCCTGTACACACCATTATGCCCCATAGTGGCCCCTGTACACAGTATTATGCCCCATTATGGACCCCCATAAACAATTATTATACTCTGGGATCTTTTCAGATTCCAGCGTATACTGATTGGAGACCCAGAAGAGGATACAAATATAACAAAAACGATGTTACTTACTTCTCCCTGGTTCCGCTGCGCTCCCCTCTACTTTCTGCAATCTCCTATGTTGATACAGACGGCATGTGGATGCAGGCCTGGCCCACGTGACGTCTGTGACGTCACAAAACAGGGCCGAAGCCTGCTGGAGCGCAGAGAAGGTAAGTAACAGTGTTTTTTATGTTCCCTCACCTCCCCTGGCCCAATGATCATTACACTCCAGGGCCCTTAGGATAGGTCATAAATATGAGATTGGTGGTGACCTAACACGGAGAATCCTCAACATTCACTACACAGAGAATAGCTCTGTTCTCTATATAGTGGCTGTGCTGAGTTACTGCAGATAAGCTCCTATACAAGTGAATGAGATCTTAGCTGCAGTAACTCAGTACATAGAACGAGGAGATCTGCCTCTATCTCTATTCTCCATATAGTGTCTGCTGAGAACAGCTGAGCAGTGAAAGTCCAAAGGCCTCCAGGAGACTCAACAGGAGTCTGCAAAGGAGGTGATGACACTCCCCTAACAATTCCCTTCCCACCTCCAGCCGCATTCATTCTCCTATTCTTGTGGGGATGTTACTGCCATTTTTGGAGTGGGAATAGGGGAGTGCTGGTACCAGAAGGGAAGGGGTGTATGAGGGAGATTGGTACTGCCAGTGAGGGAGAGGTGGGTCAAATATGGATGCTACTGCGAGTGTGGAATGAACGCCTTTGCCAATGGGTGAAAGGGTGGGAGGTGAGAATATAAATGTGACTAGAAAGCAGTGGTAGTGGGCCAATATGGTGGAAAGGTGCCAGTGCTGCTACCAGTGGGAAGGGAGGTAATTCTGCTGGCACTGAGGAAGTGATAGTAAGGGGGCAATGCTGCTGCCAATTAAGGAAGGGTGTATAGGTCCACAATTCTGCTGCCAGTGATGTTGTCCTGTAGTAGTAGTGCAAAGGCTTCTCTACAGCATAAGAAGACACCAGTATTATAGAAGGGACATGGTAGGTTGGGCCCCATTACAATTTAGGCATTGGGGCCTAGGATCTCCAGGTTACACCTCTGCTTCTGAGGTTGTAATGAACTGTAGTGTTTAGCACTATCGGGAATGGTCTGTGCTGCACTGTGGTGTTTTACATTGCTAGGCAGGTTTGTTATTGCGGTATTTGGTGTCGCTAGAAGGTATTAAGTGTGCTACATTGTGGATCAAGGCTTGGGGATTAGAGATAGCAGAGAAGTAAATAAGGAGGGAAGCACTGCCATGTCTGACTGCGCATTTCTAGGACTGCTGAGCAAAAGGTATGCTAATATATACCGGCCAGACATATGGTATAAGGACACTTCTTTGGAATTTGTTGGGTCCACAGGGGTCTATGGACATGTTCAGAGCATGGCCTAGGAATTATGTAGTGGGTACATTGAACACAGCACATATGTGTCTACTATGAAACAATGCAACAAACTACACGCACAATTGCTGCTTTGTCCTACAACAGTTATACAGACGATGCTACACACAGCAATAATAATAATAATAATAATAATAATAATAATAATAATGCCATTACAACGTGCAGAAAGAGCAAGCAAACTGTTTGTGGCTTTCAATGGGAGGTAGAAAATATTTAACGGGCATTCTCATCACAAGGATCACATTTAAATTTGAAGCTTAAGCTGAGTGAAGCATTGTAGCCAATGAGTGAAGCATTGTAGCCAATACATTGCTTTATCTGTCTTTGTCTATTTGTCAGATACAGATGAATAAGTCTCCAGTATTAGCTCATTGCCAAGGTTTCAGACCATTTCCCTTATCTAGCGCTAGTGGTTGGGCTGTTGACTTAAGGGTCCATTCACACGGTGGAAAATGGTGAGTAGTGGGTTCCTTTTCCTGCTAGCAGAAAAAGGAACCCATTGAAGTCAATGGGAGGGTTTTTTTTTCCAGATTCCTGATATTCCACACCATTTTCCTCTGTGTGAATGCACCCTCAGTCTCTGTTCCTACCCACCTGTACTCTCTTCTCTTTTGCTCTCTTGGCCCCTGAGCACAGATAAGAAGAGTGCTTGATCAATGTTTCTGATATCTCTGTATGTAAATCTTGGTGGTACATTGCTGGCCTAAGCTGAAAAACCAGGAAGTGGTGGATAGAGAAGAAGGCAGGTGAAACCCTGAGACAGGAAAACCCTTTTAATACTAGCAACAATACTGGTCTTCCCGTTGGCCAATGCATGTGCAATGCACAATGGCAAACTTCTCACACTGTGGTCTTGTACCCAGGAATTGAGATAACAGCTAGAAGTGCAAAGATTAGAGATCTGCAAGGGGAGAAAAATTAGGTATGAGAAAGAAAATGGATATGAGTAATATGTCATCAAAAAGCCCACGCACTTTTTCAGATATGAGCAGAACAAGTACTCTTTACTGTCCAACAATCTGGTCAATAATCTGAAGCAATAAGTGTAATAATTAGAGATGAGCGAACAGTGTTCTATCGAACACATGTTCGATCGGATATCAGGGTGTTCGCCATGTTCGAATCGAATCGAACACCGCGTGGTAAAGTGCGCCAAAATTCGAT
Organism: Leptodactylus fuscus; assembly: GCF_031893055.1. NCBI lineage: Eukaryota > Metazoa > Chordata > Amphibia > Anura > Leptodactylidae > Leptodactylus > Leptodactylus fuscus. Next base: position 197,788,545 of record NC_134267.1, on the reverse strand, counting down.
TCCCCTCCCACCTTCCCTGGCGCCTTTTTTGCACCAATAACAGCGCAGGGGAGGTGGGACAGGAACTACGACACTGGGGGCATTGAAAAAAATTGGAAAAAGTCATTGGCTGCCGAAATCAGGTGACCTCCATTTTAGACGAATAGTGGATTTCAAATCCGGGTCATATGAGAATGTGAACTTTGTGACTATGAGACAGGGATAGCTGTACAGGCAGGGATAGCTAGGGATAACCTTTATTTAGGGGGGAATGTTATTAAAAATAACTTTTTGGGGCTCTATCGGGTGTGTAATTGTGATTTTTGTGAGATAAACTTTTTCCCATAGGGATGCATTGGCCAGCGCTGATTGGCCGAATTCCGTACTCTGGCCAATCAGCGCTGGCCAATGCATTCTATTAGCTTGATGAAGCAGAGTGTGCACAAGGGTTCAAGCGCACCCTCGGCTCTGATGTAGCAGAGCTGAGGCTGCACAAGGGTTCAAGCGCACCCTCGGCTCTGATGTAGGAGAGCCGAGGGTGCACTTGAACCCTTGTGCACCCTCGGCTCTGCTACATCAGAGCCGAGGGTGCGCTTGAACCCTTGTGCACACTCTGCTTCATCACGCCAATACAATGCATTGGCCAGTGCTGATTGGCCAGAGTACGGAATTCGGCCAATCAGCGCTGGCTCTGCTGGAGGAGGCGGAGTCTAAGATCGCTCCACACCAGTCTCCATTCAGGTCCGACCTTAGACTCCGCCTCCTCCAGCAGAGCCAGCGCTGATTGGCCGAATTCCGTACTCTGGCCAATCAGCACTGGCTAATGCATTGTATTGGCGTGATGAAGCAGTGCTGAATGTGTGTGCTTAGCACACACATTCAGCTCTACTTCATCGGGCTAATAGAATGCATTGGCCAGCGCTGATTGGCCAGAGTACGGAATTCGGCCAATCAGCGCTGGCTCTGCTGGAGGAGGCGGAGTCTAAGATCGCTCCACACCAGTCTCCATTCAGGTCCGACCTTAGACTCCGCCTCCTCCAGCAGAGCCAGCGCTGATTGGCCGAATTCCGTACTCTGGCCAATCAGCACTGGCTAATGCATTGTATTGGCGTGATGAAGCAGTGCTGAATGTGTGTGCTTAACACACACATTCAGCTCTACTTCATCGGGCTAATAGAATGCATTGGCCAATCAGCGCTGGCCAATGCATTCTATTAGCGTGAACTGAGTTTGCACAGGGGTTCTAGTGCACCCTCGGCTCTGCTACATCAGATTGCTACATCTGATGTAGCAGTGCCGAGTGTGCATCAGATGTGTAGTTGAGCAAAACTGACTCAGCACTGCTAAGTCTCTGCATTCGCATAGGAATGCATTGGCCAGCCTTCGGCCAATCAGCGCTGGCTCTGCCGGAGGAGGCGGAGTCTAAGGTCGGACCTGAATGGAGACTGGTGTGGAGCGATCTTAGACTCCGCCTCCTCCAGCAGAGCCAGCGCTGATTGGTCGAGTTCCGTACTCTGGCCAATCAGCACTGGCCAATGCATTTCTATGGGGAAAAGTTAGCTTGCGAAAATCGCAAACTGACAGGGATTTCCATGAAATAAAGTGACTTTTATGCCCCCAGACATGCTTCCCCTGCTGTCCCAGTGTCATTCCAGGGTGTTGGTATCATTTCCTGGGGTGTCATAGTGGACTTGGTGACCCTCCAGACACGAATTTGGGTTTCCCCCTTAACGAGTTTATGTTCCCCATAGACTATAATGGGGTTCGAAACCCATTCGAACACTCGAACAGTGAGCGGCTGTTCGAATCGAATTTCGAACCTCGAACATTTTAGTGTTCGCTCATCTCTAGTAATAATGTCTGTCTTACTAAATGTCTTCCACCATCTTTGAATACAATATAAGAACATCTTGAAGGTGTAGATAAACTGCTCCTTACAGGCCAAGGAAATACATTGAGAGCATAGATTAAATCCTCTATGAAATATGACTAGCCGCATCCTGCGAGCCATCGCTTTATCATCATTTTAAACACATTTAACATAAGTTATCGCTAGAATTTCCACTTAATGCCTTGTCTGTGAGAAGGTAATGTAGAAAGTAATAATAGCCTGATGCTAACGGGGCCTTCTCAGAGATGTTAACCCTATAGAGTAGTGATTTACCCTGTCACTGAAACAGAATAATGTAAAATAATTTACATGTGAATTTCTTGTAATATGTCCCCCGACAAGGAACCAGATTATATGACTTGCCTAGCAGCCATACAACTTGTGTTATTAGGCTTTATTCAGACAAGCATGGTGCAAAGCAGCTGGAAAAAAGGGACGTTTTTCAGAGCGGTTTTGTATTTGTGAGGCACCTGTTTTTGTGGTTCCCTTACAGACTTGAGTCTATTGAGGGATCTGTGAAAACAGGCAAAAATAGTGCATGTCCTATTTTTTTTGACGGCAAGTAACCTTACCAAAATTAACTGATTTTAATGTCACCATGTCATGGCTGTGAAAGAAAAAACACTAGTTTGTGTGAATATTAATATTCTTAATATGTATAAAGGGGTTGCCCAGGAATTTCAGAACTCAGAAGAGGCCAACGAAGGTGAAACATTAAAAAAAATTAAAAAATCATACTCATCTGTCCCTGACGCTATCACTTTCTAATCCAGCGCAGACCGTACCTTTGGTGGCTGAAAGCCTGCGCCACATGTGACTGTTGAGGTCAATCAGCAGCCCCAGAGGTCATAGGAAAGCAACTGGTGATATCATTCACATACATTTCACCTTACCCAGTCTCCTCCTCGAGCTCTGAAATTCCCTGACAATCCCTTTAATATTTTTTTTTTATAAATTCTTTATTTAAGAAATCACAATACACAAAGATTACCATATAAAGAATGGAAACCAAACAAAATGCGCTTTGGAGTGCCAGTGTCAAATACAGACAAAAATAAATCCCGGGTAACAGATGTCACGTATATGGAAAGTCAGACAACATATAATATTAAACTTTTCCTGTTTTTGCCTCCTCACTTATCATGGAGAGACAGCAATGGGTGACAGACCTTCAGGCTAAAGTGGGATTGGAAGAAAAAGGTGAGGCTTCTGGAAATCGAGACATCTTTTTTATCCACCAATTTCCATTAGGCTGAATTCACATGGGGTTTTTTGGGCTGGATTTGACGTGGAGTACGCGTCAAAATCTGGCTCAAAAATACGTCTCCCATTGAATTCAATTGCCAGGTTCATTAGCATATGAATAAAAACGGACTTATTCAGAAACCACTGAGGCAATCTACATACTAAAGGTAGGTGTGGAATAGCCTTTCTAAAGGCTATGTAGGTATGTGATTAGTAAAAATGACTTTTCCCAATGATAGAGCCCCTTTAAGGCGGATTCCATGGCTGATCCAGCCATGGATGTCCGCCTCGCGACACTCCCTCCCGACTGGGCCCATTCATTTGGGCCTTATCTGGAGCGGAATGCTGCGATTGGATGCTGGTGCACTGCACAGCCATCTTTTGGAGCGGATTAATAATAATAATAATAATAAATTTTATTTATATAGCGCCAACATATTCCGCAGCGCTGTACAATTTGTAGGGTTCAGATACAGACAGATACAAAACAAAGAACGTCATTTCACACAATGGGACTGAGGGCCCTGCTCACAAGAGCTTACAATCTATGAGGTAGAGAGGATGACACAAGAGGTAGGAGGGGCGGCATTGCTTATACAGTGTTCAGACAATTTTGTAATAGAGGTTGCAGCCATTACACAAACAAAGCTTTATGGGCCGTCACTAGTAGTGTCCTTTAACATGTGGATAGAGCATGGACAAATATGTTAGGCTGAAAAGGCATCAAGAAGGATTTGCATTAAGAATTGTGATAGGCCTGTCTGAAAAAATGCGTCTTTAGTTTGCGTTTGAAACTGTAGAAATTGGGAGTTAATCTGATTGTCCGGGGTAGAGCATTCCAGAGAAGTGGTGAAACTCGGGAGAAGTCTTGTATACGAGCGTGGGAGGTTCTGATAATAGAGGATGTAAGTGTTAGGTCATTGAGTGAGCGGAGAACACGGGTTGGGCGGTAGACAGAGATGAGGGAGGAAATGTAGGGAGGTGCGGCATTATGGAGAGTCTTGTGGATGAGGGTGATAACTTTATATTTTATTCTATAATGACTAGGCAGCCAATGTAGCGACTGGCACAGACCGGAGGCATCGCTGTAGCGTCTAGCCTGATAGATGAGCCTGGCCGCTGCATTCAGAATAGATTGTAGAGGGGAGAGTTTAGTGAGGGGGAAGACCGATTAGTAAGGAGTTACAGTAGTCAAGGCGAGAATGAATCAGAGAGACAATAAGTGTCTTCAGTGTATCTCTGGTAAGGAAAGGACGTATTCTGGAGATATTTTTGAGGTGGAGGTGACATGAACGTGCGAGTGATTCAATATGAGGGGTGAAGGAAAGGTCTGCGTCAAACATGACCCCGAGGCAGCGGGCCTGCTGCCTAGGAGTTATAGTAAGGCCTGAGACTGCAATGGATATATCAGGGACAGATCTATTAGATGGTGGAAACAGTAGTAGTTCAGTCTTAGAGAGATTTAGTTTCAGATAAAGCGAGGACATGATATTAGAGACAGCAGAGAGACAGTCACTGGTGTTCTGTATGAGTGCAGGGGTGATGTCACGGGAAGATGTGTATAATTGGGTGTCATCAGCATAAAGATGGTACCTGAAGCCAAATCTGGCGATGGTTTGTCCAATGGGGGCTGTGTAGAGAGAAAAGAGCAGGGGGCCTAGGACCGAGCCCTGAGGAACCCCAACAGCAAGGGAAAGAGGGGAGGAAACAGAGCCCGCAAATGATACGCTGAAAGTGCGGTCCGAGAGATAAGAGGAGAACCAGGAGAGCGCAGTGTCATTGAGGCCGACTGAGCGGAGCATAGTGAGGAGGAGATGATGGTCAACAGTGTCAAAAGCTGCAGAGAGGTCCAGAAGAATAAGAAGAGAGAAATCGCCATTGGATTTAGCCGTCTGAGGCGGCCTCCGTCCTATCATCTGGTCAAAAAAAAACCTGTGTGAACTTACCCTTTTAGTCTATTGTAGTGCTCTGCCTGTCTGTTGTTCTGGTATTCCAACCGACCAGAAAAATGGACAGTCTGGCACAGATGTAAACTTAGCTTTAGGCTAGCTTTACATCATGCTCAGGAGATCTTCGTCCCTCTGTGCCTTTTTTTTTTTTTTTTTTTAGACAAAATGAATGATTAGATTGCAGCACAAGAGAAACCTTCCCTGGTATTTCCTAATACCTGCACTGCTTTATTGTGGGACCAGGATCTGGGTGCTCTGTGATAACATCACTGGCTGAAAAGTCTGGTTTCCATAGTAAACTCATTCTGAATACTTAGACAATTACAATCTGTAGCCTACTGAAATTTTTTTTATTATCCTGCCGATGTTTTAACCTTGCTCGCCTTCCTAGGCTTTGCCTTCTGTTACCCAGGGTTGATGTTTGCCTCTGACACACTGCTCTGTCTCTCTGTCTGACTACTCTCACAGTCAAAATAATGACTACTCTGAGAACGGTGGCCCAGACTTCGTACTGATCAAGTCCAAACTTCCTTTTGAAAGGATCTGATGAACATTGGGAACATTTGCTAGTCAGTGTACCTCCCTTTAACCCCTTAGCGACCCTTGACGTAACTGTACGTCATGGGTCGCATGGGGATGTATGGAGCGAGCTCACACGCTGAGCTCGCTCCATACACGGCAGATGCCGGCTGTATAATACAGCCAGGACCTGCCACTAACAGCAGCGGTCGGTGCCCGAGCCGATCGCTGCTGTTAACCCTTTACACACTGCGGTCAAACGTGACCGCAGTGTGTAAACGGCGCCGGCGGCATGGGCGCCGCCATGTTTCGCCGATCGCCGCCCTCCTGAACGTCACATGAGGGCGGTGATCGGTTGCTATGACAGCCGGAAGCCTATTGAAGGCTTCCAGGCTTGTCTCTGCACTAGATCTATTAGACGATGCCAGAGGCAGCCTCTAATAGAAGTGCTGCGATTTTCCTATTCACTGCAATACTGTAGTATTGCAGTGAATAGTATGAGCGATCAGACTCCCTAGGTTTCAAGGTACCTAAGGGGTCTGATCATAAATGTAACAGAAGAAAAAAAAAGTTTTTAAAAGTATTAAAAAAATAAAAAAAATATAAAAGTTCAAATCACCCCCCTTTCCCTAGATCAGCTATAAAAGTAATTAAAGAACATTAAACATAAACATATTAGGTATCCCTGCGCTCCAAAATGCCTTAACTATTAGAATATTAAAACATTTATCCCGTACTGCGAATGGCGTAGCGGCAAAAAAAATAAAAACAGCCAAAAAGCGTTTTTTTCAACACTTTGCCTCCTATAAAAAATTGAATAAAAAGTGATCAAACCATCGGATCTTTCCCCAAATGGTATCAATAGAAACGTCATCTTGTCCCGCATAAAAAGACACCACAACCAGCTCCATACATGGAAATATGAAAAAGTTACAGGTGTTAGAACATGATGACACAAATTTTTTTTTCTATTTTGCAAAGTTTATCATTTTTTTAAAAGTATCAAAAAATTTCAAATACTATATAAATTTGGTATCACCGCGTTTGTACTGACACGTAGAACACAGGTAACATGTCATTTGTACCAAACAGTGAATGCTGTAAAAATTAAACCCATAAGAAAATGGCGCAAATGCATTTTTTCTCCAATTGCGCCTCATTCTGAATTTTTTTCCAGCTTCCCAGTATATTGCACAGCATATTGAATGGTGCCATTACAAAGTACAATTTGTCCCGCAAACAATAAGCTATCATGTGACTCTGTGAACTGAAAAATGAAAAAGTTATGGCTCTTGAAATGTGAGGAGGGAAAAACGAAAATGCAAAACCAAAAAATGGCCTGGTCCTTAAGGGGTTAAATTGCCTCAGACCAGTTTCAGTTTTAAAGGGGTTGTCACACAAATGACCTATCCTTAGGATAGACCATCAGTATCTGATTTCTGGGGGTCCAACACCTGAACCCCGCACCAATCAGGTGTTCCATATGACATTGTCAAAAGTGGACAGCTGTTCTGGCTGACATTTCCAAAAGTAGAAAGCACCGTCCACTGTATAGCCGCCGCTATATGCAACTCTGTTCCTACTGAAGCATACCCTAGCATGGCCATTATACAGCAGACCGTACCAGCCATGGTGTAGCTTTCAGCACAAAGCAAAGCAGCTCACTGAGAAACTGATGGCCTATACTGAGGGCACATCATAAGTATGAACATTGCCTGGCGGTCTAGACAACCCATTTAAGGTTCCAGTTGCAAGACTGTACTCCTAATATCAAACTGATCTCCAAAATCAGAAAAAGGAGAATCCATCTTTTCTACACCTTCTATTTAGTCTCAGAAGTATTTATTGAACGGAAACATACACCATTAGCACGACACATCACAATATAAAGTGGTGCTGAGTACAAAAGAGAATAGAAAATATTGTAACATTAGAGAATCATCACAAAAGCAGTCTCTATATTCCAGCAGAGATGCCAGTGTATGTGACAAAGCTGCCTATTGAACATACAGGTAAAAAAAAAAAAATACAAAAAAAAAAAGAAAAAGCTACAATTCAACTATAAAGACAAAACAAGAGAGAAAAGAAACAAAACAAGCAATAAACAGTGAAATAATTTGTTAACAGTGTGAGTCAAATATAAAAGAAAAAGAAAGTAGAGTGGCTTCTGAGTTATGTCTCCGCTTTTATATGCTATAAAGTCTCCAACTAGCACTTATAGGGACTCCTAAACATGGACAGTGGTGCTCTCCCCATAAACACCCAAGGTATATTCCCAATAGGAGACACAAGTAAGGGGACACTCACCGGATATTCATCAAAAATGTATTCTTTATTAGGGTTAGTTCACACTGAGTTTTTTGGCAGTGGATTTTGCTGCGTAATCCGCCTCAAAATCCGCTGCCAAAAACAGCTCCCAATGACTTCAATGAGAGCCACGGGCGTTTCTTTCTCCGCTAGCTAGTAGCGGAAAAAAAGAAGCGACGTGCCCCTTCTCCATGACTGATTCAGCAGCGGCGCAAGACTCCTTCCAAATTAGGCCCATTCATTCTGGCCTAATCCGGAGCGGAGTGGTGGTGCACTGCAAAGGCATTCTGTCGTGGCTAGCCATATGGTATGTTCACACACAGAATCCATTTTCCACTGTCTGAACATAGCCTTAGCAACAGTGATGGAAGAGAGGTGCACAAACTGGTGACCGGATGCCAACTGTTTTGCACTACCAGCGCTTCCTCTGGTCCCAATATGCATGTCAGTACTGGCTACTTACCAGGTTTATATGAGTGCCCTCTGGGCCCAGCATCCAATTAAACGGGGCACCCTATACACTAGAATTCCTCATAGTATAGGCCATAGAGAAAGTTCTGACCCATGCCAATAACAGTGAAGAGTTCAATAACTTTATATGTCATGCAAAAATATTAGTACTCACAAATAATACTTTGGTTTTTGACGATAAATAGTACCTACAAGTAAATGGAAATGCTATGGGCACACGTATATCATGCACATACACAAATATATTTCCATATGTGTATCACTTCATGTGTATCGCTTCCATTACTGCTGCTATTTATTACCATTGGAGCATGGAATAAAGGGGTTTATATCTGTAACATCCAAGGGGCCCACACCTTATCGAATTATGATCCGAGTATCAGTTATGGTAGCATTAACCTTCTTAGACAGCATAATGGTGACAACTCGTCTGATGACCTCCAAAAACAAGAGGGTTAGACTCCTCCATTTTTATGCTAAGTGAATTCTAGGGGACATCAAGATATATAAAAGCCATTTATAAGGAGCATATCAGAAGCTCAGACTACACCTGCTATTAAAGAGCATGATCACGGTTGATTAATTAATTAGGCTTTGTTCACACCATCATTTTTTTAAGTAATATTCTATACTTTTCTATATCATTTCAAAATTTAATAAGAATGAATTTAGCGTATTGCAAAGATAAATGACCTCTTGAAAGATTTAAAGCATCAAGTATAATATTGGAAAGAGCTTTGTAAACCCAAACATCTCTTAATAAATAATAATAATCAAAAAAGTTATCCGGGGAATAGTAAAGCTTATCAGCGCATTCCCTGTACTGGTAAAGCTTTATTACTCGTATATAATCTGGCCCCCAAAGCCCTGAAGTTTACATTTAGGCTAAAGCCCCACGTTGCGGAAACACAGCTTTTGTTGCAGATTTTGCTGTGGTTTTTTTGAGCCAAGGCCAGGAGTGGATTGAGCAAAAGGGAGAAGTATAAGAACTTCCTATATATTTTCCATTCCTTTTGTACCACTCCTGGCTTTGGCTCAAAAAACAGCAGTAAAATCTGCATTCATTGGGCCTAATCCAGAGCAAAGTGCGCGGCTGGATGCCGGAGCAGTGCAACGGCTTTCAGTCACGGCTACCTGGCTTTTGGACCGGAACCTGAGGTGGCCTCTACCTCAGGTTCCGGACCAAAGAACCTCGTGTGAACTTACCCTTAGGGTGCTTTCTTCCCTGCAGTCTCTCTGACTGTCTGACGTTAGTAACTCTGCTTGTGCCCAAGTGTCTCAGCATCAGCGGGGGAGGCAGAGGAGCAAAATTTCTGCAAAGCTAAACTTCTGGGCTCCACATCAACAACTTATGTATTAATCATAAAGCTTAACCAGTGCAGAGAATGTACTGGAAAGCTTTATTATTTTCCAGACAACCCCTTACAATGCAGTCATACCTACTTTGAGGGGTACTTCATGTGACGTGCTCAGTAAAAAAAAATTGGTGGAACTCCTTTTCCAGTTTGGTGGGTTCTAAGTTGATAGACTCCCCACTGGTCAGACATTAATGGTACACCTAATGGATTTGCCTAATGGATTTTGCTGGAATACCCATTTAGGCTAAGGTCCCACGTTGTGGAAACAGTTTTTTTGTTTTGCTTTTTTTTTGTTGGAGATTTTGCTGAAGTTTTTTGAGCTTAAGCCAAGAATGGCTTTGAAAGTCCATTCACACGGAGGAAAACGGTGAGGAATTTGGTGTGGAATTTTAGCGCTGAAAAAAAGTCTCCCATTGACTTCAATAGATTCCTTTTTGTGCAAAAGGAACCCATTGAAGTCAATAGGAGGCTTTTTTTTTCAGCGCTGAAATTCCACGCCAAATTACTCACCATTTTACGCCATGTGAATGGACCCTAAAAGGAATGGGAAATATATGCCCAAAAAAACGCAACAAAAAAGCTGCATTTTTGCAATGTGGGGCCACAGCCTTAAAGGGATTCTACTATTAAACTACTTTTTTTTTCTAATTACCACGTCGGAATAGCCTTAAGAAAGGCTATTCGTCTCATACCTTTAGACGTGATCCCCGCCGCGCCGTTCCGTAGAAATACCGGTTTTAACCGGTATGCAAATGAGCTCTCCGCAGCAATGAGGGCGGGCCCCAGCGCTGAAAGGCTGATGAGCACATCCCCATTGCTGCCTGAGAGCTCTTTCCTGCGGCGCCTCCTTCTTCTGCAGCAACTCCGCCTCTTCTGGCTTCTCTTGCTCTTGTAGTTCGATACAGGAGCATAGAGAGGCCACCCCAAAATGGCCGCCGGCCGACTCCTGTATTGAACTGCAAGAGCGGCTACCCAAAAATGGCCGGCGGCCGGCGGCCATTCTTGGGTAGCCGCTCTGGCAGTTCAATACAGGAGCCAGCCGGTGGCCATTTTGGGGTAGCCGTTCTTGCAGTTCAATACAGGAGCTGGCCGGCGGCCATTTTGGGGTAGCCGCTCTTGCAGTTCAATACAGGAGCTGGCCGGTGGCCATTTTGGGGTGGCCTCTCTATGCTCCTGTATCGAACTACAAGAGCAAGAGAAGCCAGAAGAGGCGGAGTTGCTGCAGAAGAAGGAGGCGGTGCAGGAAAGAGCTCTGGGCAGCAATGGGGACGCGCTCATCGGTGTTTCAGCGCTGGGGCCCGCCCTCATTGCTGCGGAGAGCTCATTTGCATATCGGCTAAAACCGGTATTTCTACGGAACGGAACGGCAGAGACCACGTCTAAAGTTAGGAAATGAATAGCCTTTCTTAAGGCTATTCCGACGTGTTCATTAGAAAAAAAGGTAGTTTAATGGTAGAATCCCTTTAAGTAAACCTATCAGGTGCTTTCTGCACTCCTCTCTGGAAACAAAATATGACAGAAAAAGAAGAAAAAAATCAGTAGGGTGAAATGTAACATACATCATCACTACACTACTGTACATGTACGGTACGTACCAGGCCAGTAACAGGTTAAAGAAGATTGAAGAATTATGAGTTTGTTTAATAATGAAGATTAAACCACAGTTCACACTGCTGTGGACCTTTGGGCTCTACACCTACGCTTGCAGGACCAGTAGGTACATCAGCAGTTTTGGAACGGCCTATTAATTTGTACACAGCCAACACAAAGGTCCAGAGCAATATTCACCGATCAGGAAGGTATTTCGTGTTATATTGGTCCGAAATCTACAGGATAAACTATAAAAAAAAATATTGGAGGGGGGTCACTAGTCATTGTTCCTGGTCAAGGTGTTCAATTTGTTGTCTGGGTGTAAAAAATAAATCCAACAGCTGTAACAGTATATAGAGGATACGGCACAACCCCTCTAAAGGGGCTCTATCACTAGATTTTGGCAATTTTAGATAGTCATATGCCTGAATAGCTGTTAAAAAGGCTAATCAGGTCCTGCTAATCCTTTTAGAAAAGACCCCCCCCCCCCATTTTTATAACTTACTAGTAATTGGATATGCTAATGAGTTCCTCCGTGCGCCCTGGGCGTTCCGTGCACCCCCAGCGTCATACCTTCCTCGTGCCCACCTCTGTTGCTTGTCCTCTATAAGTCCTCCTCCTCCTTCCTGTGAGTAACCATCTCCAGCATCTGTATTCTGGGCGGCTGGGAATTGAAATCTGTATGAAGAACAGAGTTCTCCACAAAAAAATGGCGTTGGGCATGCTTACTGCGCATATCCAAGATTTCAATTCCCTACTGTCCAGAATACAGACGCTGGAGACGGTTACTCGCAGGGAGGAGGAGGACTTATAGAGCACAAGCAACAAAGGTGGGCGTGAGGAAGGTATGACGCGGGGGGTGCACGGAACACCCAGGGCGCACGGAGGAACTCTCATTAGCATATCAGTTTTACCGGTAAATCATAAAAATGGGCGGGGGGGGGTCTTTTCTAAAATGATCAGCAGCACCTGAATAGCCTTTTTGAAGGCTATTCAGACATATGATTATCTAAAATAGCGAAAATCCAGTGAAAGAGCCCCTTTAAATACAATTGCCGTAATGAAGTACAAAAAGCCAGCCTTAGTAAAATGAAATTTTTTTTTCCCCATCTACAAATTATATATTGAAAAATGATAATTATAAAGTAGTAATCATTCCAATAGTAATTAACCCCCTGCATGTCCAGCCCAGACGTATGGCAACCTCTAATCTGTCTCTATAAAACATTGTGTAACACAATATAAGGCCATACGTAATAACCATTATTAAGACTATTCTTCTCTGGATGTTACGCCATGGACATATTGCACTTGTTTAGCACAATGTAATTCCTCGCATTGAAAGCATTAATTATATAAGTATACAATGGTAATTATCAATGTAAATACGCCTCCAACATCACCGGGTAGATATAACAGTATAAAGCTGAGCTGTAGAGTAAGCACTCACGACGCCGCACAAAGCGGAGACTCATTATGGGAATGAGCTTCCACGTATCTGGGTGACCTTGTACGTGTTCTGTTCGCCATGCAATAGATGCGTGCAAGTCTATCAAATAACAGATGTAAAGCAAGCAGCAGGCAACGGCATCATTATTCATCTTAGACAATGGTATCCCGGTCAGCCGAATCTTACATATATTTGATGTGTTTTGATCAGTTCTGTGCATAGAGAGTCAGTTCTGCTAAATACATCCAGTAATGGGGGATGAGACTGGATGGCATAGCACAGTATAGGCTACAGAGAGATAAAACCAATAGAACAGTCTGATCGATGATCGGGTTATGCCAGAAGTTAATATTATTATAATAGGAGCTAAATGGTGGCGTATTTATATGGTTTATTATGTGCCGAGTATATTCCCTTGCCTGTATTTTACTCAAGGTCGCAGGCTTTACAGGAGGAAGGTTAGCTGTAAGTGCTGTCAATATTAACCACTTGCACTCATCTGAGTAGTAGAACTTCAAGATGTCCTGTTGTCTTCTTCCTTCTTAAATACTTGCAATTGATTTTTGTAAAAGGAGTCAGCCATTTTGTTACTGACTTTGCCTATTTTCTTTTCAGCGTATCTTTTAAGTGCCCATACACCTTCAACACCGACAAACACTAACCTGGCCGACATCCCTTCTGCTTTCCCCATACACATGTATTCTCTATTAGGTTGTATATGGGGAGAGGGTTAGTAATAATAATAATACATTATATTTATATAGTGCCAACATATTCCACAGCACTGTACATTTTGTAGGGTTTAAGTAAAGACAAAAAGCTACATTACAAGGAAATAGTCACTTCACACAATGGGACTGAGGGTCCTGCTCACAAGAGCTTACAATCTATGAGGTAGAGGGGATGACACAAGAGGTAGCAGGGGCGGCATCGGAGGTAGCATTGCTCATACAGTGGTCAATTTTTTTAATAGAGGTTACTGTCATTACAAATATAAAACTTTATGCGCCGTCACCAGTCGTATCCTTTAATATGTGGATGGAGCTTGGACATATAAAGTTAGCCTGAAATGGCATCATATCATGTGGGGAAATGTGGAATGTGGGAGCGGGGACAGAGGAGGGATTGTTTTAGGGATTCTAATGACAGTATGGAAGGGTTTACGTTAGACATTGTGATAGGCCTGTCTGAAAAGATGCGTCTTTAGTTTGTGCTTGAAGTTGTAGAAATTTGGAGTTAATCTGATTGTCCAGGGTAGAGCATTCCAGAGAAGTGGTGCAGCTCGGGAGAAGTCTTGTATACGAGCGTGGGAGGTTCTGATAATAGAGGATGTAAGTGTTAGGTCATTGAGTGAGCGGAGAGCACGGGTTGGGCGGTAGACAGAGATGAGGGAGGAAATGTAGGGAGGTGCAGCATTATGGAGAGCCTTGTGGATGAGGGTGATAACTTTATATTTTATTCTATAATGAATAGGCAGCCAATGTAGCGACCGGCACAGACCAGAGGCATCGCTGTAGCGTCTAGCCTGATAGATGAGCCTGGCCGCTGCATTCAGAATAGATTGTAGAGGGGAGAGTTTAGCGAGGGAAAGACCGATTAGAATCTGCTGTGAGATATCGCTGGTGACGACTTATCTCCTATTTCTTAGAAGGACATACAAGGTGTAATAAGTTACTGCACATATCATGGTGGTGTCTCCTTAATGCGACACATTATCCCTTCAGACCCATATCTTTGACCTCTCAGACAGTCAGTACCCTGCTCTGCACAGATGAGAGGCAATAACCCCAAAACAGCTGTCTACAGGTGGGACCCTCTTCCTTTTAAGGGTCTTAATCTGGAATGGCTATATTCCCAGATTTTGCCACTAGTTTTCAGGAAAAAGAGACTTTGATCTATAGGAAGCAGCAAGAGAAATTTCCTCTTTTCCACCAAGGGATAGGCTCCTATTTGTATACTCCTGACCAGTGGCGTAAATAGGAATGGCGGGGCCCCATGGCGAACTTTTGACATGGCCCCCCCTTCCCGACGTCCTCGACCGACCCCCTCCTACGCATTCCTGTGCGCTCTATTATGCCCCACAGTGGCCCCTTCACACAGTATTATCCCCCATAGTGGCCCCTGCACACAGTATTATCCCCCATAGTGGCCCCTTCACACAGTATTATCCCCCATAGTGGACCCTGGACACAGTATTATCCCCCATAGTGGACCCTGGACACAGTATTATCCCCCATAGTGGCCCCTGCACACAGTATTATACCCCATAGTGGCCCCTGCACACAGTATTGTACCCCATAGTGGCCCTGCACACAGTATTATCACCCATAGTGGCCCCTGCACACAGTATTATACCCCATAGTGGCCCCTGCACACAGTATTGTACCCCATAGTGGCCTTGTACACAGTATTATCACCCATAGTGGCCCCTCCACACAGTATTATCCCCTATAGTGGCCCCTGCACAGTATTATGTCCCACTGTGGACACCCATAAACAATTATTATACTCTGGGGTCTTTTCAGACCCCAGAGTATAATAATCGGAGACCCAGGGGGAGAAAAACATAAAAAAACCTCTGTTACTCACCTATCTCCCGGCTCCTACGATGTCGGCCTCCGAAGTAGTCGATCTTCAATTACATCAGACGTCACATAACCCGGGATGCAGGCCAGGGTCATGAGACGTCAGACGACTAGGACGAAGTCTGCACGGATCGTGGAGAGGTAAGTAACAGTGTTTTTTATGTTTCTTACCTCTCCCGGTCCGCCAATCATTATACTAGAGGGTCCGAAAAGACCCCAGAGTACAATGATAGCAGCGGTAGCGGCTGTCACCGGGCCCCTAATGTCCCAGGCCCTGTGGCAGCTGCCTGTGCTGCTATGGTGGTAGTTACGACACTGCTCCTGACCCAGAATCTTAGTTGGACATGTATTGTCTAATAAGTCCCTGTACATCTATCTCACTGTGGCGTCTTATTAATAAATGTTAATAGTTTATTTTTGTCAATTAACAAAATGAAGTGTATAAACAAAAATTTAATTCTCCTAATTTGGTGTGACCATCCTATAGAATCATGGCAGTGATGATATGGCCCCTACAGAGCCCTGATCTCATTATCATCCAGTCTGTCTAGGATTACATGAAGAGAGAGAAGGATTTAGCAAGCCTACATCCACAGATGGTCAGTGCTTAGTTCTCCAATATGTTTATAACAATTTCCCTGCCAAGTTCCTTTACAAACTTCCACAAGTGTATCCAGAAAATTTGATAGACGGCAGACGATGGTTATACCAAATATTGATTATTGATTTTCTTAATTTTGTTAATTGACAGAACTAAACTTTTAACACTTGTATTTCTGAAAGCCTTCTTACCTTGCAGTATTTTATCTACAGCTGCCTTTGCTGACTCTTGCACGGCAATGTAGCTTTTAGTTCTGGTGCACAGACAGGCCTGAGATTCTGCTCAGTTGTAAAAGGCTTAAGCCTTTTTAATAATTGAGACTCTTCTGATTCCCGCTAGGATGAAATGTGAAGTGCCAGTCGTAATAACTTCCCCTCATGGCAGTGTCCCAACAAGATATCTGTTGAAAGAATGGTTGGCCATGTTGGATTTCAACATACCCAATTTTTGCGTTCTAATGAGAGACAAACCACACAGTCAGAGGTGACTTACAGGGTTACTGGCGTAAGAATCATATGCTTGTAAAGGAATCTATTCATCTGTATGTATCGAAACATAAGGCATACACCTATATTTCCCAACAAGGGTTTCTTTTGGGAAGATGACCATATGCCTTCATGAGACATTATCTGCCTCTTTAGGCTACAAGTACATGACTAGAGTGGTTTTTACTGCCCACAAAAAATGATCCGTATTCTGCAAAACATGTCCTCATTGCACCACTATGTCATCCATAGTCACAGATCCACATAAAAGACTTATACGATCCTCCACACTTGTATGAGTGAATCTGCGCCACAAATACAGACATGAATAGGACCTGCTTCATAATCTGCAAATGGTTTCCACAGCCTAGACACTGACCCCTAGAAACTACAGTGTGTGTGTGTGTGTGTGTGTGTGTGTGTGTGTGTGTGTATGGGGCCATAGAAATTAACCCATCTGTATACTATTCGTAATTGGGGATTCATAATTGTGAACAATATACTGCAAACAACTATGGCCTTAGGATGTTATTTGCCATTTAGTAAAAAATTATTATATAGACATGCCCTGAGGAATTGTTTTTTTCCAGAATGGCATGAAACTGGAAAGGTTGGGAAACACTGATATACACTCAGCGGCCAAAAGTCACGGGAAGGTCTGTGCCAGTGCCGGTTGTGTCGTATATGACGCTCAAACAGTGTGACGCAATGCGGCCTATGGTGCTAGTGTCACCAGGATATCTGAGCAGTCTGATGCAGACAAGTGTCTCGTGAACATGGCAGCACGTCTCGAGTTAAGTGACTTTGACCATGGGAAGATAATCGGTGCAAGACGCATGGGGCATAGCATTTTGGAGACTACACGGGAATTTGGGTTTCCAAGGTCAACAGTGTCTCAGGTGGACCTGCAATATCGTAGAGACAACGTTGGCAGCTGTGTAAACTGGTGCACCAGTCGACCATGAGTGTCCGATGAACGGACGTCACGTCACCTCCGCAGAGTCGTACGGATCAAATCGCCGCTGATTTGAATGTGGGGCACCAGGACTGTACGCCAAGAACTGCTCTGCATAGGCTTCAACAGTTGATGCCCAACCTATGTCCTTTTGCTAACCCCACAACAAAGAGCTCGAAGACTGGCACGGGCCCACGACCATCGCCATTGGACCATGGAATAGTGGCAGCATGTGGCTTGATCTGATGAATCACAGTTCCAGTTGTACAGAGCCGATGGGCGTGTGAGTGTGGTGTATGCCCCATGAAGCCATGGATCCTGCATGCCAACAGGGACGTGTCCAGGCGGGAGGTGGCTCCGTCATGGTCTGGGCTGTGTGCACATGGTCGCAATTGGGTCCATTGACCGGGTGCAGGGATCAATGACCGGTGCTCAATACATGCAACTTATGGCAGACCATCTGCACCCCTTTCTGGTGTTGGAGTTCCCTGATGCTGGGGATGCTGTGTACCAACAGGACAATGTAACATGTCATCGCTCATTGGTGGCATGGGACTAGCTTAATGAACACATCAGTGACCGCACGACCCTCGACTGGCCTGCCCGCTCACCCGACCTCAACCCCATAGAGCATTTATGGGATGCTGTGGATACCAGTCTCCGCTCCATGGATCCAGCGCCAAACCAATTGTGGGCTGCAGTGCAGACTGTGTGGATCAATATCCCTCCAGAACTCTTCTAACACCTTGTGAAGTTCATGCCTCGTCGTCTTGCTGCTGTTATCAGAGCTTGCGGAGGGGCGACCCGCTATTAACAGCGAATCCGGTACTTCCCCATGACTTTTGGCCACTGAGTGTACATAACCCAAGAAGGCAATTCTCCCATAATACTGCCTCCTAGTTAGGAATATACATTGCTCTATTGAAGCTGCTTAACAGAGTTATGTGCAGTAATGTATTGGTATAAAATGCTTGCTTTTCCAGCACAGCCATATTATTTCATGTCCGTGGAGTATCCTCAATAACTTATCATTTCTGTAATGCCAAGCTCATTTTATGGCAAACATAACATTTCTTCAATTAACTGTGCTGCAGTAGAAAATTTTACTCTAGGAAATATAAAGTCACATATGTGTATCCCACACGTATATCAAGTGAGTGATAACAGTACACAAAAAAATATGGCCGACCTCACTTGATGTAAGTCCGCAGAATTTTCTACATGATCTTGATCTGTAAAAACCAGGTTAACCTCCTGCTGATCAGTTCCATCTTATGCTGGTGGCTGACTAGGACAGATCTTGGAAATGGGGCTTAAAGGGGATGTCCAGGAATTGGACAAATCCCAGAGGAGGTTGGGGAAAGTGTAACATATACAAAGAAATCATACTTACCTGTCCCAAGCTCTCTGGTATCCACGACTGCTGTCTATTCGTGTTGTCCACTGTCCTGGGCTTCATGTGACTGATGGCGTCATCCCTCCCCTGTCAGAAAGGGTGTCATTACTGAGCTATAAGTAACACCCCCTGACAGCACTCTTACATAGCCTACATAGCCTTGTACTGTCAGGCGGGGGCTTTCCAACTACGGCACAGGGATGTATACCGGGGAAGCTGACAGTGATCTGAATTTAGCACTGTCAGGTTTCTAGTGGTACATAATACTGCCGATATAATATGAGTTAGAGTCAAGAATCGGAATAGGGGCAGAAAAAAAATATAGACTCAAACTTCAAAATAAAATTATTCATTGTATTATAAAACTATTAATCCTACTTATATTATAAATGTGTAAGTTTGTGGGTTTGTATGTTTATTACTCAATCACGTAAAAACGGCTGAACGGATTTGGATGAAATTTGGCACATAGTTTGTAACCTCGATTAACACATAGCACAGATAACAATTTTTATCCCGGTAAATAACATGGCTTCACGACTGTTATGAATTTATGTTCATATACTATATTACACTGCAGGAGATTTCAGCTATTTGCACTTTGTACAGGAAGTGAAAAGCAGACACTCGAGGCAGCGTGTTCAGACACTGACCTGGGAAAACCTCTTTCATACAGATTGCCAGTTTCCCCATTTTAAACATGCCAGGAAAATGAAAATCGAGTTTGTCGAAAAACTAGAGCTATGAAGGTAGCCAGAAGTCAATAGAGTTCTCCTCAAGCGGAGCTGAGGTGGATTGAGGAATCTAGGCGTCAAGCGGTTCTTAGAGCTGACGAAACGCCAGAGCACGTGGATCTTCGATGCCAACAACAGGCTCATTATAAGGCGTCCCAGCGAGCTGCCAAAACAATCACAGGCATGGCGCCAGTAAGGAACAATCACAGGCACGGCGCACCAACTGTCACACACAGCTATACTCCAGGTTTTCATAACAACCCCGTCATTTTTATACACTACACCAATAGCAGAGCCGTGTGGGTATGCAGAGATGTAGCAAGACCATGTGGGTATGCAGAGATGTAGCAGAGCTTGGTATGCTGTGCCTATGCAGAGATGTAGGCAGGCTGGGTATGCAGAGATGTAGCAGAGCTGGGTATGCTGTGCATATTTAGAGATGTACATATTAGACATGACAGTCCTTTATAAAGGAGCGGGAAATCAGTGGTTTGTCCTACCGAGCCCACAGCTCTGAAAAAAAATCTAATTCTTTATAGAGGGACAAAATAGATGCATAAAATGAAAAGAAAACCAGCCATCCTGAAAGGCACATGTACAGAATCCAACCAGAAGACAGGACATTGTATATGGCCAGCAATAGTCAGTTGACAGCCCTTAATAATAATAATTGCCATATTAATTGTAGATCAAGTTCTGTGTTTCCAGGCATGTAATATAGAGGAGAAAAGTTGGTGAAGCATGTCGGCCTGTTATTAGGTAAAAGCAGTTAATTGTGAGCCTTGCGTCTCTCCTGTCGCCGGCTCCTTCACAGTAATTATTCAGATTCTGCAGAGAAGATAGCCGCCTGTGACCCATTAAATGTTAGCAGGAGCATACAAGTCTCTTATATTCTAGCAATGCTCCATATACATGGCATAGAAATAAGGTGGGCTGTAAAAACGCAGACACCTTACAGATAGCATGTAACTATGTGGCAGGGGATACAGAGGCTATTCTCCTGAATCTCACAGATGCACTTGTGCTGGAGATAGCAGGCAGTACACAGCAGCAGATGTATTACCCGGTGGAGAAAGCAATGATATCTTTGTACAAAGCCGACATTGTCATTTTGACAAGTGGTTGTAATTAGTGACACCTGTTAAGGGACTGCAGCGATCCCTCCGATTATGAAGAAGAGGGACCAAGGAAACCTGTACGTCATATTATCTGTCTGCATTCTTCTGGAGGAATCTAAAGATACGCATCGGTACATCGCTAGAGCAGTGCTAAAAACCCAACAATTGTTGGAGCTGGGGGACGGGGATGTTAGAAACAGAATAATTCTACTCTGACAGGCCATTCACTTTAGAACACTCCACAAACCCCGTACACATGCATGCTCAGTTCACCCCAGCATGCATGTATTCTGGAGGGGCACAGTGTAGGATAAGACTGCCAGGCTGCTTTGGTGATGGTGAATTAACCTGAGAAAAAAGGATGTGGTATGTTAAAATACAATGGATGGAATTTACTATTCCCCATACTCTAGGGCTGGCCCAGATCAAAATTGTCATTAATTGGTCATTTTACCTCCATTATGATTATTGGTGATTATTTATGGCATGCCCACATTAAACCAAGCCGAATCCCACAAGGTTCACCTGACTCCTTGTTCACATCAGTGTTGGTATTCTGTCCGGAGGAGTCTGCATGGGGACCCCCTGAATGGAATACCAAACGCTACTGCAAGCGGTGTGCAGAAAAAGCACACGGACGCTATAGACCCGCGCGTTGCCCACACGAATCATGTAGACTGGAAAGTAGATTGTGAACTACTTTCCTGTCCGCATAATCCCTACAGAGATCTGGCGGCAAGCACACAGACCCCATTATAGTCTATTGGGTCTGTGTGCTTTCACTGGCACACTGCTTGCAGTTGCGTTCGGTATTCCATTCAGGGGGGTCCTCATGCGGACTCCTCTGGACGGAATACCAACGCTGATGTGAACGAGGCTTTACGCTTTCATTCGGACAGAATATGGCCAAACTGGAACTGCTACTATATTCTGGGGTCTCGCTGATGCTTACGTCTATGTTTCATGATGCCACGTGGCCCACTGAGGTCCAATCAGAGGTAGGAAACAGACCAAGACGGACTTGGGTGTCAAACAAAATTACTATAACTCAAGCCAGAAAACCTGTGCAAGTTATATAAGTCAGGTACTGGTGTAGACTTCCACTATGGTGCACATGAGTCCACCTCAACTACTAAAGGGGTTTTCTGGTCCTAAATGGGGTTTTCATACATAGGACAGCACTTACTGTTGTGTGGGGTTCCAACACCTGAACCCCCCGCAGATCAGCAGTTCCAGCACTCTCTTGGTACTGGAACTTTGTATAGTGTACGGTGCTATAGATCTGTGGAATCCAACACTTGGCATCCCCACCTTTCACTTGTTCTCAACCGTTGACACACAGAGAATGGAGCAGGAAGCAGACAGCTTTGTGCTCTATATAGTGGCTGAAATACACTCACTGCATCATAGCTCCCATTCAGTAAGCTGTCGGACCAACCTGATATTGTTGACCTATCCATGCAAAATGTAACAGGATGTAGACGTGTATTGTTAGTATATATTTGATATGCCAGCCACGGATTTGTTAACATTGGCCTGTGTAAACTCCTTGTACCCTTGAATCATTCAAGATGAGTCACAAGAAGAAGAGTAAGACAAGCTGAAATAAGCAAGGAAATATTAATAACAAATCTGTAAAGCAGGGGTCACCAGCCTTGTGTAGGTTGCAAAATACTCTCTAATACAACAGATGGTGTTTAGCCATCCTGAATACTAAAAGGAATAAAGCTAATTAAAGATATGACCTAGTGACAAGGCTCTTTTCCTTGTATAAAAGGACTATACAGGAGTACAACATTGCTAATATATCCTTAGGATAAGCTATCAATATCAGATCAGCGGGAGATCAACTTTTGGCACCCCGGCTGATCAGCCCACTACAGAAGCAGCAGGGCTCCAGCTATGTTGGTAGTGTCTCTGTCTAATGTTACAGCTTACTCCTATCCAAGTAAATGGAACTGAGCTAAAAGTTTAACCATTACCAAAAATACAGAGCATTGTCTAGTAAACAGTAAGTACCTTGGCCCCTTCAACTACCTGATCAGTGTGGGTGCCCAGAGTTGGGCTGATGTTGGTGACCTATTCTACCAACAGGCCATCAATTTTGTAATTCTGGGTAACATATTTAATGAGGTTATCCAAGACTGAAATAAAAATAACCTATCATTAGAATAGGTCATGAATATGGTAGTGGTGGTACTGCTGCGGAGTTGTAGACTCGGAGTCAGGGCCAATTTTGGATACAGTCTGATTGAAAAATAGTTACCAGCTCTGGCTTCAAAATAAAATGATTAATTATATTATATTATATTGTACAATTCTAAGTATTTTATAATAATAGTATAATAATTAGATGTATAATATTTTGCATATTTACTTTCATAGGAATTAAAGGGGCTCTCCCATCTCTCTGTCTCAGCACTCCGCCTGCTGTCTCTTCTTCTCACTTCCTGTATCCCCCCCCCCCCCAGCTTGCTGAACGGGACACTATGAAGTATCACAATACTTATGATTACTAGAAATCTAATATAAATGCAGATCAGATAATATGTACATGCTTGTAGAGAACAGACTCAGTGTTATCTGTGTGTTCACATAGAGAGATAACAAACAGTGCTTTATCAGCAGAACTGTAGAGAACAGTGAGAGCAGTGAGTAATGTCACTTGTCCTATCACACAGGTCCGGGGTTGTGGAAACACTGTGTAAATAATGGTAGGAATAATATCATATAGCAATGAAACAAAGCAGCATTTCTAAAGCAATATATTTAAGAAAAGTCTTCAATTTACATAAGCTACCAGTATAGATAGGATTCTTGAGATGGGAATACCCCTTTAAATCATTGCCTTTTTCCTGAATTAGATCAGTTTTTATTGCTGCTATATGTTAGCCATTTATAAAGGAGTTGGATCCAGACTGTGGAAGAACAGAGTAGTAGGAATCAGTGTTTCAACACACAGACTCCGCAGCCCTGACCAGTGGTCCAACATCCAGCCCCTGCACCAATTATCTTTACTCTACACAGTGTACAGAGCTCATGGCAATGTACACTGTTCATTGGCTAAGTATAGTTCAACTCCCATTTATATGAATAGGGGATTATCTGGTTTTGACCCTAAATCTGTAGTAATTCTATGATATGCCTAGCTAAATGTACACGATAGTACCTGCAGATGACAACATGATGGGCAATGTGCTACCTAACACTGGTTGGGGAACACGTTTCTCCAGGTTCACACAACAAAGAAGTATTATGTGATATAGAAAATAACCTAAAACAGGCACAATGAATGTACAACATTCCTGGTATATAGTGTATTACCATTCTGTATGGCATCTTTAATATACACCCCCAAAGCCCACCATGGAGTTTTACATTCAGTTTTACTCCAGATCTGAGAGAACTAACATTCCAAGCAGGTGTAAAGAGCCAAACCAATGACAGAAACCAGTGCAGAATCTGGTGATAGTAACAGACAGCAGGAAGAGTCAGTACAAGCACTAAGATACATCATTCTCTGCAGTCGTGACCAAAATAACCTGCCCGAAAAAGAAAATCACTCTTCTGTGCCCAGAATATGTGCTGCAACTTTAGAATATATTCAGGGATTCAGCAGACATCTGTCAGTGTGAGGTACGTTCTGTACAAGTTTAATGCACTTGTGAATATGTAAAAAAAATTCCTATAACAAAATGTTATACTAATAGAGAGTTTAGGATGTAAATGTATTAAATAATACACAATAACTACAAAGGCACGAATATATATATATATATATATATATATATATATTCCCATGGCAGAAAGCATAAGATGAATGTGCAGACACTGAGGATCGTCTGCACCACTGCAGCAGAGATTGTATAATATTGTTGACCTATCCTAAAGACAAGTCACTAATATCAGTTCTCAAGAGAAATAAACTCACTTTCAGGCACTACCAATACATGCACCCTCAACTTTCTTTGTGGCTTCCCATTCGGCCGCAGGAAAATGGCCGACGGACAAGCGCAGTTGGGCGCTTTTGGATGAAGATGCAGCGGTGACGAGGAAGAAGAGGCAGAGAAGAAGATGAGGCGTGCTGTGTGCAGTACAAAGGTCTTAAAAGCTCTTAATAATTGCGGCATAGCTTGGACCTTTGTCGTGCACCAGAACTGAAATCTAAGGCCGTGTTAATCTGGCAGAAATTATTGTGTCGCCGCAGACCTGCACATTCCTGCCATCATTTCTCTGAAGTGGCATTAGTGGCACAAAAGTGAAAAACTGGCGCAGTAGTAGTATATCTGTCCAATGTAGTTCTATAAGCCAAAGGGAGGTGTGGAGTCAAAAAGAAAAAAAAAAAAAGTATAAGGATAAAACTAAAAATTCTACTATCTTTAATATCCATTTCTGGCTTTAGCTCTAAAAACTGCATAAAAACACTGCCAAGAGAAATCTAAGACTCTGTGTCAATAATTTGGCATAAAAATGCTACAAATAGAACCCAGTTTAAAATCCTCCTTCAAAAAACTTTATGTGAAATTACCCTAAATGTGACAGGAGGACCCCAAGATAATTTTTGATGGCAGTGTAACTATAGGTTCCTACAACTGTCATACAACTTTAAAGGCTAAAAATACTGATAACCTATCCTAAAGATAGGGTATCAACATCAGAGGAGGCCAACATCTGGTACCCATACCAATAAGCTGTTCTCCGCAGCTAATTTATTCAGAGAGTGTAATAGGAAGCAGACAGCTCCGTTCTCTGTGTAGTGGTTAAACCAGGTTACTGCAGATCAGATCCCGCCCACTTGAATGGAAGCTAAACGGCAGGGACTCAGCTCAACAGCTACACAGAGAATGGAGCTGTCTGCTTCTTGTTCCATTCTCTGTGCATATCAGCTGCTCAGAAAAGTTGATCTGTCGGGATCCAAAAATAGAGCAGAATTCAGCAAAACCTGTGTCCTTGTTTAAAACATAGCTTCTAATAGGATATATACATTCATAAAAAACATATCCAATGCATAGTGGGGAAAAAACTGGAGAAAAAACCCTCATGTTTTTAAGAAAACACGTCCATCTGACGCGTTTCGATTTCATAGTTTGGATGTTTGTGTGTCTGTTACTCAATCACGCAAAAATGGCTGAGCTGATTTGGATGAAATTTGGCACATAGATAGTTTGTAAACTCAATTAACACACAGGCTACTTTTTATCCTGGTAAATGACATGGCTTCACGAATGTTATGAATTTATGTTCACATACTATATTACACTGCTCTTGCCAGCAGCAGTATCTCAGCTAATTGGAGGTTGTTGATAAATTCAGGTCTGTTATCTCTCTATGTGAACACACAGATAACACTGAGTCCATTGTGTACAAGCCTCAGCATATTATCTGATCTGCTCCAGGCAGCCCCTTTAATCCAATTTGGTAGTTTTCAAATTTTAAACATGGAAAAAGAAAATTTAATTTGTTGCAAAATTCTAAAACAACAAGAGCTATGAAGGTAGCCAGAAGTCAACATAATTTTCCTCAAGCAGAGCTCAGGGGGATCATCGACGCTAACAGCACACTCATTATATGGTGTCCTGGCAAGCTGCTGAGATGCTGGAACAATCACAGGCATGGTGCGAGGAACAAGTTCAGGAGCAAGCCAGCTTGAGAGCTGCCGAAACGCCGGAGCAGGCGGATCATCAACGCCAACAACACGCAGATGAAGTCGTGGGCAGAGGCTAGTAGAGGTATAATTGGAAACTGTAGAATCTCCTCTACAAGGTACTGTGATGAAGGTTGTGCACATGAGCTGTCACTCTATTTATTTTGTATGGGGCTAATGAAAATTGCCAAATGCTGTACTATCGATCTCTGTTGGTCCCCAGTAGAAGGAACCCCACATCCCCTACACCCCTTAAATTAGTACAATATCCCTATTAACTGGAATACATTAGTATCTAATAAAAGAGTAGTCAGAAAGCTGAATATTAGGAACACCTAACTTGTTTTTTGAAATGCAGCATTTGTAAACCAAGGATAAGCTGAATTGTGTATTTTTTTACTTGAGTTTCGAGAAATCGTCTTAGACAATTTATGTTCTACCTGTCACACACCTAATACAAGCCGGTTATGTCTTGGATGTTCTCTTGAGGGCCATATGAAGCTTTCTGCCATTGAATCTGTAAAAGGCTATTTCAGTAATGCTCCCAATGGAAGGAGATACCTATAAACAATATGCTTACTGCTGTCTCATATACACGCCTATCTTCTCTTCAGGAATAGGCTTTCTGTTTCGCTGTTTCTTTTACAGATCTACCTTACTAGATACCTTATGTAAGACTAGTGGTCTGCACCCGTCAGCATACTGCCTCCCCCAGCAGACATAACTACTAAGTTACCCTTTCTACTTGCTCATAGGGTATGCCGCTATGTGCATAGTGCTTGTGCCAGTAATTATTCCTCAGACAATCTATGGTAGGCCTTATATCCACAACTAAGGGTGCAGGCCAAGGGCAGTCTGACTTTTTAACAGAATGCACTCAAATGAAATCCAAGTGTCATCTAAGTGCCTACCGTCCTCCTTCGGTTTCAATAAATGGTTCCATTCCATGCAGGATAGGACCTGCTCTATAAATATCAGATTGGAACGCAGCATTGGATCCTCCAATGGAAGAGCCCCAGGGTGCACACTTGGTCGTGTGCATGAGGACTCAATCTGCAAGAATAAAAGTCTGCTTTAAAGGGGTGTTCCCACAATCATACAACACAGCCGCATAACCACATTTAGATAGGTAGACATTAAAGATGAGCGAACAGTGTTCTATCGAACACATGTTCGATCGGATATCAGGGTGTTCGCCATGTTCGAATCGAATCGAACACCGCGTGGTAAAGTGCGCCAAAATTCGATTCCCCTCCCACCTTCCCTGGCGCCTTTTTTGCACCAATAACAGCGCAGGGGAGGTGGGACAGGAACTACGACACCGGGGGCATTGAAAAAAATTGGAAAAAGTCATTGGCTGCCGAAATCAGGTGACCTCCATTTTAAACGAATAGTGGATTTCAAATCCGGGTCATATGAGAATGTGAACTTTGTGACTATGAGACAGGGATAGCTGTACAGGCAGGGATAGCTAGGGATAACCTTTATTTAGGGGGGAATGTTATTAAAAATAACTTTTTGGGGCTCTATCGGGTGTGTAATTGTGATTTTTGTGAGATAAACTTTTTCCCATAGGGATGCCTTGGCCAGCGCTGATTGGCCGAATTCCGTACTCTGGCCAATCAGTGCTGGCCAAAGCATTCTATTAGCTTGATGAAGCAGAGTGTGCACAAGGGTTCAAGCGCACCCTCGGCTCTGATGTAGCAGAGCCGAGGCTGCACAAGGGTTCAAGCGCACCCTCGGCTCTGATGTAGGAGAGCCGAGGGTGCACTTGAACCCTTGTGCACCCTCGGCTCTGCTACATCAGAGCCGAGGGTGCGCTTGAACCCTTGTGCACACACTGCTTCATCAAGCTAATAGAATGCATTGGCCAGCGCTGATTGGCCAATGCATTCTATTAGCCCGATGAAGTAGAGCTGAATGTGTGTGCTAAGCACACACATTCAGCTCTACTTCATCGGGCTAATAGAATGCATTGGCCAGCGCTGATTGGCCAGAGTACGGAATTCGGCCAATCAGCGCTGGCTCTGCTGGAGGAGGCGGAGTCTAAGATCGCTCCACACCAGTCTCCATTCAGGTCCGACCTTAGACTCCGCCTCCTCCAGCAGAGCCAGCGCTGATTGGCCGAATTCCGTACTCTGGCCAATCAGCACTGGCTAATGCATTGTATTGGCGTGATGAAGCAGTGCTGAATGTGTGTGCTTAGCACACACATTCAGCTCTACTTCATCGGGCTAATAGAATGCATTAGCCAATCAGCGCTGGCCAATGCATTCTATTAGCGTGAACTGAGTTTGCACAGGGGTTCTAGTGCACCCTCGGCTCTGCTACATCAGATTGCTACATCTGATGTAGCAGTGCCGAGTGTGCATCAGATGTGTAGTTGAGCAAAACTGACTCAGCACTGCTAAGTCTCTGCATACCCATAGGAATGCATTGGCCAGCCTTCGGCCAATCAGCGCTGGCTCTGCCGGAGGAGGCGGAGTCTAAGGTCGGACCTGAATGGAGACTGGTGTGGAGCGATCTTAGACTCCGCCTCCTCCAGCAGAGCCAGCGCTGATTGGTCGAGTTCCGTACTCTGGCCAATCAGCACTGGCCAATGCATTTCTATGGGGAAAAGTTAGCTTGCGAAAATCGCAAACTGACAGGGATTTCCATGAAATAAAGTGACTTTTATGCCCCCAGACATGCTTCCCCTGCTGTCCCAGTGTCATTCCAGGGTGTTGGTATCATTTCCTGGGGTGTCATAGTGGACTTGGTGACCCTCCAGACACGAATTTGGGTTTCCCCCTTAACGAGTTTATGTTCCCCATAGACTATAATGGGGTTCGAAACCCATTCGAACACTCAAACAGTGAGCGGCTGTTCGAATCGAATTTCGAACCTCGAACATTTTAGTGTTCGCTCATCTCTAGTAGACATTTTAAAACATTTTTGCAAAAATAATTTTAAAGAGTTTTAAAGCTTTTCTCTAACTATATTAGGGTCCATTCACACGGAGTAACATGCCGTGTGATGCAAAATCACGGCCGCAAAATAACGCGACGTATACGATCCAGGCTCCCATTGAAATCAATGGGAGCTTTTAAGGCGCGCAAAGTCTCACACGCCGTATACGTGCCACATCACGCGGCACGTTACTCCGTGTGAATGGATCCTTAGGCTAGGTTCACAAGGAGGACTTTTCTCTCCACTGGTTTCAGTATAAAAACTGCGGGAAGTCCCCCATCAGAGTGTGAACTTAACCACAGTGGTGACAGTGTGTTTTTTTTATATTGAAACATACAGAGTCTTGCAAGCACCCTGTTCTCTCTGCATGTTTCATGCGGAAACCACACGGACCCCATTATAGTGTAAGGGTATGCATGTTTCCTCAGGTAACCGCTTTTTTTATGTGTATCCCCAAGCGGACTCCCCGAATGGAAATCCGAACACAGATGTGAACCGAGCCTTAGAGTGTTGGGGAAATCTTTAAAAATCTTTTATTAATTATGTTTGCAAAAAAGTTTATCTTTCAGTTGTCTAGAAATCTAAATATGGTTATGTTCATTGGAATACCACTTCAACTGCCAGACTGTTCCCTAGAACACAAGAATCCACTGTTCATTACACGGCACAATTTAACCATTTCTTTTCCTGTATTGCTCACAATGTAGTACTTGATATAAGTAAATTACTCATCCATTGTGTCACACCTATTGTATGTTCACCTCTGCACTAACGTTTGTATTGTCCCAATGAACTTAAAAAAATGAAGCAATTTTGGAAATAGTCATAAAAAACTGGATCCAGTTGCATTTCTACAGCCTTGAACAGAATTATGTGTTAACATATTCACAGACTTTGCAGTCATATTCCATATATTTGGTTAGCAAAGAGTAGGAGAGAAATGGAAGAAAGTATGACTGCAGGAGAAGACTACAATAAGGTGCCTTTGCTGTTTGTTACCATGGGGACGTATAATTCTGCAGAGGGGCTTAAAATAATGGGACATATTTAAAGAATAACTAAACTTTCAGACAACTTTTGATTTTCTGGCAGAATTTGTGTCATAAAGAAATTTTACAATAAACTTTATTAACAAATTTTGGATCCTTTCTGTGAAATCCTGCAGTTTTTCACTCTTTCCCTTGTTTCTGTATTGAGAGCTGTTCCTGCCTCTCACAGAATGTTGCTGAATATGGGAGTATGAAGCTGTGTAATACGTAGACAATATGAGGATCGGGGAGGGTCACTTCAAACAGTTGTATCTTGGACATTATAAAACATACAAACTTGCTTATCATGAAAGAAGGGTCTATTTGCAAAAGTCTGCAGGGCAATTCATAAAATTGACTGCTAAAGCGAACATAGCTTTTAGGAAACCGCCCAACCGTCCCTGTTTCCGCGGGACACTCACGCTTTCCTACCCTTGTCCCGCCGTCTCGCACAGATCCCTACATGTTCCACTATGTCCCTTTAATGATTTACTGATCAATCATTCCTCCGATCACCGCCTGCTCTTATAACAAATAAGAGGCTGCGGTGATCAGAGGAACGCTTTACTATGGTTCAAGGACCTTGTGTGACATCACAGGGTCACATGACTAGGTGGGCGTGTCAGTGTCCCGTGCAGTGAAGAGAGAAGAGATCCATGTAAGGTACTGAGAAGGGAGGGGGAAGGGGTATGTGAGATGCAGGATCGAGAGAGAGAGTGTCTGTGTGTGTGTGTCTGTCTGTCTGTCTGTGTCTGTCGGTGTGTGCGTGTCTGTCTGTTTGTCATTATACTGGGGGCAGAGATGGAGGGGGGACATGAAATGGAGCAGATAAAGGGGGCACTTAAACTGGGGGACAACTGGAGAGGGCATTAAACCGTGGGAGGAGCTGGAGGGGGACCTGTCTGCCTCTAGTTGCCCCAGTTTAAAGTCCCCCTCCAACTACCCCTACGGCGGTTTAATGTCTGCTTCTAGTTGCCCACCGTTTAATGTTCCTTTTCATCTGCCATTTATTTATTGCCCCCTCCAACTACCCCCATTGCTAATGTCCCCCTCCAGCTGCTCCAGTTTCATGTTTAAACTGGGGCACCAGGAGAGGGACCTAATACTGTGGGGCAGTTGGAAGGGGGACATTACAATGTGAAGACATATAATGTGCGGGTGACTGTAGGAGGATTATACTTTGTCGGGGACATGAAAAATGAAAGAATGGGCGGAGTCAACATAAAAATGGGCGGAGCTAAATTTGTCGCGGCGCACATTTTGGCCCTCTTTCTGTTGTTCAAAAGTTGGGAGATATGGCTTTTAGTGGGAAAAATGACCCAAGATAGCAGATGATACCCTATAGTGATAAGTTTTTACTAATACTGACCTATTGACTTGCAACAAAGCAAAAGAACTAAGGCTGACTGTATACAATAGATGAATATTCTAGGTATATGACTAAGGTACTACCGATCCAGAAACGCATAAGCCTATCTAGGTCCAGTATGTAATGTTTTTTTGTGTATATTTGTTGTCAATTTTTGTGTTGTTTTTTTTTTAATTCTTTCCGTTTGGCATTTTTAAAATGTTTTTCATGATTACTTTATGTGTTTTCTAATTAAAAGTTATGTTTTAATATATTTCTTTTGACGAGAAAATTTTTTTTTAGGTGCTGTAACTTTTTCACTTGTGAATTAAAAGATGAATATTGGCTGAAACTGATGACCAGACAACCATCTAATGTGTGCAGGGATCTTTCGACTCTCTTTTAATGCCAAGTGTCATGGGTCCGTAGAATGGGTCCGGCAAGTAGAATTTTAAGTTGCCTGATCTTTTCTCCCCATTTACAACATACACTTGGTTGAACATGCATGTACATAAGGGTTTGGGGAGAAATAGTCCTTGGCCGACATCTAATGTATATGTATAATGTATATGGCCAAAGGTTGTTTTCTGACAGCCGTCCTAACACCTCTATACACATGCTAATTCAGCCGAGTGTGCATATGTTCTGAATACCATTGGGGGAGATTTGGTCGCCCCGATGCATATTAGTTAGTTTGCCAGTCCTGCCACAATCTGTAGGTTTTGCTGATAAACATCTTTACACTGCTACACATCCACTTTCTATTAGAACTAACACAATAAGGCAATTAATCTTAAACTAATTAAATCTATGAGCAATGTAATGAGTCACTAAGTTCTAAAGACTCCAGCAGTTTAGTGATAGGGAATGCTCAGACACAAGGATGTAGCCATGGCCAATAAAACAATTTGTTATAGGACTTTCTCTTCATATACACAATTGCATTAAACTTGTACAGAACGTACCTCATGCTGACCAATGTCTGCCTAATCCCTGAACACTATTCAAAGTTACAGCACACATTCTGAGCACAGAAGACAGGTTTTTTTACAGGCAGGTTATATTGGTCACGGCTGCAGGCAATGATATATCTTAGTGCTTAGACTGACTCTTCCTACTGTCTATTACTATCACCATGTTCTGCACTTGTTGCTTTCATTGGCTGGGCTCTGTACACTCCCAGGACTGGAGGAAAATTGAAAGGTAACTCCTTGGCAGGTTTTGGGGACACTGGTGTAACTATAGGGGTTGTGCGTGGCCTAAAAGCTAAGGGGACCCACAGATCACCCTCAATATGCCAGAGCTGGATAAACTTCTTTGATCCCCTTCTGAGTTCCTTTATTCAGCGCCGCACCTCCCATGAGGCGACCTGAAGCGAGCGCTTCAGGCGGCGCTATGTCAGGACCCCAGGGAGGGCGGCATTTTTGCTACCCTAAGCCAGTCCAGGATAAGCTGTCCTGGACTGGCTTAGCACCGAGCGGTGGATTGGGGAGGCCACTGGAGCAGCGCTGCTCCAGCAGCCTCCCCTCATGCTCAGGCAGAGAGCAGGTCATCTCCGTGCCTGCTCTCTGCCGGCGAACGGTGCTAAGCCACGCACCCTTTGCTCCACCACGTCCCCTTTGCTCCGCCACGCCCCTTCGCTCCCTCCTCGGGAGGGGGGGGCTTTCTGTAGTTCGCCTCGGGCGGCAAAAGGGGTAGGTTCACCCCTGCCTTTATTGACTGGCTGTCTATACTTTATAAACATAATACCCCTACCCTCTGGTCAGCTGAAGTGAGAAGATTAATGACACACAGCCTTCCACTGTCAGAAAGAGAAAATCAACTCTTTCATGACAAAAATAGCAGCATTTACTCAAGGAGGGATTCTGTGGAGGAGGCTCTGGCACAAAAGGGGACTCAGTTACTATGTGGGGGCAATGAGAGGGGATGGGAATGATGGGTAGATTGTGTGCACAGACACATTGGGAACAAGTCTTCGTAACAGTCTGAGCCCAAATAGAAAAGAAATGTAAATTCTGCTAAAAGGTATGAAAGACATGTGGTGGTTATGAGAGGTTGCGCAGGGGAGCCAAGGATGAGTTCTTTTACTAGGGCCCATATTTATTCACTAAGGGGCAGATTTTGAAGCGAAATCCGCTGTCAAAATCAGCCTCTTTGTCCCTGTGTGAACTAGCCCTTAGGCCCTTATTGATGGTACAGCTTAGGGATGCCACACATAATGGTGTTAGGAAACATGTGGCTCTCAGGTCCATGATGTGTGGCTTTCGGGCTGTTGTCACCTGCAGATACTATTCTATTGTGTGTAACAGGCACCTGGTATGTCATATCATTACAATGACTTAGTACAAAGGTTAAAAATGAAATCACTGGCAGTTAGACATTGAAGGATAGGCCATCAATATCAGATTGGTGGGAGTCCAAGTCTTAACACCCCCACTGATCAACTAAATGAAAGTGCCCAGATGCAGCCAGGTATAGCTCTGCACTAGTGTCTCTGCCTTATATTGTAAATTAATTCCATTTACTTGATTAGGATAAAGGGATTTTCCTGCTATAAACGTGTATGATCGATCACTTACGGTGTGACTATTGTCTTACAGAAGTCAGGGATTAGGAGAACAGGCCCCTTGTGAATGGTAAGGTGGTGTTCATTTATGGGTACCACTGCATTTACTTGTACGGGGTTTACTTCCACTTGTTTGCCCGGTTACGTGACATCTGGGATTGTAGAAAATGTACCCCCATTAGGTTGTAGTAAACTGTGATACCAGGCACAGCCTCTACCAGAAAATACAGAGTTGTCTAGTAAAAAAGCAAGTACCACAACAATCGTATCCAGCCGATCTGCAGGGGTGTGGACAGTCAGATCTCCAATACCTAGTAATTGATATTGCTGGCCCATGCTGAGGATACACCATGATGGTCAAAGTCCTGGGAACCTTTCCCAAGATATAATATAAGTGTCCATGTGCGGTAAATGTTACTAACCTGTCCCATGCATCGGAATGGGTTGTTTTTGCAGCAGATTTAAAGTTTCCCGTAAACCACATTTAGAGGGTTTACATGTATTTCGTTTTTTGTTTTCTTAGTAGCGCTCCATACTGACCCCTGTAGGATCTCACTGGTAACTGTGACCCACTTTAAGCATGCTCCATTGTTTCCACCCAACTCATTACTGGCTTCCTGTGTGAACTGGCGGCATATTGTAATGCAGCAATGTCTACTATTCCTGGTGCCATAATCCACATACACAGTGTGAAGGACATTACTAATTTATCATCTCTATCCCTGTGCTGGTCTAGCTCCGCTCCCATATGACATACATGCATCTTATTACTTGTCAGAGACTTGTAAAAACAGCGGTTCACTTTCATTACATACACAGCTCTGGGGGGTTACAGTGTGATACAACACGCGTTTCGGAACAGGCCACTCATTTATTTTTTAAGAAGATTAGTACATTCTTTAGATGCTTATTTTGTTGTCTAAGACAATCTCCGGCTCATTAAATGCTAGCACAAGATGAGAGGTAGAGGCATGGGATATATAATTTTGACATACTCAGACAGGACTGTGACTACAATTGGATGTCTCAGGCAACCGGCTTAGAACATAGGGGAAGATCTAAAAAGTAAAGTCTGAAAAGTAACATGACTGGGATTAAAGGGTTACTCCTACCACTAATACATGTCATCACTTTGTCATCCGACTGTCCTCTGGGATCCACCTTGATCATGAGAATGAGAGGACCACAGCACTTATTTGGCGCCACAGCCCTGTCACTGTTTTTACCTGCAGAGCTGCGCTCCCGGCTACCTGCTGTGCTAGGAACTGCAGCATAACGTCATTCATGTGAATAGGACTAGCTGCAGTCCACCTGAATAGCCAGATAGCCCGAAGCAGCGGCTGAAGTGCTGAATCAGAATCTCTTCTGTGGCTGCTTAAAGGGAACCTATACCATGGATTTTAGCTCTTAAAGGGGTTGGCCAGGAATAATTATTTAAAGGGGTTGTCCCATCTCAAGGATCCTATCTATACTGCTAGCTTATGTGGATTTAAGACTTTTCCTACATACATTGCTTCAGCAAAACTGCTTTGTTTGGCTATTATCTGAGATTATTCACTATTGTTTACACTGCGTTTCCATAACCACAGACCTAGGGATGGTCTTATCTTTCCACCGAGGACAAGTGATGTAGCTCCCTGCTCTCAGAAGGGAGGGGGAGCTGAGTGCTCGGGAGCAGCTTGTATTTCTGAGTTGTTTATCTCCAGCTCTTCCAGTTATCAGGACTTTGATAAGGGCTGAGACAGGGAGTCTGTTACCTCTGTATGTAAACACAGACCTAAAATGTAGTTTATTACAAGCTGACTCACCTATCAAATCCAGCTCTGCTACATCAGCTTCATATTGTGCATCTTTCAGTGATACTGTGGTAATGTATTTACAACCATCACTCATTACTGACTGCAAACATGTACTTCTATGAAGAGCGCTAAGCAGAGTCTGACTTTGTCTGGGAGACAGCAAGTAAAACCCTGGCCACCAATTTACTGTGAAAACCAGGAAGTGAACAAAGCACACAGCATGTACAGGTAGGTTGGTGAAAAAGCGAGTTGAGAATACCCCTTTAAAGTCTCTCTTTACACTAGGCCATGAATTTTTTATCAATGGGTATCCCCAGATATACAGAGCTACTCAACACCCATACTATACACTGTATGGACCCAAAAGCAGATAGCTCAGTACTTGAATAGTGGCCAGGTACCATCACAGCAGCATAGCACCCATTGAAGTCAAAGGGAGCAACCCAGCAATCTGCTTCTGACTCCATGCTATGTATAGTATGGGTGAAAAATGAAAATGGTCCCATATTATTATTATTATTATTATTATTGTTTATTTATATAGCTCCATTAATTCCATGGTGCTTTACATTTGGGGGGTTTACATACAATACACAAAATATACAGGTAGATATAATACTAATAGTGACCGACTGGCACAGTGGGGTAGAGGGCCCTGCCCACGAGGGCTTACAATCTATGAGGGTGAGCTTATCCTAAGGATAGCCATAACTAAAAAAAATCCTGGACAGCTCCTTCGCCAGGCTGTAGTTGCCTATAAAATCAAAACACTCTAGACCACTGATCATTCCCATATGGGAGCCATTACCGTGCTGTCTGTATGACTATGATGACTACAACAGGTCATCTACGTAGAAATTAAAACTTCTTTTTTCACAATTGCAGGATTTTTGAGGCCTTTAACAGCACTATAGCCTGGTGGTTGTGTTTAACAGCTAATATACATGCCAGGATACCCTTAAGCTTTTAGGGCATTTTTACAGCAATACATGTAAATGAGATTTTCACAATCCTGTTAACACACTATAGGTCAAAATCCTTAGCATGCCATTGGGGTTTTTGTTTGTTTGGTTTTTTTACAGACTTCAAGGTAATATTTAGCAAATTTTTGAAAATGAAAAGAAAGGATATGAACATGTAACTGTCCATGCAAATATTTATATGCATTTATAAAGGGAAAATGTGGTGAATTCACTGTATCGGATACCGGTCACAAACTAGAAGCGATGCCACCTGTATTAGTACCCACACCTGCCAGATCTTGTAAGGTGCCAACGTTACCATTAGTAAGCAATAAGATGTAATGTGCTGTAGCAATGTACTGATGAGAAAACAAGTCCACAATGTATATAGCAGTTACATAATATCTGTGGCATTGTAAATGGAGCACATAATACGGATGGCTTATTAAGTAAATTCTGCATCCCGGCTTTATGATTTTTTTTTCTTCAATAAAATGTGATATTAAAGATTTTGCAGACTATGGAGAACACTGCAGGACTCATGTAACGCTTGTATAAAATTAAAGTCACATATTTTCCAGGCCCTTACCCACAGCTTAGTACTGAAAACTCAGCAAGTTGTGAAGAATCACTGTAACATATACGTCCCTAAATATTTAATTGTACAGGCACTATATAATGAATCCCTGCCGCAGATCTGCATATGAGCAGTAAATGACTACCAACAGACCTAAATATTTAATGGCCAATGCAAGAGATGCTTTACTAGCGTACACAGCACTGTCACATTCTGTTATTCTGTGCAGACAGATACATAGACATGCAAAGAACAGACCGCAAACTGCTGAAAAAAAGATGTAAAGTATCAGTAAACTTCTATTTTTCATATATCCATAGTGCAGGTGAAGGGAACAAGCATTGTAATATGCGTTTTTTAAAAAAAAGTAAATGCCTTTTTCTTCATTTATTTGCTTCCTTCTGCTACTGATCTAATCTGTACAGTAGAAGTCTATGAAGAGACTATAGAGAGACCATTCTCTTTCACAACACAGCTGGGTTATCAGGAATTAGGCCCTGTTCACATCTGCGTTCGGGTTTCCGTTTGGGGAGGACCACTCCGAACGGAAACCTAATCCATATAAAAAAGCGGTTACCCGTATTTTTCGGACTATAGACGCACTTTTTTCCCCAAAATTTCGGAGGAAAATGAGGGTGCGTCTTATAGTCCGAATGTGGGGGGAGGAGTGGATTTACAGCATGGCCGCGCTACTGCCACCGCTGGTTTTCTGCAGCGGCAGGAGCATGACAATACTGCAGGCCCCGGCAGCTAAAACACTCCCCGGCATCCGCCGGTCTATTACAGCAGATGCCGGGGACTGTCTTAGCTGCCGGGGCCTGCAGATTGCCACGCTCCTGCTGCTGAAGAAAACCAGCGGTGGCAGTAGCGCGGCCATGCTGCAAATCCGCTCCTCCTCCGCAGGTCCCGGCAGTTTAAAGTTAGCCCCGGGGCCGGTCCCCACCGGCCCCATACCTTTAGTGATGCAGGCCGGCTCCTGCATGGCGAGGCCGCAGGAGCCGACCTGTTCCAATGACAGCCGGGAGCCTAATGAAGGCTCCCAGGCCTGTCATAGATATATATTACTATCGCGGCTGGTCTATGACACTCCGCGATAGTAATGTAGAGAATCTCCCATAGACGGCAATACACTTGTATTGCCGTCTATGGGACTTGCAATCAAATGATTGCAGGTTCAAGTCCCCTAGGCGGGGGATAATAAAATAGTAAAAAAAAAAAAAACACACTTAAAAAAAATATAATTTACATTACTGTATATAACATTACTGTGAAACATATACATTAGGCATCCCTGTGTCTGAAAATGCCCGGTCTACTAATATTTTTATGTACAGTGAACGTCAAAATCAAAAGTGCTAAACCGCCGGATTTTTCTGATTTAAATAAAAGGTGATCTAAGCAATAAACATTTCCCAAAATGGTATAACTAAAAAGTACACCTGGCCTCACAAAAAAAACGCCCTATACATGCCCGTACAGCTGCAGGGTCACCTGTCAATGTGGCCTTGCAGCTGTTCCAAAACTACAACTCCCATACATTAAATATTTTACCATTTTTTGCCTGAAAATTCTCGCAGAAATGACTCATTTAAAGGGGTTTCCCACAAACACAACAAGATTTAAAATGGTAAAACAACTAATAAGGTGGCACATTACCCCACTGTAAGGCAAGGAAGGCATAGCTCAGTGTAATGAATAGCAAATGTTTCCATGTCCAAACCAATTGTATCCCACTAATGGTGGATTCCTGATGAAGGGAACCATGACATGGAGGACATGTGCAATTTGATGAGAGGGGGTGGAAGATACTAGTGGGTAAGTACTCTTGTACAACAGTACTACTCTACACTACAATATGTTGAAAAGATTCAGTGGATGGAGTGACCTACCCACTGGTCACCAACACACCACAATGGGAGGGAATTTCAAAACCCTCATGTAGGACAGTGAAAAGACAAAGAAGGGTATAGAAAGAGGGAAGAAAAAGAAGGAGGGAGAAGAAAATAACATGGGAATGGGGAATAACACTGGTAGAGTAACAAAAAAGCCACAGGCCAGGAAAGGACCGGGGGATCATTCACCAAGAGATACTCTAGGTACTATGAGGTCAACTGAAAGCAGTTCAGAATCAACCTCTTCATTTGCAGGGGTAATATGTGGATAAAGCTCTATCAACACTCAAAGACTTCACTACTTGGGTTTTCTACCGGATTTCTCTCACTTCTTCAAATCTTGGCATGGGTAAAACAGAATTTATTATCTTTCTCCCGCATCACTCAGTCCCCCTACTTTACCAAGTCTACTGCCTTGGGGTAACCTTTGATTCTGCCCTATCTTCTAAGCTGCATATCCCTTACTACTTGCTGCTTCCATCTGAAAAACAGTTCTTGCATTCACTCTTTCCTCAATCCAGCTCAAAAAATATGCTAATACACAGTCCAGTTACATTAATGTGACCACCTGTCAAAATCCAGAATAACCACCTTTGGCAGAGCAGACCGCTGCGAGACGTGCAGGAAGAGAGGGGATGTTACACAGTGCCGTGTCCAGCTGCACTAGGTTACATGGTCGAGCATTCATGGCGCGAACAACCCGACTGAGGTGGTCCCACAGATTCTCCATTGGGTTCAAGTCCGGGGAATTTGCTGGCCAAGGGAGTACGGTAAACTCATCCTTCTGCTCCTC
Source organism: Leptodactylus fuscus (assembly GCF_031893055.1). NCBI lineage: Eukaryota > Metazoa > Chordata > Amphibia > Anura > Leptodactylidae > Leptodactylus > Leptodactylus fuscus. Next base: position 197,748,354 of record NC_134267.1, on the reverse strand, counting down.
GAACGACGCACGTACACTACGAGCTTTATGACACGACGCATTGTCCTGCTGGTATATGCCATCATCCTGAGGAAAAACAATTTGCATGTAGGGGTGAACATGGTCCGCAAGGATGGATGCATACTTGTATTGATCCATCATGCCTTCCACAATGATGAGTGTACCCAGATGGCTGATGACACGTGCCTTCTGCGGTGATTTAATGTTGACATCAAAAGTAGGCGGTGGTCACATTAGTGTGACTGGACTGTGTATAAGTCCCTTTTCTGGTGTGTTCCAAGAACAAGAAAGACTAGACTTTTTTGCATCTAGAAGTCGCAAACACGGCACCCTTGGGGTCGCAATAACTTACATCGGTGAAGGAGTCACAGAGCGGAACAACGATCTTTGGAAGTTCTGGTAAAAGTCTGGTGAATCAATGGGTAGAATCCACAGAGGAAACTGCTCTGGGAAATACTTCTTGAACTGGGACTATTGAAGAATCCGTGTGCAATAATACAACGTAGTAAGTGTGCTTGCCTTTTTACACATTTTACTATTCTGTTTTCTATACTATGAAAACTTCAGCTGGCAAGGACTAGGATAACACCAACAACACTGACTCTGAAAAGATGCAATGCCTATTTATTTTAGAGGCAATATTTAGGATGCTAGGTTTGCAAAAAACAGGAATTTTTAGCCGTGAGGGAAGGAACATGCATGAACTGCTGACTGCAGGAGACGCAAAAGAGCTGACTATAGAGCCACATGTAAAGCTCCTCAGGACTATGCATGGAAAGCCATCCATCTATGTCACTGCCGCTGTCTCCATACATCTCTTCATCCCTGATGGAATATGACGTGTGATTTATGAGCTATGAACTACTCTGACCTTCAGTGTATGGGCGGAGGCATCAGGACTTTACAACAAGGGTTTATATAGACAGTACATTACATTATTTGACATCATATATAAATACAATGGGGTAATTTATTAAGACTGGCGTCTCATAGTAAACTCTACTGGATTTATTAAGAGGCCTCTTAGAAGATGTTGGCGTATGTTCTGGATGTCCATGTGCCATAAAGTGAAATCTGTGCCAGCTATGAGCTGCTGTAGGAATCACTCCGCCATAAAGATATCACTTGTTCACACTTTCTCTACAAATAAGGTTTTTGTTTAGGCTGCAACTTTTTCACACCAAAAATGGGGTAAATCAATGGATAAATTGCCCCGATGTGTAAAGATATTTATAAAATATAATTTTAGGAGAAGGTCATTGTCAAGGCATCCGACGCTCAGAAAAGTATCGTGCATGTGTCCTACACAGCGGACAGGACGGCTGCCAAGGCAATAGTTCAACACCCGGCGAGTATTGTGTATGTGTCCCATTCTGATCACTTGCTGGCTAATGGCAGCTATCCTGCCTGGTGTACAGCACGTCAGATCAGGCAAAATAATGGGGCTGGATAAATCCCTTCATTTATACTAAGGCCCTGTTCACATTACATTTTAGTTAGGTACATAGTTGCAGGATTTCCCAATATATACCTGATGTAGGCCTGCACACCCAGTAACACTGTATAGGAATATAGTGGCTTATATCATCAATGGGCTTCCACAACATAAAAATACTGACTCAGCCTATGCAAAGTGACAGTCCTTTACCATATGCCACTTAACTGAGACAATATAGATATGCACTACCAGTACAAGTAAGTGCCTGTTATTTATCTATTATGGCATTTCCCATGACTAATTTATCCCATATCTGTAAAATAAAGGGTGGTTGGTTGCCCAATGTCTGACCACTGGGAATCCAATCAACAAAACAAAAACAGAGTCCCATGCCCCCTGCTTGAATGGGGTGACAGTCAGGCATCTGCGCTGCTACTCTATTGCCTATACAACAGCTGGAGATACAAAGCCTGAATACTGGGCTTAGTCTCAATGGGTCTTGGTGACACATTGCAATTTTGATAAAATCCCTTTAAACTCTGAAAATGACTATCCCACTAGGGGCCCAGGTCCTGTTTACATGTAACAGATACAGTAAAAGGAGCCTGTCACTACATTTAGCCCTACCAATATTCCTGTTGCTGAGACAAAGCACTTTTCTTCAGTATGTAAGCTAGCTTGCAAGTGCAATGGGGGCCCAGCAAGCGTGCCCTACACCTCCGCCATGTTGTACTTTTGTGGCAGAAATGGCTTACCCTAAGGTTAGTCCATCAATATTACAAAAGTTGAATAACCCATAAACCATGTTTCCCAGCCTGAACCCAGTTCAGAGATCAGGACTCCTTGCATCACGAGGAGTCCTTGCATGCCCCCAGAGTCACTGTGTAAAAGCCTTTTGAAACCTGCAGATTTGATAATAATACAAAGGTGAATTACCTCCTCATATACACAGGGAAATGCAGGATGAAAAATAGAGTCCATACATTTGCTGGGCTTCCCGGCCTAAACTTAGTCAGGGGACCAAAACTCTCTGGATTGTAGTGATCTATAATGCTAGTATTCCTGTCTGCCCACAATCTGACCCATACTGGCCCCACATAGTACAATCTGACCCACAGTGGTCCCCACACAGTACAATCTGCTCCACAGTAGCCCCCACATAGTACAATCTGACCCACAGTGACCCCCACCCAGTACAATATTCCCCACAGTGGCTCTCACACAGTACAATCTGTAGCACAGCGGCCTCCACACAGTACAGTCTGCTCCACAGTAGCTCCCACACAGTATAATCTGCTCCACAGTGGCCCGCACACAGTAAAATTTGCTCCACACAGTATAATCTGCTGCAAAGTGGTCCCCACACAGTACAAAGTGTTCCATAGATGGGTGTTCACCTAGAGGGCTCTGAGTGGCACCTCTGGCACGCATGCCAGAGGTTCGCCATCATGGCCATATACCATCATGACAGTAGGGCTGCAATGTGGCAGGGACTCCTAACATCGTAGATCACTATGATCTAAGGAGAGATGATCTTCTGTCTGGGTTTAGACCTAGGGTGCAGTCCAAATTTTCCAGCCCAGATTCCCCTGTGTGCATGGGGCCTATGGGTATATCTACTTTCCCAGCACGGAAAGCAATGAAGATACAGCTGAAATCCCGCTCAAGATTACCAATGTTAAATTTTGTACTTTGCTGACCTGAAATCTAAAAGTAGCCATCTACAAGGTTGCAGATTGTATCCCGGAGTGGAAATATTCTTTAAATAATGCATTTGCCCATTTCCTATTCCCTTCCTCTCCTTGCCTTCTCTTCCTTGTACATGTGACAGATGTATCTCATCAGGCCGTAAATAACTCTGCTCAGTCCTAATACACTTCTTGGCTGCCATCAATAAGATATGTACTATCTGGGGTAACATTTTCCTATCCACAGCTTGTCTATGCTCATCTTCTGAGTAATGAAATATCATTGCCATATCTCAGTACGTGCCTATAAAAGCTCAGTATTTGCTCACACTGCCATAGGAAGCACTTCACATCTGCATCTGACAGAGCTCACAAGGGAGACTTGGAAGCATGAATTGATATAGGTATTTATTATTAGCTCCTGTCTCTTGAGCTAACAAACTATTACCATCCAACCTTTATAAGAATGGCTATGACCATAACTTTAGAGATACAGCTTCCCTACCGCAAGCGCATCCACTCTCATGTATATGCTACCTATATAGACAGTCCCCTGCGTTGTAGTGCGAGGACAAAAGGTGAAGGACTATAAGATCTTTTATTACTGTAAGGCACAGTACCCATTAGCCCCATTCCCTAAGATAGGTAAACCATTATGTCCAAAGTACACTGTTCTTACCAGAGACAGATTTAATAGTATGTTCAGCGGGTGCTAGGGACACCCAAACATCTAGTGGGTGTCAACTAGACTGAACAACCCTCTGCAACAGCTATGGCATCTATAGAAAGGATGCCCCCTCTGTCAACCCATTCAGGAGTGAATTTACCAGAGGGGGAACGTCTAAATACTTCCTATGTTCCCTTCCCATTCTTTTATAAGCCACTCCTGACTTTGCCTAAAAATAAAAACAGCAAAATCCGCAACAAATAACGCTGAGTTTCTATATCACGTGGCCTTAGCCTATTCTATATCGCGTGGGCTTAGCCTATTCTATATCGCGTGGGCTTAGCCTATTCTATATCGCGTGGCCTTGGCCTATTCTATATCGCGTGGCCTTAGCCTATTCTATATTGCGTGGCCTTAGCCTATTCTATATCACGTGGCCTTAGCCTATTCTATATCACGTGGCCTTAGCCTATTCTATATCGCGGGGCCTTAGCCTATTCTATATTGCATGGCCTTAACCTAATCTATATCGCATGGCCTTAGCCTATTCTATATCACGTGGCCTTAGCCTATTCTATATTGCGTGGCCTTAGCCTATTCTATATCGCGTGGCCTTGGCCTATTCTATATCGCGTGGCCTTGGCCTATTCTATATCGCGTGGCCTTGGCCTATTCTATATCGCGTGGCCTTGGCCTATTCTATATTGCGTGGCGTTAGCCTACATGAGCATTTTCTGCACTGGATACATTTACTTTGTAATATATATGCTGGTTTCCTGTTGCCTCCATCCTCAGATTCAGGCTGGTTGCAGATGACCGTGGCCATGATCAGTGCTCTCCTTTTATTTCACAGATAGCACAATGACAATGATAAGCTTTTTATTTCCCAGCAGAACTCCTTTAACCACTTCAGTACCGGGCCAATTTGTGGTCCAGGACCAGATACATTTTAGGTTTATTATGTATGTGCGGTTTTGAGGTCTGTAAAATTTTTCTCGTATGTCTTAGTCAACTAATTTTTGCGTATTTTTTTGGGGACACATAGGGCTTTATTTTTATGTTATTTTTATTTTCAAATGTGTTTTAATTTTTTTTATATCCAGGAAAATATAAACAAAATAGGAGGGAAATTGTGTCTGGTTTTCAATTTATAATTTTTTTTTTATTTAATAACACAAAGTGTCACTGAAAAACTTTATAATATAGTTTTTCCTCTCCGTTACGGTAATTTTTATTTTGCATGGTGTCGTCGGGGGTGGGGCTATAACCTTTAATAACGGCGTTTTATTAGCGTATTATTTATTTATTTTTTATTATTATTATTTTTTTAAAACTTTTTTTATTATATTTTTATTTTATTTTTTTCCCAGATTGTGTCCCCATAAGGTGATAAGAGACCTTTGGGGACATCTGATCACTTTTTTTTTTTGTACTTGAGGCTGATTTCTCCTATAACTGGGGCTGGTACATTTAACCTCAGTTACAGGAGAAATACAGACTCCTGCACACTGTATACACAGTATACAGAGCTGATCTGGGGTCCTGTAGGACCCAGCAGCTCTGGTAAGACTCTGCTCCCCGCGGATCACGTGTCCGCCGGGTCAGAGGGCAGCTGATTTATGGCAGCGACAATAGCCGTGTATACAGCACTCATTGAGCGCTGTATACACAGCGATCGAGATAGCAGAGGAGGTAATAAATCTTCCCTGCTATCTCTCTGGGAGCTCCGGCTGAAGTTACCGGCTCCTAGTGAAAGCAGCTACACAATCTCCGTGCAGCTGCTGTGTTCTGATTGGAAGTACCAGTACGTCCTGTCAGAACAAGGCAACCACTTCCCGGACGTATATAGTCTATGGGCGGTCCGGAAGTGGTTAAGCTACGGCCCCACACTGCTTTTTTTGTTGCAGATTTTGCTGCAGTTTTTGATCCAGGAGTGGATTGAGCACAAAGAAGAAGTATAAGAACTTCCTATATATTTCACATTCCTTTTGCAGCCATTCTTGTCTTTGGCTCAAATAAAACTGCAGCAAAATCTGCAACAAGAAAAGTTGCTTTTGCACAACATGGAGCCTTAGCCCTAAAGTATTATTTTTTTGTGCAAAGGCATGAAAACATTTTATTAAATATTATATAAAATTAGTATCATCATAAACAAAACCCAGAAAATAAAGCTACCGTGTTATTTATAATGCAAAGGAAATACCATAACAAAAACCCCCAAAATAATGGTGTAATTGCTTTTTTAAAAAAAAAATATTCCCACAAAAATAAATAATTTTTTACAATAGATTTTATGTTCTGAAAAATGGAATGAATATAAGAATAAATAAGCTATCAATTTCAGTATGCCAATGTGAAAAAGAAAAAAAATCCCCCAAAAAAACAAAATATCATAGAAGTTTGAAGTCAGCGCCGGAAGAAGATGCGGGGAGAAGTCGTTCCAGGTGAAGGTAGAGGCGACGCAGGAGAGTTCTCTCACAGCATCGGGGATGCTCCCAGTGCTGTTTGAGCGCTGGGGACCGCCCCCAGTGCTGCGAGAGAACTCATTTGCATACTGACAAAAAACGGGATTTCTACCGAACGGCAGCGCGGAGAAGACATCTAAAGGTAGGAGAAGAATAGCCTTTCTTAAGGCTATTTCTACATGTTAGGGACAAAAAATAGCTTTTTAATGATAGAATCCCTTTAAGGAGTTAAGCACTTCCCAAATATTTTAATAAAATCATCATGAATCAGAGGCTACACTTTAGAAATAATTACAGACTGATGTAAGCAGCCATAACAGTAATTACGGAGAACTAATCACATACGTGCCGTGATATTTCTACATTTCACCAACAGACGATCAGCTCTGTATATTACGTCGGGAACATAGCTTTGTGTTAAAATAATCCTCATTGTGTTATCTGAGAGATCTTCACAAAACAGGTGGGAAATTACATCTCTTCACTCCAGCGCACTGTCACAACTAATCAGAGACAGCCCCAAAACACTTATTCCAAAGAGATGTGTAACATCTCCGGCTCCCGCCTGGGTTTCGTTAAATTGCCGTTTCCATTAGATTGTAATTAAAAATAAGTCATGTGCAATTACTCTTCCAGACGTATCGCAGAGGAAAAAACAACTACAAAATGCAAACTATTAGGCATCCAAAGAGAACGCCTCTCCCAGCAGTGAGCATGATGAAAGACCCATACCAAGACGTAGGAAGGAACCATTTTGTGTGCTCAAATCTATATTCACAGTCTATTCACTTATTGCAGGGGGGGGAAACAGAATGATTTCTTGAAACATGTCAGAGACAGGGACATAAAATGTGATGCAAACAGGTTTATTTAGAAAAAAATGTCAAAATAAAAAAACCTTCACATCAGGTACAAAAATAAGCAAGATAGGCAGCACGGTGGCTCAGTGGTTAGCATTGCCGCCTTGCAGCGCTGGAGTCCTGGGTTTTAAAGAAAAATAGAGAACTGTAGATGGCACAGCTTATAATTCCAAATGAAATGTATAGTCAGGACAAGCAATGAAGATCAGCTAAAGTCCTTGGAGTATAAAAGAGCCAAGGAAAACGATGGAGGTGCACAACTACCCGGAAAAAAGCTGAACAGGTGATAGAACAAAAAAGAGCAGTAATGGGTGGGCACTCACCAAACATTCTCCAAAGGACGACAGTCGTCTTCTCTTTTCTCTAAAACATATCCTTTTATTAGGTGCATAAGTAGAAGAAATCCAAAGGGAGGGAGTGATAGCACAATGGGCAAAAAAGAGGCAACAGCCGTTTCGCGTTCACAGTCACGCTTCTTCAAGCCTAAGGTGCAATACCACGGACTCCAAACACCAGGTCTTAAATAAAGAACTATAATTACACTTGATCAGAAGCAACATGTGTCAGCTTGAAAAGATGGCCAATCAAAATTGCAGCAGTACATAGCCTGTCCCTTTAATTTGAAATTCCCCCATACTACGGCCTGAGTAACGGAAGCCATCCAATCAGATTACTTCCCTTTTGCTCCATCCTTCGTCGGACCTGAATGGGAACCACTGAATACTTGGACTAACCAATCGGAATGTTACATTAACTATTATGCTCCTCCCAAAGATCCACCTTCTTACAAAGGCAGTCCAACTCTAGATGGAAACGCCCACCTGGTGAACTACCAATGAGCGTAACGCCGACATAGACAGGAATCCCTTTCAAATGGGACGGCAATCCACGTGACCCGATGTAGCCAATCCTAGAGGTGCCGACCCGCATGCGCAGAACATAAAAGAAACAGACGGCCGGCTATTAGAATTCACCGTCCGCGATATAGCGGACCTGAAGGGAAACAGCGAGAAACACTCGCTGTCACCACGTGACTTTAGTACAGCCAATCACGGGAGCGCCGACCAGACATCAAGCTTAGGAGCAGCGATAGATACCTGCTGCAAGCACGTGACCAACAGTGGCCAATCCTAAAGGCGCCGACCAGAATACATCTAATCTAATACAAAGAAGGGGGAAAAAAGTTTAAACAGTAGGGACAGTTAAGCCCAGTTGCAAATCGGGACCTCTTGCTAGACATGGATAAAATTCAATCCGCCTTCAATTTTATCTAGGCTCATCCTTTAAAGCTGACAAGAACAGGAACATTTATAAAGATATACAAATATACATAAAAAAATATACATAAAAAAACAAAAAACATGCAAAAAAGGAGAAGAAAGAAAAACTAAAAAAAGAAAAACAAAGAGAACCAGAATCCCAGAAAAATAAATGAGCAAAAATAACGATATTAAAGAAAGACACTCATGTCTGTCTTCTCATTTAACCCCAAAGGTCCCATGGCATTGGTCCTCAAAATCCACCTTGCCTCTCGCTGGAGTAGAAGCCTCTTTCTATCACCACCTCGAACCGGTATTTTTTCTTGCTCAATGCCCTGGGTTTTAATCCTGCCAAGGACAACATCTGAAAGGAGTTTTTATGTTCTCCCGGTGTTTGCATGGGTTTCCTCCCACGCTCCAAAAAGACATACTGATAGGGGAAAAAAGGGCAAAATAAAATACAGCCTTATCTGAACTCCTGCTCGTCCGAGCTCTAACTAATACAGAATAAGGCTAACTGTATGTGCAGCTTACTTCAGGCAACACAATAAAAGAAACACAACTCTCCAGGACAGACCCAGGCTCCTTCTCTCATTCCCAGGATCTGCCCTGAAGTGCAGGCTCTGCAGCCTTTTATGGGCCAGTAACAAGCCCAGGACCCACACCTGGACTGAAACCTATTCCAAACCTACCTTGGATCACAAATAGATCAGAAACCTGGGGGAGACATACCGTGTCTCCAGCACTCTACCTGTCACCTTCTCACAATGTATACTGTATATAAACACACAAGCGTATAGACAATGGTGGATAGAGGTGTTTTGGACCACTACCTGGGACTTGTGGCCACTCACACCAACTGGAAGTCACTAATTTCTATGTAAGTCTGTGAGAGGGTAACATGCTGGATCTTATAGTCTTACATAGACAGAGTGCGGTCTGGCTGGTGTAGGAGTTGGTAAATCAGTCTGACAATCATATGACCAACCATGGGGACCTTTCAGAAGCTGACTAAAGTGAGCAATGTACCTGGTAAGTGACTGCACTATTAACTTTACATTAACCCTGTAATACAGGGTTATAGCATAGCAAATTTGGCCAGTGGAGTTTAAAGAGGACCAGTCACTAGAATGAAAAATGTAATCTTGGCATATACACAGAATGTGGACTTCATGCAGATTGTGCAGTTTTTAAAATTTTGTGTCTGCACTGCACCAGATCCGAGTTATCACCTCAGTGGTTACCTCTTGCCCAGTATGAAAACTACCCAGCTTTCTCCATCGGGGTGACAATACATTCTCTATCAGGGAGGTGAACTCTGTAACTGGGAAGTACTGAGCCCTATGACGTTGCCCTCTTGGCAATGTGAGAATGGCTTGGTTGAGTGTCATCTCACAAGATCTCGGTAACATATCATCTTGCAAGATGGGCCACATCATTGCATGCTGAATGAGCACTGTGTACACAGCGATTGGGAAGGCAGGGATGGTAATAAACCTTCCCTGCCTTCTCTATGGGATGCCTGGCTGTAGGAACAGCAGCCATCCCGATCACACAGCTGCACAATTTCATGCAGCAAGCTTGTAAGGATGTACTGGTAGGTCTTTGCAGGGTTTGAAGTGGACCCCCACTTCTAGTGTGCATGAGACAAAACATAGAAAAATTACAAAAATAAATTAAAAACTTAGAAAGGGAAAAACAGTGAACAGACATGCTGCAATCTTGCCACATCATGTACAAGCAGTAACGTGGCATAAGGATCAGTGTCCCAATAGAGTCAACCCACAGATGTGGAAATGTCAGCAGTAGCTCAGTCTGTGGCAATGAATAACATACTAATAATAGCAATAAAATCAATAGTGGTTATGGGCGATCCATTACTGTCCTGTCCACTGTAACTAGCCAAAGGTCATATCAAGATAATCTAAAGGAAGGGACGATCACTACAGAACCGCAACACTTTTTAATTTGGAATTTATGTGAGCAGCCTCTCCCTTTATATACAATCTTGCAATATGGGAGAAGAGCGTTCACCAATTTCTTCCAAATAGATATAGCTATCGCCTATCTGGCTAGAGGAAAACTGTAATGTAATACCGCCATATCTCCTCATATTATATTTCTAGGATACAGCTTTATGGGAAAAAGGACCTGAAACTGGAGACCCACAACCTATTTCCAGTAGTTTTACATAACTGATCAGTGACAGAAATCAATTAGGAAGGGGGGGGGGGTCAGGTAAAATTGATGAAGTATATAGATTTGTATTGGTTCAGAATTTGGGGGAAACATACAGAACTGATGCTAGTGCATCCTGGAATGATTCATCTGATAACCTGGGAAAAAGCCATTTTATCAAGGACGGGGGATCTGCTTATTCAACTTTAACCTGGATCAAATGGGAATGAAAGTTAGAGATCATACCCTTGGGATCACTCCTATGAGAGAGTAGCTAGATATTTGGGGTCCACCTGTGGGAAGTGGGATTGAAGAGCATGTCTAATCTGAACAAATCTAAAAAATTTGTGGGATATTGTGGTGCTCGGAGTCTCAAGAGACATCAATCATTCAGACAAGAGGTCTAATTCTGCACCCAACAGATCAACTAACTCAGACAGGCCTAGGTTGTGTCACAATTGAGGTTTGGCAGGAATATCAGTATACGTAGATTTTGGCTTTCCTCCACTCCTGTCTGGACAGATTATGAATGAGAAGTAAGTCACCCTTAAGGAAATAGAGGCTTTCAAGAACAGGCCATAGACTCGCTCCACCTAAATGTTGGGCCAAATGAGCCTTGGGTCTAGGTGATACATCAAAAGTACATATACACTCACCGGCCACTTTATTAGGTACACCTGTCCAACTGCTCGTTAACACTTAATTTCTAATCAGCCAATCACATGGCGGCAACTCAGTGCATTTAGGCATGTAGACATGGTCAAGACAATCTCCTGCAGTTCAAACCGAGCATCAGTATGGGGAAGAAAGGTGATTTGAGTGCCTTTGAACGTGGCATGGTTGTTGGTGCCAGAAGGGCTGGTCTGAGTATTTCAGAAACTGCTGATCTACTGGGATTTTCACGCACAACCATCTCTAGGGTTTACAGAGAATGGTCCGAAAAAGAAAAAACATCCAGTGAGCAGCAGTTCTGTGGGCGGAAATGCGTTGTTGATGCCAGAGGTCAGAGGAGAATGGCCAGACTGGTTCGAGCTGATAGAAAGGCAACAGTGACTCAAATAGCCACCCGTTACAACCAAGGTGGCCAGAAGAGCATCTCTGAACGCACAGTACGTCGAACTTTGAGGCAGATGGGCTACAGCAGCAGAAGACCACACCGGGTGCCACTCCTTTCAGCTAAGAACAGGAAACTGAGGCTACAATTTGCACAAGCTCATCGAAATTGGACAATTGAAGATTGGAAAAACGTTGCCTGGTCTGATGAGTCTTGATTTCTGCTGCGACATTCGGATGGTAGGGTCAGAATTTGGCGTCAACAACATGAAAGCATGGATCCATCCTGCCTTGTATCAACGGTTCAGGCTGGTGGTGGTGGTGTCATGGTGTGGGGAATATTTTCTTGGCACTCTTTGGGCCCCTTGGTACCAATTGAGCATCGTTGCAACGCCAAAGCCTACCTGAGTATTGTTGCTGACCATGTCCATCCCTTTATGACCACAATGTACCCAACATCTGATGGCTACTTTCAGCAGGATAATGCAATGCCATGTCATAAAGCTGGAATCATCTCAGACTGGTTTCTTGAACATGACAATGAGTTCACTGTACTCCAATGGCCTCCACAGTCACCAGATCTCAATCCAATAGAGCATCTTTGGGATGTGGTGGAACGGGAGATTCGCATCATGGATGTGCAGCCGACAAATCTGCGGCAACTGTGTGATGCCATCATGTCAATATGGACCAAAATCTCTGAGGAATGCTTCCAGCACCTTGTTGAATCTATGCCACGAAGAATTGAGGCAGTTCTGAAGGCAAAAGGGGGTACAACCCGTTACTAGCATGGTGTACCTAATAAAGTGGCCGGTGAGTGTATATCTTTTATATAGCAGAGGGAACTTTGGCCCCCTCCTACCTCTACTGCTATTCCCCCTGCTCTTGAGTACACACAGAGTTTATCCTGCTCACGATTGGTCCAGGGTCCCCATACACACAAATACAACAGAGACAAAGCACACCAGCTTCTGGAAATGCTATAGCTATTGTTCCTTATTCTTCAATCTTGAAAAACAGCACAGCTAGGAGCCAAAATCACACAAGATGCACGTATAAAGAAATACTTTTTTCAGCTCCATGTTACGCTACAAGGAAATAACCTGCAGACTCATCACTGCTTGTACTGAAGAAAGAAACATTACGTGTAACGCCATCTTCAATTACCTATGGATGATCAAGTACACAGGTTACTCTGTAGCTAAAAAATGATGAAGTGACCGTCAGATGGGGAGACGTGAAGGTGGGAGCTGCTTTATAGCGGATACGCTCCAGAGAGAGACAGTGGGAGGAAGACATTCAATCAATAAGAAAAGCAGAGGCAGGAGAAGAGCAGGAATAAGGAGAGAGGAGCATTCAAGACATAAGACCGTGCTCATGAATGTCATTTCCCTAAGCTAGGTCAAATGGAGATGCAACATCCGAGATACCAGAGCCATCCCTGCTACTGGCCTTGTTACTTGCCAGGCAAATAATAGCAGAATCTTGTTAGTTTCCTTCATAAGGCCTCGCTGGAGTTGACTTAAAAGACAGGTTATAATCAGGTCTCTCTATCTGTACTAGACTGCCTTGGATAAAAGACAGCAATATCCGCCATCTCCAGGGGAAGTGCACTGTGCGCTACTCCCCAGCTACCCGTGTAAGATCTGCCAGAATGCTACCTTTCATCTTGCACATCTGAGACTGAAATCTAACTGTACCAGAAAGCCAGAGCGCGCCTATAAATAGACCCAACCGGGGCCTCGTGGATCCTATAGACAATCATCAAGGTCAGCACAATTCTTAATCACAATTATAGATTTAACTACTTCAGCACCAGACAGGTCCAGCTTTTCTATGTGCCTTGCATTGCAGCTCCGACGGCAGCTGGAGGGGAAATATCCATTACAAGGTATTAGAAGTAAATGGTAAGCTCCTAGGGCCAGGGCCTGCACTATGGTTTGGATTGTTTTGCTTTATACTTCTAAGGTCTGAATTTGTCTGTTGGAAAAACAGCAAAGATTTGTTGAAGTCAATAAGGAATACCTTCAGTATAGTAAGAACAGTGCTGTGCAATAGTTGTAGGCAGGTGTGGAGAAACCGCCACAAAGAAAAATAAAAGCATTAGGCTAAGGCCCCACGGGGTGTCCCGCAGCTAATGGGTGAACGCCGATCCGCTTAGGGATGGCGTTGTTCCTGACTGTATAGCTTTAAGGGTACCGTTATATGACCGACCCCCCCCCCCATCTCTCTCTCCTTCCTCATTTACTCCTGTTTTGCTGTCACATATACAGTAGATCCCCTGTGATTGGTTGGGATTGTGCAAAGTAGTGGGGGATTATACTTCCCAGTGGTGGGCGGGCAATTGGGTCTAATTTATGTTTTTATCTTAAATCATGTTCGTCTCCCCCCCTCTGTTATTTGTTTTGAGGTAATTGGTAGGTCCCGAGGGTTTATTAGTTTAGGTCACCTCCCACTCTACCTCTTTCCGGCCATTCAACCGAGCGTTTCCCGCCCTCCCTCCCCTTTTGATAATGTATTTTGTATATGTTACTATTTGTTTTGGAGATGCTTATGTTTATCTCTTTTCTATCTCTTTTCTAGAAGCTGTACATTGTGATCCCTATATGGGGCTCACAATCTACATTAAAAAAAAAAAAAAGTCACAGTTGGCGGTACAATGGGGAGTGGTTGTGACGTGCCCCTGGGGAGTCTTGCAGCTAGCATACCATGCCCCCTGTTTACGGTTAAAATAAGAGTTATTATAATAATGACAAAATATGCAAATTCATTAAAGCTGTGGCCTACCGAGTCCACTAAATTTGAGTTTTAAATCGTTGTCCTGTGTTTATTTCAAAAGGGGGGGTACGTGGGTTTTAGAAAGGGGTTCAGTCAAAGCACTGCAGGAAAAACCGCAACAGCAACGAATGGCAGTTCTTCCCACAGCGCTTTAGACAGAAAGCTTGCAGAGGTTTCCTCGGGGGAATTTCTGTTTCAATTATACTTATAGGGAAACCGCTGGCATTTCCATAGCTGTAATTAACATGCTGCGGATTTCCAAAACCGCCCAGTTTTAGAAATCACAGTGTGCCCACACAGCAGTTTTTATCCGCAAAATGGAAATGGAATTCGATAGAATGCCATACACTTTGCCATGACTGTAAAACGCCACGATTTCTCCTGTGGTGTTTCCGCTGCGGGCAAATCGCATAGTTTAAGCTGCGTGGGACCCTGGCCTTAATAGTTTGTTTTTGTAAAATAACAAAATGAACAAAATTTTGATCAATATTTGGAGCGAGGGCCCTTTAGAAGAGGAGGAGTCCTGGTAGTGATGATATGGCCCCCACAGAGCCTGATCTCAACATCATCCAGTCTGTCTGGGATTACATGAAGAGACAGAAGGATTTGATCAAGCCTACATGTACAGAAGATCTGGGCTTAGTTTTTCAAGATGGTTGGAACCACCTCCCTGACGAGTTTCTTCAACAATTCTTCATTCATTTCATTTAGTTAAGTGTCAAAATATACTATTATTTTGAAAGCATAATTTTTTTTGTTTTTTATATTTACACATTGTGCTCTCCCCCCCCCCAATAAGACCATTTTAATTTGTTTTGTTTTGTTTTCTCCTGTAACTGGGTGAGGCTAATACATACAGCATTGGGTACAACAGGAATACAGCCTAATGTGTTATGCTAAGTTCAGATGGAGTTTATTGGCCCGGAATTTGGACAAAAAAAACGGGTGGCTGCAACTGTAGTATAAGGGTCAGTTCACATAGAGTTTTTTGGCAAGGATTTTGAGGTGAATTCAGCGTCAAAATCCTCACCAAAAAACCCCTTATACTACAGAGCTGATCCTCTAAGACCCAGCGTTCCAGTCTCTCTAGCTGTCATGTGATTGCCAAGCCAGAGGGGGTCAGAAGGTACCCACATCATCGCATGCTCATTGAGACCTGTATACACAATGATCAGGAAGGCAGGAATGGTATACTGGGATCTGGAGTCCATTTAAATCCTCCTGCTGCTCCAACACTGTAGCTCCGTTGGTCTGCTGGTCTGTCAGAGACAATGTCACAACATCATTCACATAACTGCTGTAGTCACTAACCAGCCTTAGTAGTTGCATGCCACTGACCGAACACAGCTGTCACATCAATGATGTATGAATGAAGTCATCACTGCAAAACCAGCAGGGACC
Source organism: Leptodactylus fuscus (assembly GCF_031893055.1). Classification (NCBI taxonomy): domain Eukaryota; kingdom Metazoa; phylum Chordata; class Amphibia; order Anura; family Leptodactylidae; genus Leptodactylus; species Leptodactylus fuscus. Next base: position 197,732,567 of record NC_134267.1, on the reverse strand, counting down.
ACTATTATCAATCCGATTACTGATGTTTAATTTTTTATTTTTGGTTGCTTCTGGTGACCGGGGGAGCCAACCGCTACACTTTGCTGCAGAGGAACACTGATGCAACGGCAAGGGACCTGACAGTGACACGCCTTTGACAAGAGTGCCGAATATCTGTATGTGAGAGCCTGTCCACCATTGGCACTTGCCAACTCTAATTGTTTTGGGTGTAAGGGGGTCTGGTGAGTGGATTGTTGTTCACTGAAAAAATATAAAACACCCCTGAAAATAAATCCTAATCCAACTTTCAAAACAAAAAATAATATAAAACCCTGTCTTATTTTCAGAGAAATACAGGTACATAAAAATAAAAAAAATCTTATCACATAAAAAGAATGTACACTAAATAATATAAAGTCTGTGTATTTTAAAATATCCATATCTCTGTTAACCATATAAAGATCTAAATCAGAAGTCACAACTCCGCCACTTTATTCTGCAAAAAGATAGCTACCTATAGCAGAACTGAGACGGAGAAAAATCCTCTAAGCTGCTCCATATCTGTGCTATTTTTTGAGGAAGCGGCACGTCACTGTCAGTTGTCTTATACAACACGGGTTCATGATAAAGTGAATCACGTCCAAGTTACAACGAAGCAACTGTAACAGCGGTGACCTCCATTCTCCAAGTCATGCTGAACACAGCAGGAGCTCAATAAGACGGTATGAAGATAAGTGACGCCCTGGTGGAACACAGCTGACGTAGATCCGATGGCTACAACAAGCTCTAGCAAACTGCACAGATTCAACTTCTAGTACTGAATCCGAGGTTTCCAAATGAAATCAATGTCTTCAATATTCTTTCCCATCTTTACGCTTTCTCATGAAATTCCTTCATAGGTCGCCATAAGAGCCTTAGAGAAGGGTTCCTTCTATCCGACAAAGGTCTACATGTTCATAGAGAAATGAATGGACCATTGCAACCTGCGAATATTCATCTCGAGCTTATGCGTAAAGTCTTATGAAAGCGAAACATTCTCCAATGGTTCTTGGTGTCAAAACTGGTGGGGGTCCCAGAAGAGCGGTCAGACACAGGATGGGTTCACAGTTTTTCTATACAGTTCTTGAAGTCAAAACCATTTTCTATACTTTAGCGACTTTTATGGTTTATTTGGTTTCAAAAACTGCACCTGGTAATGTGAACGTGGGAAACCTCATGTGATGTATGTAATAATTCTTGAAAAATTGCTTTAATGGCTAATTTGTAACCGGGCGGTGGGATCGGGATGGCAAACCACTGACTCCAACATCTCTGTTTTTTCACAGCCTGACTCTGACCAGTGCTCTGACTCCTCAACAAAATGGAAATTCAAAAACAGTAAGGGTCCTCTAATTCATTAAAAGTCTAGTGATTGAATTCCTAGGAAAGCAACAATGTAACAAATTATTCATCTAATTATTATACAATATTAATAATTCTGTAATATAATTAAAAATAATTCATCAGTATTTTGAAGCCGATTTCCACAACTCTGACTCCTTTAACTACCTGCTTTGTAGTGGGCGCAATGGCTGAATCATTCCCCGGACTGGTTGAAGGGGTTGTCCAGGCAAAAATGGACAACCCATTTAAAGTTCAAATCTGCTGGGGAGAGTGAAAAAAACAATACATACTCACCTTTCCCAGTTGCTCTGTTGACCTCCTACGCCTCCTCATTCATCTGCTGTGGTAGAATCTTTTGGTCACCACTCAGGCCAATCAGTGGCCTCGACAGGGCTCCGGAAGAAGATCCATGAGGCCTGCTCAGGTCAATCAGCGGATGAACCAGGAGGCGTGGGAAGACAACAGAGCAACGGGGAAAGGTGAGTATGCTTTTTTTTTTCACTGTCCCCAGCAGATTTGAACTTTATATGGGTTGTCCATTTTTGCCTAGAAAATCCCTTTGTCACAGCTGCCAGGCCCACTTTCTTCACAAAGATAATGCACATAGTGGTGTTACAGTACAAGAATAGTACACAGAGTGATTTCACAGTACAGAAGTAATGCACAGTGATGTCAATGTACAAGAATAAGCCATTCAGTGATGTCACAGTACAGGAGTAGTGCACACAGTGATGTCACAGTACAGGAATAATAAGCACAGTGATATCACAGTACAAGAATAGTGCACAAGTGGTGATATACTGTAGTACAGGGATAGTACACATAGTGATGTCACAATACCAGGATAATGTACACAGTGATGTCACAGTAGCAGGATAATGCACACAGTGATGTCACAGTACAGGGATAATGTACACAGTGATGTCACAGTACAGGGATAATGTACACAGTGACATCACAAAACCAGGATAATGTACACAGTGATGTCACAGTACCAGGATAATGCACACAGTGATGTCAAACTACAGGAATAATGTACAGAGAGATCCTACCATAATTGGTGAATAATTAGGCTCTCCCCTTCACAAAGATAATGAGAAAATTAATGTCACAATACAGAAATAGTGCAAAGAATGACATCACAGTACAGGGATAATGCATATATTAATGTCACTGTAAATGAATAGTACCAAGATAATGCAGTGACGTCACCATACATGGATACTGCACAAAGTGATGTCACAGTACACGGATAATGCACAGAGGAATCCTACAATACAGGAAAAATGAAAAGTGTTTTGTCAAAATAAACACATAATTAAAGGGTTTTCCAGACAGAAAATCTTTTTTTTTTTTTTTTTTTTTTTTTTTTGGAACGGTCTGTTAGTGCTAGTAATGGGTTAATAAGTACACCCATATACCTTTAGCAGTGTTTGGAGTGATTTCTGAGTGTCTCTGGTTGCTGCTGCATCCTCTGTGTTAGTTTACATCAGGGGTCTCAAACTCAATTTACCCCGGGGCCGCTGGAGGTAGAGCCTGGGTGAGGCTGGGCCACATCAGGTTTTCCCAATTTTTTTTTTTTTCAAAAGTTGCCATATTCTGACAGCCATAACTTTTTTATACGTCCGTGTACGGGGATGCATAGGGTGTCTTTGTTTGCAGGGCCGGGAAATGCTATTGCTTTGATCACTTTTTATTCAAATTTTTATCAGAATCAAAACAGTGAAAAAATGGCGGTTTGGCACTTTTGACTATTTTTCCCGCTACGGCATTTACCGTACAGGAAAAATATTTTTATAGATTTGTAGAGCGGGTGATTTCGGACACGGGGATACCGAACATGTATGTGTTTCACAGTATTTAACTACTTTTATGTGTTCTAGGGAAAGGGGGGCGATTTGAATTTTTAATACTTTTTATATTTTTTTTATATTTTTTTTTTTTTACTTTTTTTTAAAAAAAATTTGCATTTATTAGACCCTCTAGGGGTGTTGAACCCCAGGGGGTCTGATCACTAATGCAATGCATTACAATGCATTGCAAAAAATTATCATTTCTTTTGCAGGCTGCATAGAGCAGCCTGCAAAAGTAAGAGATTGCAGACAAGCCTGGGAGGCTTGTAAAGGCTCCCGGCTGTCATGGCAACGTGACGTCGACCCTGGAGCTTGCTCCAGGCGCCGGCGATCTCCGGGAAAATGGCGCCGTCGGCACCTTTGACCGTGGCGCCGGAGGGGTTAATGCCTCCGATCGGTCCCGGGACCGATCAGAGACATTAACACCGGTTGTCTACTGCTTAAAGCAGTAGACACCCGGCGGCTATGGCGGGCGGCCGCCTGGCTCTCGGGCGGTTGCCATAGTTACACACCCGGCATGCGTCGTACTATTACGGTGGATGTCGGGATGTCCACCGGGGGCCACAAACTATTGTCCCGAGGGCCGCAGTTGGCCCGCGGGCCGCGTGTTTGAGACCCCTGGTTTACATGGTGTAACTTCCAGCTGTGTAGCTTCCTGTGTAGTTTCTACACTAGTTCCCTCTCACTCCGTACGCCCCGCCTCTCTCACTTTGTTACACTACCCTTCCCTGTCTCACTAGCCTAGCGATCCCACCCACTACTAACCCCTCCTACCCTCCCCTGTCTCTCTAGCCCCTTCCACCCTACCCTGTTTCCCTAGCCTAGCAACCCCGCCCATTACTAGCCCCTTCCACCCTACCCCTGTCTCCCTAGCTAACCTATTCCGTCCACTAATAGCAGACAAGAAGATGGGAGAAGCCGTTCCCTGGATACAGGAAAACTTGGCAAGCATTGATGGGATAGGGAAAGGAAGGGGGAGAGTAGTAGTAACAATCCATTCCAGAATCGGTGAAACGGAACGTCAACAGATTATCAGCAAGTGTCCCTGGGGCGGTCACATGACTGCTCCAAGGATATGGGATTTTTAATTGAAGTAAATTACAATTTAGGCAGGGGGAGGGTGTTTAGTTTAGGGCAGAAAAACAAGGAAAACCGCTGCACCTGGTATGGCAGTTAATGACAGAGACGGGGTGTGGCTACTAGGGGAACTGCTCCAGACTGCAAAGGAGCCAACAGACATGAAAAGTATAGACTAAGGGACGTGTATGTGTCCTGAAACGTGTAAGCTCCATCATGATCGTGTGTCCTGAATGGGTGATGTAATATCCCTTTTTACCTTTTTTGATATGAAGTAAAGGTTACATTTTATTCAATTGTGGCATGCTGGAACATTTTTTCTATACTTTTCATGTTTAGTTTAGGGGTTCATTCTTAGTTTATCCAGGACAACCCCTTTAACTCAACTTACAATACAGAAGTCATCCACACAGTGATAAGAAACAAGAAAGAAACAAAGATGCAAAAAAAAAAAAGAAGCACACAGTAAGGCCCCAAGTGGACTCCCCGAACGAAATTCCGAATGCAGGTGTGAACTGGACCTTATGTCACAATATAGCGATGATGCACACAATGATGTCACAGTACAAGGATAATATACAGAGTAATGTCACAGTATTAGGAAAATGCACTAAATGATATCATAGAAAAAAATAAAATGAACAGCAACATCAAGGACCATTCATGCAATAATGATTATTGTGATAACGTGTGCTTATGTTTGTATGTGTACAAGGGTATTTTACACACAGGGTCACATCATAGAAATTCACTCAGTGATGTGAGAATGCAAAGAAAATCTACTCAAGTATGCTAAGAGTACAATATAGTACAGTGATAAAGCACAGAGTCACCTTAGGGTAATGATGACATCACAACACAGAAAAAAACGCACATAATGATGTCACAGCTCTGTAATAATCCATAAAGCGAAGCCAGAGAAAAGGGTTACTGCGTACAGCAGAGGTACAGCAAATAACTATATAGCTCCATAGTAAAACCTAGAATGGGGCCCCGCTGCCCAAATTTTCCACACTCACTCATACATCATCCATTTCACCACTAAAGGTACTTTATTGCATTCACTAAAGCCTGAATCCAAGGAAATCATGGAAAATCAGATGTGAGCACAGATAACCCCAAAATCTGACTCCCAAATGTCACACTCAGGAAAATAAAATATGGGGGGATTGTCCAATGAAATTGTCAGATGCAAAAAGCACAACCTCATTAATATTCTAAAAAATTCCTCCCATATGTTAGCTTACCAATACTATAGAGCTCATGGTTAAATCCTATGCCCTACGTTCCCCTCCACACTAGTCAATGACATCATATTCTAGTGACATTGTAAACCACAGAGTTCCCTCTGATTATATACTGATGAGACAGAGATTGGGCTGTATCCAAAAACTTTTAATGGCTTGTGTTCTAAATCTCCCTGGCACACTTTGCACAGGAGTAGGCGGACGTCATCCTCCACAATAAATTGTTTTTGAAGGGCCCTCATTCCTGTTATTATGTCAACAAATAAAACACTGAAGCACTATACTAATAAAAGTGTAAAACAAGAATTCACTGTAAGGGGCTGTAATGTCATTGTCTATGTAACTGTAATCTGGTGGGCAAAGTGATATTAACTTTAACATGAACGAGGCAGGTGATTTCTGATGCTCTACCGGAGAGCAGGGTATGAGAAGGGGTGAGAAGCTGAGCTCTGAAACATATAGGTTTATATATATAGGAGGGAGAGAAGCTGAGCTCTGTGATATACAGGATTACTAGCCTCTGCCCATGTGTTGTTGGCATTGATGACCCACCTATATTCAGCCAATTGCTGCCGTCAATGGCTTGCCTGTTTCGGCAGCTCTCAAGCTGGCCTGCTGCAGAACTTGTTCCTTGCACCGAGGAGAGAAGCTGAGCTCTGTGATATATAGGGATATATGTTAGAGGGAGAGTAGCTGAGCTCTGTGATATATAGGGTTGTATGATAGAGGAGAGAAGCTGAGCTCTGTGATATATAGGGTTATATGATAGAGGGAGAGAAGCTGAGCTCTGTGATATATAGGTTATATGATATAGGAGAGAAGATGAGCTCTGTGATATATAGGGTTATATGATAGAGGGAGAGAAGCTGAGCTCTGTGATATATAGGGTTATATGATAGAGGGAAAGAAGCTGAGCTCTGTGATATATAGGGTTACATGATAGAGGAGAGAAGCTGAGCTCTGTGGTATATAGGGTTATATGATAGAGGGAGAGAAGCTGAGCTCTGTGATATATAGGTTATATGATATAGGAGAGAAGATGAGCTCTGTGATATATAGGGTTATATGATAGAGGGAGAGAAGCTGAGCTCTGTGATATATAGGGTTGTATGATAGAGGAGAGAAGCTGAGCTCTGTGATATATAGGGTTACATGATAGAGGAGAGTAGCTGAGCTCTGTGATATATAGGGTTATATGGTAGAGGGAAAGAAGCTGAGCTCTGTGATATATAGGGTTACATGATAGAGGAGAGAAGCTGAGCTCTGTGATATATAGGGTTATATGATAGAGGAGAGAAGCTGAGCTCTGTGATATATAGGGTTACATGATAGAGGAGAGTAGCTGAGCTCTGTGATATATGAGGTTATGTGATAGAGGGAGAGAAGCTGAGCTCTGTGATATATAGGGTTACATAATGGAGGAGAGAAGCTGAGCTCTGTGATATATAGGGTTATATGATAGAGGAGAGAAGCTGAGCTCAGTGATATATAGGGTTACATGATTGAGGAGAGTAGCTGAGCTCTGCAATATATAGGTTTATATGATAGAGGAGAGAAGCTGAGCTCTGTGATATATAGGATTATATGATAGAGGAGAGAAGCTGAGCTCTGTGATATATAGGATTATATGATAGAGGAGAGAAGCTGAACTCTGTGATATATAGGGTTGTATGATAGAGGAGAGAAGCTGAGCTCTGTGATATATAGGGTTATATGATAGAGGAGAGAAGCTGAGCTCTGTGATATATAAGGTTATATGATACAGGTAGAGAAGCTGAGCTCTGTGATATATAAGGTTATATGATACAGGGAGAGAAGCTGAGAGCTGTGATATATAGGGTTACATGATAGAGGAGAGAAGCTGAGCTCTGTGATATATAGGGTTGTATGATAGAGGAGAGAAGCTGAGCTCTGTGATATATAGGGTTATATGATAGAGGAGAGAAGCTGAGCTCTGTGATATATAGGGTTACATGATAGAGGAGAGTAGCTGAGCTCTGTGATATATAGGGTTATATGGTAGAGGGAAAGAAGCTGAGCTCTGTGATATATAGGGTTACATGATAGAGGAGAGAAGCTGAGCTCTGTGATATATAGGGTTATATGATAGAGGAGAGAAGCTGAGCTCTGTGATATATAGGGTTACATGATAGAGGAGAGTAGCTGAGCTCTGTGATATATGAGGTTATGTGATAGAGGGAGAGAAGCTGAGCTCTGTGATATATAGGGTTACATAATGGAGGAGAGAAGCTGAGCTCTGTGATATATAGGGTTATATGATAGAGGAGAGAAGCTGAGCTCAGTGATATATAGGGTTACATGATTGAGGAGAGTAGCTGAGCTCTGCAATATATAGGTTTATATGATAGAGGAGAGAAGCTGAGCTCTGTGATATATAGGATTATATGATAGAGGAGAGAAGCTGAGCTCTGTGATATATAGGATTATATGATAGAGGAGAGAAGCTGAGCTCTGTGATATATAGGGTTGTATGATAGAGGAGAGAAGCTGAGCTCTGTGATATATAGGGTTATATGATAGAGGAGAGAAGCTGAGCTCTGTGATATATAAGGTTATATGATACAGGTAGAGAAGCTGAGCTCTGTGATATATAAGGTTATATGATACAGGGAGAGAAGCTGAGAGCTGTGATATATAGGGTTACATGATAGAGGAGAGAAGCTGAGCTCTGTGATATATAAGGTTATATGATACAGGGAGAGAAGCTGAGCGCTGTGATATATAAGGTTATGTGATAGAGGGAGAGAAGCTGAGCTCTGTGATATATAGGGTTACATGATGGAGGAAAGAAGCTGAGCTCTGTGATATATAGGGTTATATGATAGAAGAGAGAAGCTGAGCTCTGTGATATATAGGGTTACATGATAGAGTAGAGAAGCTGAGCTATGTGATATATAGGGTTATATGATAGAGGAGAGAAGCTGAGCTCAGTGATATATAGGGTTACATGATTGAGGAGAGTAGCTGAGCTCTGCGATATATAGGTTTATATGATAGAGGAGAGAAGCTGAGCTCTGTGATATATAGGGTTACATGATAGAGGAGAGAAGTTGAGCTAAGTGATATATAGGTTTGCATGATAGAGCGAATGAAGCTGTGACATATAGGTTTGTATGTTAGAGGGTAAGAAGCTGAGCTCTGTGATATATATATATATATATATATATATATATATATATATATATGTTGTTAAAGAGCAGAGTAAAGCCCGACAGGACTCCTAGTTGAGCCAGTGAGAGTCCTGATTCCCCCGCCCACACACAATGACTGACAGCTCTCCCTGTATCAGTGTGTATACACACAAGGCTGTCAATCACTGGAAGGTATTTATTAAACCTCAATTGATTCCCATCAGACAAATGACTTGCCTGAATTATTAAGAGGCTCTAAAATTTAGCTGCACCTGGTTGCAGATAAAAAACCAGTCAGTGACTGGCATAGATCTGTGGTATAACTCCTGCCAGTTTCCTGGTGTGAGTTATAGTAAATCTGCCGCGCCTAAATTCCCACCCCGCTCTGCCACTGTGTATGAGCAGGGTAATAAGGACTCTTACTGTCTCTCCTAAGAGTCCTGTCAGAATTTACTGTGCTATGAGGGTTCTGGCTGTGACTCCCATAACATGCCACAGTGTGACCCCCTAACGGCCCCCTAATAACGTAAGGAAAATCACTTTGCTGTACATAAAGGACCTTGCTGATCTACTGGCTTCCACTGAGTTAGTCTTAAAGGGAATCTATCTTCTACTCTATAGGTCCTTATATAAAACATACAAATCTGGAAAGCCATTTCCTCCGCAGTGTTATTTCTTGACCTGACTAGCTGAAGTTTCCCATAAGGAGCTTCTATCTCTTCCTGCTCTGATTTTGTCTGATGTCATCTGAGGGTCATGACTCTTCTGTCTCAGGGGGCTGAAGCCTCTTTTTTGCAGTCTGTTCCTCTTCTGTGCTATTATGACAATCCCTAGCTTTTTTCCTGAATTAGAGGAGCTTTGCCTGCTGCTGTCTGACCGTGGCTGTCAGCCATATATGAAGGAGTCTGATTTGGAGGCCAAGCCAGAGTTTGGCTGTAGAAATATAGAGGAATAGGAATCAGTCATTTGGCCTACTGATGTCATATCCCTGATGTAATGGAGAGTACCCCTAAGTGCTTTAGTGACCCTTTGGAAGCTGACTCTGCGGGGATGCCAATGTGTACCCAGATAAAAGTTATATATTCAGAATCGGCGTCTTTTCACCTATCCAAGCGTTACAGTGATCTGGGGTTGCCATGGTGACACATTCCCTTTAAAGGGATTCTATCATTAAAATCACATTTTTTTCTCGATCACACTTAGGAATAGCCTTAAGAAAGGCTATTCTTCTCCTACCTTTAGATGCCTTCTCCGCGCCACCGTTCGGTAGAAATCACAGTTTTTGTCTGTATGCAAATGAGTTCTCTCACAGCACTGGGGCAGGGGTGAACCTACCCCTTTCGCCGCCCGAGGCGAACTACAGAAAGCCGCCCCCCCCCCCGGGAGGAGGGGGCGGAGCGGAGGGGGCGTGGCGGAGCAAAGGGGTGTGGCGAAGTGAAGGGGGCATGGCTTAGCACCGTTCACTGGCAGAGAGCAGGCATGGAGAGGACCTGCTCTCTGCCTGAGCGTGAGGGGAAGCTGCTGGAGCAGCGCTACTCCAGTGGCCTCCCCAAACCACCACTCGGTGCTAAGCCAGTCCAAGACAGCTTGTCCTGGATTGGCTTAGGTCAGCAAAAATGCCGCCCTCCCTGGGGTCCTGGCATAGCGCCGCCTGAAGTGGTCGCTTCAGGTCGCCTCATGGGAGGTGCGGCACTGCACTGGGGGCAGGACCCAGCGCTCAAACAGCACTGGGGGCGTCCCCAATGCTGCAAGAGAAATCTCCAGCACCGCCTCCATCTTCTTGAGGTATGGCCTCTCTCCGCGTCTTCTTCCGGAGCTGGGTTCAAACTTCTAGGCCTCGGGCAGAGCAGAATGCACATGCCTGCGGATGGCCACTTTTTCTGTGGCCGCTTACACAGTAAGCTGGTGTAAGCGACCATTTTCTTGTGGCCTGTGGGCATGCACAGTCTGCTTTGCCCGAGGCCTAGAAATTTGAACCCAGCTCCGGAAGAAGTCGCGTGAAGAGGCCGTTCCTGAAGAAGATGGAGGCAGCGCTGGAGATTTCTCTCGCAGCATTGGGGACGCACCCAGTGCTGTTTGAGCGCTGGGGCCCGCCCCCAGTGCTGCAAGAGAACTCATTTGCATACCAACGAAAACCGGAATTTATACCAAACGGCAACCCGGAGAAGACATCTAAAGGTAGGAGAAGAATAGCCTTTCTTAAGGCTATTCCTACATGTGATCGAGAGAAAATGTTATTTTAATGATAGAATCCCTTTAAATCCGCTACAGCTCTTCTTTTAAATATCAACCTACTGTCTCTATTATTTTTCGCACCCTGATAACAATACAATATACAGTGAAGAGAGGCCACGCAGGTGATATTGGGGCCCTACTGCTGGCCTGTGAATACCCATGTGGGGTATAAGTCAGTGGCCCAAGGATCATAAAAACAATGGAGAGTAAGAAACCAATAACAAGCCCTTCTGTGCTAAGGTGTCAGTACCTTATATTATACATATATATACTGATATCTAACATGGAGCCTCCTCTTCCTTCTATGCGGGCCACTCTGAGATTATTTTACATTCTGGGACAGGAGGGTATGGTACATATTTACCTCCTCTTTCACACAGACTGATAGGTTGGTTTTCTTCATGGGGTAAATTTGATATCTTCCATCAGTGCATAACGTATCTATACTGTATGATGGCAAGCCATACATCAACGGCCAGCTTAACCCAAGGGTCCACCATAAGCCCCACATCAATCTTCTAGCACTGTGTGAGCCACTTGTCTGCTGTCTGGCCTCTGATAACAGAGGATGAGCGAGCTCACAAGGCTTCAGTTGTCTTTTATAGAAAGTCTCATTGCCTTGATTCTAGCAGACACACTGCTCTGACACAGAAGCCATTACACCCAGGTCTCTGGACTACAATGTAGAAAGATGATATAATCCAATGACCTAAATGCACAATATAATTTCATTAAAATGAGGCACACGCTACACAACACGTGACCCGTGATGTAGTTTGTGCGATTCAATCACAGGTGTATGACTAAGCCATTCATTCACACATCTAACCCACGTGACGAAATCACTGTTATTGTGACTGGTATTTTCAGCATTGGCACAGTACCTAGCGCTACCAATACATCACTTACCATGCACAATGACTCAGTATGCACCACAGCAAAACAAGCAGAAAACCTGCACAACAAAAATACACCAATAATAGAAATCTATACATGACATCCGTAACCAAGGATCGAGAGCCATGAGCTATATACAACCAGCTTGTACACAAAGGACTGCTAATCTATAGAGTCTGTAAAGTGATACATACTGTATATAGATGATATAAGGGGATCTGTACATTCACATATCAGCAAACACCACCTGAATGTCATACATCATATACAATGTCAAAACAATCACCCCTATAGAAACCATGTGACTGACCGCGATGAATGACAAAAACTGAATGGATAGCAGTGCATTCACTACTGTATCAAATTTCCAGATCTATATCCATATATATATATATATATATATATATATACACAGTACATAAACTATTGCCCTATTGTGAGAGATAGCTAGGAGATAGATAGATAGATAGATAGATAGATAGATAGATAGATAGATAGATAGATAGATGCAGTAAGCACATGCAGGCAACAAAGACACAGGTTAACTCGCTGCTATTCCTGACATGGTTGCTACTATGTGGTGAAGTCACTTTTTAAACCTATTTTTATCTCCATTTAACGTTGCCTGAATGTGATTTTTAGATAGAGACAGACAGACAGACATGAGAATAAATGGATGGATGGATGGATGGATAGATAGATAGATAGATAGATAGATAGATAGATAGATAGATAGATAGGAGATAATGGTTAGACCTAGAAAGATAGACACACAATCAGATGATGAATGAATGAATGAATGAATGAATGAATGAATGAATGAATGAATGAAAAGATAGATAGACAAACATATGATAGATAGATAGATAGACAATCAGATGATGAATGGATAGATAGATGGATAGATAGATAGATAGATAGATAGATAGATAGATAGATAGATATTAGATACATGGATGGATGGATGGAAAAATAGACAGATGATGAAATGTATCAAATTTTATCTATATATATATATATATATATATATATATATATATATATAAACTATTTCCAGATAATGATAGATAGATAGATAGATAGATAGATAGATAGATGCTATAGCTCACATGGTTGCTACTTTGTTCTTTGTGACATTCAGACATGACAGCCGCCTACATACTTCCTACCATGACATTGTTATGGATGCCGTCTTATGTTTTATTATACTTAACATTTTAGCTATACAAATATTTATTACATTATATATATATATATATATATATATATATATATATATATATATATATATGCATTGTTACTTCTGTAGATTATCATGTGTCTTGTACACATCTTGTATAACAGCTCCATAAAGTGTGGACTGTATATCCAACCACATAGCCCTCTGTTTAACAATATACTGTATATCTGGCCGCATAACCCTCTCTGTACCTATACATTGTACATAGGACCACAAAGTCCTCTTTATACATACACTCCCTGTGCATATAAACACTGGATATAAAGCCACTATATTCTTCTCTGTATATGTATACGCTGTATATTCAGCCACAGAGCCTTAGCAGGAAGTATACACTGTATATACAGTAACATATACCATATTTATAGATATACACTATATATCCAAATACATATACCTTTCTGCATGTAAACACTATATCCAGCCACATATTCCTCTCTATAGGTATACACTAAGTATCCAGTTAAATATTCCTCTCTGTATGTATACATAGTATTTCCAGCTACATATAGCCTCTCTATAAGTACATATCCAGCTACATATTTCTTTCTGTAGGTATACGCTGTCTATACGGTCCCACATCCCTTTCTGTACGTATACACTGTATATACAGTCCCATGTCCTTTTCTGCAAGTATACACGATATATACAGTCCCACATCCCTTTCTGTACGTATACATTGTATATAGTCCCACATCCCTTTCTGTACGTATACACCATATATACAGTCCCATGTCCCTTTCTGTACGTATACACTGTATATACAGTCCCATATCCCTATCTGTACGTATACACTGTATATACAGTCCCATATCCCTATCTGTACGTATACACTGTATATACAGTCCCATATCCCTATCTGTACGTATACACAGTATATATAGTCCCATATCCCTATGTGTACGTATACACTGTATATTATCTGTACGTATACACTGTATATACAGTCCCATATCCCTATCTGTACGTATACACTGTATATACAGTCCCATATCCCTATCTGTACGTATACACAGTATATATAGTCCCATATCCCTATGTGTACGTATACACTGTATATTATCTGTACGTATACACTGTATATACAGTCCCATATCCCTTTCTGTACGTATACACCATATATACAGTCCCATGTCCCTTTCTGTACGTATACACTGTATATACAGTCCCATATCCCTATCTGTACGTATACACAGTATATATAGTCCCATATCCCTATGTGTACGTATACACTGTATATTATCTGTACGTATACACTGTATATACAGTCCCATATCCCTATGTGTCCGTATAGTTCTCCCAGCGGTGACTACTGTACGTCCATTACCTGCGTATCGCACGCTTCTCCTCCGCACGACTCCCCAGGGAGATCCGAAGAGACCAGAAGAAGACCGGAGAGAATAAGAAAGAAAAGGCGAGGGACAAGCGCTGGAGACCACGGAGGAGGCATGGGGAAGGGCGGCTGCTGACTCCGCTGCTCTCCTGGAAGTGTCCGCGGCTTCTGGTACCCGCTCCTGGCTGTGGATGCTGCGATCACTGAGCTGCAACCAGCCGGCTCCTGTTACCATAACAACTCGCTGACTGACAGGACGAGAGCGGGGAAGGGAGGGGAGCGGGAGGAGGCGGGAAGAGGCGGGAAGAGGGCAATAACGGGGGCGGCAGGAGTAGGGGAGACGGCTGAGGGAGCAGCCCTGTGTGTGCCACAATGGCGGACCGGCGGGATACATAACAGTAGTCCAGACTAAAAAGTACAGCAGTGCCCATGGCAACCAATCAGATAACAGCTTTCATCGTGTAATCTGCCCTGAAGTGATACAAGCTGCAATCTGATTGGTTGATTTGGACAAACCTAATATAACAGCACATATAAGCCCTGCATAGCCAGTCATTGCAGAAAAAAAGACACACCACAGTTTTTCCATAGCAAAAACGTGCTACCATTTATAAAAACACAAATGTTTTTCAAAACGCAGCTTTTCTGCTGTAGAGATTATTCTGCAATGTGTGAATGGGATTTACCAGGTACTGTAAAATGAAGTGTTTTCGCAACATGGAGCCCTGGCCTAACACTGTATATTCAATCCCATAAAGGGAATGTTTTCCTACAATATCAGGGGTGGACTTGGATTTTTGGAGTCCCAAACAAACTTATGTCTGGGCATGGGCAGATTGGGGGCCCCAAGCAAAGCTATGTTTGTTGGCTCCCCTATGAGCCCACACGTAGCATAATGCGCCCTTCTAATAATACATTTTATTTATATAGCGCCAACATATTCCGCAGCGCTGTACAATTTGTAGGGTTCAAGTACAGACAAAAGGATACATTTCGAAGAGATAGTCACTTCAAACAATGGGACTGAGGGCCCTGCTCACAAGAGCTTACAATCTATGAGGTAGAGGGGGTGACACAAGAGGTAGTATTGCTTATACAATGGTCAGAAAATTCTGTAATAGAGGTTAGTGTCATTACACAAACATAAAACTGTATGAGCCAACACCAGTGGTGTCCTGTAACATGTGGATGGAGCTTGGACCTATAAAGTTAGTCTGAAACAGCATCATATCATGTGGGGTAATGTGAGAGCGGGGACAGAGAAGGGTTCATTTTAGGGAAGGGTTTGCATTAGGAATTGTGAGAGGCCTGTATGAAAAGATGTGTCTTTAGTTTGCGCTTGAAGCTTTAGAAATTGGGAGTTAATCTGATTGTCCGGGGTAGAGCATTCCAGAGAAGTGGTGCAACTCGGGAGAAGTCTTGTATACGAGCGTGGGAGGTTCTGATAATAGAGGATGTAAGTGTTAGGTCATTGAGTGAGCGGAGAGCACGGGTTGGGCGGTAGACAGAGATGAGGGAGGAAATGTATGGAGGTGCGGCATTATGGAGAGCCTTGTGGATGAGGGTGATAACTTTATATTTTACTAGCTTTTACCCGCGACTTCGTCTGCGGTGTTTGGAGAATTGGGTGGAGACAGACATGTGAAACTGTCAGAGCATTTGAGAAATCTTGCTGTAGAAATCTTTGTATTTTTGGATATTTTTTTTTTTTTTTTTAGGTCAGGTGGTAGATGGTAAACTTGAAATGTACAGTATGTACATTCGTGTATTCGTGAGCGTGGATTTTCAAATTAATATACTTCTATATACCACATTGTAGGATTTATTATTTTCTGCCAAGACATGTAAGTTTTCAGGGCTGGATACGCGGGAGCAAGCGACATAAAGCTGACCATGAGAGAAGCACGGTGTGGCTAAATGTATTCCTGCCACTTTTAGTGTTTGTCCTTGGGACTTATTAATAGTCATTGTAAATGCCAACTTGAGTGGAACAGCCCTGAGTCCTCTCATGTATTTACTACACACTGCTGATATATATATATATATATATATATATATATATATATATATATATATACACTGCAATATTACCTCAGGATATATACAGCCACAGAGTCCTCTCATGTATTTACTACACACTGCTGATATATATACGGCAATATTACCTCAGGATATATACAGCTACAGAGTCCTCTCATGTATTTACTACACACTGCTGATATATATATATATATATATATATATATATATATATATATATATACTGCAATATTACCTCAGGATATATACAGCTACAGAGTCCTCTCATGTATTTACTACACGCTGCTGATATATATATACTGCAATATTACCTCAGGATATATACAGCTACAGAGTCCTCTCCTGTATTTGCCATAGACACTGCAGACATGGCTGAGTCCCCTCATGTATTTACCACACAAAGCAGGCATGGCTGATATATCATATATACTGCAGTATTACCTCAGGTTATATACAGTCACAGAGTCCTCTCATGTATTTACCTCACACTGCAGACATAGGACACATGTAATGGAGGTCCTGCGGTGAGAGAGGGACAGCCTGGTACAGTGTAGTGAGGGTGATGGAGGCCGCACTGATACTCCCTGTATATACCTCCAGCTCTGCTAATACTGACCATGCTGGGGATAAGTTAAAGTTGATCATTTCTATGTAATTTCTCAGGGCTGTATACAGGTCATACTGTATATACTGGCTATACTGTATACAGGTCATACTGTATATACTGGCTATACTGTATACAGGTCATACTGAATATACTGGCTATACTGTATACAGGTTATTTTTAATTGGCGGGGTTATGTGAGTGTGTAAGGTGTGGAAATACATGTAAATGTGATGGAGTGGGGTTAGGGCTACCGTAGAGGCAACAATATGGAGTGTGGAGGTATTTTGGGGCCGGAAATGCAAGGAAGTGTGTGTGTGGGGCTAGGAGTCCTACTTTTGGGACTGTCCTGCTAAGGAGCCATGTTGTTTAGCGGCACGAAAAGTAGCCTAGGTTTCAATCGCAAGGAATAACTATGTTTCTGGAAAATTTTAGGGAAATCCGTCCAGCCGTTTTAGTGTGATTGAGGAACAAACATCCAAACATTTATAATATTATTAAGATTCTATAATAAATAGGCAGCCAGTGTAGTGACTGGCACAGACCAGAGGCATCGCTGTAGGGTCTAGCCTGATAGATGGGCCTGGCCGCTGCATTCAGAATAGATTGTAGAGGGGAGAGTTTAGTAAGGGGAAGACCGATTAGTGAGGAGTTACAGTAGTCAAGGCGAGAATGAATCAGAGAGACAGTAAGTGTCTTTAATGCATCTCTGGTAAGGAAAGGGCATATTCTTATTATTACTTCAAATAGTATATTGCCCCCTTAGTGCCACTACACATAGTATACTACTCTCTGATTGTCCCTAAACATGATGCTACGCCCTTAGTGCAACTAATGGTCAGTATTTGGTCAGTGTGGTGCCCCCCTAATCTATAAGACCCAATGAAATTGCTTGTGTTGCTTGGTAAATGACATACTCTCCCCCCGACCACATGGGACATGATTGACCACAAACAGTATACTACCTTCTTAGTGCGGCTGATAATGAGTATGTGATCAGTGTAAGGCCAATGCAATTTGATATTTTAAAGAATTTTCTATGTCATTAATATATACTATACTACTAATATTATAAATGTGAAAGTTTGTGGGTGGGTGTGTTCCTCAATCACACAAAAACGGCTGAATGGATTTGAATGAAATTTGACAGATAGATAGTTTGTAACCTCGATTAACACATAGGCTACTTTTTAGCCCGTTAAATGACTGTTATGAATTTATGTTCATATACTATATTAAACTGCTCTTGGCAACAACATTATCTCAGTTAATTGGAGATTGCTGATAAAGCCAGGTCTGTTATCTCTTTATGTAAACACACAGCTAACCCTGAGTCCATTGTGTACATGCATTTGCATATTATCTGATCTGCTCCAGGCAGTGCTGACTGACACACTGGATGAGAAAAAAACAACTTTAATCCAAATTGGCAGTTTGCCAATTTTAAACATGCCCGGAAAAAAAGAGAATCTAATTTGGCACAAAATTCTAAAACAATTAGAGACATGAAGGTAGCCAGAAGTCAACAGAGTTCTCCTCAAGCGGAGCTCAGGGGAATCATCAACGCCAACAACACGCTCATTATATGGTGTCCCAGCGAGCTGCTGAGATGCCAGAACAATCACAGGCACAGCCCGAAGGAATGAGTTCAGTGGCAGGTCAGCTTGACAGCTGCCGAAACGCCAGAGCAGGCGGATCATCAACGCCAACAACACACTCATTATATGGCTTCCAAGCCAGCTGCTGAGATACTGGAACAATCACAGGCACGACATGAGGAACAAGTTCAGCTGCAAGGACAGCTTGAGAACTATTGACGGCAGCAATTTGCTGAATATAGGCGGATCATCAACAACAACACACAAACAAAGTTGCGGGCAGAGGCTAGTATATATATAATCCAAGGGAAAAGGCAGAACTCCTTTGTTTTCAAAAAGACAATAGTGAAGTCAAGGCTCACCAGAAATGAGAAGTTTTGAGGGTTTTTTTTGTTTGTTTGTTTTTTTAATATAGTGCAGCATTTTTTTCTTCTTTGGCTCTGTAATGGCCAAAAACTCAGCCCTAATTTTTGTTTCCTTTTTGTGCACACCCATAGAATATATATTAGCAATTCTAATAAAACTTAGGCCTGGTTCACATCTGCATTCAGTATTCTGTTCAGGAAATCCATTTGGGATCTCTTTGTACAGATTACCAAACACATTGACAAGCAGTGAGCCATGAAGGCACACGGACTCCATAGACAATGTGTTAGTTCACTAGGGGTCTGATCACCAGGACCCTCAGCCATGAGTAGAACGGGGAACCGAAAGTCCTCCATTTCTCCTCCTTGTGAATGGAATGCCAGTGTGTGTGAATATTGGAGATTGCAGTCCTAGCAGCCCCATAGCAGAGAATGGAGAAAGTACAGTGACACTCCATTCACAAGGAGAAGGCATGGATGACTTTTGAGCCTCCATTTTTCCCATGGTAGGGGGTCTTGGCAGCGGGACTCTACACAATCTGACTCTTATCCCCAATCCTGTGGATAGTAGATAAGTGTTCATAATCCCCGTTAAGTGCATTAGAGGCAAGGCCTGCTTTGGTCCTTTAGCTGCGAATGACATTGTCAGGCACTGCCTGCGTCATGACTTTCTGCTGTAGGTAAGTTGGGCCCACCCCTGAGTTACTTACTGGCTGATTTGCAGGACTTCATAAATTCTTTCTAAAGTCCCTAAACCAAGGTGCGGTGTTTGGCCATTGCTATAAACTCTTCTTTGCAGCACTTCATCGCTGATCCCTTACAATAATGTCGTCTTACTCTTTTCACATCTGCCATGAATTAAGACAATTCTATAATTGACTTCATTGATTTTTAAGCAGACAGATCTGTTTGGCAGGAAGCTGCATTTTGGCAGTGGATGCTGCTCAGAAGCCCCAGCCATAAACAGCAGTTTGCTGCGCTTGACTTTATGCATTTTCTCTATCGCCTCTTGTTACACGCACTTCGCCAGTCACAGATCTACGGGCTGAGGCAGCTCTGCTCTTCACTTACTGTGGACTAGATCATACTGCTATATATGCAAACTAAAACAATCTCTGCAAGTACTCAGATTCACACTGTTATATAGAAATATATCCACATTATATATAATATACTACATTCTGACCATGTGCACTAATAATCGGCACTTCCAGCCTCATAGATCTCTATGATGATTTAAGTTCAAGTCATTGGCCCTAAGGTCAGAATGGGATTTGCAGTTGTAATATGATCCATACAATACGGATGTAATAAAACTATATCAATCCAACCTTCAATATATGCAAACCTTGCTATTTGTAGATGTTTGTAAGTTACTTGTTCTGCTCTTTTCTTACCAGCTATTCAACAATGCATGGGTGCTACCTAAATGTCTTGTCATACACTACAGCAGGGGTCTCAAACTCGTGGCCCGCGGGCCGCATGCGGCCCCCCAAACAATTTTGTGCGGCCCGCACAAGTCTAGGGACGCCGGATCCGAGTTGAATACATTGCGAGATGATTATATCCACTAGCCGCTACGTTCCGGCTAGTGGACACATAGGCGCGATGTGATGACGTCACATCATCACATCACGCCTACAGGTCTATTAGTGAAACTGCAGAGTGCGGCGGGGGAGCGTTGGATGGTGAGTATAAGTGTTTTTTTGTGTGTTAAAGAGGACCTTTCACCATTTTGCCCACAGGCAGTTCTATATACTGCCGGAAAGCTGACAGTGCGCTGAGTTCAGCGCACTGTCGGCTTTCCCGATGTGGGCCCGGTGTGAAGAGCTTATGGTCCGGTACCGTAGCTCTTCTATGGTCAGAAGGGCGTTTCTGACACGCGCGCTGTACTGTGGAGCGGGGAGGAACTCCCCCCTCCCTCCCTGATAATGCTCGTCTATGGACGAGTACTGCGAGCAGAGGGAGGAGGGAGTTCCTCCCCGCTCCACAGTACAGCGCGATTGGCTGTGCTGTGAAGAAGGACGTCTCTGACTGAGTGTCAGAAATGCCCTTCTGACCATAGAAGAGCTACGGTACCGGACCGTAAGCTCTTCACACCGGGCCCACATAGGGAAAGCCGACAGTGCGCTGAACTCAGCACACTGTCAGCTTTCCGGCAGTATATAGAACTGCCTGTGGGCAAAATGGTGAAAGGTCCTCTTTAAACATTGAGGTGGAATGAAGGGGCTCATGGCACTGGAGGCAGTCGAAGGGAGGGGGGAGAACGGCATGACACTGGGGCAGAAATGGAGGGACATGAATCTGGGGGAAGAGATGGGGGGACATGAATCTGGGGGAAGAGATGGAGGGACATGAATCTGGGGGAAGAGATGGAGGGACATGAATCTGAGGGCAGAGATGGGGGGACATGAATCTGGGGGAAGAGATGGAGGGACATGAATCTGGGGGAAGAGAAGGAGGGACATGAATCTGAGGGCAGAGATGGAGGGACATGAATCTGGGGGCAGTGGCTGGGGGCGACTGGCTGGGATCTTGCTCTGCGGTCCACATGCTGAGTTGAGTTTGAAACCCCTGCACTACAGGATATGGCCAAAAGGATTGGGACTCCTGACACTTATAGGAGCTTTTATATCATCCCATTATAAATCCATATCATTAATTTGGAGATTGATCCCCCACCTTTGCAACTATAACAACTTCCACTCACTGAGAAGGTTTTCTACAAGATTTTGGTTCCTTGGGAATATTTGGCCATTCATCCAGAGGAGCATTTGTTAGGTCAGACAATAAGGCCTGGCTAAAAATCTCCATTTTAGTTCATCACAAAGGTGTTTGATGGGGTTGAGGTCAGGACTCTATGGGGGATAGTCAAGAACTTCCATACTACACCCCCCCCTCCCAACTATGCCTTTATGGACGTTGCTGTGTGCACTGGGGCACAGTCATTCTGTAATCAAAAAGGGCCTTCCCCTAAACTGTTCCCACAGCGTTGTTAGCAATTGGATCATTGATGTTGTTGACTTATACGTGCTAGACATCTCAACACTCTGTGAGCATGCTCTGTAAGGGCGCATTCAACCATGAAACCCAGTCTGGGTGCTGGCCGGATTTACCGGCCTGCACCTTATGCCGGGAGAGGGACTCCTAGCATTATAGTTATCTATGCAGCTAAGAGTCCCTACCTCCCAGTGACATATTGTCCTGTACTATAATCCGTATGGAATACTATGTCACTGGAAGGCAGATAACTGTAATGCTAGGAATCCCTCTCCCGGCATAAGGTGCAGGTTAATAAATCCCACCAACACATGGACCGAGTGTCACGGCTGAAACTTAGTCGTGTGAATGCGTTCTTAGTCTACATGGTCTAACACTTTGTGGCCGAGTTGTTGTGGAATAACTAAGAAGTCAGACAGTGATGTTGGATGAGAGGGCCATGCTTGCAATTTCCATCTTAGTTCATCCCATCAAAGGTCTTTCATGGTGTTGAGGTCTGGGCCTTTTGGGCCAGACAAGTTATTCGGTGAGCTCTTTAGAAGAACTAATTATTTCATGAAAACTGAAGGTGACTGCGTGGCCAGGTGCTGGACTTTATACATCTGCGGCAATTCAATGATTAAGATGGGTGCCCCAATATTTTTCTTTGGCCGAACTTCTAACTATTTTGTTTTACACTTTTGACTAAATAACAAAAAACTTGTGAAAAAAATAAAATTGCCTGGTGCACCATATTCTGACACCCATTAGGGTCCATTCACATGGAGGAAAATGGTGAAGAATTTGATGTGGAATTTTCCACGCCGAAAAAAAAGCCTCCCATTGATTTCAATGGGTTCTGCTAGCGGTTTTTTCCACTAGCGGAATTATAAATAATATATTTTAATAGTTCAGACTTTACATAATGTGGCAATAGGAATTATGTTCATTTTTAATATTTTGGTTATAATAGTTTTTGAACTTTTAGAATTTTTTTTTTTTTTTTTTATTGGCTGGAGTTGTTTTAATGGGCTCACCTATCCTAAGATAATTCTAAATTGATTCATTCTACAGATGGTTTGATATCTTTTCGTGAAAGTTACTTCTAAAGAACAAAAATCAATCTTCCAGTTTTTCTTCCTTCTCTATAAAATTATAAATATCAAACTCATCATCTTCTTGATGTCAAAAGAACAGATCTGATTTATCAGGGGAGAACATGTTCAGGACATCTGGAGTTTTATTTCACTTCAGCGCTTTTCATAGAAAGTCCGTAGTTTTCCTCTGTGGACTTTCTGTTTCAATTATACTTATAGGAAAACCGTCGCCGTTTCACTCTGGGTGTGATTGACATGCTACGATTTCCAAAAATGCAGTGGTTTTGGAGACCGCATCATTTCCGCTGCATGTATTCTTCTGAAATGTGTGGATAGGATCCTCTAGAATCCCTTCCACTTTGCAGGGACTGCCTAAACCTAAGGCCCCGTTCTCACGGAGTAACGCACCGCTCATTTAGACATGTATACAAGTGTCAGAGCGAGGCGGTTCAAAACAGATCCCATTGACTTCAATGGGTACTGGTTTATGCGTGGTATACATTGAATTCAATGTGTAGCGCGTGTAAGACCGTCACCCATTGAAATCAATGGGATCTGTTTTGAAGCGCCTCGCTCTGACATGTGTATACAGGAACAGGGCCTACGGCCCTGGTTACCATTTTGGGGTGCATATAATGCTTTGATTAGTTTTATTAATGTTTTTTGTGCAGTTCATGTGAAAAACCCACAATTTTATCAAAATTTGTTTACAGTTTGCTTTTATACCGTTCACTCTGCATTAAAAATATCACGGCAGATTTGTTTGGCAGGTCATTCCGATGATGGAAATTACATATTTATATTTCTTCTATTAAGTTTTTTTTTTTATTTACTACTTTTACAAATAAAATGTCACTTTTTAAAGATGAACGATTTTCCTTTGTAGTTTTTCTTGCTACCAATTTATGATAACTATGACCTTTTGATCACTTTTTAGTCCTGTTTTTTTGATGACCAAAAAACATTAAGTTGTGGGGACAACATGGTGGCCCAGTGGTTAGCATTGCAGTCTTGCAGCGCTGGAGACCTGGGCTCGAATCCCGCCAGGAACATCTGCAGGGAGCTTGTATGTTCTCCCTGTGTTTGTGTGGATTTCCTCCCATTCTACAAAGACATACTGATAGGAAAAAAAATGTAAATTGTGATCCCTGTATGGGGCTCACAATCTACATTTAAAAAAAGAAAAAAAAAAAAAGATATTTCACAGATGGGCTAGTTTTAGGATCCTTGCACATGAGTCATATCCATGTGTGGGCTGTATTTCCCGGACTGAAAGGCCATGTGCATAGGAGTCACTGCACCATGGTCAGGTAGTGAGCTCGCGAACTGCTCATACATAGTGTTACATCAGTTCATTACTGTAACTATTGGATTGTTCAGGACCTCACTGCTTTATGATTCCTATGCACATGACCCACTTCAGTCCAGCTCTACCACCCACCCACAGACCATTTTCCGCATAGGGGACTTAGTTGTATGCCAGGGCCCTTACTGTGATACCTATTTATGACATGGTCAATTTGTTTTATGATGTGAATGTCGCTTACACACTCAGGAACACCCACTTTTTACCTAAAAAAATAACTGGCCACACCACTTCCCACAAATAAGTTATTAATAGGGTTGAGCCGATCTTGACTTTTCAGGATCGATTTTAAAATCCGATTTTTCATTCGAACCCGATCTCGATCCCAATTCCGATCCCAATGCAAGTCAATGGGATTTTTTTTATTAATCGGAGATCGGATTTTAAAAGCAATCCTATTCACTATACAGCATGGAATCTAACAATTGAACGCTTTAATTGTTAGAATCCACGCTGTGCAGTGAATCACTAAGTAGCCAGAGGATTTTTTTTTAAATCCTCTGGCTACTTAGTCCCCCCTGGTGTCCACTTACCTGCAGAGATGGCTGGTCCGCTGCCCGGTGTTCTTCTTCGCCTCGCTGCCGCTCCAAGCTGCTCTTCTCGCCTCCCTACCCCCTGCCTCCCAGATTACGTCTCCCCGCCCTGTAACCGCCCACACTCTCCTGAAGCCACAAGCCCTGCCTTCCTAGCTCTTTAAACACTAACCTGGGAGGCGGCGGCAGCGAGGCAAGAAGAGCAGCGTGGAGCAGCAACGAGGCGAAGAAGAAAATCAGGCACTGCAGACCAGCCATCTCTGGAGGTAAGTAGCTACTAGAGATGTTAGTTTAGTCTCCCATTAGAATGAATGGAGGCAGCCGGTGCGCAGGGGGTTAAGGCTTTGTGCCAGCTGCTTCCATTCATTCCTATGGAACTGCAGCGGAGCCTTCACACTGAGTATACACTCCACTCAGACTGAGCGGAGCGCACATACTTAGTGTGAAGGCTAAGCAAAGCATTGTGGGAAATAGGACCGATCTCGATCCCACCTAAAAAGATCGTGTTCGGAATTCCGATCACGAAATTTTCCCGATCGCCGATTGGAATCCGATCTTTTCCAAACATGATTGCTCAACCCTAATTATTAACCCCTTAGCGACCCATGACGTAACAGTACGTCATGGGTCGCATGGGGATGTATGGAGCGAGCTCACACGCTGAGCTCGCTCCATACACGGCAGATGCTGGCTGTATAATACAGCCAGGACCTGCCACTAACAGCAGCGGTCGGTGCCCGAGCCGATCGCTGCTGTTAACCCTTTACACACTGCGGTCAAACGTGACCGCAGTGTGTAAACGGCGCCGGCGGCATGGGCGCCGCCATGTTTCGCCGATCGCCGCCCTCCTGAACGTCACATGAGGGCGGTGATCGGTTGCTATGACAGCTGGAAGCCTATTGAAGGCTTCCAGGCTTGTCTCTGCACGAGATCTATTAGACGATGCCAGAGGCAGCCTCTAATAGAAGTGCTGGGATTCTGCTATTCACTGCAGTACTGTAGTATTGCAGTGAATAGTATGAGCGATCAGACCCCCTAGGTTTCAAGGTCCCTAAGGGGTCTGATCATAAATGTATAACAAGAAAAAAAAAAGTTTTTAAAAGTATTGAAAAAATAAAAAAAATATAAAAGTTCAAATCACCCCCCTTTCCCTAGATTAGCTATAAAAGTAATTAAAGAACATTAAACATAAACATATTAGGTATCCCTGCGCCCCAAAATGCCCGAATTATTAGAATATTAAAACATTTATCCCGTACTGCGAACAACGTAGCGGCAAAAAAAAATAAAAATAGCCAAATAGCGTTTTTTTCAACACTTTGCCTCCTATAAAAAATTGAACAAAAAGTGATCAAACCATCAGATCTTTCCCCGCATAAAAAGACACCACAACCAGCTCCATACATGGAAATATGAAAAAGTTACAGGTGTTAGAACATAATGACACAATTTTTTTTTTCTATTTTGCAAAGTTTATCATTTTTTTAAAAGTATCAAAACATTTCAAATACTATATAAATTTGGTATCACCGCGTTCGTACTGACACGTAGAACACAGGTAACATGTCATTTGTACCAAACAGTGAACGCTGTAAAAATTAAACCCATAAGAAAATGGCGCAAATGCATTTTTTCTCCAATTGCACCTCATTCTGAATTTTTTTCCAGCTTCCCAGTACATTGCACAGCATATTGAATGGTGCCATTACAAAGTACAATTTGTCCCGCAAACAATAAGCCATCATGTGACTCTGTGAACTGAAAAATGAAAAAGTTATGGCTCTTGAAATGTGAGGAGGGAAAAACAAAAATGCGAAACCAAAAAATGGCCTGGTCCTTAAGGGGTTAACTTTAATGGGACTAAGATGGAATATCGGACACAGTCCTAGGACAGAGGTGGAGTAGTTTCTGGGAAAATAAATCCATCAACCTCTGATGACTGTATTAGGCCTGGCTCACATCTGCGTTCAGTATTCCATTTGGAGAGTCCGCTTGGGGACCCCCAGAATGGAAACCTATATGCATTAAAAAGGGGTTAGCTAAGAAACCACACGGACGACATTATATTCTATAGTCTATGGGGTCCGTGTGTTTGGTTTTTTTTTAGATACTGCTAAAGTGTATAGGTTTCCATTCTGGGGGTCCCTAAGTGGACTCCCTGAACTGAATACCCAATGTAGATGTAAACTGGGCTTTAGACTGGTTGCACACTTTTTTTTTTTTTTTTAACATATGAATGACACATTACAGGTTAAAGGAAAATGTTTGTTTTGGTACCGTGTTAGCCAGTGGTTATAAAATATAAAAAACAAAAAAACTTTGCAAGTCTTCAGTAGGTGATACCTTTTTTAATGGATAACTCATAATGATGACAGAATATGACGTTTCGAAGCTTTCCTCTGAGCTTCTTCTTCAGATATAACTAAAAAACACTTTCTAGAGGCTTCATATTTATGTACAACAGGACACATAGAGATAGGATTACAGGAGGGGGGGGGGAAGAGGCTTATTACTATATACTTATAACAACAAACAATCAATTGCCAGATCCCCCAGTTCTTATCTTAATGGCTATCGTAATGATGTGTATAAAAAGACATAAACCCACGTGAGATGTTCATCCCATTGTCCAACGTCTGGAATAGGGTCATGGCCTTGTACTCATAAATCAGTCGCTGTTTCCTTGATTTAAAGTTCCCTTTTAAGATCAAGATTTTCATGTCATTGGTGATATTATGATCTTCCTGGCAAAAATGATTTGGCACGGGAAGATCAGTTCTCTGTTGTTTGATTGTATGGTGATGTGAATTAATTCTCATTCTGAGTTTCTGACCAGTCTCTCCAACATACAGATTTTCAGTGGAACATTTGGTGCAAATGATCAAATACACCACATTAGGTGTGTTACAGGTGAACGTACCTGGGATTTTATATTCCCTGTTAGAGTTTGGTATCTCTATCCTGTCAGTGGTCAGTATGTGGGGGCAGGTTTTGCACCTCTTCTGTCCACATGGAAATGTTCCTTTGTTAGTTGGAGGTGACAGTGAGCTGCTAATAATCATATTCCTGAGGTTTGGTGGCTGTCTGTAGCACAGGAGTGGGGGGTCTGGAAATATGGATTTTAGACGGTTGTCTTTTTGTAGTAGTGGATGTAATTTGCGTGTGATTCCTCTCAGCGTCTCCAGGTGGGGGTTGTATGTGACAACCAGGGGTACCCGAGTGTTCTCCTGTTTGGTATTGTATTTTAATAACTCCGATCTTGGTATCCTGGTGGCTCTGGTGATTTGGTTATCATCTGTTCTTGGATGGTAACCCTGCCTTAAGAATGTGTTTTTGAGGCCCCCAAGGTGTTCGTCCCTATCTGCAGGGTTTGAACATATGCGATGGTATCTGATGGCCTGGCTGTATACAATGGAGTTCTTTATGTGTTTAGGATGAAAACTATCCCATCTTAGGTACGTAGGGTGGTCAATTGGTTTCCGATACAGCGATGTCTCAATTTTGTTGTCCTGTATCTTGATGACTGCATCCAGGAAGTTTATTTCGGAGAAGGAGTGATTGAGCGTCAGGTTGATGGTGGGATGGAACTGGTTGAACTGTTCATGGAAGGTTTTCAGCTGTTCCTCAGACCCGGTCCAAATGATTAGGATATCATCAATGAAGCGATAGTAGAAATAATAACGACATCATCATTAAACCAGCGGACAAGGGTGGCGCTATAGTCATGATGAACACATCAGACTACATACAGGAGGCACACAGACAGCTGAATGACACACACTACTACTCCAAGTTGGATTCAGACCCCACAGTGGAGTACTCCAAAAAACTAAAAAAGGTTATCTCCGGCCTATCTGATGGAGCAATAAGCCTAAGCAGCCTCATACCAGCAAGTCCTAGGACAGGGACTTTTTATATGCTTCCAAAACTGCACAAACCTGGAACCCAGGGAGACCGATCATCTCATGTGTTGGGACTCTCACTGAACAAATCTCTGGATGGGTGGAGGGCACTCTGAAACCCCTAGTGAAGGATACAGCCAGCTACCTACAGGATACTACAGACCTATTAAACAAACTAGCCACTATAGGTCCCCTTCCAGATGGAACCATCCTGGCCACCATGGATGTAGAATCCCTGTACTCCAACATCCCACACCAGGACGGTATAAACGCCTGCCAGTTTTTCATGGAAAAGCGAGGTATGAACGCTGAATCGGTGGTGAAACTGACAAAATTCATCCTCACTCACAATTACTTCTCCTTTGGTGACTGCATCTATTTACAACGGACCGGCACCGCAATGGGGAGCAAAATGGCGCCGCAGTACGCTAATCTCTTCATGGCCAAGCTTGAGAGTGACTTCCTATCCACCTGCACCATTAGGCCTCTGGCCTACTACCGATTCATTGACGATATCCTAATCATTTGGACCGGGTCTGAGGAACAGCTGAAAACCTTCCATGAACAATTCAACCAGTTCCATCCCACCATCAACCTGACGCTCAATCACTCCTTCTCCGAAATAAACTTCCTGGACGCAGTCATTAAGATACAGGACAACAAAATTGAGACATCACTGTATCGGAAACCAATTGACCGCCCTACCTACCTAAGATGGGATAGCTTTCATCCTAAACACATAAAGAACTCCATTGTATACAGCCAAGCCATCAGATACCATCGCATATGTTCAAACCCTGCAGATAGAGAAGAACACCTCGGAGTCCTCAGAGACACATTCTTGAGGCAGGGTTACCATCCAAGATCAGTTGATAATCAAATCACCAGGGCCACCAGAATACCAAGATCGGAGTTATTAAAATACAATACCAAACAGAACACTCGGGTACCCCTGGTTGTCACATACAACCCCCACCTGGAGACGCTGAGAGGAATCACACGCAAATTACATCCACTACTGCAAAAAGACAACCGTCTAAAATCCATATTTTCTGACCCCCCTCTCCTATGCTACAGACAGCCACCAAACCTCAGGAATATGGTTATTAGCAGATCACTGTCACCTCCAACTAACACAGGAACATTTCCATGTGGACAGAAGAGGTGCAAGACCTGCCCGCACATACTGACCACTGACAGGATAGAGATACCAAACGCTAACAAGGAATATAAAATCCCAGGTACGTTCACCTGTAACACACCTAATGTGGTGTATTTGATCATTTGCACCAAATATTCCACTGAAAATCTGTATGTTGGAGAGACCGGACAGAAACTCAGAATGAGAATCAATTCACATCGCCATACAATCAAACAACAGAGAACTGATCTTCCCGTGCCAAAACATTTCTGCCAGGAAGATCATAACATCACCGATCACATGAAAATCTTGATCTTAAAAGGGAACTTTAAATCAAGGAAACAGCAACTGATTTATGAGTACAAGGCCATGACCCTATTCCAG
Source organism: Leptodactylus fuscus (assembly GCF_031893055.1). Lineage (NCBI taxonomy): Eukaryota > Metazoa > Chordata > Amphibia > Anura > Leptodactylidae > Leptodactylus > Leptodactylus fuscus. The sequence continues at coordinate 197,702,162 of NC_134267.1, read as the reverse complement.
ACGTTGGACAATGGGATGAACATCTCACGTGGGTTTATGTCTTTTTATACACATCATTAAGACAGCCATTAAGATAAGAACTGGGGGATCTGGCAATTGATTGTTGTTATAAGTATATAGTAATAAGCCTCTTCCCCCCCTCCCTCCTGTAATCCTATCCCTATGTGTCCTGTTGTACATAAATATGAAGCCTCTAGAAAGTGTTTTTTAGTTATATCTGAAGAAGAAGCTCAGAGGAAGCTTCAAAACGTCATATTCTGTCATCATTATGAGTTATCCATTAAAAAAGGTATCACCTACTGAAGACTTGCAAAGTTTTTTTGTTTTTTATACATTACAGGTTAGTCAGTAGCAATGTATGGAAAGCTCTGCTGACACTGCAGTGTTTATATTTATTTTATATTTTAATCATTTTCCCATAGACTTCTTTAGGTCGGGGCCTCACGGGACGGGAACGCCACGATTTGCCCGCAGCATTTTACTGTAAAGGCAAAATGGGTGGGATTCAATAGAATCCCATGATCACTTTGTGGTAAAAATCGTGGTGCAGGCACGCCACGGTTTTGGAAATCACAGTTTGTCAATTAGATCTATGGAAACGCTAGCGGTTTCCCCATAGGTATAATTAGAACAGAAAGTCCGTGGAGGAAAATGTTGCAAACGTTCTGTCTAAAGTGCTGCGGGAAGAACCACAATGTGTTGCTGCCATAGTTTTTTCCGCAGCACTTTCTTCTGCGGGCGTCCCGTAGGGCCTTAGGCTCCGTTCCCATGGAGTAATGCAGCGCATTTAGACACGTATACACGTGTCAGAGTGTGAGTGCTCAAAACAGATCCCATTCACTTCAATGTGTGCCGGCTCACGCGCGCTACACATTGAAATCATTGGGTTAAAAAGCCTCCCATTGATTTCAATGTGTAGCGCCCGTAAGCCGGCACACATTGAAGTGAATGGGATCTGTTTTGAGCGCTCACACTCTGACACGTGTATACGTGTCTGAATGCGCAGCGCGTTACTCCATGGGAACGGAGCCTTAGCATTACAGAGCAAAATAATGCAAGAAGAAAAATAAAAAGCCTGAAAATTGTCGCGTGGACAAGAAACACAAAGACATGAAACCACCCAGGGTATCAGTTCAGACCCCTATGTGTACATCAGAATGGTACGGACCACGAATCGCCCATGTGTAATACATCAGTGGGTTACCAGAAAACGACCAAATAGCGTCAGTTATGCGATTCCTGACATTCAGTAAGCTACTGCATGACATACATGTGTTTGGATGGCATACAGGGCCCATCCATAGGAAAACTAACTAGGATTAATAGTGAAAGCAGATATTTATTATGACTGCCTGTCTGTAGGTGAATTATAACATGGCTGTTTGTGATGGAGTTAATAAAATTAACTGAAAGAAACAAAACAGCCGTGCAGAACAGACGCAGGAAGAATCCCAGATTTTCTTCTGCACAGGCGTGATAAGCTGATGCTGTAGTAATACTGTACGTGGTTTGCTTCTCAGTATACGATTACCTGAATGGCAGGGGGTGACAGAACTCACCATGTTTCGTCTGTTTCAGTTAACAAAAGTAAGGAGAGAAACTTTTTTATCTTCTTTTCCTTAGAGACATTACTTCACTGATAGAATAAGTATGAGTGAGCAAAATTTTAAATACATGTATTTTAGAAGTGTAGGATCTCCTGATAAGTCATGAAAACCAGAATACCTGCAGGGAAAAGCACTGGCGGTCCTGGCTAGAACGTGGCTGAACCCCAATAGGAACCTTCAGTTGTATCATTCATGGTTATGCTAACCTTGCTTGGTAGTCTTCGGGAGTGTTCACACTATAGTTAGTAGCATCCATTACAAAATGTTGACAAGACACAAACAGATCCATCATAAGCCCATTGATTTCCATTACTGTCTTTTTTTTTTTTTTTTAGGGGACATAAGGCAGCTTGCAAGACTTTTTTTTTCCCCATTAATGTCTCTGGTCTTTCATTATACCGGTCTTTTTTTTTTCTTTTTCCTGCACATACTCAAAGCAGAAAAAACGCAAAACAAAAAGGCAGTATAAACATGGACGACAACAGACACTAAGGGTTAGGTTCATACCAGTGTTCCAACTACCCAAATCTGCTGGAAAAATGCTCTCTACATTTTTCCGGCGGAAACCCTGAAGACCCCATTATAGTTTATGGGAGCTGCAGATTCCACTTTTTAAGGGGGTTAGGTTTTCTGCCCTTTGGAAACCTAGTGTAATTGAGGTTTTTTTAAAAAAAAAAAAAAAAAGTTGAATGCTACAATTCGTTGCTGACATCCTCTGTGCTCCAAGGGACTTATCCACACAGCCTATCCACAAAGTAGTCTTAGGGTAAGTTCATATGTTTTTTTTTTTTTTTTTTTTTTACCGGATTTTGATGCAGAGGCCGCCTCAGAATCCAGTCCAAAAAAAAAAACGGCTAGCCGTGACTGGATGCCAATGCAGTGCACCCGCATCCAGTTGTAGCATTCTGCTTCGGATTAGGCCCAAATGAATGGAGTATCTTGCCACAGACGCTGTGGCGGATTCCGCCGCAAAATCCATGTCAAGATAGGGCAGCTTGCATCTTTTTTTCCCTGCGAGCGCCAATGGGGAAGGTATGTGATCACTTGCATGGGTGAGCTGTGCACATTATACATGTGAACAAGAAAATAAAAACCGGGGATATCTATAGAGCGCTACTGTGTGGCAGTAAAAAAAAAAAAAAAAAAATGTACTGAACCGTCAGAGCATGAGAATCTTCTAGCCCGCTGTCTGGAGCGTGGACCGGGCTAGCAGATTCTCATGCTCTGACAGTTCAGGACATCTATAAGTAACATCCTCTGATATAACTTATTACAGAGTTACCCTGTATATGAACTTCTGATTGACTGAATTTAAGATAAGACTACTGTAATGATTTATCTTTGTATATAATATGTTTGGGACATTACAACCTGTATCCTGCTTGGAACATGCCATAGACTGTATCTATACTTAGAATAAGTTCTGGCAATCTGCTGATTTGTGTATTTTCTACTACTATTGTTTTAGTGGCCTGAGGAAGACTCCGGGTTCATCGTCGAAGCACGTAACCTACTCTTCTGCTGTCAATTGGAATGAATAAAGACTCATTTATTTCATTTTATTTTTGTATGTATTTGGCTATTTTTTACTGCCACACAGTAGCGCTCTATAGATATCCCAGTTTGTTTGTTTTTTTCTTGTTCATTAACCTCCACCACCTCACTGGTTGGTGTCCAGGTAAGAGCTGCGACTCGTACCTCCAGCCCCCTCTGGGATCTTCTACATACGGGCGCCAGGTAATTTTCTTTTTGTGCATTATATATGTGTATCCATCTATGTTCATTGTTAGACTTCCCTTTTTAGATTGACACTACTGATACACTCAATGTTACATTAAATGGAGACTTCTATGAAATAACAATGGAAACGTCCCTCCAGTCCATTCTTTCTGCTGCTCTCTTCACCACACACTTGTCTGCACCAAGCCTATAGAATGTGGCCATTGATGTACATCTTACATTGTGTTTGGTCTGTAGTGCTAAAGTCTCTGCTTTTCACAGATTGAAGTCTGTTACTGGTTAAGAAATTATTGCTCATGTTTTGTATTTTAAAGGGGCTTCCTAGCCGTTAATGTTATTTAAAATTATAAATAAAGATTAAAAAGAAAAAAAAATATTATTGAGTGAGTAGCCCCTTATTCACATACAGAGAATTCAATCCAGCATGTGTGACAGCTGTTAAAAAAAAAATTGCCATCCTCTGGCCAACTTTCACTGCTAGGAGGAGAGTTTGTCTCATTTTAAGCTGCTCGTTTTAAAAAATAAAAATAAAATTTACCGTCCGACAACCCCTTTAAAATATCAGGTAAAATATCAAACTGTATGATTATAATTTGTAGCATGAAAAATAATCTGAATGCATAAAACAGGTGGAGAAATTTTACATCTATGGCCAATTTAAAGAGAACCCTTTCACGACCAAACTCCTCAAACTTTTTGCATCATTTTATTGGTGCTGCTCCACTGATTCCAACAGTTAGTAGTTTTTATTCTCTAGACCAGTGGTTCTTAACCAGGGTTCGATCGAACCCTAGGCCATAGTGACGGTTCATGTTACCGTGGCAGAATCAGCGCCACTTTACTCTGTGTGAATGCCCCCTAAGGCTCCAAAACTAGCTACACCGATTCCTCAAGAATGGTGGGAACAAGAGAAGAATAAATAGATTAAAAAGAAAGCAAAAGAGCTTGCATTGTTGGAAGTGATAAGGTCCTCTTTAACATATGAACCTTCGTTGCAAAGTGAAGGAACACACACACAAACACACACACGAGATGTGCTGCAAACAAATGAAAATGGAACAAAATAAAGTAAACTAAAAAACATGAAGCAAACTTTTTCTCTGTTTTATTTATATTCAGGTAAAAACATGAACCTGATGAAGTAGATTATTGCAGATCTGAGAAATCAGCACATAGAACAGGACATTGAGAACATTTGCTTTCATTGTCAAAACATTACCAACCCTCCCTCCCAAACTAGACCCAGGAAAAAAAACAAAACAAAAAACTTAAAAAAAAAAAATATATATATAATAATCTGAAGAAAAAGAAAAATTAAACAGGGCATTAAACTGTATTTTTTTTTTATAACTTTTTTAAAAATATACATTAAATTGAAATGCTATGGCTGTATTTGGATAAATACAGGCCAGCCAGTTTTTTTTGTTTTATTTTTTTAATTTTTTTTTTTTAAGTTTTACATTTGAAACAAAATCAAAAGAAACAAACAAAAAAAAAAACATCACTCAGTTCTTTATATACTGTGTAAACAGTTTTAAAGTATCCTGGAAAAAAAAAAGGCCAGAACAAACCATGAAACCTCTGCTTCTTCTCAGATCATCAGCTAGAGCGTGTCGGGTAACGTTACCGTCTGATCGATGTTACTATACTCAGAGGCTCCTTCCACAAAAACTAACAATGAGGCGCCTGCCGTCACATCTGCATTTGCAGGAAACTCAATTGCACATAACAAGATATCGGGGAGGCTGCGTCAAGTGAGAAATTACACTCAAATACGCGACTAAATTTGTCAAAGAACGGGCCTTGCGATTCCATGTACCTGTATGCAGAATCTGCTTTCAGATGGGAACGATGGTGGAGGGTGGTGACTCGTATTTAGCTTGATGGATACACACAGACTGGGATTTTTTTTATTATTATTTTTTTTAAACTGCACAGCAAGATTTATTTTTTTTCCAGCTTCAAAAACATCCCTTTTTTTTCTTCCTTATAGACTGTTTTTCTTTAATATCCCTCCTTTTTAAAGTCACACGGCAAAGCAATTTAAAAACTTCACTCTTCAAATAAAGGATAATTTAAGCAAAAGAAAAAAACAAAAAAAACTTTCTAAACAAACTTATGTCATGTATCTTTCAAGCCTGATCAGTTTTTAGATGTCCGGGGGGGCTGCTTAATGGAACTAGTAGGTCTCCTTTTATTTTTTATTGTGTGTTTGTAGTAATCTGCATCGTTTTGTTTTTTTTTTCTCTACAATAAGGCGGAGATTGTCGCCTTGACTCTGGTGACATGTTTAGAAAAGTAATCATGATTTGCTATCATCTTAAGCAAGGTCCGTGGTAAGTCCCATCGGATCAGGAAAGGTGGAATGACTGTTGTCCTTCGCGTGCAGCAATTAACAGTTTCTCACGCATAATCTCAATGCTAGAATAGTCTGGCAGCTTAAGGTAGTTGACGCAAGTCATAACGGAGGGCAAGAAATCATCAGGGTTTTCGGTGGATTCAAAGGTCTTGCGGACTATGGTGAGTGGAGGGTTCAAGCTCCGGAAGCCTATGGTAAAGAGATATAAATATATAAAAACCATTATATACACAAAATAGAATTAAGTAAATCTACAAACTAGGAAATAAGGGTCAGGCAGGTTGGAACTGCTCTTATCCTTTTGAGGGGGGGGGACACAATGAAATTAAACATAAAAGATCAGTAAAATCACATTTTTTTTTTTCACAAATCTGGTTTCTGCAAGACATCAAATATTTGGTATCCTCAACATAATCCATATGATAAATAACTCACTTCATAAGTAAATGCAGTAAGGGTTAGTTCACATGGGGCTCCGCGTGTGCACATTGCGTCAATGGATTAGGTCCAAATGAATGGGCCGGAGTCCTGCGGCTGATTCAGCCTTGGAATCCGCGGCAAGATAGGGCAGCTCGCTTCTTATTTCCGCTACGAGTTAGCTGGAAAAAAAGAAGCGAGCGGCTGCCTTTGAAGTCAACGGGAGTAGCGGATTTTGAGGCGGATTCCGCCTCAAAATCCGCTGACAACTTGCCCCGTGTTTACTTTAGTTGTAAACTATTAAATTGTACTGGGTTCAAAAGGGTTAACCCTAAACCTTTATATGATGAACAAGTCACTAATGTATATTCTGCTCTATTGACTGCCAAACCAAACTCATTGCCTTTTACTATTATTTGATGGTTTAACAAGTAAAAAAGTCACGTCTCACCTCCAACTGGCAGTCTTGGGCTCCCTGTGACAAACTGGAGGAAAAGTCTCTGCTGCTCATAGTCAAAACTACTGAGGATTTCAAAGAGAAATTTCACAGCACGACTGCAAGAGAACAGAAAGACATTAAAAGTTATAATGGTGAAGCGTTTACCATACAACTACACAAGATGACCTAAAACCAGATTTAAGGCTGACCTATCATGAGTATATCCATGGTCAGGCCTACAGCACTCCATCAGCGTCTTCACATCCCAAGGATCGGCCTTACTGCCACAGAGAAGTTGATCCAGCTGTTGAGATAGAACATGATCTAAGAATTACCAGGTAGTGTTTGGTTGAGTATAGATGGGGTTTTTTGGTCTGGAATTTGATGCAGAGGTGGATTCCACGTCAAAATCCTGACCAAAAACCCCCACCCGTCTGAACTCAGCCTTTGAGAAGTCTGATGTATGCGTGACATACAGATCCATCATGTAAACACTCATACTGTACAAACATGGAATTGTAATATTACTGCAAAAACTGTGAACCAATGTCATGAAGGCAATTTACTGAAAAGGTCACCAGATGAACACATTAGCATATCATAAAACTCGCCAAAAAAAAAACTATTAGAATAAAGTAAAATTACAAACCTCCTCTGGATAAAAATACTGCAGGTGGTTAAGAGGGAAGACTGATTCAAAGCCATCTCTAAAAGAGTCAAACTGCCTGGAGACGCCTTCATTCAATGCCCAATAAATTACCAGCTGCAAAGAAACACAGAAGATGCATGTTATCTGCACGTTCCCATATGCCTTGGATGTCAGCTCCAGCCGTAATTACCTGCCAGTGCGCCAGACAGGACTCTGTTCCCCACTGTTAAATGAGACAACCCAGCAGGCCAACTTCATACTGTGCTACGTTTCAATTACATCTAGCCCCAAAGCACTACTTCCTGGGAAGCCTTCAACACGAAAAGTTGTTGCACAAGTTTCGTTTCTCTCTAACTTAGGAAGGGTAATAGAAACTGCAGTAAATAGATGGAGGATTTTCAGCAGCCGATAGAACAGCTCTGTTCACATTGCAGGTGTTCCTCCTTTGCTTTCACCATGTACTCCTTGCTGCTAGGGATTCCGTTCTTAAAAGGGACTGACCTACAACGTCTGCAGGACCTTTGCCCCCTTCCACAATCCACCAGCAGCCCTGCCCGTTTTTAGCTTGGCTGTGCTCAGAATGACTGGAGTGGGGACAAAGATCTTACTGACTTTTCTTTGTCGGAAAACCCCTTTAAGCCCAGAAAATAAAAAAAAAATGTATGCAGGGGGGGGAAGGGCTATAAAAAAAAAACAAAAAAACCCCAGACCTTTCCCATATCCTCCCCTCCTTTCCTGTGCTGGCCCGACTGTCACTGCGATGACAATGTCAGTGGGACTGTCTGCTTTATATTGGGGCGTTTGGCTGCAGTGGTCCAGTCGATGTGATGTCAATGCTGCAGCCATTTTGTATACAGAGTGGTAGTGATGACAGCTGGCCCAGAACGACCCCTGCTGCATGCAACTCATTTTAATGATCCTGCACAACCCCTTTAAGCTTGCTATACACATCAGTTGTTTTTTTTTATGGCTATAATGTGGCGGTCACTCAAACAAAGCAATTCCACCACCAATATTAAAACGGGTTGTGCTTAATATTAAAAAAAAACAAACAAAAAAAAACAAACAAACAAACATGGCTGCTTTCTTCTTCCTCTGTGTTCTGGTTACGTCCATTCATTGCTATGGGTGCGTGCTATTTGAAACTGGAGTTTGGAATAGTACTCGCTCATCTCTATAGTACACTTGAATACACATTGTTCTCTATTTTACCCAGACTCATTTCTTTTTAGCAATTGCTGACACATTTTACGCCAAGTTCACACTAGCATTCAGGTCTCAGTCATTCGGGTCTGTATGGGGAACTGAAAGAAAGCTTGTCCGCTTAAAATAAAACAGTTACCTGCGGATACCATAAATTATAACCAGTATAAAACTGGCAGAGAGAAAAGTCCTTCTTTCAGGACTTTTCTTTGGGATGATTTTAGGTGGAATCTGTAAACCTAGCCTTACTTTACATGATCACCAAATCAAAATGAAGACTGCAGTTTTCTAAATAAATAAGAATCTATACATATATATATATATATATATATATATATATATATATATATATATATATATATATATATATAAACTTTCAAGAAAAATGGAGATGGTGTTCCTCAAATATCAGCAATTTCCCATTTTTGGATGCAGTGACTGGTCTCTTTCAGAACCCCATTGCCTGAAGATATGCTTCATTGTGCGCTGTATACTTCCTATGAAATGGGCCCTAGTGAAGGGCTGAGAATACAAGTATAAGAGATTGTGACATTTGCAAGGAATAAGAAGTGTAAAAATAAGAACGAAATACAGGTTAAGAATTTCCTACCTACGCATTACTTCCATGTTACAAGGACATCTTGTACCAAAGTTCATTTCACTTACCCGTATATATTCATCCAGATTGTGAATAGTGACAGGCACATCCTTCCCTCCCTTCTTTAACTCAATATTGGGAAATCCTGGTAGTGTGAAGTCCAGTCCCAAGTCTTCTATAGAGCAGCCATTCATATTCAAACTTTCAAGTGCAAATTGCAGACTCTCTTTGGTCTATGATGGATCATACATAGGAGCATTAAAATCAAGCACACAAGGTAAAAAACACTTAAAAATAAGTTACAGGATTAGAAAAAGATGGCTATGGCTGCTTTTGCCTTTATAATGGTCAGCAAATCTTCTTGGTACACGAGCAAGTCACTTACACTACATCTAATGAGCCAATGTGCCACCTGGTGGCAGATCAGTGTAGAGGTTTTGACACTCGCTAATGTTTAGGAATAACAGAATTAAACTCAATCTTAAATTTTCTTAACCTGAACAATCTTTTCTGCTAGAAGCCAAAATAAGCCATTACGCTACAGTACTACTAGGCAGGTTAACAGTAGGAGTTGGAGGTGCTGATGGATTAGGAAGAAAACTAATGATCCCTGATACAAGTCATCAAATGCAACCAAATGTGCATGTGTAAGGAGAAATACCTACAAGTCTAGCATGATCATGTAATGCAGATGTCAGTTTTAGCAACCTATTGAGAAATTTCTCAGCTTCGTACAAAGAACAAAAGGAAAAGTTTGTTTTGACTCTTCTACTTGCATCAACCTGAAAGTCAGAGACCTTTAGCATATGCCCCTCTTAACACAAAGCCATAAATGTATTTAATATGACGACACATATCACACACCATAACTAGAGAAATAGTTACCAGTGCCTTATCCAGTTCCAGTCTCTTTTTCTGCCTCACAATATCTTCCAGATGATAAACAGATTTTGCCACCACTGGGTCAACATTGACCAAGTCATGTGAGGCCAAAGAGGATTCCTGTCTTAACATCCATTTATAGAATGGGAGTCCAAGAGGAATGTCCACCTAAGGAAAAACACCAAAGGGTCACAGATTTTCAAGCAGAAATGTAATGACAACACTTGAAGTTTCATTTGCTTATAAAGCACTCCAACCAACCATAAAAAGTAATGGCAGATCCAGGTATAGAGAAGCACTCACCAGTCTGAAGTCCATAATGGCTTTTGCCATTAATTTCCCAAGAAAACGGAACTTCATCTTCACTTTAGCGATATGTGCTGGCTTAGCAGTCCGACCAAAAGGAAGAGCAAACAGGCCCTGCATGTTGTGAATGTACTTGGTCCCTTCTTGACTTCCTACAAAAAATAAAAAATTTGACCCCAAGTTGTGAATCCAAACAAAACTAATGTTGGCCACATAATACATACTGCTGTCTACTAACTATTCATCAGCCCGAACTTCTCAATACACATACACCGTTCTGAATAAGTTTCTAACAGGGAGAGGCGGAGTGTACATGTCCAAGAAACCTCAGCCAGTGGCTTATATTCTTAAGAACAAAAGGACGAGGAAGTTGAAATGCAATTGCTTGATCCTTATTCTTCAACATCTGCCATCGGGAATACTTACAGGCCCCCATACACTATAGATTGTTGGCCAATACACATCTAATGTTCATAGACTGCTTTAGAGAAATGACAATTACCTTTAGGATTAGTGAGTGTGATTTCTTCACCTCTCCATAGGCCAAGGTCGGCTCTTTGTAATTCCTGAGATACAAGTGCATAAAACTCCAAAGTGGGTCCCAATCCAGTTCCAACCTAATACACAAATTGAAAATTAAAAATTAGAACGAGCAGTGTAAAGCAACATACGAGTAACAAGTCTAACACAAACCAGGCCGCTTTAACCATAGGGCCAACTATGCGTCCACACAGGCCCATAATAGCAGGGGCCCCATGGACTGCCCCGGATTGAGCAGGACAGTCTCATAATTTGAGTGCTGTCCTGGGCGGCGGGCAGAGATTTCAGCTCCGTGTCCCCAGGACACAGAGGTTGAATACAACAGTGGAGCACAGAGCTATCAATCCCCTACTCCATTATTCAGCTGTGAACACATTCAGTTCAGGGTGTGAGACTTGAAACAAACTCTTTTTCTCAGTCTCTAATACAAATAGTCACAGGACCAACATTGAGGCATTCCCATTGCATTCCCTGACATCTGGAGAGTTATGGGGTTGTAGCACTTATTCATAGCAACATTCCAATAAATGGAAACCTGTTGTTCAAGGAAACATAATGAAAGGGCTACAGCAAACTTGTTCTCAGGATTTGTGTGTGTGGGTCTCTTGCACCTCTCAAACCATAATAAGTGATGGCAGATCTAGCAGTAGAAGGGGCAGCTACTATACTTTTCTGGTAAAAGATTTATAGGAAAATGTTACCTTAAATTGCTACTTAGCCCATCACTATTTCCCACTGAACTCCATTTACTGGTGTCCCAATATACACAGGAAATGCTTGAAGATGCCTATTCAGCCAATTACTAGCCAGAGCAGTGACTGGAAGACATCTTGGAACATTCCCTCTATCAGGGGACAAGACACTAAGAATAGCGGGGACCGGAGCAGCCAGGGATTGGCCCTCTAAGGTGCTTGTAACTTTATTTTTGTGGGGCAGGTTCAGATAGGATTTTTTTTAAAAAAAAAAAAATCCTAAGGAGGGGGGGGGGGGGGGATGTGATGGCAGCTGTACCTGATATTCACTGCACCGGTGATTTTCTAAAGCCATTTTACCTCCCAATTAGAAACCTTACCCTCAGCTGTAAAACCAGAAATGCCTGGAGGTCACTTACTTCATTCTCATACTGGATCTCCAGCATAGCTCGTGAGCTTCCCAGATCCTGCATCACAGATTCTGCTTGTTTTAGAAGCTCATCTCTATTCACAGTGCGCTGCAAAAGAAATGACACATGAGCGTCGTGCTCAGCCGGCAGAGGAATATAATATTAACCCGTCTCATGCCCCCACACACAGTAGTGGTTCTGAGACTTCATCAGTACATTTCCAGCAGAACAGTAGTAACCCCAGAAATCTATCAACCAGCAAGCTTCACATGGTGCAATCAGTTTCTATAACTTTACTATTGTAGTAGCCGAACCCTTAATATCTTACCTTTTTCCTGTCCAGTCTAGGGGCCACTCTGCTGTCCTGAGAATCTGACTGGTTGATTTCGGGGTTAGTGTCCAAAAGCCTCTGCATTGCCCGATCTCTGTCAAATGCAGTCACGTAGAACAACATTTGTCGTGTATCAAATGGAAAGAAGAACGGACTGAAAAGAAGGAAAACATTTGACAAATAGTTACCACCATGATCAGAAAATCCATCAATACAGCTGAACAATCAAGAAATAAATAGGTACTGAGCAAGCAAACTATATGCACCATATGCATCCCATGATCACATCCTTGCATATTGTAGACGTGTCATACTTGCAAAACCTATTACAAATCCGAGAATATGGAGGAAAGAAAATAACAGATCTTATTAAAATGCACAGAGTCACAAAGTCTGCAGCAAGGGGACAGCAAAGACAATCAAACCAAGAAGATATAATATAGTATACAGCAGGCATGCAGAGTTAACTGTAAAGTCATTAATATACAGAATATCCCTTTCAAACTGAGTCACTGGGAAATAATTCTGCCCATTCAGCTGGACTAGCAGCCAAGTAGTCTCACACTAGTCTATGGAACATCAATAACATTTTAGCAATTGCTGCAGGATCCTACTGCTGGGACATGAACACCCGTGATCCGGGACAAGCAGACAGCTGAGGACCTCTGTGCTAGAAGTTATAGGTCGCCCTCCCATTTTTCAATATCTCAGCATGGGGGACCCTTTATGTCCATCTAACAATCATTAGCTTAGGCGTTTATCAGTAATCTTAGACAGTAGAAAGCTGCTTGTTAAGGTGATCTAGCCCCCTTGACAACTGAGCATCTTTGCAGTAGAACTAATGGCAAGTCCCCATTAGTAGGAAAATGTCCAAAAATATGCCCCCTACACAATATTAAAATGACAATAGTTAAGCATTTCTCAGGGGACACCAAATCAGTCTACAGCCACAAATGCTCTGGGGATCCAGACGACGGTTTAAAGTTACAGGCAATGGAGTAGTGGTACTCTATACCCCTATGTATTATCAGCAGTCAGTGGGACCATCAGTGGTTGGGCCCAGATCAATAGAAGAGTCATATCCTATGAAAATGTCTGTAATGGTAGAGGAAGGAAAAGAACAACTTACCAGCTTTTCCCAAGCTCTGTTAGCCATGTCGGAATATTCCCGGTCATAATAACCAGAGGATCTTGCAGTTGCCTGTTTGCCTTTGCAGTCAATTTGCTATTGATAAACTCTGATGTGGGAATAATCTCCTTGCAGACAGCGTTCTAAGAGGAATCAAGACGTGTTAATATTGTTACAGTACCACACAGCTTCTTCCAATAATCGGAGCTTCCTAGGTCATTTATACTTGGAAGTGTTTGCTCTATTGTTATCATAAAAAGAAAGAAAGCATTTAAAGACAAAATACTTTTCAATGCGCTCCTAGTCTTACAAAAAAAACAACCCAAAAAAACAAAAACACTTTACTATAGCTCGCCGATTATTTCACTTCACTTGTCAGTAGGGTTCCTTCAAGACAGCTAATGAAAAACCTGAAAAGTGACACTAGTAACAGGCACAATACATTATATAGTGTAACTTACATCGAACAAGTAATACCAGTATCTACTGATGGCATGAAGAACCCTTAGGAGGATCACCACATCGAGGGATGGGTCATCAAAAGTGATATTTTCAGGTGGAGTGGAAATGAGGTAATTGTCTAAAGGGCTAGCAATTTTTGGGCAAACTCCATCTGTAGAAGAAAAAAAGAAAAATATATATCTGTTAGTCTTTAGGAACATACCGGTAGTCTAAAATGCCACAAAACAAAAAATACACAGACTAACAATACATGGTTAAGGGTGCAGAGGGAGCACAAACTGCACAGGAAGAACTACAACTGAATGCTGTCTCTCATAGACCAGGTCTAGAGCCATGGGACTGGGATTTCAATACCATGAACATTAGTAAATGGTAAGTGAGACCAGTAGTCTTTGAACTAGGTCTCATGCACATGACCACATGACCGTGCAGCCAGAGCTTTTGCTGACTAGGGTTCCAATGCTCCGCTCCTATATTTATAGAGCAGGACTTATCCTGCTTTGTGCAAACAGATCAGAATGGGTCTTCCCCTCCTCCACCACCACACTGAAATCAAGAGGACAGAAGGCGCTCTGGTATCATCTGAGCGGCATCTAAAGTAAATTTAAAAACGAAACAGGACAAAAAAAATACAAAAACAAAAAAGGAGCCCCACGGCCAGCACAGTCATGCACATGAGGCCTTAGACTTCGAATTTGGAGCCAAATTTCACCTAGCAGGCAATAAATAAATAAATAAAAAATCGCCATGCTTACTTCAGGCTGATTGTGCCTGAAAATCCCACTGGAATGAGTGGTAGGTAGATTTTGGAGCAGATTTTCAGAATCAGCATCAAAATCCTGACATTACAGAAATGTTCTGCGTCACATTACTCTGTGTGAACCACCACTAACAGTATGTTATCACTTTACAGAGAAACAAAACTTGGGTTTCCAGTCATCAAAATCTCACGGGAAACAAGAATACACGAAGACAAGCGCAAAGTGTCTGCAGTAACATTGTCGGACAGTCTTACCATGCCAGAGTTCATCATGTTTCTTTGAATTCCTAGGAGAGGTTTTGGTTGGTGCAGTTTGGGCACGACCTCGCTTGCCACCTACTGTATCTTTTGTGCTCTCTTCCTCTTCTCTAACTGGTTTGTACCTGCAAACAATAGACAATGCTTAGGTCATTCTCGAATGTGAAAGTAGTAAAGGAATAACATTGGATAGACAGACAGAAGAGCATACCAGATAGTGTGTGTCTTGGTCCAAATACCAGCTCTGCCTAGAGGGTTACTTTCATCATCTGTAGACTCTCTTTCCTCCTCTGTCTGGATGCTATACTGTCTCACTGCTTGGTACACAGTCATGTTGTAAGGAAGTAAGTGATCACCTATGTAAAACTGTAGCCGATGTCGTACATTTCCTGAATTCAAAAACTGAGCAGCCTAGAGAAGACAAAAATCAAAGAAATGCTTATAGGATGTTCATTTACACCTATGGCAAGCTTCACAGGACAGTTCATGGGCTTAAAAGGGGGTTCCAGGCTTTATAATCAATTATCTAGCCATGTTAGACTTCATCAATTAAATATCTGCACGGTCTGACGCACTCCAGTGAGTATTGTGGTCTCTTCACTACTTACCAAGCACAGCGTTGTACATTTGTTTAGCAGCTGTGCTTGGTATTACAACTGAACCCAGTTTCAGGTCTGCTTCACCTCTATGAGAGTTGCGGAAACAGCATAGAGCAGTGATGCTTGACAAGTATTTCCATGATATATAAAGATAGGAAAAACTGTTAAACTGCAAGAAAATCCCACATGCAAATGCTACAAACCCATAGGTGGTTAACACTACACTAACAAGCAAATATGGAGACTAAATTAGGTTAAGATCTGTATAGATTCTACTCAACCCATGATATGTGGTTAACCTAGAGAGTATCATGCCATATCACTATAGGGCAGGGATCAGTACTCTAGCTATTGTGAAACTACAACTTCCAGAATATTCCTGCAACTTCAGAGAAAATTACACGACTAGCCGAGTGGGTGTGCATGCTGCGAAGGTAGCCAGAGGTAGCTGATCCCCACCATAGTGTTTCCACAATATCCTCATGCTGTACTTTTTATAGGCAGCATATATTAAAAAGAGGTAATGCCATGAAAAATATTTATCCTCTATTCATAGGACAGATAAATTGCTGATAGGTGGGAGTCTGATCTCACTCCCACTGATCCGGAGAATGGGAGCGGGAGTGCCTGGGGGTAAATCGCCCTGTTCTCAGAATCTGTGGACATTTCAGTGGTTAGAAGAATGTAGTCACCAATTTATCCTCTACCCCATAGTGTCTTGACTTGTGCATCACTTGATTTATAATGCCTGGAGTACACTGTACCATATGCCACTTTACAAATGGTTGCTATATACGCAATAGCAATCTCTTACCAATGATTCATCAATTTCTTCATCAGAGCCATCATCATCACTGTCTTCATCATCTTCTCTCACTCTGCCATAACCTAAAATGTATAAAAAAAAATAAAAATTTAAAGTTGTAATTTGCTGTTTATAAGCCAAAATATAATAATTAAAAAACATCTACATTACAAATTATACTACTAAAAAGTAAAAAAAAAAACAAAAAAAAACAACTTACCTCTAACCACCAGATACCTCTCAATTGCTTGCACAAGAGCCAATGGGTCTATTTTCACAGGTCCACCTTTCCACTGCTTTACATTAGTGCATTCTGGATGTCTCTGTAGTTGACATTTCAGCTGATGAGTATTGAAAAACTTCAGAGCTTGAGACCCTCTGGTAATAGAAATAGAAAATTATTATTATATAACACAAAAACATACTGAGAAAAGAAAGTCTTTTCACACTGACATCATGGTTTATGTTTGTACAGGTGTCACATCAAGTAAGATACATCTGTTCTAGAACAGTCCCCATTTACTTATAATGGGTCTGGCAGGCTTTTTTTTGGTTACTGAATGAAATAGTTACTCTAGCTGCCAAATAGCAAATGAGAACTGGTGCCTAGAAAACTACAAATATTCTGCACGTTAACAGTATACCAAAGTAATAGATAATTCAACCAATTATTCATTATTTTATTATTCATTGCATACAACACACAAATGGATGGATAGAAAATGCACAAATCCTTAATATGTCACGTACCTGCTACCTGTACCATTTCCGCTTGGAAAGTCATGTACTTTGACTGGGAACTGCTCCATCTGACTGAGGCAGTTATTCATTTTGTGTACCAGTGCAAGCAAATGCCCATTTTCTGTCAGTTCTATCCTCCCAAGTGGCTCCTCTCCTGGAAGCTATAACATACAGTAAAAAGCCGCAGTTATCACAGTGTAGCACCCAAAGACATTTTCTTTCTATTCTCCAGCTAGAATGACTGGACAGGCACATTAGGATGTATTACCATTATTATGTGCCTCCAATGTGTAGCCAAAATTTATACAGACGCCAAGTTTGACCCCTTGCTGAGGGCAGCAATTTTTCATTTTTGTATTTTTACCCTTCCAAAAGTCATAACTTTTTTATTTTTCCATCTGCAGAGCTGTACAAAGGCTTACCGTATATACTCAAGTATAGGTTGACGTTTTCAGCACAGTTTTTATGCTGGAAAAGCCCCGCTCGGCTTATACTTGAGTCACGCAGCACAGGACTGAAAGGACCTGCATAAAATAAGTGAAGCGGGAGTGTCCTTCAGTGGTTGCTACAGTAATAATAAGGACGCTCCCACTTAATTTATGCAGGTCATTGCAGTCCTGTGCTGTGTGACTCAATACTTCCCTGCTTCTGTGTCTGCATCGAGGAGAGCTGAAAGTGAAAGTAAAACACACAGGTACCTGCTGGGGTTACTATTCCTATTAATGTCAGGCATTTGGGGTTATTAATTTAGTTTCAGTAACTCCATGTGCCTCACATTAATAACAGTTAACCCCACAGTTAACCCCATCATGTAACTCATATTAACACCCTGTGTGCCCCATATAAGGGTTACTAATATGTGAGACACATGGGAGTAGTAATAAAAGGACCTTAATTATGAAAATACCTAATTATTACCTCCATATGTCCCACATATCAGTACCTGTTATGTGAGGCACACAGGAGGGGTTAATGTGAGGGACATGATGGGGTTAACTGCTTTTACTATGAGGCACATGGAATTACTAAGCTGTAACGCACATGACCATGATGTCTCAGTTAATGTAATTTTATTGGTATCTATTTAAATTTTTGAAATTTTCCAGTAGCTGCTGCATTCCCCCCCCCCCCCAGGCTTATACTCGAGTCAATAAGGTTTACCAGTTTTTTATGGTAAAATTAGGGGCCTCTGCTTATATTTGGGTCGGCTTACACTCAAGTATATACAGTAATTTTGAGCTTTTTACATTTTTTTAACCCTGTATTAACTAATCCTAGTGGAGAAAGCAAGTGTACTGGTATTTTAGCAAGGTAAAAATTATAGAGTCGACACTAAAGCTAAAGAACGTCTAAAGACCTCTACATAGAATGTATTCTACGGATTGCGAAATAGGGAATGGCAGGGCTCAACTTATCACATTGCTTTCCTCCTTTGCTGCTCTCAGCCCACTACCAGTCTTGCAGTGCAGTTGCTATGGTCTGACACCTATACCTTAAATGGGGTTGTCAGACTGTAAATTCCCAGACGCTAGACTCTTCACCTTCCAATATAATAAACTACTTAGAAAACGACTGCACATTTTGCATTTACTTACCGGGGACCCAAAGAAGACATGCAGGAACCTTTTCAATCGAATATCTCTGCTAACAGCATCTTTTTCACTCTTAGAAGTCAAGTACAGAAGTAGTTGCTTCACAAAGCCACTGTGCTGGATTTCAAAAGAAGAAACATCTGACTCCGAGACAATGCTCCGGATTTCTACAAGGCACTCAACACCGCCATCCACCTGGATAAAGTATATAATTAAACCAAGTCACAAAAAAAGATGTCTACAGTAACACAGAGCAAATGTTCAGAGATGTACATTAAAGAACAAGTCTTGTCATCTGTAATGGTAGTATACTTTCAAACACATTAAGCTACAGTAACTCTGAACTTAAATTACTTCCTCACCTGGAAACCTATAACTATAGATCACCAACAAAATCAAAATTCCCCAAATACAGTTTTGACTCAGGGGTATGAGACACTACTCTAAATGCTCATAACAGCAGCTATAAAAAGACATTGTGTGGGCACTGCAGCTGCCGGCATGTAAAACAATTCCAGAAGCTGCAGTCCCAAGACAGCTGATTATTGGGGGGGGGGGGGGTCTTGGGAACTGAAATTGATGACCCATCTTAAAGGGGTTGTCCAGGAATTACTGATTTTTGCCAGGAGGCTGGGGAAGGTGAAAAATGAAAAAACTATCCAATCAGCAGCAACCCGGCATTCCCGGCCAGTGGCTTGTTCTGGTGAAAATTCTCGCTGCATGTGACCACTGAGGCCAGCAGCCTAAGGAAAGGACCCGAGGTGTCATTCACAAGTCACCTGAGACATCCCATTTCCTTTGGCCTCAGTGGTCATTTCCATCAAGATCTTCCTGCAATTCCTGGACACTCCCTTTAAGGACAAGCCATGCATTTTACATAAGAAAGCTTTCATCGTTTAGTTACTGCACAGTTTGGTTTTAGCACCTGAAGGTTGAGCTGCTCTGTGGCGTTGCAGAGTCTCTGAAGTACATTTAGTGCAGGATTGCTGCCATCCATGTTCTCAGAGCTAAAATATCGTTCCACAAATTTGTGTGCCTGCTCCTTGATCCATCCTCGAATTCGCTCTCTATAAAAGGTTGGGAAAAAGGGAAATGGAAGTAGAGAAAAACTGTGTAATTAACAAGACATGGGGCATCTTAGCAGCTTGCTTAAATACAAAAGACCAAAAGGAGGAGAGTATGTCACATCTGCACACAACCTGAAACCTCTGCAGACTTATCTAAAAGCAGTTATCCAGTTTCTAACATTGATGACCTATCCTTAGGATTGGCCACCAATATTATATCTTCGGGGGTCCGACACTCAGGACACCTGCAGGTCATCGGTCCCGAGACAGCATGGTTCACCATATTGTTTTGCTGTACAAACTGTAGTGGAGAGAGTAGGTACTGCAGCACTGCCCCCTAGATTTCAAAGGGACAGTGTTGCAGTACCTACAATCACCACTACCGTTTGTAAGCCAAGTGAGCAGAACATTTTATTTTTTTTTACACTTCTTCTAGTCTCCACCATTACTTCACTAGGTCCAGGCACCCAGTTTCAAAGTCAGTGAAGACATGGCTGCAAACGTGTTTATCTGGGTGCAGTTGAGGGAAGATGTGAAAACTCCTCTTTAAGAACAAATAATACAGAGACTGACTATAGTACCTGTTGTTTGAGATGGTATCCTTGGAGGCTGTTCTCGCCAATCCACTAACACCTGCTGTCCGTGCTGGTTCAATATTGTTGCTGTTTGACTGTGTACTCAACCTGCCCCAGGTTTTCGGGTTCAAGCTAGCCAGAAACGAGGATTTAGGAGACTGTGTGGCTGTTGGGCTTTTTGCTAAGGTGATCAGAAAAACAATGAAATGTAAGCTTTAAAATACGATAAACACAATTTTATTTTTTTGTAAGCACTGTGTAATGGCTGTCCTGAAATGGCCATCACGGCTATAATTGTAGGCACAGCAGTTGCAGTGGTGACGTCATATCGGCTGGATCACATAAGTCTATCATTACTGTCGGATGTACTATATATTTTACGTGACTGGCTGCCACAATCCAGTCGACCTGACGTCACTGCTGCAGTAATTCTCTATACAAAAAAAGAGCAGCATGGTCATTCCAGTGCAGGAAGGGAGAAAAGGGTACATTTGTATTTTCAAACTTTCCACTGCTGTGTGCATTTCATTTTATTATGTTTGACGACCCCTTTAACCTCTTCCGGAATGCCCATAGACTATATACTATCCATGCAGTCCCTCTCTTGTTCTGCAAGCTCGTACCGGTATGCCCTTGCAGTTTTCAAACAAGGAGACGGCTCCAACTGTAGCCAGAGCTCCTCTACAGAAGGTAAGAACAGTATATTACCGTCTCTGCATTCCCTGATCGATAAGTACACAGCGCTTGATGAGCACTATATATGAAGCAATGGGCGCCGCCATGATGCAGCTTCTCTCTGACTTAAGCAGTCATGTGATCCGCCTGGATCAGAGTCTGTTAGAGCTGCTGGGTCCTAAAAGACCCAGATCAAGCTCTGTAGTAAAGTGCAGGAGGTTGTATTCCTAAATGTACAGCCCCAGTTACAGGGAAAATCAGCCTCCCGTACCAAACAAAAAAGTGATCAGATGTCCCAAAAGGTCTATTATAACCTTATGTCACTAAAACACCCAGGTTCTAGCCCCAACCCCCATAAAAAATAAAAGTGATCATAACGGAGAGGAAAAACTATTTTAAAAAGATTTTTAGTAGCACTGTGCGCTATTAAAAAAAAAAAAAAGTGAAAAAAGTGAAAAACAGACCTGTTTTTACTCCGCTTTTGATTATATTTTCCCTGATTAAGCATAAAGCCCTATGCACCACCAAAAAAGATGTAGAAATTAGTTGAATAATGCAAACTATAAAAATGTAATAGCCCTCAAAACCACACATACAAAAAAACCCGAAAAAGTGTCAGCTCCTGGACCAGAAATTGGCTCAGTACTGAAAAGGTTAAGTAAAGAGTAGAAAATTCTGATTACGTTTACATAAAGTGGTACATCATCAAAAACAACAAAACACAAAAACTGAAAACCGAACTCTGCACCTTGATTGTCCGCTTTGTCTTCATCTCTAGGCGGAGAATACTTTGGCCTCCGTGGCCCACGTTTTGGCAGCCTTTTCCTCTTCAAAACATCACTAAGCCGACTACAGCAGAGACAAAAAGAAAAACAAAAAACCCACTATGGATTACATAACATACAGTGCAAGCTACACAGTTATCGTCCCCTGGCATTTTCCCCTCATGGAATGGATTTGCAGTATCATGTCTTCTCATGCTTTAAATATATTGAGATATTTTTACACATTACAGCATCATTTAGCATGCAAATAAGTAGGTTTTTCTCACCCTTGTGGGCTAAGATCTAAGGAGTCATCTCTGTGCTGGAGACTTGGAGATCCAAGGTCTGCTGCAGCATTTCCAGCTGCAGTGCCAGTTCCAGTGTTTATGGTTGCTGCACTTGCAAGAGACCCAGACCCGTTGGTGCAGACCTTTGGTGGACTTGTTAAAAGTGTTTCTGACTCGGCCAAGTTCTTCACTTGATGCATGACACCTTAGAGTAGATGGAAAACAAAGCTTAGCAATCTAACAAAGAATTACCTTGTATATACTCGAGTATAAGCAGAGGCCCCTAATTTTACCACAAAAAAAACTGAAAACTTATTGACTCGAGTATAAGCCGAGGGGGGAAATGCAGCAGCTACTGGAAAATTTCAAAAATTAAAATGGTCGGAGTTTTTGGGTGCAGTAGTTGCTGGGTTCTGGGAAAGGGGAGGGGGTGTTTTGGTTGTCTGTCTGCCCCTTCCCTGAGCTTGAGGACTGTCTCCCCCCCCCCCCCCCACTTGGAATTCAGCCTGGCTGAATTTAGGGCATCTGCAGTGCTCCTATTAACCCCTTCATGACGGAATAAGAGCACTGCAGATCCCCTATATTCAGTAGACTGGGCACTTTCAGACACAGGGATACCTAATGTGTATTACAGTCGTTTTCTACTTTTATATTATGGGATTTAGAACTTTTATCTATTTTATTTTATGGGAGATTCTATACATTACTATTGCGGCTGGTCATTTTTTTTTTTTTTTGCTGGACTCAAGTATAAGCCGAGGGGTGCTTTTTCAGCACAAAAACTGTGCTGAAAAATTCAGCTCCTACTCGACTATATACGGTATTACATTTACTATTTGCTATGTCACCTGATTCAGCCCACTGCTGAAGTCCACATACAACCAATAAGACAACAAGGGTATTCACAGAAAACCAGGCAAGTAATAACGAAGCAAGTGTGCATGTTACCTTCCCTCCTGAAGTACACGCTGAATATATCTGGCAATTTTTGCATCAATATCTCGGCCATCTGAAGAGCTCCGACCACTATTTTCAGGTCTTGACTTGACAACATGGATGCAATGTGACTAGAGAGAAGAGGAGAGTATACAAAAAGAATTTAGCAGACAGAACTGAAAGCCTGAAAATATGTATTTAAACATCAAGTGCATTGATCATTTGTATTCTGAAAAATCTGCAGGTTAGTGTAATTCTCCTTGTACATGTATCCTTAAAAGTGCTACTGAGTAGAGATGAGCGAACAGTGTTCTATCGAACACATGTTCGATCGGATATCAGGGTGTTCGCTATGTTCGAATCGAACACCGCGTGGTAAAGTGCGCCAAAATTCGATTCCCCTCCCACCTTCCCTGGCGCCTTTTTTGCACCAATAACAGCGCAGGGGAGGTGGGACAGGAACTACGACACCGGGGGCATTGAAAAAAATTGGAAAAAGTCATTGGCTGCCGAAATCAGGTGACCTCCATTTTAGACGAATAGTGGATTTCAAATCCGGGTCATATGAGAATGTGAACTTTGTGACTATGAGACAGGGATAGCTGTACAGGCAGGGATAGCTAGGGATAACCTTTATTTAGGGGGGAATGTTATTAAAAATAACTTTTTGGGGCTCTATCGGGCGTGTAATTGTGATTTTTGTGAGATAAACTTTTTCCCATAGGGATGCATTGGCCAGCGCTGATTGGCCGAATTCCGTACTCTGGCCAATCAGTGCTGGCCAATGCATTCTATTAGCTTGATGAAGCAGAGTGTGCACAAGGGTTCAAGCGCACCCTCGGCTCTGATGTAGCAGAGCCGAGGCTGCACAAGGGTTCAAGCGCACCCTGGGCTCTGATGTAGGAGAGCCGAGGGTGCACTTGAACCCTTGTGCACCCTCAGCTCTGCTACATCAGAGCCGAGGGTGCGCTTGAACCCTTGTGCACACTCTGCTTCATCAAGCTAATAGAATGCATTGGCCAGCGCTGATTGGCCAATGTATTCTATTAGCCTGATGAAGTAGAGCTGAATGTGTGTGCTAAGCACACACATTCAGCTCTACTTCATCGGGCTAATAGAATGCATTGGCCAGCGCTGATTGGCCAGAGTACGGAACTCGACCAATCAGCGCTGGCTCTGCTGGAGGAGGCGGAGTCTAAGATCGCTCCACACCAGTCTCCATTCAGGTCCGACCTTAGACTCCGCCTCCTCCGGCAGAGCCAGCGCTGATTGGCCGAAGGCTGGCCAATGCATTCCTATGCGAATGCAGAGACTTAGCAGTGCTGAGTCAGTTTTGCTCAACTACACATCTGATGCACACTCGGCACTGCTACATCAGATGTAGCAATCTGATGTAGCAGAGCCGAGGGTGCACTAGAACCCCTGTGCAAACTCAGTTCACGCTAATAGAATGCATTGGCCAGCGCTGATTGGCCAATGCATTCTATTAGCCCGATGAAGTAGAGCTGAATGTGTGTGCTAAGCACACTCATTCAGCACTGCTTCATCACGCCAATACAATGCATTAGCCAGTGCTGATTGGCCAGAGTACGGAATTCGGCCAATCAGCGCTGGCCAATGCATTCTATTAGCCCGATGAAGTAGAGCTGAATGTGTATGCTAAGCACACACATTCAGCACTGCTTCATCACGCCAATACAATGCATTAGCCAGTGCTGATTGGCCAGAGTACGGAATTCGGCCAATCAGCGCTGGCCAATGCATTCTATTAGCCCGATGAAGTAGAGCTGAATGTGTGTGCTAAGCACACACATTCAGCACTGCTTCATCACGCCAATACAATGCATTAGCCAGTGCTGATTGGCCGAATTCCGTACTCTGGCCAATCAGCGCTGGCTCTGCTGGAGGAGGCGGAGTCTAAGGTCGGACCTGAATGGAGACTGGTGTGGAGCGATCTTAGACTCCGCCTCCTCCAGCAGAGCCAGCGCTGATTGGCCGAATTCCGTACTCTGGCCAATCAGCGCTGGCCAATGCATTCTATTAGCCCGATGAAGTAGAGCTAAATGTGTGTGCTAAGCACACACATTCAGCACTGCTTCATCACGCCAATACAATGCATTAGCCAGTGCTGATTGGCCGAATTCCGTACTCTGGCCAATCAGCACTGGCTAATGCATTGTATTGGCGTGATGAAGCAGTGCTGAATGTGTGTGCTTAGCACACACATTCAGCTCTACTTCATCGGGCTAATAGAATGCATTGGCCAGCGCTGATTGGCCGAATTCCGTACTCTGGCCAATCAGCACTGGCTAATGCATTGTATTGGCGTGATGAAGCAGTGCTGAATGTGTGTGCTTAGCACACACATTCAGCTCTACTTCATCGGGCTAATAGAATGCATTGGCCAGCGCTGATTGGCCGAATTCCGTACTCTGGCCAATCAGCACTGGCTAATGCATTGTATTGGCGTGATGAAGCAGTGCTGAATGTGTGTGCTTAGCACACACATTCAGCTCTACTTCATCGGGCTAATAGAATGCATTGGCCAATCAGCGCTGGCCAATGCATTCTATTAGCGTGAACTGAGTTTGCACAGGGGTTCTAGTGCACCCTCGGCTCTGCTACATCAGATTGCTACATCTGATGTAGCAGTGCCGAGTGTGCATCAGATGTGTAGTTGAGCAAAACTGACTCAGCACTGCTAAGTCTCTGCATTCGCATAGGAATGCATTGGCCAGCCTTCGGCCAATCAGCGCTGGCTCTGCCGGAGGAGGAGGAGTCTAAGGTCGGACCTGAATGGAGACTGGTGTGGAGCGATCTTAGACTCCGCCTCCTCCAGCAGAGCCAGCGCTGATTGGTCGAGTTCCGTACTCTGGCCAATCAGCACTGGCCAATGCATTTCTATGGGGAAAAGTTAGCTTGCGAAAATCGCAAACTGACAGGGATTTCCATGAAATAAAGTGACTTTTATGCCCGCAGACATGCTTCCCCTGCTGTCCCAGTGTCATTCCAGGGTGTTGGTATCATTTCCTGGGGTGTCATAGTGGACTTGGTGACCCTCCAGACACGAATTTGGGTTTCCCCCTTAACGAGTTTATGTTCCCCATAGACTATAATGGGGTTCGAAACCCATTCGAACACTCGAACAGTGAGCGGCTGTTCGAATCGAATTTCGAACCTCGAACATTTTAGTGTTCGCTCATCTCTACTACTGAGCTACAGTGTCAAACCATGCAGTCTGGTGGTGGATTTCTGGTTTGGAAACTCAGCACCAAGTAGTGGTTATACATCTCTGTGCAATCCTGGATGTAAACAATACTAAAAACAAAGTGGGTAGTTATCACCCCCTGCTTCCTCACAGTGGCTACATGATACATAATGATTCAATGCAGTTAAAGAGGAACTTTCATGTCCTCTAAGATATAGCCTGTTATGAACAACTGCGAACCATACTCAGCACCATTTCAGTTTTGCAGATATGGATTTAGAGCCAGAGATATTGGTGCCGTTAGTTTCAGCTACCGATGTCAATGGGACCAGCCTTACATCCCACCATTGTCACAGAGCGGTGATGCTGAGCTACAAGGCCAGCCTCCTCTGACAGTGCAGCGATATTGGTCATTGATATCTCTGTTACTCGGGCACATACCTGCAAAATTGCACTGTCAATGATAGACAGACCAAGTCCTTTGCAAAAGGTGTTGTCCCAGAGAAAACGTCTTAAAATAACATACCTTATACAAGTATACTTAAAAAAAACCAGGCAGTAACAAGACTAGCAATTCACAAACTGAATTAGCAAGTGAAAGAGCATATTTTAGAGGTTAAGAATAATGAAAGTCTTACCTGGACACAGCATGGTTTTTCAAAACATCTTTTAGGAGCTCAGCATCGGCAAAATAAATTATCCTAAGGATTGCTCTAAGGCACTTGTGTCTGACGGCGGGCCCCGCTGAAGAGCTATACACTTCGTAAAGCACTCCAAACAAGGTCTTAATAAAAGACTTCGCCAGCTCAGGGTCCTCTTTCATCAACTGCGCCCTGGCATCATCTCGTTTTAGCTCAGAATGACCGCCTACGAAGACAAAAAGGTACAAAGTCAGAAACTGGCAGCGCAATAAGGGAAAGATAATCCCTCAGAACACGTTGACAACAAAACATAAGATCAAACCTCTGGACATATCTAAGAGTCTGCATAAATCAAAAATTATTTCAGCCCATTGATAGCAACGGAAATAAAACAGGTCCTGCCATAAAACTCTCAAAAATGACAATTCTAGCGACAACTCATTCCAGGAAGGCCATGGCCTAGAATACTTACTAGTGTTAGCATTGGCTAAAGGGTTAGGTTTTCTCTGAATGGCGCGTGCAGTTCCGGTATCCTCGTTGATTTGCTGCATAGAATTAAAATCAATAGTATAAACACGCCCCAGTGTAGACAAACTTATTTCATCCTCACCAACCTGATGGGCTGCCTGAGAACACAGATATAAAACAGAGAGATAATCCTTGAATAGAAAACACATAACTTCATCACGCACAATGTTAGACTGTGTTTTGTCTTCACTGGGTGATCAAAATGATGATGCATAGGGTAAATATCTATGCTAACAGGACTGGAATATATATATGGGACATGGCAGAAACGTTCTTAAATACTATCAACAAAGTTCTACCGTTATCTGACCCCTTGGTTTTATTTTCAATTGTATAAACCTTGTTTTGCTTGGGACAAAATGTATTGCTCATAATCCATGAAGGTTGATAAGCAAACTTGATATTATCTAGGTAATAAAACAAATAATGACATGCCCAGGACGGAAAATATTTTTATAAGCACAATGAAAATAAATCAAATAAGAGGAATGTAAAGGGATTCTGTAACCGGGGTGAAGCATATTAAACCAGCAAGACAGACAGACATGAAAGTTTGTACCTCAGTTACCAAGATATTCATTTATTTTACAATATGCAAATGAACAGTCTGAGGTTATAAACTGCTACGCCCCACACTGCTCTAAAATGCTAGTAGGAATGTAAGAACATGGCCCGGTGATATTTTAGTATAGCTCCTTGATGCTGTCACCCACTAAAGGGAGCTGGGAAGAATAATGTATAAGCAATGCAGAGAGCATCAGTTTGGAGCAACGGAGCCGCCCTCAGTGCTCCAGACTGCTCGTATTTATATTTTGGAATAAATTAATATCTTGGCAACTGAGACATGAATAGTCATTGGGGGAGAATTATATTAAGGTAAGCCTGACTTAACAGAGTTGCTGGTTTACTATGCTTCACCTTGGTGACAAACTCAGTTTCAATGGCAGTGTTGAGTAGCTATGGGGTGGTCTCATAACGTGATATATTATAGGTGTATATTTTATATTACTTTATATCATGCCATTTAAATTACTGCTGAACGAATGACAAGTTGCTGAGTGACCACCTACAGAGGACAAAACATGGCCTAATGTTATTTATGCTGCTGAAAACAGACAGACATGCAAAAACATGGCTGCACACAGATGGCAGGTTTAACCCAGTGCTGAGCCATTATCATATATGGTGCACAAGAAACTGCTCTATAAAAACAGAGTGGCAGGAAAAACAAGTAACCACTCCAATATTATATTATGGAACAGGAGCTAGCAGCAACATGTGACGAAGCTAAGAAACAGTCTTTATTGTTCAGAATACCACCAATGTGCCCATGTTGGATAGAAGGGCAAAAGGAGAGTGTGTCCACTAAAGGAAAGGGTGGGGAATGACCATGTTAGTGCATATTCACACAATCGTGCTGTGCACCAAGCAGTGAAAAAGTATATGCATGAGGGTAACTTGTTTTCATGGACCACTCAGACTTGAGTCTGTTGAGGGGTCTGTGAAAACTGCCCTAGTAATAGCTGCTATTCTATTACTTAAAGGGGACCTTTCATGTCCTCCTGCACATGCGGTTTTATATACCGCTAGAAAGCAGACACCGTGCTGAATTCAGCGAACTGCTGGCACTCCAGTTATGTGCCCCGGGGCTGGAGACATCAGTCTAGTTACCAATCTTTGCCCATTGTCAGAAGGGCATTCTTGACAGTCTAGCCGGGCTCAGAGGAATGCCCCCAACCCCCCATGACAGTGAGCAGAGACTGGTAACAACATGGATATCTCCAGTCCCGTGGCACATAACGGGAAAGCCGACAGCATACTGCTGAATTTCTAGTGGTATATAAAAACCGCATGTGCCTGAGGACATGAAAGGTCCTCTCTAATGGATCGATCACAAGGACCATACAATAAAAATGTGTGAATAAATCTAATCGGACCCCGATGTGTGAATAAGCACTGAGTGCAAGTAAATGAAGAGTGAAACACACACCAAGCGACAGAGTGGAAGCAGAAAACAGAGGTCTATAAATGCATTTACTTGAAATGCAAATCCATAGTACAATGTTAAAAAGTGGCTACAAAATGAAAGTTTGAAAGTCACTTATTCCTATAGGGCAATGTATTTTTTATTATTTGCTCATGGCAGCCAAGTGCACCATATTCCCTTTAAAGAAATGATCATGCCACAATCCATGGAGAGGGACAGTTGATACAGAAGTTAAAACTAAAGAAAAGGTAGGCAGTAATGGGTGTCAGTTTATAGAGGACAGCAGATCAGGCAAAACCCTGCTAGCACACACCATCTATTTATCCATACACGCACACAAAATGGGGACGTTTAAGGGGCACATGCAGGTTCTTCCACATTCCATGACAAAACAGTTACCTCAATGATTCTACTGTCAATACGGCTGTATGGGTGCCAAAGCCCACGATCATCTCTCCACTGCCAAATGGCCCCGTCAGTGTTTTGGGCATTTCCTTTCTTTAACATTGTATCAACAGCAAATATTCCTTCTTTTGGTAAACATGGCATCAGCTCACTGCAACACAAGTTATTTGTATATGTTATGTAAGCTGCTTTGTATACATAAAACCGAAAGCCATTATTACATTAAAATAACAAAAAAAACAACAACTTGATTTTGCTACAATTCTGTAGAGAATCAGCAAAAGCTGCATGTTTAAATTGTGCATTATCTTATGTATTTGCAAGGATTTCACTCAATGTACAGCAAAGGGTCATATGGGATAGATAGAGAGATTCTCTCTAGATAGCTTTTTATTTTTTTAACGGTTCCAGTATTTTCAGCCATAGAGATATTCAATCTTCTTCAGGCATACAAGTGATAAGAGGGTTAAAATCTAAAAACTGCTTGACATAGAAAATTACAGAATTTGTGTATGAGATTTGTTAAAATCTCATCCACTTTTTGCTTTTGTATTACACCGTGAATTTTCTGTTCACAATTCTGGACAAAAAATCCACAGCATTTCCACCTCAGCGGACACATAACCCAAAAGGTCAAACAATAAAATGTAAAAGGTGGAAATACAAACCATATAAGAGAAGTCAGTTCATACAACTCTTGGGGACTCCTAGGGACCAGGTCAATTTGCTCCAGGCAACTACCGTTTGAAGCCCCACATAAGAGGAAGTGAAGAGTTTCTGCGATGTCTAAAAACAAAATAATGCCTTATAATGCTGGAATGGTGTAATTACAGACACATATGCAAGATATTCTTCAGGGTGTATTCAGACTGTGGTTACAGTACCTATCAAACACATTTATAGCCCCCCCCCCACCTTCCCATTTACCTGACAGAGGCCAAGAGAGTTCTTTTGGACTTGTCAGGCAAGTATATATCAGAGTAACTTTTTTTCAAGCTGGTCTATAAAGAGGATTTCAGTTTAAAAAAGAAAAGAAAAAAAAAAAAAACAACACCACGTATGCTACATGGTATATATTTAACATATTAGCCTATGGTTAACATATGCCTCATTGGGAGGTATCTTTTGGGAAAGTCGCTTGATGTGTGCCCTTCAACACACACTGCAACCACAGTGTAAATGCACCCTTACTCTTTATACCAAGCTTTCTGAAAACACAAGCACAGAACATACTTTGTTTCATGAGTTGCACGGCCAGCGTGGGGCAGTTAGAACACATCAAGGAGAACATCCTGACTACCATGATGAACATTCCCGAGCTCAAGATTGGTGGCGTCACTACCAAAAGTTGCTGAATGTTGGTAAGCAAGTCTTTGGAAGCCACTTGCTGGAGAAGGTTCTGTATGAAAGAAATGTAATAAGTTTAGAAAGAGGGAAAAAAAAAATAATTTATTGATAAATAATAATAATCCTCCTCCTCATCACAACAACAAACCCAAATCTTAAAATGCCAATACAATTATAGTAGTTTTTAAGTCAGATTATGGAAAGTTACAGATACAAAAATCCAGTATATGAGTTTCTGGTTGCATCAATACAACTTTACTGCTGCAGACAAAAACGCCAATTGGGAGTTAAGAAGCTCCGCTGCTGAGGTAAGCTACTGTATCTTATACATAAACCATATTTTTATGTAATTTCCCCTCAGTTTTTCAATGCAACCTCTTTAATGTCTGATGGCTCAAAAAGACAAGAGTCCTTTATTTCTGAATTGACATGAGAGAGAAGTCCTAAGTATGACAAACTGTAAAACATAACATTTAAATAAATACAAATTTTGCTATTTATCCAACTACAAAGCTAGTACCAGTGACACCTTACCTCTTCATGCTGGAAATTATCTACTAGACGTGCAAAACAGAGGCAGGTGCTTTCCACAGATTTCTTATCCTATAGGAATAAAAAGAATAAACTCAAAAACTGCAACCCGATATGCAGAAAATGACACTTGTAAGAACTCAACAGATATCCTACACAACAGAAGTTTAGATAAGTGTATGAAATGCCTGTAAAATGCTTTGCTGTTGTAAGGATCATGTACACTTAAGGGCTTTGTTTAATAAATCTAGAAAGATTATCACATGTGGCTATGAAACTAACAAAGAACTGAATAGGGAAGACAAAGTTAGAGATCTTGCAATTAAAGCGGACAACACATTACATTATGTAGGTGAAAACGTGACAAGTTTGGCAGGTATGAACGGTCCAACTTTTGACTGTATATGGAGGGATCTCAACTTCAAGGATATATAGAAAAAATGAAAGATGGATTACTGATTTCAACATGACCAAACCTCTTATTCTCAGGGAAGACATGCTGCCAGAGATGACCGGCAGCAGCTTTCTCCCTAGTCCCCAATTCAGAGTATAGTTGTCTATTGGGACAGAAGGTAGATGTAGGGGGGGAAGATAGGCTTGTTTGGCCGACCACTAATGTACATAGCCAGTGTAAAAGTGTAAAGCATACTGAGGTAGGACTACATAAAATTGAAGTGTTCTTCCATAAGTTGACCAGAGGCACTAAATAGTCACTAACATTTCAGACAACACAGTTTCATTGAACAAAGCATGTGATAATGACCCAAAATCTCATGCAATTTACTTAAAAAATGTTGCCGTTTACTGCCTGAAAAACTACTCCAAATTTCCTGCTACTAGGTGTCTCCATCCTTTCCATTCCCTGCTATTAGGGAAATTTTGTCTACACACAGACCACACAGCAGGTCACATAGCGCTTTCTGTTAAAGAGGTCATGCAAAAGTAATTTTAATTTTTTTTATTTTTTTACACCATTGAATGATATTTCAGATGAATGTATAGAGTGAAATGTTATTCCTTTGCATTGCTCCACATGTATTTTTCTCAAACAGTAACTGATATAATAGAAACCCTTCAGTCTGCAGGACAAAATATAAGGACATGGAAAATAAGTGTTCTGAATACAGAAAAAAAAAATGCATAAAAAAAAGGAAATTATATTTTTGCATTAAACACTTTTGCCATAAAATGTCTTACCTGATGGGTTAGTCTCTGTGTGAGCAGCGGCAGAGAATCAGCAACAAAGTGAA
This sequence comes from Leptodactylus fuscus, assembly GCF_031893055.1. Lineage (NCBI taxonomy): Eukaryota > Metazoa > Chordata > Amphibia > Anura > Leptodactylidae > Leptodactylus > Leptodactylus fuscus. Next base: position 197,669,442 of record NC_134267.1, on the reverse strand, counting down.
ACTCATCTGGACTGATGCTCTGGCAGCAGTTGGCTGCTATGGCTAAAGCGTTCCTCTGAGCATTGATGCTGAAGAACTCTAAATATAAGAGGCAGTCGGCAAGTCCTCCCTGTGAACGAAGAGTTATCGGTGATTGGTAGTCATTTATACACTTACACAGGACTGCACACTACACAAGTAAAGTGTAGATCTGTACTTACAGCCTGTAGAATGGCTTTACTGTGCCTGCGGGATAACATTTCGAGAGCAGTGAGAGCCTGTTCTGCTACATCAATGCACTGAATGACTTGCAGCTGAAAAGCATGACAAAGGTTATTCCATTATATTGTGCCAATAATGTTGCTTTAAATATGTACGACCAAAACAAGGTGATTCTTACCTTTTCTAAAAACACAGGAATAGCATCCACAACCACAGCTGAAGAACGTGGAAGTGCTTCCATCATATAGGTTAAGGCTCGACATGCATGGTTCATCTATAGAAACACAGTGAATACAATATGTAGTTGCAAAATGGAATAGATCTTCTATACACATAACCAGATACAGACTCTATAGCCTCTGCTTAAATGCACGCTAAACACAAACATGCACATATAATTTATTTATTTATTTTTTTTAACTATTCCAGCTTAACGCTCTTCATTTTCTCCTTTTCTTCAATCCTATTTTGTCCCAGGACATCTTCCCCTACACAGTTCTACAGGTTGCATTGCAACTGACTGGAGCAGCAGCCTCCCCTACTGTCGTTTCTGGAGTAGTCAGACAACGGTTTTGATAAAGAAAAAGATAAGCAGGAAATTAAAGTGGTTTTATGGGCTGAAAGTATTGATGACCTATCCAGAGAATATGTCATTAATAGCAGGTTAGTGGGGGTCTGACAACCTGTACCCCGATAGATTAGCTGTTCTCAAAAGCTGATGCACAGAATAAAATGAGAACCAGACAGCGCTGTTCTCTGTGTAGTGGCTAGATCAGGGTACTGCAGGTCAGCTCCCATTCATTTTAATGAGACCTAAGCTGCAGTGACTTCATTTCACCACTACAAAGACAACAGTGTTGTCCGCTTTCTATTCCATTCTCTGAGTAAGAATAGGTAGCCTATAGGGGTGGCAGACGCCACAGATCTGATATTAGTGACCTCGCAATATTTTTTTACCCAGAAAACCCCTTCAAGGCTGCTGTCACATAGTCAGTGTTCTGTCTGTGATTGTGAGTAGGTTGAAGAGACAGAAAAGGTGTATAGGTTTCCATAACACAGTACCCCTATATAGTCTGTATTTGGCTCACTGAGGGCCTCTGGCCTGTATAAGAGCTGTACTCAATTGTACTGATGGAAGAGTATGGATTCTACCTAGAAAAAGCATTTTGCTGTATTCAAAGGCACAGAATCTCAGGGGTTATTTTGTAACAAAAAGGAGGCAGAATTAAATAAAGTATATAGCAACAATTCATATAATCACCTACCCTGCCGATGCAATAAAAATAAAGTGACAGCTACACTTTCAATGTCACTACATCAAAACACTGAACATTTATAAAATTCAAGAACCCAAAATCCTAATTTTATCACTCACGATCAGTTGAGAGAAATTAACCTAAATCAATAAGACAAGGCAATAGGAGACAGCTTCTAGCTGTAAATTGAATCCAGCATGGAAACGATAGCACTTACAATGTCAAAATTGTGTTCCATCTGCAGCAAAGTTATCTGCAAAGACATGAAAAAATACAAGGTTAGCATTCAAATTCAACAGTGGATTCAAGATTAGATTGGATTTTTTGATCCATCCTTACCAGTGCAGGCACTACATTCTTCACAGGGAATCCTCCAAGTGTTTCTTCATTCCCCATCACCAACAGTTGGCACATCTCAATGACAGCTTGAAGTTGCTGACTCTCATCTGTTGCCTGAAGACCCTGTAGCAACTGCTGAGCCTTGGAGCCTGAAAAGAGAAGATTTGTAAGGTCCCTTTCTGTGTTATGGGGCCCCCTCACACATTTACTCAATTAAAAGTTTCTGAAGATCTGAGAATTCAGATATTTTAAGCAATGAACAATGTTCTGTAAACCTCATAAGACCCCAGACAGCCCTTTTAGTACCACAATACATGTCCACTACTACCACCCCCTGTAGTTCACATGAAACAACTGTTCCAGCACACACAGCTATATAGCAAAAGCATTATTGGTCTTCACTTACTCGCTCCACTTCCAATTGTCCGATGGAAAAGTTGGGACATACGCGGCCCAAGAGGTCCGAATAGATGAGGAGGAAGGCCTCGGGCTTCAAGGAGAGCTGTATATAACACACACGATTAAAAACTTAGCTTGACATACATATAGACCTAACCATGTTTTATACACTTACATTTCTAAGGCCATGTTCACACTGCTTTCTTACAAATCCATTGTCCTTTCATAGGATCAGGGCAATGAAGTGAAAAGCTGACAGAATGACTGATATTGATGACTTGTCTATTTTTCCAATGGAAGAAAGTCCTTTAGCTTTAGATTTTAACATTACAGGTAATTGAGAAGGATGCAAATAGGTGATCCATCTGCATCAGTCACCTCGGCATCAGTGATTCTATCGGCTTTTTAGTCCATTGCTTTGATCCATGATGGTTTGGGACAACACATTTGAATGATGTCAGTGTAGACTTTGCATTGTTAGCCATTAAAGACGACCTTTCATGTCCTCAGGCACAAGCGGTTTTATATACAGCTAGAAATCCAACAGTATAACAGTACAGATCTCAGCCCACCATCAGAAGGGTGTTCCTGACAGTCTAGCTGGGCTGTGAGAAACACCCCCCAACAATACTCGTCTATAGCCCTGTACTGTCAAAGGGGGTGTTCCTTACCGCCCAGCGATGACGTTAAGCTGTGAGGAACACCCCCTCCTGACTGTACTCATCCACAGAATAGTCCTTTTTCAGTTCACAGCTTAGCGTCATGGCTGGAGAGTAAGGAACACCCCCTCTGACAGTACAGGGCTATGGACGAGTACTATCAGGAGGGCGTTCCTCACAGCCCAGCTAGACTGTCAGCAATGCCCTTTGACTGTGGACAGAGATCGGTAACAGCACATATTTCTTTTGTCCCGGGACACTGTCGGCTTTCTAGCAGTTTATAAAAGCACATGTGCCTGAGGACATGAAAGGTCGCCTTTAAATGGATATTACCAAAATAGACCTTTATGGCATTTTCACAGAATAATTAATTGTTTGGTAGACAAAAGGGATCAGTCTGTGGTGCCTCTAATTACATGGAGGGGCCCTCTGGTCTACTCAGCAAGGTGGCCAAAGGCAGCTGTGTTTAGGTCAGACATGAATAATGATGTGGCCATTGATGTGCAAGGTACCCGCTATTCACTTCTATTGCAGTCATAGAAACAGTCAAGTGAATGAGCTTAGCTGTTTCAGTAAATCCTATAGCAGTGATTGGACAGATGTAGACATACATGGTCACATTACCATCCATTCTCTGCTATGGCTCCCTAATCATGGGTCAAAGGATCTTGCCTATCATTTACAGCATTTTCTATGGATATGCCACTAAGATCCAAGATAGGAACATCCCTTCAAGAAAGCTGTAATCCAGCTCTTAAAATGCTCTCCCACAACTACAAAATTGTAACAACAGTATTAAAGATTCTGTTCCTTTAAATAATTTGGGGAAATTTACTACAATTTTAATTCAAACCACATTCTGGCGAAATGCAGCAATCTACAAATCAAGAGCGGTATGCTCTTGAAAAAAAAAAAAAAAAAAAAAAAAAAATTGCTACAGCTTTGTCTGCCTGTGTTTCGGAAATCAAAACCCAAAATCTGCAATTTCCCAGATTGTGGAAACCCACCCACTTTTCACAAGTTGCAAGTTGAATAGTTAAATTTTAAGCACAGATATGGTGTGCATCACAATTTGCAACTTTTATTCGCCATACAATCTGCATAATCATTCTATAATCTCTGCCCTTAAGTGATTATTTTCCATACAAGAAATAAAACTCATCCACCGTTCTTTGCTTGAACAGCTAACACATCATACAAGTATATTTTGACGTGACTTTACAAGATACTGGAAAATACTTTTTAGAACCATTTGCCACTTATTACAGTTTTTGTAACTTAATTGTTACTATAATTGGGATGGTGTGCTGCTATATATGGCTCGCTTTATCACAAGCAAAAGCCCTCTACAAGGATTAAACAGCAGTGCATTACCTCCTCCTAATGCTATGCGGCTACGACTGCTAACTTTTACAACTGGCACATTTCTGAACCTAAGCCTGGTGGACACACCACTGAATAAAACAAAAGGCTGTCAGGAAAATCTCCAAGCCAATTGGTGTTTTAAGGAGTGGAGTCCGTTGACAACAAACATGAGACTATATAAATCAGCACAAGTCATCGAAATGCCTGAACATGAATGATGAAGAGTGCGGTGTATGTCCTTTGTTACCTTGTAGTCTCCCCATTTCAGAGTCATCGCTCTCACTTTCTCCAGATGTCGTCATCCCCACAGCACCAGCTACAGAGCTAGAGGCTGGAGGGGAGAGAAGAGATGAAGATCTTTCGCCAGTTGTTCCTGTTAAAGTTGTAAGTCATGCTATTATAATAATATTAAAAGCTTATTTAGCACGTCCTTCATGATTATATGTATGGAAGAAATGCAGGAAAGAATGAGCAAGATACAAAATATTCAGTATATTAGAACACCCTTTTACTTGTAATGTATTCCAGCCTTGCAGTAATACGAGTGCGCTTGTGAGGTAACATCACACCTGCCACTTGTAACACTGTTGTGTCAGGTAAATTTAATACACTTCAGGTCAACACAAAAGACAACTCTACAGAAAGTTCACTGGCTCATTAGATATTGTGCAGACAATAACAAGGCCATGTATATACATACATCATGTACACATTTTTAACCATTATGGAGGATCACTTTAACATAAGGATTGTTGCATTTAAAGGGGTTGTCTCATAGCAAGGATCCCATCTATACGGCTAGCTTATGTGGATTTAAGACTTTTTCTAAATACATTGCTTTATCAAAACTACTTTGTTTGGCTGATATCTTAATTTATTCACTTCATTGTTTACATGGGATTCTATGACCATGGGGCTTATCTGCTCAGTCCCTCAGTGATGTAGCTGCCTGCTCTCAGGAAGGGGAGGGAGGGGCTGAGTGCTGGGAGCAGCTCTGAGCTGTGTATGTCTAACAAGTAATGGGAGCTCCTCAGATAGGGGAGGTGAGAAGTCTGGCATTTCTGAGCTCTTATCAGTCGGTTTAATTGAATTTGGCTGATAAGGGCTGAGATAAGGAGTCCGGTACCTCTGTATGTATTACAAAACTGACTAAAATCCAGCTCTGCTACATCAGCTTCATACTGTGGTAATGCATTTACAACCAATCTCTAATTACTGACTTCAAACATAGCAGAGCAAGTGAAACCCCCGCCCACCAATGTGCCGAGAAAACCAGGAAGTGAACAGAGCACACAGCCTGCAGGTTGGTGAACAAGGGTTATGGTAATACCCCTTTAAGGCGGAGGTAACACATTGCGGAATTTGTTGCAGATTTTGCTGCAGTTTTTTGAGTCGAAGAATGGCTACAAAAGGAATGGGAAATATATAGGAAGGTCTTATACTTCTCCCTTCTGCTCAATACGCTTTTTTGGCTCAAAAAACAACATCAAAATAAAGTTGTGTTTCCGCAACATGAGGCCTTAGCCTAAGGGATTTTCTGATCTGACAAAGATCTGAGGGAAGCCAGTTATTTCTCCTGCAGAGAAGAAGTGTAGCATTACATGGCAGTCATTTAGATGGCTCTTTATGTAACAAGGACAGTTTAGGGCAGATAAAACCAGACTAAAAACACAATTGTCAATTACAACGCAGCTTTCATTTTGTATTCTGTTCTTGAAAAATGAAAGCTGCATAGCAATTGGTTACTATGGGCAATTTAGATAGTTTTGCTTTTAGACCATTAAAAAATCTGCCCATTTGAGTCTGCCATATCTGTTCAAACAATTCTCGGTTATATCTGGGACATAAGGACGGGGTTGCCTTTAGGTAGCAACCTCTTAAATGCAAGTGATGTCATGTATGTTTAGAGAGGTTGGGAGATCTAGGGGAGCCAAAAACCACAACCCATTCTTAAGTGAAAAAGATATGTGAAAGCTAGAAGCAACTTTCAAAAGGAAATATGCCCAAATAAGACCTGATACATAATCGTAACCCATATTCCCCAATGTATAACCTAGCCCAACCTCCTGTGCATCTAAAACACAATATAAACAATATCTTACCTGCAGCTCCCTGGGCAGTATCATCTGTGCGTGCAGCCGAAGAATTGGCCCCCTCCTGATTATCAGGATCTGCCATCTTCTCCTGTCGGCGAGCTTCAGCTGCTGCTCGCTTGCCCAGGCCAGAGCCTCGCCGACTGATATAGAAGGAAAAAAAAAAAAAAAAACTATGAAAGAATCTATACTGTCAAAGGAGAGAATGTGATGTCCTATATTTGTGCAAGACAACAATGTAAACTTAATCTAGACACATATAAAGGCAAATGAGTCATATCAATCCAGGCACTGCAGAAATCACCATACATGATACTGTGGTATTATTAATAACTGTGATCTATATCTAAAATTCCTAACATGACAAACCTGGTTATGCAGCACTTCCCCCACAACACTTCCATGCGACACACCAACATATTCTTATCACATTTTGTCTGCTCCCTTTTCCCCCCTTAGCATGTCATTAAGGGAATTTTCGGGACTTACATATTGATGACCTATCCTTAGGACATCGATATCTGACCCTAGAGATCTGTTTCACTAGTAAGAAGGCCACTTCCACTTTACAAGCCAGTGACAACACAGAACACAGTAGTTTGTCATGTGGTCTGTTTTGCTCCTCAGTCTCAAGCACAGCCCCTTACGCACTGTACCTGGCATTCAGTGAAGGGTCCACAGCACTCACCCGAAACTAGAAGTCTCTTCAGCAATCTGATTGGTGGAGGTCCCAGAGATTTATCTTAAGGATAGGTTACCAATATTTAACGCCTAGAAAACCCCTTTAGGCTGAAGTCCCACATTGCAACAATGCAGCGTTTTTGTTGCAGATTTTGCAATATATTTTTGAGTCAAATCCAAGAGTGGATTGAGGAGAAGGCTGAAGTAGAAGAACTTCCTAGATATTTTCCATTCCTTTTGTAGGCATTCTTGGATTTGGCTCAAAAAACTGCAGCAAAATCTGCAACAAAAAAAAGCTGGGTTTCCGCAACGTAGGGTCACAGCCTTAAAATAAACTTTCTTAAGAACCATTTGAGCTTTGAAACACATCTAAAGGAGTTGTTCGAGGAAAATGGAAATCCCTACACTAATCTAAACACCCTCTTCCATCCTACTTTCTAAATAACAATCAAAAATGTAAATTTACGCATATCCCTGGGGCGGTCAGGTGACCGCATCAGGGACACTTTCTGGTTATCCGGTGACTATCCATTTCCCAGTTTCTGGAAAGGAATCATTATTACTATTCTCTCCTCCCCAAATCATACTTACCTTCCAGGTCTCTTGCTGTGGGAAGGCTCCTCTTTTTCTGACTGCCACTGCTTCTCCCAACACTACTTTGCTGCCGACAACCCACCTCTACTGCGCAGCTCCCACACCTGCGCAGTAGAGGTGGATTGTCGGCTGCAGAGCACAGAGCAGAGCTGAGACAAGAGTGCGCGAATGCATGCAGAAAAGAAGGAGAGGCCGTCCCGCAGGAGGAAGACTGGAAGGAAGAGAGGAAAGTAATGGGGTCATAGGTTGGGCTGAGTAGGTTGGGAAGAGTTAGTAGTGGCTGGGATAGAGAGAGACAAGGAGGAGGTGTATGGGAGGGAGAGAGGAAGGAGGGAGAGAGGAAGAAGGGAGAGGAGAAGGAGGAGTGAGGTGAGAGGTGTTAGCGTGGAAGTTACATAGCAGGAAGGTGAACCATGTAAACAAATGAAGAAGGTACCACGAGCTCCCAGAAATTACTCAAAACACTCCTAAAAGGTATATGTGTGCATTTAACCCATTAATTACACTAAGACCGTTTAAAAAAAACAACATTTTTTGCCTGTAAGACCCCCTTTAATTTTAGTCTCTAAACCTTTAAGCAAAACAGACATACCTGGTGCTAGCACAGGAGCCCGTGGTCTTTTGTCTTGTGCTCCGCCGCAGGCTGGGGAGCTCAGCAGGCGGCGACTCACTGCGCTTCTTAGTAGATTTTCTCAAATCTGAATGGGGAAAAGAAAAAAAAATAAAAAAAATTGAAAAGCAAATAACTATTATATATTTCAGAGTAAGATCATTACCATTTAATTAAAAAAAAAAAAATTACAAGGGAATGGATCTGGGCATTGCTAATAACTGCTTGTAAGTGCTAAAAAAAAAAAAAAAAATTCTAAAAATGTATATTCTGACATGGTAATAAAGGTATGGTTAAAAACTTAAAAATTGCTCATTTACATTATAAGTTTACCTGTATCGCTGTCAGAACTAGATCATCATAAAACCATGGTGGAATAAATACATCAGTTTAAACACCAAGTGATGTTTTTAAACCCAAATCTACAATATCTGAACACATCCTTAGTCTCAAGAGTAGATAACATGGACAACATGTGCAACCAACATGCTGTGTATGGAGAAAAATTCACAACCATTAAGTCATTCAAGGATTAGCTGCACTAGAAATATGTATAAATGGTGTCAGACGGTTGATCCTCAGGCCCACCTCCCATCTATACAAAACATGAGCATGTCTACTCTTAATTTTTTATAGAACATATAACTACTAATGTCTAACAAGTTGTTTGTAACCAATGTCTTGTCACTTGGGTCATCGTCTTATGGACTGGTTAACAAAGTCCCCTGCAGTGGGACTGACTTCTGAATCATTGGACCAGAACCTGAGCCCACCAGCGAATTTCTTGGTTCCCCAGCGAGCCATTAAGAGCATGTATTAAATTGTAAATTAAGAGATGTACTTGGAGTATAATGAGGATAACTACAATAAATCAGATATTAGAAGGGGTTCTCTATGAGTAGATATTGATCTATTCTTAGAATAGATCATAAACCCCCCAGAGATCTTAGATGGGACACTTGGCAGCCTCACTGCCAGCCATTCCCAAGCACAGTGTATGAGCCAGAAGCAGATACAGTGTACTGACCATGCCATGTTATTGCAGTCCAGCTACTACACATTATACAGAGCTGTCTGCATTTGGCTAAATACATTCCAGTCAGTCGCTTAAATCTTCTGAAAGTGATAGTAAAACAGTAACCGCTAACATGGAGAATGGTGCGGACAGTGTACTAAGCCCAAACAACGCTCATGGATAAACAAGAATAAAACTTGAGACTTATTCACACATCTGTTTTCCTTCTCCAAAGACAAAGTATGTCTACATGGTCCTATTGATTTTAAGGACATGTTTTGTCCATGGTTGATCTATTATTCATAACTGTGAAAAGTGGAACAACAAATTGCTATTATTTTCACTTGTTGAAACTGTGAAAAAGCAGACAGTCCATGGATGGCGTATGTGCCCTGTGTGATTTTCATTCACCCACAGACTTGGACCAAAAATAAAGCAGGTCTCTTTTTATCCCATGGGCACATCACACACCTATTTAAAGGGAGTGTGTCAGCAGTAAATCGGTTATAACCCTAACCAATACCTTGCAGAGGTGATGCTACAACATCCAAATAGGTCTGTGTAATTCAGCTTCGAAGCAAAGCACCTTTCCACTCATTTACTTATGAAAATTTACATGAAAATGGGTTCACAGCTGAAGAGGCAAAGTGGAAACTGCAGAATCACCTCTAAGTGAGAATAAGGCCTTATGGTGCTCCACACCAGCGCTTGCACTACGTTTAGGGATTCCGTCACCCTCTTTGCAGCGTTTTTCACTACGCATTTTTCGGGCAGAAACCGCACAAAATCCATCATAGTCTAAGGGGTCCAGAGGTTTCCTAAAGTAACTGATTTTTTTTTAATTTTTTTTATGTGTGAGTTAGGCTTTGGGAGGAAGGGGTTCCCCAAGCGAACCCCCTAAACGCAGGTGTGAACCTAGCCTTAGACCCAAGGCAGCGTGTGGTGTTGTAACAGTATTGATACAAGGTAGCATCAGACTGAAACCTCAACCACAAACACCACTAAAAAGTAGTGACAACAAATGACCAATTTTAAAGAAAAATGTCTAATCCGTAATTTATGGCATGACAGTAATCTGAATTCATACAAGGTATGCATGACAACAACGACAAAAGAGACCGACAACAGATTCTGTAAAACCCTCTGGACTAAAGTTATATTCACAGGACAGTGAAGGCCAACGTGACATCCGTTTTATTAAATTCAGCATTAAAAAGGACAGTTCACGTTCTCTGACATTGTTCAATTTCTATCGGAATAGAATACCACAAATGCGCTGAAGTCCATTTCGGCACTTATATCCCTCCATTGTCAGAGGGACGGGCTTTACAGCTCACGGTCATCACTGGTCTGTGAGGTACGACCCTGACAGTACTGTCAGGGGGGTTGAGTTCTTCACAAGCGAGCAATGACAAAGTAAGCTGTAAGTCCTGCCCTTCTGACAGTGGAGCGATATCAGTGCCGAAACAAATGGCACAGATATCTTTGGCACCAGGGTGCATACAAGCAAAGCTGACAGAAATCCCTAGTCAGCTATGACGGTTCCAGAGATAACAGTGCTGTTTGTTTTGGTGCCGATATCCCTCCACTGTCAGAAATGTGGGCCTTACAGCTCAGTGTCATTACTGGGCTACGAGGAATGTGCCCACTGACAATACTCTTCCATCTCCTTTTACTGTGGTCGGGGGCATAGCTCACAGGCTGTAAGACCCGCTCTTCTGACAGTGGAGACACCATTCAGTGAATGTACACCATGGACTGTTTAGTCCAAGAGCTCCACACTGAACAAAATATAACTCAGAACAGTCCCGTGGACTGGCACCATCATAACCTATAGAATAAAGTTAAAGGGCTTTTCTTGTGGGCCAAAACAGGTAGATTGTTAAGGGGTAAAATTAACTACAGACCCCCCCCCCCCCCCCCCAGATCTTTAAGCATCCCATAAGAATTAAAGGTATGCTAAACGAATGAGCTAATGATAACCTTGTGACACAGTAACCTGTATTCTGAGGAATCAATCACCCAAGAATGTGTGGACCACTCCCCAGCCAAAATACTGGTTAGACTGGACTAAGAACCTATAAAAGTATTTAATAGAAACAACTATACTAATCAAATTAGCACAACCCCTCGGAATACTGACTAACCAGCAAACATGTGACGAGACAAGTGACCTCATGTATCAAAAAAACAAAAACACCACGACACAAAAGCACCCAAATATTAAACTACCATTAACCCTTTGAGGACACAAAAAAAAAAACAACTCATCAGATTTAAATTATGGCTTTTACAAGGTATGAAGTAAACGAAAAAAAAAAAAAAAAAAAAGAAATAAAAACACAATTGTGCCATTTTTATACAAGTTATATATACAGAGTTTACTGGGTTTTTAGTTTTAATCTGAGGGTTGGTATGATCACGATGAGAATATATTTCTATTTAATTTTCACATCTATATCAAGTCAGTTTACAGAGCTGTGTAAGGCGTAATGTTTATTGATATTGGAGGGCGAAAAGGTAGAAAGAAAATCTAGTAAGTAATTTTGATTTATTTTCCCTCCATGGTGTTCAATTTTAATAGTTTAGGAATTTTAGGGACTTGGGAATGTCATTTAAGTTTCTTTACAATAAAATGATCTAGGGAAAGGGATTGAATTGAAATTTTATATATTTTTAATAAAGAAGCTGAAAAGAAAACCCTGTAACTTAATAAACTATCTTTGTAACTGTTAAGGGTTTCCCAGCGAAAACCATATTTGTAGACAATTAAAAGTTTACAAATTTACAGAGTTTTAATTATGTGCAAAAATTTCAAAGATTTTTTTTTTTTTTTTTTTTTTTTTTTTTAAACCATCTTAGGCCCGATTCACATCTGTGTTCGGGTTTTCATTCATGGAGTCTGCTTGGGCCCCCGTCCCCCCGAACAGAAACCTAATCTGCATTATGGGGGGGAAACCTGCGGAACCCATAGACTATAATGGGGTCTGTATAGTTTCCGCATGACAAACACGAAGAGAAAAGTGCTGCAGGACTTTTCTCTCCGCATATTTCATGCGGATAGGTGAAAAGGAATGGCCCGAATGCATACATGTAGTGTCTTCTGCCTGATAAGCCGACCACAATAAGGAAATCATGACTGGGTTACTGACAAGTTCATGGTCTTATACATTGGCAACCGATCAAGACAACAGACTGTCAGCACTATGAATGCAGGAACTTTCCCTGGTCTGGCATTTGTTAGATCCACAGCCACGATTTCCTTATTGTGGCTGGTTTATCAGGCAGCGACACTATATGTATGAGAAGATAACCCGGACACAATAACCATGTCTGGGTTTTAGGGCTAGTTCACACAGGAATTCCACGGTGCATATGCCGTCGCGGCTTACCGCTCCGGATTAGGCCCAAATGAATGGGCTTAGTCCATAGTTCCTGCATTTATGGTCCTATCCATTTGTATCCGATTGAGACAAGAGACTGTCAGCACCACAATGATTAGAGAAAATCTTTAAAAATACCACAAATTTTTTAAATTATTTATATTTGCAAAAATAAACTTAAAATTGCCTACAAAATTAAATATGGTTATGTTCATGGAAAAACCCCACATATATGGCAGGTCTTGGAACGTACAGAAGTCTCCCGGCTACCATGGTAATGGAACGGCTCCAGAGATCTCCCCATGGGAAAGTTGTTCTGTTACTGAACATCAAAAGGAAAGTGAAAGTAGTCACTTTGGTAGCCTCTGACCATGGCATCGGAGTGGTTAAAAGTCTGTGATCGGAGACTGCTATGTTAGAAGTGTCTGATCAGGGCAGAGACCCCACAGCGGCGGTGCGTGCACGGCTTATGAGCGGGCATCATGTTAAAGCCCTGACATCTACCATAACAGTACAGCATATATTGCATAGGCGTTAATGCGTACAACCAAATATAAGATAACTGTCCGCAAATGAATCGCATGGGTGTATAAGAAACTTTGTAATATACCGCATATACTCAAGTATAAGCTGACTTTTTTAGCACAGTATTTATGCTGAAAAAGCTCCCCTTGGCTTCTACTCGAGTCACAGAGCACAGAGATCTGCAAGGACCTGCATAAATTAAACAAAGGGGAGGTCCTTTAGTGCTACTACTCTGTGATTGGCTTGTCATGTAGGTCATGTGACTGATATCTTCAAAGGTCCTGTAGCCACTAGGATGTAACATCTGCAGATAAGTCAGCGACCATTATGTGCAGGATTCATTATGTCTTATAGAAGATGTCTCTGTATGGAGGAGAGGAAGCTACAGTAAAGAGAAAGTAATACACAGGTACCTGCTGGGGTTACTATTAGTAATGTTAGGCATTTGGGGTTATTAATTTAGTTTCAGTAAATCCATGTGCCTAGCATTAATAACAGTTAACCCTATCATGTCCCTCATATTAACCCCTGTGTGCCCCATATAAGGGTTACTAATATGTGAGACACATGGGGGTATTAATACACGACCTTAACTATGAAGATACCTAATTATTACCCACATATGTGCCACATATCAGTAACTCTTATGTAAGGCACACAGGGGGTTAATGTGATGGACATGATGGGGTTAACTGCTATTACAACGATCCTCATGGAGTTACTAAGCTGTAATGCGCATGACCAGACTTTTTATCTGCAATGGTGGATTTCCCCCTCTAGGCTTATACTCGAGTCAATAAGGTTTCACAGTTTTTTGTGGTAAAATTAGAGGCCTCGGCTTATATTGGGGTCAGCTTATACTCCAGTATATACAGTATCTTATTAAAGCAATATCGTACATCTTCTAGTCTAGTCTCATATACCAGCAGCTGCTTCTAGAGAGAGCTGGCCGCTTCGCAAGGACTATGAGGAGACTTTATGATGCCCAAGGATGGGGGTCATACAATATGTATTTTACGTCACTTCAACTGCAGACTATGAAGCAAAATTCACACCATTCTAGCTTATTAATATTTTTATTAAAGATTATTCATAAAAAAACTTATAACAAAATGCTAAAGTCTGTAGTACGCATCTACAGCTGTACACCCAAGTAGAGATCTTTTTTTAATCAATGTTGGTCATTTTCATTGGGGCAGAAAACCCAACTCTAGTTAACATGAGTAAAAAGAGATGCTGTGATATAGCAACCTTATTAGACTGAATAAATGATACACTAAAGCTCCATGCACATGACCCATAATGGCTAGCACTCTGTCCAATACTTCTTTTACAGTCCCATACACATGACGATGTATCACGTTCCGTGTGCTCAAGGGCAAGAGTCAGTACAGGTACTATTCCTGTCCATTTGCGGCCTAGGCTCATTAATTGAAATGTTTGGGTCTGTGAAAGGCATAAATGCCATGTGAACGTCATATCATCATGGACATGTTCATGGAGCTTTAGGCTACGTTCACACTACTGGTAGTGTCTGTTGCGGTCATCAGTGATAGGGTGACTACAACAGAGATTAAACAGTAGCAGAGTAATGGACACAGAAAGAGCCTCCTCCATCTGTATGCATTCTCATTGATGAATGAAAAAACAAAACAAAAAAATACACACACCAGAAACAAAATATATATATAGAAAAAAAAAAAAAAAAACACGTAAACACGTACAATGATTTACAAAGTTTCTGCCATGTTTCTTACATTGGTGAATGCAGACAGACACTCAGTGAAGGGGGCTTTGTCTGCATCTTTCACTTAATGTTTGTTGCTCTCATTTGCGATGGACATTAAATAATGGTAGTGTGAACCTGAGAAAAGGGAGAGCCCCTTATGGCATATGGCAGCCCCTTATAATGTACTTGTGATCTCTGTCTGCACAGCCATGGAAGGAAGGATTCCAGTCACTGATATGAACACAGAAAGAGCTTTCAATGGATCAATGAAAAATCATAGTGACTGTTTTAGCTGCTCTATAACATGCTTTTGCAGACTGGGCTACATTATTCATGCTGCAGGGTCCCTTTAAGAACTCTGTTCCATCTGATGACAATACTTCACACCAATCAAAACATTTGCATGTTGGGTGATAGAACAAAGTGTACACAACATTAAGGGGCAAGTTGTAATAAAGCTTTTATCATGTCAGACACCATTATAATCAATAACATAAGATCACACTGCGCTCAAATATCCATGAACAAGTCACATCCATCACATTCCAATAGTGGTTTTGTCTCTAGAATAAAACACCCTGCTCAAAACATATAAACAGATAATAAAAGGAATACCCTAAGGCGTGCAAAGTAAAGCACCAGCCCCTGAATCAATATTTTACTACAGTCAGGAGATCTCTTACAGATAAAATTGCTCCAGACAAACGTGGAATTCAGATTTCACCAAGGCATAAAGGTGAATTTTTTTATAGCGTGTTCAACATAACAGGCAGGTTGTGGATTATCTAGACCAGTGTTCCTCAACCTTTTCAAGCCAAGTACCCCCTTTTTGAAAAAAGTTCTCACTGTCTACTCCCAATGGACACTGTGGAGTCTAGAACGTGATAGATCCCACTCCTGACCAGAACTAGCAAACAAAAACTAGTGCGGATTGCAGATCAAGCTTGTGTGGGAACCTATCCCAGACACACTCTAAAGGTCTGAGGGTCATTTAGCTTCTAACCAGCCTTTCACTCATTAGATCATAGATCAGGAGCCATTTGTCTTATTTGGTTACTGTAGAGGAGACCATCCCCTTAACTCAAAGTCTTGGGTTGGCTCGGCTTTATTGGAAGCCACTGGGCCCCCATCTTCAAATACTAACCCGTGAGAAGCATCAGAACTCACTAAATCTGCCTCCTTCCAAAGTAATGGTGCCCAGCTATGATGCATGCCCATGGGGTACACTTACCACAGGTTGAGAACCACTTATTTAAAACATGCCCTTAAATATGTGCAGATATTTTTCCTCCTGAAAATGAATGGATTGTACATTCCACCATTCAGATTGAACTACAATTTCCACCTGCATTAAAAACACACAACAAATCCACCAAACCTGAACACGGCCTTACTGTAAAAATTTAGACCCTCCATGGAAATATTGCAGCAGGCCTTGACATATCAAATCCTACACTAAGCAGTACTTCTCACATCCATATTCCTTTATCCCTGTACAGTACTATATGTGTCTGATAACTTCCATCCATAGGTAGAACTTATCGGCTCATGATACTCTAAGGCACAGAGTGCTAGGTCTAAGAGTTCTCAGATAGATCCCGAGACCCCCTGCTCTCAGGGGACTGTAAAAGTGCACTTCTTGCATCTCAATCCTGTAGTCCAGTAGAATATATAAGAATATCTGGACAGGTATAAATCATCCACAAGTTTCTGCACACACTTTAGGCTTATACTGGCATATCAACAAATAAAAACACTGGTCATCCAGCATGTCCATACAACTACCAATCATCCACTGAAAGCAGGCCAAAACATTACTGCAATGTCCAGAGAAAAGACATCAAGGGGCCTCCTAACAAGGCCTAAAAAAAGGCTTGTGTGTGGAAATTCTCCATGGTGGATCCTTGTGTTGCCAGGACATGAGGTAGCCGGTCAGCAGAGCCCTCTCTCCCACCCCATACATATACATTCTCAGCTAAGCATACAGGTGTCTGTACAGGAAGAGGAGAGATAGAGCTTAAGCAAATGGACGCTTTTACTTACCAAGAGCGGAGCAGCTACAGGGGTGGAAAGTCTGTACACATGCCACATAAAGAGAAGCAACCACAAGCCACACATTAGAAGAATTTCCCCACTTGATCCATGTACAGCTGCAATGCTAGAGAGCCTTCCCCAGAACAAGCACAGGAGTGACTGAGATCACACAAGACTGGAGCCAGGAACAAAGCACTAGTAATGATCCAGTCCTACAGGTTATTGTCTGCTATGTAAATGCCACACAAAGAGAGAGGCCGGACTGAGTCACAATGCACTCCCATCCTCCGTACAGTGTTTAGGCTGCATATAGTACACACTCATCCTGAGACTATTAATCTCACATACTTCCACTCTGCACATGTTTGCGGCCTTCAGCTGCTGTCCTAGCAGTGGCTTTACCATGCGTGTACAATAAGGACATGTCTCTCTATGGTAAACACCTGCTAGCTCACACTTTTCAGGAAGCTCAGATAGTTTCTCCAAAATAAAGAGCAATTCCTTGGCTATGTAAAATCCCACAAAAGGCAGAACAAGGACATTCAGGAAAATCTGAGGCTTCTGAAATAACAGCTATAAACTGGTATTTGTACCAATTCCTCTTCTAATATCCTTCCTTCCTTTTTATCTAATCTCTTCCCATTTTGTCATCAAAACTGAGAAATTCCTTTTTTAAATATACTTTCCAAGATCAGCTGACTTTCAGGAAAACTGGGCGCAGTGTTTTTGTTTTTTAATGAAAACAAATTAAAAATATAAATACAAAGTAATTTTCTAACTATACTTGTTATTCTAAAGAAGTCAAAATGCAACTCAGACACTTTTTATTTTTGGGATCATTGATGGCCGTATATCTGTATGGCTACGTGAGCCGGCGCCCTCATTGTGGAGCTCACTGCTGATTAGCCAGCACTATGTATGGTCACCCTTCACACAGAGCAAGAGGGGGTGGATTTTGGCGCTGAATCCTCCTCAAAATTTGCCCCCTCACAATAGAGGTCTATGCAGACTGCTAACGTTCTTTTTTCTGCTAGAGATTTGTTCCCGCTAGCGGGAAAAAAAGCGACATGCCCTTTCTTCAGGCGGATTCCACAGCTGATTTAGCCCCGGCAGCACCATCCAGACTAGGCCCATTCATTTGGGCCTACTCTGGAGCGGGAAGCTGCGACTGTCGCAGCAGGCGCATTTTGGTCCTATTCTGACACGGCTTCCCGCATTTAAATCAGGACCAAAACACGTAGTCACAATCCCCATGTGAACTAGCCCTTAGGCTTGGTTCTCACAGGGTGTTATATTTAAGTTTTTATGGCAGAAAAAAAACAAAAACACACACACACACACACACACACACACGTGGATTATTCAATTAACCATCACAAAGAAAGCAAGCAAGCAGGGGCTGCACAAAATAGGAGACTTAATATGTTAATGTGGTCATTGTGTGCAGACAATGCTTCATTTACATGTCTAATAGAAAATGCATGCCAGTTTCAGACAGGGGTATTTCAATTGTGTTTACAAAACACCTGAAAAACCTAAACAAAACACCCAGTGTGAACCCAGCCCAAGGCCAGTGATACATCACATATATAAAACACAGGGAAACCTCTGCTAGGGGAAGGTTTTCATCTTAAAGTAGTAGAGAAGCTAGTTTAAAATGACAAGATTAAAAAGATCCCTGAGTAAAATTTTTCTTATCTTTCAGAAACACTAGAGACAGGATTCCTATTAAACATACAACAAGCTTTGTATCCAGTTTTACAACCCAGATGACTATAATAGAATTAATCACTTTACTTTGATGGTGGCGAGTTTTTTTTTGCACTGACACAACCTCCAAAGTCCAGTGCCATAATTTGTACAAAGACAAAAAAATAAATAATGATGGAATACATACAACTAATACGAGTTGAATAAGACACTGGAGGCTAATAATGTGAACAAATACAGATAAATCTGGCACTTTAAGGGATTTTACCAACTCTCCAAAAAAATTTCAACTGCCCACTAGGGTCTTTGCTTTAAATACAAAGACAGCACAAGCATGGAGTCCCTCTCCTAGGGCAGTGATGGGGAACCTTTTTGAGATGGAGTGCCCAAACCGCAACCCAAAAGCCACTAATTTATCATAAAGTACCAACATTGCAAATTAACCCTAATACCGTGTGAATACACAATTGTGGTAAATTATGGACCTGCAAAATACGGTCGTGTGAATGGGGCTTTGCAGAGCTTTCAATTATACAAACAACTTTGTACTAAAAGGTAAAAGGTCTCTGCATTTGGTATAATTTTGAACAATTAATGTTCACTATTTACATCACACAGATCTGTTTTAGGGTGCATTCACACTGAGTAAACGCTAGCTTATTTTGTAGAGTAAAATTACACTTGTAAATTTTGCTATCCCATTGACTTCAATGATATTTTTTTACAAGTGTAAAAATACGCCTGTAAAATGTCATTGAAGTCAATGGGATAGCAAAATTTACAAGTGTAATTTTACTCTACAAAATAAGCTAGCGTTTATTCAGTGTGAATGCACCCTTATAGTGACCTTGACGCATATTTTTTTTGTAGATACTTAACAGTACAGCATCATTTTATTGCTGGAAAAAAATCCACATTTAAGTCTGAACTGCATGGCTCCCATGTGAAGGAACAGATTCACTCGGACAATTGGTCCTGGCAGCTATATATAACTTCCCAGCCAGTTCTGTGAGGGTTTGTGTTTTTTTTTTTTTTATCCTTTCCTCCATGCATTTTCTGCCAATTTTATGCGATTCCTCTCTCAGGATGGTTATTGCATCTATAGTGCAAATTTACAATTCTTGCCGTTTTCTGATCAGTGATATTACATATATAACACTTTGCTCCAATAATAGTATATTGTACAGTGATATATTTTAATACTTATCACACTCTTAGTATTAGAAGCTTTATAATGGACATTGTAATATTGTGTATAAGACTTCCAAACATTTTGCAACAAGGCCTATGAAAGTAGGATGACTATCAATAACAAGTCATATGAGCCTATATTGCAGAATAGAGACTTACACTCACCGGCCACTTTATTAGGTACACCTGTCCAACTGCTCGTTAACACTTAATTTCTAATCAGCCAATCACATGGCGGCAACTCAGTGCATTTAGGCATGTAGACATGGTCAAGACAATCTCCTGCAGTTCAAACCGAGCATCAGTATGGGGAAGAAAGGTGATTTGAGTGCCTTTGAACGTGGCATGGTTGTTGGTGCCAGAAGAGCTGGTCTGAGTATTTCAGAAACTGCTGATCTACTGGGATTTTCACGCACAACCATCTCTAGGGTTTACAGAGAGTGGTCCGAAAAAGAAAAAACATCCAGTGAGCGGCAGTTCTGTGGGCGGAAATGCGTTGTTGATGCCAGAGGAGAATGGCCAGACTGGTTCGAGCTGATAGAAAGGCAACAGTGACTCAAATAGCCACCCGTTACAACCAAGGTAGCCAGAAGAGCATCTCTGAACGCACAGTACGTCGAACTTTGAGGCAGAT
Source organism: Leptodactylus fuscus (assembly GCF_031893055.1). Taxonomy (NCBI): domain Eukaryota; kingdom Metazoa; phylum Chordata; class Amphibia; order Anura; family Leptodactylidae; genus Leptodactylus; species Leptodactylus fuscus. The sequence continues at coordinate 197,649,024 of NC_134267.1, read as the reverse complement.
GGGCTACAGCAGCAGAAGACCACACCGGGTGCCACTCCTTTCAGCTAAGAACAGGAAACTGAGGCTACAATTTGCACAAGCTCATCGAAATTGGACAATTGAAGATTGGAAAAACGTTGCCTGGTCTGATGAGTCTCGATTTCTGCTACGACATTCGGATGGTAGGGTCAGAATTTGGCGTCAACAACATGAAAGCATGGATCCATCCTGCCTTGTATCAACGGTTCAGGCTGGTGGTGGTGGTGTCATGGTGTGGGGAATATTTTCTTGGCACTCTTTGGGCCCCTTGGTACCAATTGAGCATCGTTGCAACGCCAAAGCCTACCTGAGTATTGTTGCTGACCATGTCCATCCCTTTATGACCACAATGTACCTAACATCTGATGGCTACTTTCAGCAGGATAATGCGCCATGTCATAAAGCTGGAATCATCTCAGACTGGTTTCTTGAACATGACAATGAGTTCACTGTACTCCAATGGCCTCCACAGTCACCAGATCTCAATCCAATAGAGCATCTTTGGGATGTGGTGGAACGGGAGATTCGCATCATGGATGTGCAGCCGACAAATCTGCGGCAACTGTGTGATGCCATCATGTCAATATGGACCAAAATCTCTGAGGAATGCTTCCAGCACCTTGTTGTATCTATGCCACGAAGAATTGAGGCAGTTCTGAAGGCAAGAGGGGGTGCAACCCGTTACTAGCATGGTGTACCTAATAAAGTGGCCGGTGAGTGTATGTCAATAACATTCACATATATACCAAAGAAACCTCTGAAAGACAGGACATATCAGGCATTGTAGATGGAGGAAAGGCTGCCTGCTAACACAGAGCAGCCATATATGATCAGATAGCCAGCATCCGCCAATATTGAAGTCATACACATGAGAAGATAACATTTATTAGGCTAGAAATTGATATTCACTAATAACATGAGACAATACCAACATTGCTTATCAGCTACATATTACCATAGACTATTCATTCCTATAGAGAGCGAACTTCACATGCAATGCTTAAACCCAAGTCCTGCCAAAAGTACCACATCAATAATACACCATGCTACAAAAAGAAGTGGTCAGCCTAAACTGGTTTATGTAGTCAGTCCAGTTACAGGGTTTTCTTATGGACAACTCGTCACTTAGGATAACAAAAACAGCTTCATTTGTTAGACTGTAGAGATGGACAGACGTGTGCGGCTCCACTCATCTCTACTGAACAGCCAAAGAGAAGCCAAGGAGGATGATGGGGGTGGGGAAGGGGGGTCTTGAAAGCCTTAGTGATCACTTATTCTATATATTGAAGGAAAGAGGTACCCTAAGGCCAGGGGAAAAATCAGGGTGTTTTATAATCACTATTAGCTGGATGGGATTCTGGCGAAAAATTTGCACAGTGAGCACACTGCAATTTCCAAAACAGTTGCAGTTTGGGAAATTGCAGTATGTCAATTATACCTATGGAAACGCTGGCTGAAAGCAAGTAGCTGCACTGTGGGGAAAAAACAAAGTGTGGCCACAGCAGTTTTCCTGCAGTCCGCTAAGGCTTAGCCTAAAGAAGTTTTCCCCAAGTACAAAACATTACTGTGTGCTTCTGAACACCCAACCTCCACCCCTACCCCTACCCCCTCCGTGGCTTTCACCCATTGTTCTACAATTAACAAGCTGGGGATATTGTTCTACAATTAACAAGCATGGGGATATTGTCCAATGTGTCCCAAGCCTTAAAGAAAATGTGTTGCTACCAAGTTACCTTTTGTTTGGTGATGTTTCTAATTCTAATTGAGATTGTAGACAAGATACAGAATCACCATATACATGATAGGAGTGTTGATAAGCGAGAAGACTGCTGCAGAGAATTTCCATACAAAAAGAGGAAGTCTCAGCATACTATATGGCCTAGTGGACAGTGTAAGAACTGCATTTTTTTTATTTTTTTTTTATTTATTGCTGTGATTTTTATGAAAATTTTTTTACACTATAACATACACTAACCAGGAAAAAATAGAAAATGGGCCACAACATGTGGCATAACAGTGCTAGTTCACACGGGGCTAGTGACCGTGTATTTTGGTCCTGATTTTGACGCGGGAAGCCTTGTCAGAATAGGACCAAAATGCATCTGCCACGACTTCCCGCTCCAGATTAGGCCCAAATGAATGGTCCTAGTCCGGAGGGTGCTGTCGCAAGGCACAATCCGCCTGAAGAAAGGGCAGCTCGCTTCTTTTTTCCGTGTGCGGGACAAACCGCTCATGGAAAAAAGGACGCTAGCGGATCTATATAGACCTCTATTGGGAAGGGGCAGATTCTGACGTGGATTCAGCACTAAAACCCGCCCCCTCTTTTTTCCCGTAAGAATGAGCCCTAACAGTATAAACCTCATACTAAGAAAATAAGGATCAATTAGGGTATGTTCACAAAACGTTTATTTGCAGACAGATTTTGATGCGGAATCCGCCTGCAAAAATGGCTCCTATTGACTTCAATGGGAGCCGCTCGCTTTTTTTTTTTCTGTTAGCTAGTAGCGGAAAAAGAAGCAAGATGACCTATCTTGCTGTGGATTCTCGGCTGAGTCAGCCACGGCGTCCGCAGCTCGAGGCACATTCCTGCCACGCGGAATGTGCACATGGTGGAAAAGGTTTCCGCAACCTTTTCCTCCGTGTGAACATACCCTAGAAGCACAGAGAAAAGACATGGGAAGGGATGGAGTGAGAACTGCAGTATTTTAAAAGGTTTTTTGTTTTCTTTTAAATACAGGTAAACATATTTTTAAAGAATTTTTGGTGAAGTTTAAAAAAATAAAAATTAACATCAAACTTAATTAAAAAGTAAAAAGGCAATATCGTGATATTCCCTTTAAATGGATTCAGATGTGTTTTCCAAGATGAAGAAATTGCTACTGATGTACTGACTGACAACTTCATTGTAAAAAACCTGTTAGCTAGTCAAACCGCTCAGCAGACTGTCTTAACTAATAAGATGAAAACTAGATGGGAAGGAATGGCGCTCAGCAATAGTCAAGCCACTTCACTCCCCATCACAGGCCGTGCTGATAGCAAGAACCTCTTTTCACAATCTGACAAGACAAGAGATAACATTGCACAACTCACTTGCTAGTTTTGCCTGTAATCCTGAGGGTCCAGGTTTTGATGCCTCAGCCTTAGAAGGTCCTGGAAGGGAAAGTTTTGTTTTCGGAAGGCTGACTTTTGGGCTGAATCGAGTTGCCCAATCAAACTTTGAAGAGCTGCTGGCTTTGGCCTGTTCTTTTTCTCGGCTGCTCCTTCGAGGGCTTGGACTTGAGGCAGATCTGGATCGTCTAGCCTTGTTCTGATCCTTCCCTTGTTTTACTCGAGCTCCAGGGGGTGCAGCAGAAGAGACAGAGGCGACAGCAGAGGAAGAAGAGGAGGAAGTAGAGGCAGAAGATGAGGAATCAGTAATGGTGCTACACCCAGCTTTGGCTGAGGTGGCCGATTTTGAAGCCAGCTTGGTGGGTTTTGGAGGCCTGTCTTCTGCACCAGTCGCTACTACGGCTGCACTGCTGCTCTTCACACAAGAGGAATTATCTGTCCTTTTTCTTTTGTGCAGCGGGGAGGTACCGGGGGCTCCACCCTTCCTGCCGTATGCTTTGCTTGTTGATGGCAATGATGCAGGTGGAGCAGAATGCTCCTGGTCAATTTGTCTCTTCTTAGGTTTATTATTTGGTCGCCGCGTCCCAGCAGAGGGCTCGACGTGCTGAAGTGCTTTGGGTTTTTTAGCAGAGCTAGGGGAGTTGGTCCGGCTATAATCAGGGCTGGCACTACGCTTTACCCCACGGGAGGTCTCTTTCTTAGGCCTTTGAATTTCTGAGGTGCTACTCCGTTCTGAATCTTCAGGTTGTGATATTAAAACAGAAGATGAGGTACAGCCCCTGAAGGGGAGAATGAAAACAAATTAACACACAGAGAAAAGAAAAAAAAAAATTCTATAAATCAAAAACACAATGGATATTTAGAATATCCAAAAAGTAACCTTTTAGTTGTTTTTTTTTGTTTGTTTGTTTTTTAAACTATAGTTTAAAGAGAACCTTTCACCATCTCCAACAAGTTCAGTTCTTTACGTCATTTAATGACTGACGCTCCACTGACTTTTTTCTTTGCACCCCTCGCCCCCCCCCCCATCCTTCCCCACCACCATTTCAGTGCAATCAGTGCGGTTAGTTTTGGTGCCTGATATGCTATTTGGGCTCTGTACTGTCAGGAGGGCGGTGTCAGGCGGGAGCAGACAAGGGGTGTGATTCTGAGCTCTGACATTGGCTGCCTCTGACTGGAGCTCTGAATCCCACCCACTGCCTGACACCGCCCTTCTGACATTACAGAGCTTACATAGTACATCAAACACCAAACTACCTGCACTTGTTTCTTGGGAATGGTGGGGGGCTAAAAAGAAAATTGCAACTGCGCTGGAATCAGTCAAGAAGCGCCCATTAACACATACTAAGACCTTGAATTGTTGAAGGTGGTGAAAGGTCCTCTATGGGAAGGGGGAAGCGTAGTCGCATGTTATAGATGGGAACTGCCGTTTTATCCATTCACTTGAATGGGACAGCATCGCAGTACTTAGTAGAACTGCTATTATAGGTGCAGCATGCTCAGAGTACCAAGCATTGTAAGCAGGAAAGCACTAACCAAAGGCTAGATATCCCTTCAAATATCTGACACCCACAACTTAATACTGAGGGACGATACAAAGAACAAGTGATTAATATTAAGAGTCTTTAAAACTCAATTTAGAGACATCCAATAGGCACAATTATTCTCCACTGAGTATTAATGTTCTGTACATCTTTTGATATATCAAGTGCGACGTTCACAAACTTTACAACAGTTAGTTAGGAGGACATGGACTTGTCAAAAAAGGCAAATTTATCGTCTTTTCTGCATACACAAAAAGCCATGTCTCCATTGTGAAGAAAGCCTTAAACAGGTTTTTTGTTGCAGATTTTGATGGATTTTTTTTGTTTTTTTTTCTTTGACCTAAAGCCATATTTCCCATCCCTTTTGTGCAATTTTTTTTTTTTTTTTTTTTTAAACACTGATTTGGCCAGCTGTAATACAAAGAGTTAAATGTGTGATACAGAAAACACAGAGAATCACAATAAGTATTAAACACACAAAACAGACAATACGAAAAAAACAATTGGCGTATTATTCAGCAGGAAAATAAAAGCAGGAAAAAGAAGCAAGACAAAGCCATTTATAAAATAAAAACCTAAGAACATGCATTATACACTGAAGTCTTGACAATGTATCCTTGACTACATCTTGGTGTATTCCTGCACCAATATCACTAGAAATACATTTGACTACCAATGCTATACAAGTTCATAAAGTAGTTAGTAAAGTTACCTTTTAGAGCTGTATCCCCTGGACTGGCCAGTAGCTGTATTAGACTGCACTTTGGGGGTCTTAGAAAGTGACTTTCTGCTCTCAGGAAGGCTAAGGGTCTTATGTTCTGCCTGCTCTAACTGGGACCTGTTGCTGGAAAACCAAGAGAGAACTGCATCAGAGGATACAGGAAACACAGATCCCTCCTGTTTAGTACAGAAACGACCTGAAAGCAGCCATGGTGCAAGATAAAATTCTATCACATAACTCTGCTACAAGTATATAACATGACCACTCCTCCTCCACCAAACAAAAGCAACAGCCCAGGATTTTTAAGGTTAGTTCTTCTCTTAAAGGTTAGAGGCTTTAGAACAATAAGCAAGATTAAGATAGATGATAAAAGTGTCCTTAATAGCCTTTGCGAAAATTCATTGAGAGCAACCATGTAAACATATGAGAATAGAAAAAAAAAAAAAAAAAGGTGTCAGACAATCCAACAACAAAGCCAAACAAGAGTTATGCGCGCCCAAGTATCGGCCTGTACAATAGCAAGGTAAGCAGCCAACTGCTTTGTGTACCAAGGTTTCTCTTTGTTGTCTGAAGTGGAGATATCACAGTAGAAGTGTGTATGTGTTAAGTTTATGCCTCAGTTTCACAGCCGTGAAGTGTCCTTACCTTCCTCCTGCAGTGTCCTCTTGCGGCTGGGCCCCGGCAGTGTTCCTCTGTGAACGTCGCAGTGACCCCCCTGGATTGTTATTAGGCCGGCTGGACATTGGCACCTCTCTCCTGAAGGGACATACCCTTTCTAGACACTACCATTCACTGCAAAAAAAAGAAAAAAAACAACAGTTATTACTTTATTGTTCCCAGAAAATAAAGCTACAGAAATATAACAAAACTGACTGAATAAGTCATTACATTAAGGGTCACACAAAAACGGAAGAGTACTGCTGTATAAGGCCTCATGTACTCGACCGCGTGCTAGCCGTGTCTTTTCATTTTTCATCTACCGTATTTTTCGGACTATAAGACGCACCTAGGTTTTAGAGGAGGAAAATAGGGGAAAAAAATTTTGAAGCAAAAAATGGTAAAATATTTAATATATGGGAGTTGTAGTTTTGCAACAGCTGCAAGGCCACATTAACAGGTGACCCTGCAGCTGTACAGGGACGCATGGAGTGTTTTTTTTTTTTGCGGGGCCAGAAGTACTTTTTAGTTATACCATTTTGGGGAATATCTATTGCTTAGATCACCTTGTATTGAAAAAAAACCTGGTGGTTTATGACATATGATTATATGATTTTCTACTTTTATATATATATATATTCTAGGGACAGGAGGTGATTTAGAACTTTTATTTATTTCATATTTTTAAAGCTTTTTTTTTTTTTTTTTTTAACTATTTTACATAACATGGAACAGAAACAGATGTAAAAAATGACACATATAAAAGCTATATTATGTATCACTGTAATGTGCTTGGGTTAAGCAATAGACTACCTTTATATTAAAAAAAAACAAAAAACAAACTCAATATGTACACTGCTCAATAATGTAGTTTATGCTCCGTGTGCAGTACAAACACTGTATTACTAAGATACTGTCATGCTAAGATATACCTTTGAGCAAGTATTAAGTATTGGGATACATCTCTGAAATAATTGAATTTAGGAGTTTCATTCAGGCACACTGCCACAGGCGTATAACACCCAGCACCAAACATGGTGAGTGAACGGGTCATACTAAAGTCCAGTGTGGTAATAGTAAGTCATAATACATCAAGAGACCCTAGAGTAGAGTAGCAGCAGTTTTGGTTCAGAAATGTTCATCTGAATGAAACGACAAGCAGAACCTGGCGAATATTGTAATAACCAAACCAAAATAAGCTACGCTGACTTTTGGTTTGGGTTGTTTCGTTTAATTGTCCAGCCCTACTTCATGGTGTGGGTTGTCATGGCTAAAGAACTGCATGCAAGCCGTACATCATAAAGTACAACATCAGATGGCTGAGCGGTGCAAACCCGTTCTGTGCCAGGTTTTATCCCACTGCTCTATCTGGCAGTCCAGGTTTGGCAAATGCCAGGAGAATGTTACTTGCCTGACTGCATTGTGCTAACTAGAAAGACTGGAGGAGAAGGGATAATGCTGTAGGATTGTTTTTCAGGGGCTGACATCAATAATATGCTGAAGTGTTTAAGATTTCCTAAGACAATTTTGATACCTGTGGGAACAGTTTGGGGGAAGCCATTTTCTGTTCCAGCATCACTGTATCCCAGTGCACAAAGCAAGGTCTAAAAATGGATGTTGGGCGAGTCTGTGAGGGCCAGCCAAGTTTTCCTGCACCAGAGCCGTGACCTCAGCCCTATTGTCTGTACACCAGACCTTCTCTAACAGTGTTTGACCTCACAAATGTTCTACTAAATGATGGTCAAAAAAAAAAAAAAAAAAAAAAATCCGACACTCCAGAATCTTATAAAGAATTCAGAAGGGGAAAACGGTGCCATATTAGTCTCTATAGATTAACAATGTGATTTCAAATATGTGTAATGTGTAGGGGTCTCATTATTTATGTCCATATTGTGCATCACAGAAAGGCAGCATAACTGCAGTAAGTGCATACCACATTTTACTGTTACAAAAGTAAAATATCAGCTTTAAATAGTTTTCTTTCTATTGGTCTTTTAAGTATTGTACTAAAGTCAAATACTGATGGCAGAGTGAGAGTCTGACCCCACAAAATCTTAGTTTTAAGTGAATAGGCTGAAGCTGCAACCCCCGAGCACCGCTACTGCTATAGGTGGAAGCACAGATGTAAACAATGAAGAGGCCACAACTTGGGCATGTGCGCCAAATATATATTTCAGCCTCCAGCAAAGAGACTGACACCCCACACAGTTATGTTACACAGTGGGGATAACTTATTAAAGGAATATTATGCCTTATTTGCTAGGGGGTCTATAAACACAAAATACCTGTACACCGGGTCTCAGTTTCCAATGGCAGCAGCTCCAAACTACAGTTAAAGTTACCCGGTTACTAGTGTTAGGTGACTTCTACAGCCAGTCACAGGCCTCAGCAGCCACCTCTTCAGAAATAACACGCACTGTAGTCATGTGCCATTTGTGGATACATCACCGCTAAGGACTGTGACCGGCTGCAGTGGTCACAGAGCACAAAAGAGAAGTCACTGGTGACCTCTCTATAAAGACAACTGGCGCTGCTGCCACTGGAAAGTCAGTCACTAAACCCCTTTAGTTCCTACACGTGTCCTCATAAAGGGCCCTTATGAGGAGTGTCTGAATTATCAGGCCCCGGCCTCCCAATAAATCAGGCACATGCCTGTGTGCCAGAATGGAAATCTACACTAGTCACAAACTTGTTGAGATTTCCTGTATAACTCAGGCCAGTCTTCTGTGGTGAATTAGGGTAAATATCGTGGGCCAAAGTGTCCCCTTCCCGGCCCGATTCACTCGCATTGTGTGATGCAACGTCAGTGTGCCAAAGGTGCACCCTATTAACCCTCATCTACACCAGAAACCTGGGTGTAGAAGCGTTGATAAATTCCCCCCCCCCCCCCCCCAGTATTTTTTGTCAAGCAGATTCAAACACAGAAAAGACGTCAGCACCAGCATGGAAAAACTAGTCAGTCAAGGACGGACAGTGACTGAATTTTTCTGAGCTTCCTGCTCCATCCTGCAGCTGTTTTATCATACGCCGGGTTCACACCAGCGTTTGTACTACGTTCGGGGATTCAGTTCCCCTCTCTGCATGAAAAATGTGGAGAGACTAGATCCGATTGCCATGCTTTTCTCTCTGCGTTTTTTTTTTCCCTTTTAAGGAGGAAACAACACAGACCCCTTTATAATCTATGGGGTCCACAGGTTTCCTAAGGTAACTTATTTTTATGTAGATTAGGTTTCCATTGGGGGGGCCAAACACAGATGGGAACCTAACCTTAACTGGGGATATTCGCCACACAGGCATAGAACAGGCACCAAATGACAAATACGTCAATAGGTGCTTGTTTACATGGGCTCATCATACAGGTCAATAAGTGGATACAAACAGAAATAGGCCAAGTAGCAGCATTACTCAGAAATAGCGTACATTATAAATAGTGTAGTTGCTGCATTATAACAGTACCCACACATTGTGCATCATGTGTCCCATATACTGCCCTAAGGGGAAGACCATTTCATATGGTGCAGCTGTCATCCCAACCAACAAGAACAGAGCTACTCTACATTCTTCTCTGTTATAAGGTCACTGTCATATCTTTCAGATCTATAGAGGATGTGTTGTACAGATGCAGGATTTTTTGGCTCTTCTATTCCCCCCCCCCCCCCCCTGTTAAGTCCAAACCTGTTTTCAGTTAAAACTATGGAAAAAATCCCACTAACCAAAAGCCATGTTTTTGGTTTTTTTTTTAAAGTGTAATCTGTGTGTGTTCCTTCCCTTTGACCTGAGCCATGCTGAAAGGGTTCTTTACAGCTCGTGTTTTTAGGATAGCGCATTAAAGGGGCCCTATCATTGGGAAAAGTCATTTTTAGCTAAGCACACACTTGCATAGCCCTTAGAAAGGCTATTCCACACCTACCTTTTGTATGTAAATTGCCTCAGTTTGCGGGAAGTCCTTCCCGGCAGCGCCGTACTATTACGGCGGACGTCGGGAAGGGGTCAACTAAAAGAACGCTGCACATTTACTTATGACAATTTATGACAGAAACTTACATGCAAATATAGACCAGCTCCCACCTGAGGACCGCCACCAGAAGTGCCATATTATGGCTGTTAATAAAAATGGGGCATCTGAATCAAACCTTATAAATTCCCCCAGTAAGGTGGTCACAAACTGCCGCCCCATTTTGCTGCGGTATCAGTGCTGGCTACCATAAAACAACAATAAGCCCCACTAAATTGGGCAAACAGGCATATCAACTTGCCTCAGCAACTGCAGCAGAGCACTCGTGCAAAAGCTTATTCACCAGGACATTGTCACTTGTAAAAAGGCCACATATTTACCATGCCCAAGGACTAAAAGCAAACGCATCACCAGAAAATAAAACATTTTTCTCACCGAGTCTTTACATCTAAGATTTTTCCAGAATTGTTGGTAATCTGTATACTTTCAGTTTCCAATGCACCATCGACATTTTTAAAGCAGTACTAAATTCTGCAGTGTTCTCTCTGGCCACCAAGCCTAATAATAGACTAACAAATACTGGCGTATAATACTAGCAGTATTCATGTCCGAATTCATGTAGCACCTGCTTATCAGACGGATTCATGGCAATGTGATCTAAGCTGGGCTGTTTTAGATGAAGACCATAATGCAGTTAATATATATGACTGAAGTCATGCACCGAATTGGATTTTCCACTATAATGTAGTAACATCACAGGCTTATTTTAGAAAAGCAGACCTTCCCAAGGAGGAGTTATGGAGACTGCCAGGTGCTGTTTTGCCAAAGCTGAAGACTAGACTGACAATGATAAGTTGCTTCAAGCACAGATAGCATCAGCATAGCTACAACAATCTAAGCAGACAGGTGACATCACTACAGCACGGAAAAGCCCTGAAGCTCCTGACTTCCAGAAAGTCTCGGCATAGGAAATACCCATTATTGTCTGCACGGAAAAGAACAAATATCCACTGAGCAGCGATCATGAAATGGGTTGTCCATATGTTGTACAATTGACAATATACTCTCTGTATCAATTACTTGGGATTTGCTAGATCTCTGCTTTCTGTCCTTCATTCTGTTTAGTTCCAGTCTTACACACAGGTTAACATCTCAGTCAGAGCCCAGTGGTCAGATACGCTGGGATCACACTAGTGTTCGAGTTTCGTCCTTCGGGTCTGCTTTGACCCAAATGAAAGAAACCCTGTCTGCTTAAGAGGCTAAGGTCCCACCGAACATCCCGCAGCAAAAAAAAAAAAGGAAGGGCTGCAGGAAACCTGCGACAGCAGCGCATGGCGGTTCTTCCTGCAATGCTTTAAAACAAAGTTCAGGTAGTTTTCCTCTGCGGACTTTCTGTTACAATTATACCTATGTGGAAGCCGCCAGCGTTTCCGTACGTATAATTGACATGCTGTGATTTCCAAAACCGTGTTTGTTTTATTTTTCCATTTCAGGAAACTGACATTTTCAATATTGCCCACTAGAGGGCGCATCATCTGTGTAGCTGTAGTGTTAGGATGGAAGCTGGGGGAACCGAGGATCCACCAGGGGGCACTGTCTTGGCTCTGGGAGTGTTAGCTATGCTGTCTGGTAGGCTCCACCCCCGGATCCTTGGCATTTTTGAATGTTGCATAGTCAGTCTCTGCATCAGCAATGCCTCTCCTATATGCACCCTAACCCACCTGGTTTGACAGGAATACAGCAGGTGGCTCCTCATACTGAAAGTCACAGGAGGCAGCGCCACCTACTGGATCCACAGCATACCAGGCAGCACCTAATTTAACCCACTCCATTCTAGAGTCTACCGTGCATGGACGCATTACAGACAAGACGCTCCCCCTTATTGCCAACAGTGGAAAATTATTTTAGTTTTCAATATTTACTGATTTGTGAATAAAAAAAAGCTACCCCCTTAAAAAAAAATAAAAAAAATACACAGTATAACATACATGTATAAAATTACAAAAACTGAATATTTATCTCTCCAATTTAGTGATAAAAGCTCTGACACTAAGAGAAATGAGATGTGCTTTCTACAGGCAGCTGCTCAGTCTCACCATGTTGCTGCTTTTGGATATTTCCTTCTCTACAGTGGTATTCTCAGTGTAGAAGCAAGGATATACACCAGTGCAGGGAGGGAGTATATACATCTATATATACACACCAGTGTAAGGAGTGAGCAGCATGTAAACACACGGGGAAACCTGTGCAGCTATCTTACTTTTTGCAATGCAAGATGGATTCCTGTGTATTCCAGAGCAGCAGGGGGACAAAGGAACTAGACCCAGCAATAATAGAGACAAACAGTCATGGCTTCCTCCTCAGTGTAGTGTGGCTACCATCTTTGACAGCTTAGTCATAGGCTCGGATTAACCCTTTACATTCAGCCAGGTTCTTTTCCTTTAACAAATAGGCAACTTGCGTCACCTTATAAGGCCCCAAGCCCTAGTGGGCGGCAGGGTGCAACTAAGCCTTTTTTCCAATCCACTAAGGGGGATGACTAGAGCCACATCCAGTTCCCAGCGGTTCTTTCACTTTTGGGTAAGTGACACACACAATGAACTTTAGCTGGATATCATTACAGGCGGTGTGGTAACAACACTTGCAAAAGTGGAAGCATTAGAGGCTGGCGACAATGCGGCTATAGCCATAAAACCTGCATGCATCTAAGGGCCCGTTCACACGGAGTAAACACGTGTGTATTTTGGCAAAATACATGTGTAAAAATAAGACTACCATTGACTTCAATGACATTTTACATGTGTATTTTGCCAAAATACATGTGAGTTTACTCTGTGTGAACAGGCCCTAAAGGTGCAGGCTTACAGAAGCAGCATGAGGCCGCCATGCATCCTAAGGCCTATTTATTTCAATCAAGTTAATGTATACACTGGATATCTACTGGAAGTTTTTTTTTGTAATTCAAAAACACAAATGTATCCTACCATAGTATTATATTTTAACTGAATACCACAACATGGAATAGTACAATATTGTAATACTCTGTGTGCCATAAAATTGAAACCGCTGCCGCAGTCCACATGTTTTACTGCTGTTCAGTCTATTGTCCAATTCCACGCAGAAAGAAAAAAATAGTAAATAAATTACCTCTGTTCTACTTCATGACAGACAGCTATATTGGTAAGCAGGTAAGGGTGTCATACCCGTACACACATTCCATTCGGGGTTTTCGTTCCCAAACCCACCCCAAAAATAAAAAAATACTGAGCGGACCCGAATAACAGAAAACCAAGTAGAGGTGTGAACCTAGCATCACCCGAAAATATAAATTATGCTTAATCTCTTCCCACAAAACCATCCTGCTCAGCTCCTCCTGCTCTATAACATGCCGTCTGCATTTTCCACATAACCTGTTGCATCCATACCAGCAAACTGTAAAAAGGCAACTTCTATTCTGAGGCCAAGGCTATGCAGCATCCAGGGCAGAACTACAATTTATGTCACAGATTTTCAGATTGAGCAACATTCAGTGGGGTTAATCCAAGTGTGGCTGCTCTCCATGGCTTCTGTGTAGAGAACTACCATGACGTGCAATTCAAGATTTGCTGTGGAGAATTCTATGGTTGTATGATAGTAATGTAGGATCCCACTGAACATAATGGGAGGCAGGCTTCAGGTCGGGTGGAATATGTGACAAAACACTCACATGAAAACTCAGCTGTCTGAACAAACCGATGCCATGTTCACATCTGCGCCGCTGTCTCATTCTTTACCTCTGACGGACCAAAATAAAAACTCCAACTTGACCCCCTTGACTATAATGGGATCTGTTGGGTGTCCACTCTTTTAAACCGAAAATGCCAAATCAAAAAGTTGCACTCTCTCATCTGGTGATTTTTGGCGCACCCTGTGACAGTCTCCAAATGGAGACACCAACACAGATGTGACTATCAGCTCTAACCTTCTAGAGGTTTCTTGGAGATCCAGCACAGAATAATGCAGTGTATACATGTGCCACAAGCTAAGACTAACTTCAACACAAAGCAGGAAACTTTCAGTACAGTTCGCAGCTAAGTACAGTGGAAAATAAGTCGGTCACACCCGTAATGTAGAAGTCTCAAAAAATAAAAATAAAAAATGGCAGGGATTTCTTACTACTATTACACAAAACTCCAGCCCTAAAGATCCACACGTCATCACAAGAGTCTAGAACACCACAACAATGTCTATCACCGCCAAACTGACTCATGTCGGCTTCCTTTGGCAATTACGCAACACAGCCAACAATAGCAAGGACTAGTTTATACAAGGTCAGTCATGCCATGCACGTGAAGATCAGTAAATACATTTCAGTAGGAGAATTTGTGTAATAAAGTTACTACAGCCATATCACGAGAGCGGCCATGTAACACTGAAGCATGTGACAGCTCAACCCACTCGAAAGAGGCAAATGCCATGTAACCAACAGTGATGATCCTATAAGAGCATGCAAAGACTCAACGGATACGTCACCTGTGTTCAGAGAGACTGGTGTAACTAGTCACATGTAGTCACAATAACAGTATAATAATTCTAATAGACAGCAAGGCCTACTACAGTTCTCTCTTGTATCACACCCCGCACTTACTTACATATTCAGCCTGCACTGCTCCTGAACACCATGGTTCACATATCTACAAGTAACATGTAACTTTTGCTAAGGCTTAGGCCTCATGAAGCAGAAAAAAACAATGCTAATAATCTTACAGTAGCAGCAAAGTGAGTGCTTATATCTCAACCACAAGTTGCAGGGAGAACCAAAAAATAAAAACCTGCAGAAACTCACAGGATCGCAAGAGTTTTCCTATAGATTTAAGCGGGGAAGAAAGGAAAAAAAAAAAAAAAAAAAAAAAAAAGCAAACACAATGTTGAGTTCGTGTCTGGAAACAAATCTGTGTATTGGCCCCATTTACGAGCTCGAACACAGATCTACTGAACTGAAGTGCATAGAAGATATTTGAGCATTGGCACTGCAGCCCTTTTATTGTCGGAGGTCGGGCCCCCATCCCCCCATTATAAAGCGATATATCCTAGCAAAACATAACCCTTTATAATAGGAAGACACCTCAAAAAGGTTCATAAAAGAGTGAAAAAAAACTCTTATTCTTCAAGCACACGAACAAGTGTACAGTTTGTGTGTATTTACAGAGAAGGTCCTATAACCTATGGGAATGGAGCATCAGACTGCACTCTCCATTGTGTGAATATAGCCTTAGGCCCAAGACTGCATACTTTGCCAGTGTGCTATCCATGTGTTTAACATCTAGAACATGGACCCATTCTTCTCTATGGCTCCATACATACAACCAGATCCCATTCCTGTCTATTTGTGGTTTAGGCGCATTCATTGGAATATGTATCCATGGAAGACATGGATACCATACAGATATCATCCAGGACACATTAGGGTGTTTTTTTTTTCAAGACAAAACCAAGAGTGAATTCAGCAGGAAGATGTAGAATTCCTTCCTATATATTTCTCACTAATTTTGAACCAACTCTATATAAAAAAAAAAAAAAAAAAAAAAAACAATTCTGAGGAAAGGAATGGGAGATATGTAAGAAGTATCTGAGGATCAGCTTTTCTGCAATGTGGGGCCTAACTATTATATAAAGATGAACGATATCATTTATCCTCTGCTTTTCTTTGGACTGCAGAAATTATATATATATTATATATATATATATATATACACACACACACACACACACACTCACCGGCCACTTTATTAGGTACACCTGTCCAACTGCTCGTTAACACTTAATTTCTAATCAGCCAATCACATGGCGGCAACTCAGTACATTTAGGCATGTAGACATGGTCAAGACAATCTCCTGCAGTTCAAACCGAGCATCAGTATGGGGAAGAAAGGTGATTTGAGTGCCTTTGAACGTGGCATGGTTGTTGGTGCCAGAAGGGCTGGTCTGAGTATTTCAGAAACTGCTGATCTACTGGGATTTTCACGCACAACCATCTCTAAGGTTTACAGAGAATGGTCCGAAAAAGAAAAAACAGCCAGTGAGCGGCAGTTCTGTGGGCGGAAATGCGTTGTTGATGCCAGAGGTCAGAGAATGGCCAGACTGGTTCGAGCTGATAGAAAGGCAACAGTGACTCAAATAGCCACCCGTTACAACCAAGGTAGCCAGAAGAGCATCTCTGAACGCACAGTACGTCGAACTTTGAGGCAGATGGGCTACAGCAGCAGAAGACCACACCGGGTGCCACTCCTTTCAGCTAAGAACAGGAAACTGAGGCTACAATTTGCACAAGCTCATCGAAATTGGACAATTGAAGATTGGAAAAACGTTGCCTGGTCTGATGAGTCTCGATTTCTGCTGCGACATTCGGATGGTAGGGTCAGAATTTGGCGTCAACAACATGAAAGCATGGATCCATCCTGCCTTGTATCAACGGTTCAGGCTGGTGGTGGTGGTGTCATGGTGTGGGGAATATTTTCTTGGCACTCTTTGGGCCCCTTGGTACCAATTGAGCATCGTTGCAACGCCAAAGCCTACCTGAGTATTGTTGCTGACCATGTCCATCCCTTTATGACCACAATGTACCCAACATCTGATGGCTACTTTCAGCAGGATAATGCGCCATGTCATAAAGCTGGAATCATCTCAGACTGGTTTCTTGAACATGACAATGAGTTCACTGTATTCCAATGGCCTCCACAGTCACCAGATCTCAATCCAATAGAGCATCTTTGGGATGTGGTGGAACGGGAGATTCGCATCATGGATGTGCAGCCGACAAATCTGCGGCAACTGTGTGATGCCATCATGTCAATATGGACCAAAATCTCTGAGGAATGCTTCCAGCACCTTGTTGAATCTATGCCACGAAGAATTGAGGCAGTTCTGAAGGAAAAAGGGGGTCCAACCCGTTACTAGCATGGTGTACCTAATAAAGTGGCCGGTGAGTATAATATATATATATATATATATATATATATATATATATATATATATATATATATATACATACACACACACACACACTGTATATATCTCCCCAAAAGGTTTTTCTCAGCAACTACGATCTATTGTTTTCTCACAGCACTATGGCATTTAGAGTCAGGACAGTAATCATGCTACCTATGTGGACATGCAACTGAAGGGAAAGAAAAAGTTATTTTTTTTTTTATTTTTATTTTTTTATTATTACTACACAGCAGCACAGGAAAAATCCCACTTGATTTATAACACATTTATAACACAATGAATAATATTTAGATTACCAACTGAGTATCTATTACACCACAATTTCCCTTTAACTAAATTGAGCATACGTGACAGGATTGTAAAATGGCTGAGGCCTAGTTCTACACATGGCAACATACAAAATCTCTCAAAGCCTTCCTAGGCAGGGCACAGCTTAATACATAACAGCATGACCATTTCTATCCGATGCATCAAGTCAGACCTGCTGCAAGTTCACACGTGGAGCATAAATATTGAATGCAGATTGCAACGTTAAAAATAGAACAGCTAACCACAAACACCAAGGGCTTCATAGGGATTAAAGGGACAGCGTGTGCATGGAAAAAGATCCATCTTTACATACATATTGGATGATACAGAAACAAAGAACTAATTATCAACTTCGCTTTTAGGACTCTTCAAAAGAAAAAAAAAAAACAAAAACAAATTATTTTTAATTATCTTCAGACAATTTTCAAGCATGTTAACTTAGTTCTGTAGGTCAGAACACTAATAGCAATACTATATATATATATATATATATATATATATATATATATATATATATATACACACACACACACTATAATCTATACAAGTTTTTGTGTGAGAGGCCTTGATTTTTTGCAGCACATTGCAGCATGTCAATTATACCTACAGAAACACCAGAGGTTTACCTATAGGTTTAACAGAAGCAAAAAATCTGCACAGGAAGCCTTTGCGGACTGTGAAAAACACTGCTGGAAAAAAACGCAATGCGTTGTCACCGCGGTTTTTCCCACAGTGCTTTTTTTTTTTACTGCAGCCAGCTACATGGGGCCTTATCCTTAAAGGGATTCTACCATTAAACAACTTTTTTTTCTAATGACCACGTCGGAATAGCCTTAAGAAAGGCTATTCGTCTCCTACCTTTAGACGTGGTCTCCGCCGCGCCGTTCCGTAGAAAAACCGGTTTTAACCGGTGTGCAAATGAGCTCTCCGCAGCAATGAGGGTGGGCCCCAGCGCTGAAACACTGATGAGCGCGTCCCCATTGCTGCCCAGAGCTCTTTCCTGCGGCGCCTCCTTCTTCTGCAGCAACTCCGCCTCTTCTGGCTTCTCTTGCTCTTGTAGTTCTATACAGAAGCATAGAGAGGACACCCCAAAATGGCCACCGGCCAGCTCCGGGATTGAACTGCAAGAGCGGCTACCCCAAAATGGCCACCGGCCAGCTCCTGTATTGAACTGCAAGAACAGCTACCCCAAAATGGCCGCCGGCCGGCTCCTGTATTGAACTGCAAGAGCGGCTACCCAAAAAAGGCCGGCGGCTGCAGAAGAAGGAGGCGGCGCAGGAAAGAGCTCTGGGCAGCAATGGGGACACGCTCATCGGTGTTTCAGCGCTGGGGCCCGCCCTCATTGCTGCGGAGAGCAAATTTGCATACCGGTTAAAACCGGTATTTCTACGGAACGGCGGAGACCACGTCTAAAGGTAGGAGACGAATAGCCTTTCTTAAGGCTATTCCGACGTGTTCATTAGAAAAAAAAGGTAGTTTAATGGTAGAATCCCTTTAAAGGGGTTTTCCCATCACAAGGATCCTATCTATACTGCTTGATAATGTGAATGTAAGACTTTTCCTAAATACACTGCTTCAGCAGAGGAGAAGCGGAATAGCAGCATTGCTCCTGCCGGCTTCATGCAGGGCAGAAGCGTAGCGATGTTGCAGGCACCTGTGCCGGCGTCTACACTCCCCGGCATCCGCCTCTCTATTACAGCGGATGCCGGGTCTGTATTGCATTGTGAAGGCTGTATGTCCGATGCCTAGCTGCATCGGCAGCGCACACACAGGGCTAGCGGCATAGAAGCGACGACTTCTCGCCGCTGGCTTTGCATATATAACCCCGCCCACCAATGACGCAACAAAGCCGGAAGAAAGAAGAATTTACAGCAGCGAAGAGTGGTGAGTATGCAACGTGGGAATACCCCTTTAAGTTTATACTGAGAAAATATCAATAATTTACAAGGGGAAAATGCGGCTTGATTTAGGTGACCCTATCCCATCTGTGAGGTTTCTATGCTGATGGGGGTGACAGAATCCCATTAACCCCTTCCCAACATCCACTGTACTATTTCAAAGGTTGTCAGGTCTTTAAATATCTGGTGGCTGCCATATTATACAGTGGAAACCTGGCGGCAACGTCCATGATCAGTGCCCGCACTGATCAAAGACATTAACCCTTCTGATGCCTTGGTTATATCTGAAAGAGGCACCATTTTCCCAATGCAATTTTGGGGGATGATTGCTGTCTCCAAGAAAGAGATTCAGGGGTGGCCAAGTGTTACCACGACACCGGGGAGCTTCGCGGGGAAATAGTGAGTCTAAGGGCATATTCCTCTTCATTTTCCACCGTAATCGGTGGAACATTCCAATAAGGGTCTAATCAGCAGGGAGTCTCACAAAACCCTTGGCAAGATGGAGCAGAACACTGTCCCCCCCCCCCCCCTGTTAAAATGTAATAGAAAAAAAAAAAAAAGAAAGAAAAAAAAAAAAAAAGCTATATAGAATTTGGTATTGCCGCAATAGGAAAAAGGCTGCAAAGGGGAGGAGTTAAAGAAAGACAACCAAGAAATGAATGATGAATAATTTCTCATAAACTGTTTCAGGATAAATAAGTACAAGCAAAGTGAATGGGATTTCATTGCGTGACATCAAGATATTGAGAGGAAAAAAAGGCAGTATAAAGCTAAGGCCCCATGTAGCGGGCCGCATCGAAACATCACTTTTTTCCTGCAGTGTTTTCACAGTCCTCTCTGCAGACTTTCTGCTTCAATTTTATCTATAGGGAAATGCTGGCGGTTTCCCTACAGATATAATCGACACGCTGCGATTTCCAATAGCGTGACCGTTTTGGAAATCGCAGCATTTCGGCTGCGGGTATTTTTCTGCATTGCATGGATGTGATTTCCAAGCATTTCCACCACAAAACCCCCCAAAAAACACAGATGACAATGCAGGAAAACACTGAGGAAAAAAACCGCAAAGGGTTATTCTACAGTTTTTTCTTTTTTTCTCTTTTAGTGCTACATTGGGCCTTAGTCTAAGGATCCACTCACATGGAGGAAAACGGTGAGGAATTTGGTGTGTAATATTCCACATGGACAAAAAAAAGCCTCCCATTGATTTCAATGGGTTCTGCTAGCTTTTTTTCCCACTAGCGGAATCCATGTCAGAGGATTTTGGCGCTTAATGCATGTCAGAATCTATGTGGAAAAACGCCTGTGCAAAAAGCTTCCTTCAGGCGGATTCTGCCTGCAAAAATCAACGCAGTCAATAGGAGGCGGAAAATCCACATGGAATTTGCAAAAACTTTGTGGAAAACCCGCCAGCATTTTTTTTTTTCTTCAAGGTCCATACACTGTGCTGGAGGAAAAAAAAAAAAAACATAGTGAGAAGGAGCAACATGGCTGATCTCCTGGGGCACAAAGTGATGGTTGTATTTTTGTGTTTTGTTTTTATTTAAATGCAAAGAAATCCACACACACATTTAGCTGAGTGTGCATAGAGAGAGAGTCAGGCCACAACCTGTGTGTGTGTGTGTGTGTGTGTGTGTGTGTGTAACCATATATTACATACAAATTGCAAGGAATTAAAGAAACTGATGATCATCACTCCTTAAAGAGGACCTTTCATCACCTTCAGTTCTCAGCATCTGTTAATTGGCGGATTAATTGCTGAAGTTGGACTTGTTTCTCTAGCTCCCTATGTTCCTGAGTAATCAGTGCAGTTAATTTTGGTGTCTTATACACTACTTGGGCTATATACTGTTGGGTGGGAGTGTCGAGTAGGAAAGGGGGTGTGATTATGAGCTCCCAACAGAGGTTTGGGAAGGGCATTCCCACCTTACAAATTTAGAACAACCCACCTATGGATCTTAATCTCTCCATTTACATCTATTGAAGGTACCGAAATAGCTGAGCAAGCTGGACAGGGCTCACTGGAGACAGATGCAGGCCCTGTGGATATGTCAAAAGGCCAAGGTGGGAATACCCCTTTAGGCTAGGGCTACATCGTGAGTTTGGAAAAGATTACCATCTTGTAACCAAACACCGCTGGAGGAAGCAAGATAAACGGGTTATCCAGGGACTTTACTTTGAGTCACAAAAAAATTGAGCAGCGGTCGCTTCAACCTTGGCGTTTCTGCAGATTCAGTTGTGACAATCTTGTAGAAATGCCAAAGATTTCACCCTATGCGTGAATCCATAAAATAAATTGACAAGCTGCAGATTTAAAGTCTACACTGCAGGACAATTTCAACAGCAGATTATTTTTTTTTTCAGCTACATATGTATAAGATCAGTAAGAAGGAAAGCCCCCATTCACCCAACAGAGGAAAAAAAAAAAAAGTCTAACAGAGTATACTTTTTATTTCCTCAAACTTGGGAGTCTGTGGGTGACAGATGCTACAGTGAGAAAGTAACCCAAGACACACAAGGGAGAGCTCACACACCATCATTTACCTGGCACAAGGAATCTCATCTCCATTCCCAAGTGAAATAGAAAAAATAGAAGTCAGATGGTCATACTACCACAACCACATTAATAACCTAAAAGACTCAACCTGGCAGCGGCCTGCACCTGTTATATTAGGGGAATACCAACTCTCAATGAGGCAAATACAGGTAAAGCAATTTACAGAGTTTCATCTGGGCATTCCTGGTACTGATATGGAATAAATCACATGACATGAGTACAAGCAATAGGGAAAACCTCTCCAGAGACTTTCACATACAGGAATAGAACATACAATATTGTGTTATGGCCTTCATATTTACTCTATGGGAATGAAAACTGCTTGTAATGAGATATACTTATCACAAGCAGAGATGGCTATCAATGGCTTACCTTTATAAATAGGCAGCCCAACTATTAGGGGCCACACACATGGCCAAAAATTCAAGAGAAATTGGAGTCAGACAACGGCCTCCATTACTGTTCGTGTTCTGTCCCTCAGCATTTTATGGCAAGATGCCAAAGCAGAGTTTAGATTAGGACTGAAAATCAGCACCATATTCCGCTATATGAACATGTAAGTCCGCAATTGAGGGTTTTCAATTGTGGACACATTATATTCAATCCAGCCTCTTACACCACCGGATATTTTATCTGTTGTGAGGCCGGGCCGCAATCATGGTCCGCACTTTATAGGACATGTCCGTAATGGCCATGAATTGCGGCACTGCATGGACTCGCCCATAGAACTCTATAGGTGAGTGCGGCAGGACACGGACATCAGTGGAGTCTATGCTGCCGATCAGCAACTAGTGTTGCTGATCAGCAACTTGCGGACTGTACATTTAATATGGTCATGTAAGACCTTAGGGCCTTCACACAACAGATTCCTACAGTGATTCTGAAAAGGATTCTGCCTTTTAATCAGCAGCCACTGAGTCTCCCATAGTTTTTAAGGGGAGACAGAGATCAAAGCAAAATAAATAAATAAACGAATATCCTATTAATATTATAGATGTGAAAGTTTGTGAGTTTGGATGTTTGTGGGTTTGTGTGTTCGGATGTTTGTTAGTCAATCACGCAAAACCCGCTTGACCGATTTGGCTGAAATTTTCCACAAACATAGTTAATACACCCCATTGCGCAATAGGCTACTTTTCGTCACAATAGCGCACATACGTTTTTCCCAAGACCCCCACAAACCCCAAACTCACATCACTATCTCTGCAATCTCACACACTTTGGACCACGATTTGGCTGAAATTTTCCATAAACATAGTCCCTACACTCGATTGCGCAATAGGCTACTTTTCGTCACAATAGCGCACATACGTTTTTCCCAGGACCCTTTGGATGTTCGGATGTTTGGCGGTCAATCACGCAAAAACCGCTCCACCGATTTGGCTGAAATTTTCCACAAACATAGTCCCTACACTCGATTGCGCAATAGGCTACTTTTCATCACAATAGCGCACATACGTTTTTCCCAGGACCCCCACAAACCCCAAACTCACATCACTATCTCTGCAATCTCACACACTTTGGACCATAGCAAGCCACAAAATTCATATTACCCCCTACAGCAGAGGTCAGCAACCCCTGGCACACATGCCAAGAGTGGCACTCCTGCCATATTTCACTGGCATGCCAGCAGTACAGGACCTGCAAGAGTTAAATAAAGTCTCTGCTAGAGCTGAGGCATAAGGACACTCCCCTTTGAGAGGGGTGCAGGAAACCCAGGGGGTGGAGCTTAATCGCTCAAGTCTCTGCCTGCTATAGTGATAGCTCCTGCTGAAGCTGCTAGCAAACTGAAAGTAAGAAACACACAGCTCCCTTCCTTTACTTCCTATTGTCATTAATGTCAGGCATGGGGTTATTAGTTTAGTGTTAGTAACTCCATGTACCTCACATTAATAGGAATAAACCCCATCATGTCCCTCATATTAACCCCTGTGTGCCCCATATAAAGGTTACTAATATGTCAGACATATGGAGGTACTAATAAAAGACCTCAGTAATGAAGATACTTAATTATTACCTCCAAGTCTCTCACATATCAGTAACTAGAGATGAGCGAGTACTGTGGGGATCAGCCGATCCGAACAGCACGCTCCATAGAAATGAATAGATGCACCTGGTACTTCCGCTTGGAAGTAGCCAGCGCGCTTAACCCCCCGCGTGCCGGCTACGTCCATTCATTTCTATGCGAGTGTGCTGTTCGGATCGGCTGATCCCAACAGTACTCGCTCATCTCTATCAGTAACTCTTACACTGGGGTTAATGTGAGGGACGTGATGGGGTTAATTGCTATTAATAAGAGGCGCATGGAGTTACTAAACTGTCATGCACAGGGACCGACTTTATGTTGCTTACTCAAGAGTATCCTGTGCCCAAAACTTACATGTACTGGCGGAAAATAACAAATCATACAATGTCGTATATCGAAGTATATTAACCTGAAATACCTCTGTCCCAAAGACACTATGTACAGTTTATACCAACACCGTATAGCGGCTGAAATACAAATTACATTCAACACAAAAGTCTCATGTGCTCTCAGAATTACAGCAACAACAAGATACACAGTTACATTTTATATCCCATACCTTATACACAGTACGAAAACCTTACCCGCGCCTGTATATACCCACTTCTACAATCACCGCAGACGAAGTCGCGGGTACCAGCTAGTATTATATATATCTGTGTGTCCTGCTCAATCTTGCCACTGATTCAACTGCAGAGTCCGTGGCACGAGAAAATCCCTCTGATATGGCTCATTCATTTGAGCCTAAACAGCGGAGGAATGCCAAAATCCTGTTTCGTCTTTCCATTACAGGAAGCTAAGGGGACAGAAAATGTCTCTTTCTCCAGATTTATACTACCTAGAAAAATGGTTCTTTTATCAGAGATTCTCAGCTTTCATACGTCACCAAGATTGCAGCACTAGCTATAAAATAATCTGAGATATCACTAGTTATACACAGTTGGGAATTTTAGCTTAACATGTAGCAGTTCATGTTGTATTTAAAATCACATTCCCAGATTTGTTGTTAGATCGCCTCAGCAGTTTTTGAATGAGACAGTTTCTATACATATGCTAATTAGCCTCCACCGTGTACTGCAGAAGTGTCTTTGTGCACCGTCTGCTATTCTCTATGTGTATGGGAGAAGGGAGAGGAGTCAGCAGCAGCAGCTTCTCTGCTCTCATACACAGAGAATAGCAGACGGTGCTCACAGACACTTCCGGTGCACTGAGAAGCTCATTAGCATATGAAAACGGACTTATTCAAAAACTACTGGGACAATTTACATACAAAAGGTAGGTGTGAAATAGCCTTTGTAAAAGCAATGCAAAGATGTGCTTAGCTAAAAATGACTTTTCCCACTGATAGAGCCCCTTTAACTAGTAATATAAAACCGAAAATACAGCCATTGGGAATCCCACTTTGGTAAATGTTTTAGCTCCACATGGTGCATTGAGTATTGAGCATGTCGCAAGCCGAGTGCCATGTATATCAAATGGTATAAATCGGCGTTATCCCTGCAATGTATTTCACAAGAAAACTCGCTCTGTATTTCTCCTATCAAGACAATGGACATCTCAGTTAGTGGAGGCTGTAGTATAACAGATCGTAGATCCAGAGGCTTAGAAACTACTAATGCAAAAATGACCCACGTGTGACCTGAAGCTAAATATATATTTCTGCGCCCATATTAAAGTCGCAGATCTGACCCACAGCATCACAGAGCCCCCGTGACGTCATAACCTTAGGTAAAGTTAGGACTTGCATCTTTAATGCAAAAAAAAAAAAATTGTATTACACGAGTGTTGAGAAGTTGTAGTTGACGTCCAGCTAAAAGCCAAACTCATTTTCTGTCAACCTGACAGTCTCTGCACTGGTTTCCCCATGCACCACAGAATACAATATAAATTTATTACACTCGCCCATAGCGCTGCACCACCTACATTTCTCTCTTGTCACAGTCTAACAGACGGTTAGTCTCCTCTGTCCTCACCACTGACTTTAGACTTGTATCATGTGTTGTCCGAACATCCTAATTCCATCTCCAAGACTTTTCTTGAGCTGTACCATTGCTCTGGAATGGTTTACCTGGGATAACTATGGCGGCTTCAAGCACGCCATAAACATACAACCATTTAGGCAGGCTTATCACAGGACCTGATCCTATACCTATTCACACTAAGCTATCCTTTCCCACAGAACCTGACCCCTCCATCCTGAAGTTACCCTGTACTCTGTGTATTCACAGACACCAGCTGGTGATGGGCTGATACAGCTAAGGGGGTGTCAGTTTTAAAACCTATTAATTTGAATGGGTTTTAAAAGCAAACCTGCAGTGTCCGTATAAAGCCTCTTCGCGGGGAAAGGGGGTTTTTTTGCTGGACGCAAAGACCTGCATGTCCGACTATGCAGTTTCTCTGGGGAATAGGACGGTGACCCGGCAGGCGGATACGGGCGCAGGGGTGAACGCCCCCTTACAGACCATTGTACTAGCCCTCTTACCGCTCTGGTCTCCCCATAGATTGTAAGCAGGGTTCTCACTCCTATAGTTTGAAGTGTTCAGTATTTTGTCACATTGTAACATCTAATATTTTCTATTCACGTGCCCTCTGATTTGTAAAGTGCTGTGGAATATGCTGGCGATAGATCAATAAAATTGTTATTAATTATATTATAACCACTCAAACGCATCTAATAAAATGCATGAGGTATTGCAGAGGCTTTTGTAAGCAAAACATAAAATAAAATGTATTTCACCTCTAAAATCCGCACCAAAACCTCAGGAAACTGTAGAAAAACTGTATGTGCTTTTTCAAGCAATTTTGATGCAGTTTTTAACTGCAAATCAGCTGCAGTGTGTGAATAAGGCTGTGGCGAAAAAAAAATACTGCAGCAAGCCAGTGAAGGAGCAAGTGAACCTGCAATGCGCGAGACGCAAATTTGGGGAAGGTAACACTGCAAATATTGCTCACATAGCCCCATTTAAAGGGTCTGTTTGTGCCTGCAGGTTAAAAAAAATAAATAAAGAAACCGTGTCTCACATTAGACCTAAAAATGCCCTGTGTGAACACAGTCCAATCTGGGACACAAAAGCCAAGACCAGGTACAAGGACCACCTGAAGTAAAATATCACAACTTACCTCAGGGCACTAAGAGGACTCACCTGACACTCCCATTTCATGTAGAAAAAAAACAAAACAAAAAAAACGTAACATTGTGAAGAAACAAAGAATTTATGTTCAGGAAATACAGCAAAAAAATTTACCTCATACCAAAGGCTTCCCTGCAGGCAAAGGCCTCATGTATGAAGGGGGGAAATAAGTCGTGCTCTACATAGGCACCAATCAGATCGCAGCTTATACTGCCTAATCATGAGACATGAGCTCTGATTGGCTGATGAATATTCCCTTCACCTCTCTGGTGTATGTGACTACTACAAATCTTCATTATATTCATCACCTATGTAACTAAAATGGCCGCTCCAATAAACTAATAAAGCCAATGGCAAATTCTGAACTAGTTAACCGTCATGACAGCGTTAGAAATACCTCAAAGTCTTGATTTTGATTGTTTACTTACTGTTTATTTGAAAAATCTCAATAAAAAAAAAATAGTTAAAAAAAAAAAAAAAAAAAAAAAGAAATACCTCAAAGTGTTTCTTGGGGAAGGAAAAATAAAAAAAAAAATTTCCCCCCCTTCCCATTTTTAGTACAGTTTGTGCCTTAGATGTAGTGTTTTCCCACAGGCCTCAATATATAGGGCTTAAAGTGGAATAAAAAAAACAAAAACAAAAAAAAACCATTAAAAATGTTACAACTAGATAAAATAAAAATGAAATTTGACTTTCTACTAACAAAAAATGCAATAAAGAAGCAGCACTGTAGGATTGCAAATCAATAAGAGAATTTTTTTGCATTTTAAATCTTGTAATTATAATTATTTTTTTTTTAAATACTTTTATTTTTTTGCTGCAGAGGGCTTAGGTCTTATATAGCCTGCAACCATTTTTGTATATAAGCTGTGCTGCTTAAGACA
Source organism: Leptodactylus fuscus (assembly GCF_031893055.1). Taxonomy (NCBI): domain Eukaryota; kingdom Metazoa; phylum Chordata; class Amphibia; order Anura; family Leptodactylidae; genus Leptodactylus; species Leptodactylus fuscus. Next base: position 197,621,229 of record NC_134267.1, on the reverse strand, counting down.
AACATGATATATATATATATATAGATATATATATATATATATATATATGGGCGTGTGTGTGTGTATAGATCAATAGATTTCACGGCATAAAATACTCCTACCATACATCAAAAAAACATCCCATTGATTTGAAAGGGAAGTACATGTTGTAAGTCACATTTTGCTCTCACTCTAGCGAATACAATGATGTACCACGTCTGTGCACATTATGCACCAAATCAATAGGAAACAAACAATAAGATATGTGTGGGATAAAAATGCACTAAAATTCTATTGTCCATATATTTTAAAATAAGATGTGTGAACAGGCACTTAAGAGTCACAGTACCTGAATATATAGACAAACGTGTATGTTATTGTGATATCTTTACTGTGTGTCAGAATAGAATATTAATATCGGATGCTATCAAGGCTCATATGTGAATTGGGATGTAAACTAGGTGCAAATAATGTGTAGAAGCCCACGTCTGATGCATGTGACCCTAAATGTCTTCTGCAGAGGGCCAGGAAGGCCGGGGCTCCCTCAGCTACTGATGCAATAGTCCTCTAGGAGCATTACGGTAGTCATAGTGAATCCATAGACTTGTCCTTTAAGCTCTAGAGCACGATGACCCTGACCCTTGAGTAACTCCATCGCTTGCCCTTATTTGCTGCTGTGTGAGTGCAGCATTCCTCCCAAGGAAAACACGGGAAGATGCAGAGCTTTGTCCCCTTGTATATATCCTAAGCTGTCAGCGTGTTATGGACTGCAGCCTCGCTGCTGCCTCCTCCTTCTCCTAGCTTTATCTGCTATTACACAGAATAATAACCATTTCCACTCTGGCACCATATCAGTCCCCAGCCCCATTGCACTGACCCGTGTGCCTCTTCCCCCATAACACTGGCCTGTATTACAGCAGCGCCGTGACCAGATTGAGAAGTGGGATCTGATCAGGTAGAGCACCTAGAACGTCACTAGGCCAAATCCTGGAAGAACAATAACAGGAAGCTGTATGTGACAAAGGCTGCTATATACATATGTACATAATCATGTACAGGGCCAGGATATGGGAGGGAGGGGGATACATTATTACTATGATGTCATCAATGCTACCTAGATGTGACATCATTACATATTTGACCCTAGGGGTACAAGGCCAGGATATGGGGTAACTGTCCACATGAGGGGATCCTCAGCATCCATACCACCTATAGAACACAAAGGACAAACAGCACACAAGGGGTTACTATACAGGGTGATGTACATTGGGTTACATACAAGACATAAACAAAGCCATATAATAAAGGGGAGCCATACTAACACACACAGCCAGGACTCTCCATAGGGGTAAATAGTGGTGTATACCCTGCTATAAGACGTATAATAGGATTGCTGTAATAATCCCAGCAGTGCTGGCCAGGCATATACACTGAAGATACTGCCTATAGTATACATACAGCACACAGGCCTACACACACTGGGCCCAGCTATGACCTCCTGAGAGCACAGGGCCCCAGTGGAGATGGAGCCATGTCCTCATGTATGGCAGCGCTGTGCTATTGTATAGCACTGTGTACAATGCCTACACGGCTTATGGATGGTCGTACAGAGCACACTGGCGTCCCTGCCTCGCACTCACACTACAGGCTGAGGAGCCACAGCAGATAGACAATGCTAGTGACTATGGGGAGCCCTCTCAGGCCCAGCTCGGGTACCTCTGTCTCCGCCGCACTCCCCCCAGATGTCTCCGCTGCTCTCCGGCTCCTTCTCACCGATCAGCTGAGGACGCGAGGCCCAGATCCCTCCGCGCACTACTTTACAGCTCTGGATCCTTCCGCCACAGCGCTGCACTACTTCATAATACCCATGACATGGGGCCTAGCCGGGATCCCTCCGCGAACTACTTTACAAAAGGGGGGAAACGCAGCTCCCGGAGAGGAGTACCGTGCCCGGTGCGGAGTATTACAGTGACAATGGCTTTCTCACTCTCTGGCTCTTGGCCTCAGTACCCTGCCGTCCGCTCGCTGAGGGGAATTTTTGATTTCTTTTATAGATCGTCTTTATTTCCGTCGAAAAAAAAAAAGATTTCGGGCAGAGTTGGTTGCCTCACTGAACCCCTCCGCTGCGTGAAATCGGTTTATTTCCGCCAGGGTCACCCTGCCGAGCGGGCGGTTACTACACACGATGTGTCGCTCTGTGAGTTCCCAAGACGAAGTGTTATGTGTCCAGTGCTTATTGTTCGGGGATGTATGCGAGGCGGAGGGATCCGGCCAGATGTTCTCCGCCTCCGGGCGCAGGGATCCCTGTGGATAGGCAGGAGTAATCCGCCCTCGTTGCCCTGGTAACCGCTTCAGCGTCTCAAGATGGCGGCTCTGTTGCCGGAGATTCTCTTTGAGGGTAACGGGCAGGCGCCTGCCCCGAGCAAAGATTTCTATCAGCTGGTTGTCAGCCGCGGCGAGGTCAGTGCGGTAGTGGTGTGATAACTGTGAGGGAGCGGAGCACGGGCCGCAGCCGGGAATAGTGTGTGCGTGTATAGAGACATCATGGAGGCGGGGGCAGAGGAGGGACTATGTGCGATCAGATAAGTGCTGCTGCTGCTGCAACTAAGTGCACACACGGAATGCTGCTGAGAACCGCTCTGTGTGACCCATGTGCTGCAGAGCTGGAGCACAAGCGATCGGTGCATGTGAAGATCATATCTGAAGGGCCCAGTATTACCAAAGGCCTTCATAGTATTTATCTTATGTATGGCCATACTGGAAATAATAATAAACCGCTGTGTTACATGTGACCACAGGACTAAGCAGAGACCTGACCTAGAAATGAGCCCCTCAATTCGCCTCCAGTGGTCATGTGACCTAGCGTCAAACAGCTCTTATCATATTAACCTGCCACCAAACCGCCATGGCGGTGCCAGATTGTCCTATATGTCTTTGTCGCGTTTTAGGGTCATTTCAGCATCATAAAAAAAAGAACTTTTTCGGCAAGGGCCACAACGCTGCATGATCGGGAAAGTAGTGAAATGAAACATTACACGTGGAGACCCTTAGTGCCCAGTTATTACAAATCCATAAAGTCTCATTTCCTAATAGTTGTATGTCCGAAACACAGCACTGTATAGGGGTAGTTCACAGCACTTTACTGACATTGTCAGTCGCTCCTCCCTAAGTGGCTCACACTCTATATTCCCGATCAGTATGTCTTTGTTATGTGGGAGGAAACCAGAGTACCAGGAGGAAACCCACACAAACAGGAGGAGAACCTACAACCTCCTTCCAAATGGTGTCCTTGGTTAGATTTGAACCTAGGACTGCAAGGCTACAATGTTAAAGGGATCCTATCATTCAAACTCATTTTTTTTCTCATTAACACGTCAGAATAATTCTCCTACCTTTAGATGTCTTCTCCGCCCCGCCGTTCGCTTGAAATCCCGTTTTTTTTGTTGGTATGCAAATGAGTTCTCTTGCAGCACTGGGGGCGTCCCCAATGCTGCAAGAGAACTCTCTCCAGCGCCGCCTCCATCTTCTTCAGGAACGTCCTCTTCATGCATCTTCTTCCGGCGCAGGCTTCAGACTTCTAGGCCTAGGGAAAAGCTGACTGCGCATGCCCGCCGGCTACGATAAAATGTGTCACAGAACCAGGGGTGACTTCCAAAGGAACAGAAAAAGCACTTTTTCCTAAATCCACTCCTGACTTTGACTCAAAATAATGCAGCAAAATTTGCACCAAAACCTTTTCCGCAATGTGTGGCCTCCACTTAGGCCTCATGTACAGGACTGTGTGCAGGCCGAGGCCTTTCCAATGTCGGGGGTCTGATGCTCCGTCCTGTTCGATGAGTGTTGAGCAGATCTTATCCGTGGCATCAGAATAGCCACAAAAAACAGAAACTCACATGGGGGCAGACACTCGCATGTCATTCGAGTGCAATACGCTATAAAATCGACCTGCTTGTGTGCATGTAACCTTAGTTCTTATGCCAGAAAAGTAATGAATATGCTCCTGTCAGCACACTAACAATACACACGGTGGTATGCATGAGGCCTTAGGCCTAGTCCACACGGGGCAAGGGGGGCGTATTTTGGTCCTGATTTTGACGCGGGAAGCCGCATCAGAATAGGACCAAAATATGCCTGCCGTTAACATGCTGCTCATGGAAAACAGTAAGCTAGCGGTCTACATAGACCGCTATTGTGAAGGGGCGGATTATGACGTGGACTCAGTGCCAAAATCCACCCCCTCTTGCACCGTGTGAACGGAGTCTTATACTTCTCCCTTCACCTAAATCCATTCCTGGCATTGGGGCCAAAATCTGCAACAAAACAAGCGTGGCTTTTCCACAACATGTGGCCTCAGGTAGGGACAGGGGACTCAAACGCTGCAGATTTTCTGCAACAGAAAGAGCGTTCTTTTATTTTGAATTTCATGAAGATTTCCCCATTTTCTGGCAAAGAGTAAAATCTGTGATGAGAATCTGCAGCATAAATTACCATGCTGAAGATATTAAATCTGCAGATTGATTTCTGCTGCAGGTTTTTTTCAGCAACGCACCTTCACAACTGCTGACCATATTTACTAATAATTAGGGTATGTTCACATGGAAGAATTTGTGCAAACTGCTAAGTTCAGCTTCAGGAATTTGAAGCTGAATTTTTCTGCTTGACCATATTCTGCCACAAAATCCGTTGAAATTAATGGGAGGCAGATTTTGGAACTGACTTTGAGGCCTCATGCACATGACCCACAGTGTGCACTGACCATATACTAGCCGTGTTTTTCATGGCTAGCACCTTGATCCATTCATTAATATGGCCCCATACACATGACTCTGACTCGTATAGCACAAGGATTTCATCAATGTACCGTTCCATTACGGCCTAGCCACATGTACACGGTTGTGTGCATTGCCTTACACAGTGTAAACATCAGATTTTGGTTTACATCATTGCCTCATGTTTGGTGTATTTAAGCCACACGCCCTTCCCCTGGGAATAAAGTCGAAAAAATTTAATCCAAACTAGATGTGCCACATTTACATCAGTGTGTAGCCAGAATAGTAAATCTGGGCCTTTGTATGAATGCGCCCTAAACCAATTCCGCCCCAAAAAAAACATATTGCTGCAATTGTTTTAGTCCCATATACATGACAAAACATAATATGACAATTATTGTTAAAAACATTTTTTACATACTTTAAAAAGATGGGAAGGGGACGCTACATAGCTGAAAGGGGATGCACATGCCATAAAATAAGAAAAAGTCATATCTCACGATCCCCGCCTCTCCCACTCCGTTTTACAGTCCACCACAAGTCTGTGTATCCTACTCTCCACTGATGACATCAGAACATGGACACGTGACCTGTCACCGCAACTGAGATCACTAGAACAGCTAGTGATTGGCCACAGCAGTCACATGTCCATGTTGTGATGTCATCATTGCAGGCCAAGATACAGGCACAGGCTGGAGACTGGGAAGCTTCAGAAGGTCTAAAAATGGAGGCTTAGATCTTGTACAGAGCTGTAATAGGGTTGTGACAATGAGGCCTTTTCTGTAGATACTGTACGTGTCTGCAGAAAAATCTATTGGATGTCTGCATGATAAATAATGTAGCAAAACAAAATAATACACCATGGCAAAGCACAGAGAGCATTGCATTGTGCAATAGGGGAGTGACACTAGGTTCACACTAGTATTTGGGTCTCTGTTGCACGGCTCCACATGGGGACCAGAAAGATGGAGACTATGTCCACTTATAAAGCGGTTACCCACGGAAATCTACCAACCCCATAGACTATAATGTGGTCTGCCGGGTTTCTGCACATTTATACTGAAACCAGCAGAAAGAAAAGTCCTCCTTGCCGGACTTTTCTCTTCACTGATTTTAAGCAAAATCTGCGGTGGAGTCCCAAACGCAAATGTGAGTCTAGCCTTAGTGGCTGCCATACAGGCACTCATCCCCAACACCCAAAGGGTCATTTGTTTTACTGGAAGCCAATTTACCTATCAGTAGGTCTTTCAAGTGTGGGGGAAACCGAAGTACCTGGAGGAAACCTACACAAACACGAGGAGGACATACTAACTCCATACAGATGTTGTCCATCGTCGGATTGAAACTTAGGACGGCAAGGCAGCAGTGAGGCCATATTCACACAACAGAAAAAAACGTCCCTCATGCAGCTGTCTTAGCAACAATGGCAGTGAATAGGTTCTATTCACATTTTAGGTTTTTTGGCGGACTGTTTTTCACGGCCATGAAACAAACTGAAATTTATCTTTGTCATCTAAAGAGACATGGATAAAGCTATGTGACTAGACCTAAAGACATTTCTAGGTATTATAATGGCCGCTATTCGCTGATACGTGAACAGGCCCATTTTGTGGACTTAGGGTGCATGCACACTACGTAACGCCGGGCGTGTATGAGAGCCGTACACGCCGGCGTTACAGCAGGGCTGCCGAACACTTCCCATTCACTTCAATGGGAGCGCTCGTAAACGCCGCTGTTACGAGCGCTCCCATTGAAGTGAATGGGAAGTGTTCGGCAGTCTGCTGTAATGCCGGCGTGTACGGCTCTCATACACGCCCGGCGTTACTCAGTGTGCATGCACCCTTAACTGGACCAAGACGACACAGGCATTAGGTGTGTGAAAAATGGTATTATAGTGTGCATAAGGCATTTATTACCTGAGCTGATGCAAAATTAAATCTTTTTGCAAGCTGAGCTGCTTATGTGCTTATTTATTGAGTTGTCTGCAGTGAACAGCCCTTATTACCCCCACCAAGTGGAATTTTGCCACATACTTGCCTACATTTGAGGGAGATCTTCAGGGAATAATGAATTTATTTTCAGTCTAAGGGCTTATTCACATGACAGAGTTTCAAGACCGTTAGAAAATGGAAAGTACGCGGCCCCATTAAAGTAATGGATCCAGATACACTGTTATTTTTTTATTGGCAAAAATTTGAGTATGTCCTAGTCTCTAGTCTTTTGGGATTTGTGAAAAATGGAATCCACTTAGATAGAAATCAGACATGAAAAACAGACTGGTGCATCCGTGTCGTATGGCCGAGAATCTTCCATGGTTGTATGACTACATCTTAAGGCCTTATGCATGAGTGAAGGTTGAAGGGGGGGCTGATTTCTTTAATGAAAGGTACTCTGGTAACACATCGATGAAATTCGAGTGCCTTCCATGCTTCATTCATTCCTATTGTGGGTTTGGTCCCATTCTGATATCACAGAGCAGGATAGGACCTACTATATCTAGAATTATCATATCGGAGTCCTGCTCAGACAGTGCACTTGGTCGTGTGCATGTAGCCTAAGGGTGTGTGCACGTATGGTTTAAGGCCCCTTGCAGATGGCTGTGGGCTGGCCGTGATTGAATGGCATGGGCGGCACACAGATGTCTCCTGTCTACCGTCCATGCTTCCGCAGCCACATTCATTCATTGAATAGGAGCCATGGAAGCAGGGCCGCAAAATCAGACAGAAATAGGACCCGTCCTGAGTTTTACGGCCCAGACTGCCAGCTTGCACACAGAACCATGTAATACACGGTCATGTACCTGGGTCGGTAGAACTGAATGCGCTATCTGGATAAAACCTGGGTAGCACACTGAACTTGCTAACGGCCGTCTGCAAGAGGTCTAAACGTAATGTTTTGAATCCAAACTAAAATATGTAGCAGAATGAAATATTTGTGTACTACATGCAGATTTTTTTATGTTTTCCTCCAGAACTTGGCCATGCGTATCAATCATTGCATTACAATTAGAGATGAGCGAACACTGTTCGGATCAGCCGTTCCGAACAGCACGCTCCCATAGAAATAAATGGAAGCACCTGGCATGTACACTTTGCCGGTCGCCGCGCCAGGTGCTTCCATTCATTTCTATGGGAGCGTGCTGTTCGGAACGGCTGATCCGAACAGTGTTCGCTCATCTCTAATTACAATTAATGAAGTCCACAGTGAAAATCCACATTATGTCTGTAACAGATACAATCTGTAGTATTTTTACAATCTACTGTGAATTGGGTTTGTTAAAGCTCCATTCACTAACATTGTACTGAACTTTGTTGCTCAATTTCAGTCCCAAGACTGAGGCCAAAGGGAACAAATGCCTTGTAGAATTTCCATCAGGGAAATCCTTCTACACGTCCTCCTGGAAGCCACCGCAGAAAAAAAAAAAAAATAGAGAAAAAACACCTAAAATCCATAGTCTTTGCTGTGACTCACCTGCAGCTTTTATTATTTGGCATGCTGCAGGTGTTAGTTTCACTATTTGGTTATTTGAAGACTATGCTGCTGTGGTAGATCGCTGCAGGCTAGTGGCCAGTGAGTTTGGCGTGGCTAACCTGATGTAATCTGTGTGTCTGGTCGTTTAGAAGACCTTTTGTGTCCTCTGACGTTAGTGGTGTTATATACCGCTAACAGCTGAATTCGGCACACTGTAGGCTTTGCTGGTGTTTGCACAGAGATATCGATGCTCTTACAGTTCAGCGTAGCCCATGCCAACAGCAAGCCTATGAAAGAGTATCTTCTGACCGTGCAGACATATCGGTGCCAAATCCAATGGCATCAATATCTCTACACCCGGCGCACTGTCATTTTTTTAGCAGTATTTAAAGGGGTTGTCTAGGCAAAAATGGACAACCCTTTTAACTTTTAAATCATTAGGCAGTGAAAATTTTAAAAAAATACATACTCACCTGTCCCCGATGCTCCGGTGTCCTCCAAGCACTTCCCGGTTCTTCGGCAGCTTCTCCCGGGTCTCTTCCGGAGTTCTGCTAAAGCCGCTGTTTGGCTTCAGCGGGCACGTGACTGCTGAGTCCAATCAGCAGCCTCAGGAAGAGGAACTGTGATGTCACAGGTAGTGACATTGCATGCAGTTTGCTGATTGGCCTTAGCGGTCACGTGACCGCTGAGGCCAATCAGTGGCTTCAGCAGAACTCTGGAAGAGACCCGTTCAGCAGAAGGACCGAAACGCAGCGGTTGGACACCTGAGCATCCAGGACAGGTGAGTATGATTTTTTTTTTCAATGTTATGAAAGGTCCTCTTTAAAGGGTTATTGACAAGTCACTGTCAAGTTGAGAATAACAGCTCCTAGCCTGAGCCCTTGCAGGATCAGCTGATCAGCGCTGCTCTACACTGTTCCCACAACTCGTACAGAGGAGAATGGGAGCTACAGAACCAGTAACGCACATCTAGCTACACTTATTATGTAGTTCTGAAGCTGTAGAAACAGCGTAGCTCAGCTGTGCTGCATTGTTTCCATAGCCCCCATTTTCTTCTATGTGTGCTAAGAGAACCACATAGAACAGTAATTGGCTTTATCTTAAGTTGTGGCTAAAGGGCTGGGAATAGGAGCAGCATTTCGCCAAGATTACCCTTTAAGTCTAAGGCCCGACATAGCAAGATGCAGAAGCATCGTGTTTTTTCCACAGCGTTTTTCACAGAAAGTCCACAAAAGCACTCTGCTTATATTATACCTATACAGAAAACGCCAGTGCAATGTGTGGATGGGATTTAGCCAGATTCCCTCTAGCCGGCGGTGGAACAGCAGTTTAATGTTCCTATTTCCCCCTCCCCAAACACGTGCACTTTGGGCTAAGCCGCTGCTGTATACCTCTACTGGTGGTTTCTCTCACTTGGGAACAAAAGGTTTGGGCATGTTAAAATCCAACATACCCTCCCATTACTCCCCACTATGATCTTCTATTGGGGGAGAGTTGAGGCAACTTCATACTTATTTGATGGTAGGCCGCTCCAGCTAAAATTGATGGGTTCAGATGACATATAGGTTACACCAGATAATCCCTTTTAACTGTTGCTATCTGCAATAACAGCCACATGCCCATTTTCTTACCAGCAATGGCTTATGGACAAATTCTGATTTCTGCGGACATCACTAACCCAGCAATATACTTAAAAGGAAAAGCTATAGTATAGCTATACAACATGATATAAAGGGTTTGCCGGGCCAGTATAACACATAGATAAAAAGACAAACAAAAAAAAGTGATCCTCCCCTCTCCGATCCTCTGACGCTCCACCTCAGCTCTCTCAACTTCCTGATTTAATACTCATAACATGACCACTTAACCTAGTCACTGACCACAGGGGTAACCCACCTCAGCCAGGGACTTACAGTGCAGTTATTTCCTATGTATCAAAAGGTTGGTGGTCTTGTAGCATTGGGGTCCTGGGTTCAAATCCAACCAGGAACATCTGCATGGAGTTTGTATGTTCTCCCTATGTTTATGTGGGTTACCTCTGGGTATAACAGTCCATGCCTAAAAATTTACTGATAGGTAAATTGACTTCCTGTAAAGCAAGTAACCCTTGTGCATGTTGGGGATGAGCGCCTGTATAGCTTCTACTAACTCCCCTACTGCACATTACTCCCTGCATTTTGAGTCTCTGTGAGAAATGCGCATTACAAATGTCTGTCATTCTTTTGGTTTTTTATACCATTTTATTTTTAAATTTTCCATCCAGAAAACCCCTTTAAGGGTAAGTTCAGAAGGGGTTTTTTGGTCCAGAACCTCAGACCAAAAACTGGGTAGCCGCAACTGAAAGCTGGTGCACTGCACCAGCATCCAGTTGTGCACTCTGCTCTGGATAAGGCCTAATGAATGGGCCTAGTCCGGAGGAGGGAGTATCGTCAGGCCGAATCGCGAGGCGACTTATCCTGAAGAATGAGCACCTAGCTTCTTTTTTTTTCCGCTCCCGGAAAAAAGACCCTGAGCGGCTCCCATTGATTTCAACGGGAGCCGTCTTTTTGGTCAGGATTTTGAGGCGGATACGGCCTCAAAATCCTGATCAAAAATCCCCGTGTGAACTTAACCTAACACAGGTATGTTTACCCCTTCCTATACAGGGCTATACGTCACCTCTCAGTGTTTACCTTCCTACATACATGCAGATGTAGTATAAATACGCCCTTACCTAGGCCCTAACCTTTGTAATTTGTTAGCCTTCTTCTTCCTCTTAGCTTTCATTTTCTATTGTCTTCACAAAACAACATAGGAGTGAAGGAAGTAGTCACAACATGGTCACACTACAGGTCCACATGGCTAGTAGTGTCCCCCATTCCTGGGATAGCGAGCCTAAGCCACCCAGAGAACTCTTTATTATAATAGTAGTAGGCCTGGGGTCTTATATATAGCTCATTCACATCCACACTGGTCAGACATGTCTTATAGATGTCTCATTCTCTTTCTGGCCACAAGGTTATTTTGCGATGGTGGAAAATCTCCCTCAGAAGTGAATTTCGGGAAGCAAGACCAGGGGAACAGAAGGAATCTCATGAAGACTTTGTGGATGACTCAACACTGCATGGTAAGTGGACATGTATCACCAGAACAATAAGTAACCAGGTAGTCACTTACCTGCTGCTGGAGAAACTGATGCTGCTTGTGATATAGTGCGGGACCTTCTGATTTCCTCTTCTACACCCACTTGTGAAATGTTTTCCTCCCTGTATGTGCAGCTCTCTGCCTGTGATTCATATTCCGCTTGCATGGAAGTAGTAGAACCAACTTCCTTGATTTTTTTTCAGACTAAACTCCCCATCGTTCCTCCCACACTTGGCTCCACCTCCTGATGTAACAACAAACCCTAACACTCAGAATGAAAAGCACTCTGTCTGTCTGACTTATAGCCACCAAATCGCAGAAAACCTATTTTCATGGGAGCGTTGCCAGAAATACCTTCGCTCCTCTGTTGCACAAATAAACAGAAGCTCTTATTAGTTCTCTATTTACTTGCCATGTAGAAATAAGTGTGATATTAGTTGTGACATTGTTGCAGAGATATGCCTGATATAATTCCAGGACATAGGAACATAGGTATGTACACATTGTGTGTGTGTGCACGTGTGTGTGTGTGTATATATATATATATATATATATATATATATATATATATATATATATATATATAGTCAGGGTCTGGGGTTGCTAGGTGGGGTGGCATAGACATACAAGTCCAGTTTCGGGCAACACGGTGGCTCAGTGGTTAGCACTGCAGCCTTGCAGCGCTGGAGTCCTGGGTTCAAATCCTGCCAAGGACAACATCTGCAAGAAGTTTGTATGTTCTCCCCGTGTTTGCGTGGGTTTCCTCTGGGTACTCCGGTTTCCTCCCACACTTCAAAGACATACTGATAAGGAATTTAGATTATGAGCCCTATATGGGACAGTAACTGTCAATGTCTGTAAAGCGCTGCGGAATATGATGGCGCTATAAAAATAAGCATAATAAATAAATAGTTTCTTTAGTCCAAAACAAAGGTAGAGTTTATTTTCACTCAAAAAGGTAGTGCAGCAACAAAAGGAAACAATACAAAAATAAATACCTGCTGGCTAGGCTCTAACTAAACATAGAATAGGTTACCTCACCTAGAATAACAGAAATCAAAAGCCAGTAGAATCATTCAGGACACAGCTCCAAAAATATGACCTCTCTCTTTGGCTCTCCAGCCAAACTCTGCCTCCAGTCTGCTGCTGGAACTGACTTCTTAAGCGTCCTTGACGAGGAGACTCTCTGCAGCTGAGTCGCTGTCGGAACATCCTCAAAGTGTGGACTGGAGAGTGGTGGAATGATAGGTCCCACTACCAACCTCCCTGCCAATCCTAAAAATCAAGCCCAGTAACCTAAACTTTGAAATAACCCTCAGCAGACAATAGTTATCTGCTGGGAAACGTTCTTTCTGGAGTTTTCTCATCTCACCCACCTTAGTAGTCTGGGTGAGACGTACACCCCCTCCATTACCTGACCAGCCATCGGCTTACTATATATAATATATATATATATATGTATTATATATATATATATATGTTTATATATATATATATATATATATATATATATATATATATATATATATATATATGTTTGTTTATGTTATATATATATATATATACTAGCTGGTACCCGCGACTTCGTCTGCGGTGATTGTAGAAGTGGGTATATACAGGCGCGGGTAAGGTTTTCGTACTGTGTATAAGGTATGGGATATGAAATGTAAGTTTGTATCTTGTTTTTGCTGTAATTCAGAGAATACGTGAGACTTTTGTGTTGAAGTTAATTTGTATTTGAGCTGCTATACGCTGTTGTGAGAAACTTTACATAGTGACTTTGGGACCGAAGTATTTGAAGTTAACCCTTTCCCGCTGATGGCATTTTTTGATTTTGGTTTGTCGTTTTTGACTCTCCTCCTTCTAAACCCCATAACTTTTTTATTTCTCCGCTCCCAGAGCCATATGAAGTCTTAATTGTTCTGGGACAAATTTTTCTTCATGATGCCGCCATTATTTATTCTATATAATGTACTGGGAAGCAGGGAAAAAATGCAGAATGGGGTGGATTTGAAGAAAAAATGCATTTCTGCGACTTTCTTACGGGCTTTGGTTTTACGGCGTTCACTGTGCAACCAAAATGACATGTCCCCTATATTCTGTGTTTCGGTACGGTTCCAGGGATACTAAATTTATATGGTTTTATTTACATTTTGACCCCTTTAAAAAATCCAAAACTATGTTAAAAAATTTTTTTTTTTTGAAAAGTCGCCATATTCCGACAGCCGTAACTTTTTTATACGTCCGTGTACGGGGATGCATAGTGCGTCTTTTTTTGCGGGACCGGGTGTACTTTGTAGTTCTACCATTTTCGGGAAATGTGATTGCTTTGATCACTTTTTATTCAAATTTTTATCAGAATCAAAACAGTGAAAAAACGGCGGTTTGGCACTTTTGACCATTTTTCCCGCTATGGCGTTTACCGAACAGGAAAAATATTTGTATAGCTTTGTAGAGCGGGTAATTTCGGACGCAGGGATACCTAACATGTATGTGTTTCACAGTTTTTAACTACTTTTATATGTGTTCTAGGGAAAGGGGAGTGATTTGAATTTTTAATCCTTTTTATTTGTTTTTATATTTTTTTTTATTTTTTTTTTACACTTTTTTTTGCATTTATTAGACCTCCTAGGGGTATTGACATGGGTGGGCGGTGTCGCGGATTGTCAGAGCGGTGGGGGTCGGCAAACATGGCTGCTCCGGAGCGTTATAGAGCGCCTCCTGGAGTATCGTTATGGTGAGGGGCAAAGTGGTAAAGTATATGTATATGTGATTGTGTGGGGTTAGGGGCTAGGCTGTAGAGGGCAATAGGAATTTTGTGGCTTGCTATGGTCCAAAGTGTGTGAGATTGCAGAAATGGTGGTGTGAGTTTGGGTTTTGTGGGGTTCCTGGCACAAACGTATGTGCGCTATTGTGACGAAAAGTAGCCTATTGCGCAATCGGGTGTATTAACTATGTTTGTGGAAACTTTCAGCCAAATTGGTGGAGCGGTTTTTCCGTGATTGAGGAACAAACATCCGAACATCCAAACTCACAAACCCACAAACTTTCACATTTATAATATTAATAGGATATAATATATATATATATATATATATATATATATATATATATATATGTTTTATATATATATATATATATATATATATATATATATATATATTTATTTATATAGGACCCGGCCTCGCACGGGTATATTTCATTTTTTGTTTGTGTAGTGGCCCTATAAGAATTGCCCAGTTTTGCACTCGTACATTTTGTATGTCGTTTGTGTGTGGGTCTCTGCCACACGTCTGTGTGTTGTTGGTATCGATGGTTTGCCTGCTCCAGCGTTTCGGCAGCTCTTAAGCTTTCCTGCTGCTGAACTTGTTCCTCATGCTGTGCCCGTGATTGTTGTGGCATCTCAGCAGCTTGCTGGGAAGTCATATAATGAGCGTGTTGCTGGCATTGATGATCTGCCTGCTCCGGCGTTTTGGCAGCTGTCAAGCTGGCCTGCCACTGAACTCATTCCTTGCACCATGCCTGTGATTGTTCCGGCATTTCAGCAGCTCACTGGGACTCCATATAATGAGTGTGTTGTTGGGTCGGCCTAGTTGTCTGACGTTTCATGTCCCTGGCCTGCGTCCCGGGTCATGTGACATCTGGTGTCATTGAAGATGGACTACTTCGGAGGCCGACAGCGTAGGAGCCAGGTGAGTAACAGTTTTTTTTATGTTTTTCTCCTCCTGGGTCTCCAATTATTATACTCTGGGATCTGAAAAGACACCAGAGTATAATAATTGTTTATGGGTGTCCACAGTGGGACATAATACTGTGTGCAGGGGCGACTATGGGGTATAATGCCGTGTGCAGGGGCCACTATGGGACATAATAGAGTGCGCAGGAATGCGTAGGAGGGGGTCGGTCGAGGTCTTTGATGACGTTCGGGGGGGGGCATGCCAAAAGTTCGCCACGGGGCCCCACCATTCCTAGTTATGCCACTGTATATATATATACAGACGTAGCAGTTTTCCCTAACTCTGAAGCATGATAAATTGCTGTACCGTAATATCTTACCATAGTAGACAACAAAAAACACTGAAATGTAATTGAAAAAAAACATATTTTTATAATGACTTTTCATTGACTTCTGTATTCCTCTGTGGTAAGAAATCCCACTATAGCAATGTGCATACATATACAAAAAAGGACAGTACACATTTGCCACAGTCTCGTTGCAATTTCCGCCTGAAATTGGTAGATGAAAAAGTCCTGCATACACAGCTTTTTCGTCTGCTGATTTCAGTTTTAAAACAATGGAAACCTGACAGACACCGTTATATTCAGTGGAGTCCGTCGGGCTCCACATGTAACCTCTGATAGATGAGAACAAGGAACAGCCAATGCTAGTGTGAACGTAGCGTAATTTAGGACCGAAATGTTGCAAAACCCATACAGTCTTTTTTCACTATTTTGGAGCGCTGCCTTCCTCTTTATATTTTTTTATATATGTGTAGATAGTTATATCGATGGGCATCCAAAATTTAAAAAGGTTGTCCAGGCATTTTTTTAATGCCTAAACAAGTGGGTGAGGTAAAAAAAATAACAAAACAAATCACATTCACCTGTCCCCAATGCTTCAGTGCACTCCCGACGTGTTCCGGTTAGAGATGAGCGAACACTGTACGGATCAGCCGTTCCGAACAGCACACTCCCATAGAAATGAATGGAAGCACCTGGCATGTACACTTTGCCGGCGGCCGGTCGCCGTACCAGGTGCTTGCATGCATTTCTATGGGAGCGTGCTGTTCGGAACAGCTGATCCGAACAGTGTTCGCTCATCTCTAGTTCCGGTCCTTCTGCTCCGGCGGCTTCTCACGGGTCTCACGCTCCTTTCCGCTGAAGCCACTGATAGGCCAGTCAGCAGCCTCAGAAAGCATCAGGAAGAGACCCATGATGTCACAGGTTATGACATCGCATTCCCCTCCGCCAGATGTCAGCATGGGATCGTGAAGACCAGGCTGCGCATGGAGGCACCGAAGCTCCGTAGAAAAGCGAGCGTGAATTTTTTTTTACAGCCTCCGGCTGATATAAATCTTAAGTGGGTTGTCCATTGTTGCTTGGACAACCCCTTTAATGAACAACAGGTAGACTTTATTTGCAAAATGTTTTGGTCCTGGAAACTAGGACTTTTCTAAAAAATGTTAATTTGCCATGAATTATAAAGGGAGGCCAGGTATTTTTATTTTAACATTGAAGTCAATTATGTCAGATATAAATGAAAAGTCTGACATTTCTGTTTGTTGCTATAGAAACCGTTTGTTCAATTCTTCTGATCCTCTGATGGATTAAAACAACACACTGCAATGGCAGTGTGAATATGGCCTTAGCATATCACTATTCTGCAATGTAAGTAAGTGAGGTCCAGTATGCGCCACCATTATCCATTGTATGATAGGTCTGGCACTGTATCATCACACCAATTTTGCCTTTATGAACTGAAATACTTGGGCCTTATGCACACAGAGCTTACTACAGATACATATTACGGCACCAATTACTGTAAAGATAGCTTTTATAACTATACAGGCTCTATGTACAGTGTTAGTTCTGTATCAGTAGTCACATGGATCACGTCAGCATAATAACACTTACATCTGTGCATTATTATACTCACGTGACCCAGGTGACTTCTAAGGCCCAATCCCAGACCTCACAAGTTACTGATGTCATTCAGTTGGCTGGAAAAGGCCTGAAGAGGGTGGAGACCCTTGTACTGGAGCCCAGGGGAAGTGAGTAATACTCTTTGTTATGTTTGCTCACCTGCTCTGGGCCTCCACTTATTGTACACTGGTGTGTGCCCCTGAGAAGGGGGAGTAGATAAGACATGAAATCCTCTGTGACTGGTGGATTCTGTATCTTATCTTATCATGATAGATATGATCATCAGTGTACTCAGAGGTGAGGTAAGGCCTGGGTCACATCTGCGTTCAAGCACTTTTCTAATTTTTTATGCAGAAACCGAGCGGAAATCACACGGACCCCGTTCTAAGGTAAACAATTTTTTATATGGATTAGGTTTCTGTTCGGGAGTCCCCAAGTGGATCCCCCGAACGGAAACCCATGCGCAGATGTGAAACGGGTCTGACTGCTGCAAAGAAATCTTCTACAGAAAACAGGAAGTCTCAGCAGCCGGATCAGAACTGCAGGATATTTAGGAATTTTAAATTATTTTTTTTTAATATGGATAATAATATGGGAAATTTTTATAAACCTCACCAAAAATTCCTTCAAATATTAAAAACAATAAAATCATATCATTTCCTGGCGACATATTCTCTTTAAAGGGGCTCTACCAGCAAAATCATGCTGATAGAGCCCCACATATGCATGAATAGCCTTTAAAAAGGCTATTCAGGAACCGCTAAAGTTATATTAAACTACCCCCCCCCCCCCCCCCCCGTTTTAAAATAAAACCCTAAAAAAGAATATTATCTACTTCCCGAACGTGCACGCTGGGCGGGCATTCAGGGTATGTCTTCATCTTCGTCCACGCCTCTTCTTCCTCCAATGTCCTCCGGTCCCATCTTCCTCCGGCGCTCGAGAGCGGACACTGATATAAAAAAAATGGCCTGGGCGCATGTTCAGTATCATGCGGCTTCTACTACAGCTACTGCGCATGCGCCCAGGCCATTTTTTTTATATCAGTGTCCCCTCGCGAGCGCCGGAGGAGGACTGGACTGGAGGACGTCCGAGGAAGAAGAGGTGTGGATGAAGAAGACGGCGCACCCTGAATACCCGCCCAGCGTGCACAATGCGTAAGTAGATCACATTCTTTTTTACAACTTTTAGGGTGCCTGAATAGCCTTTTTAAAGGCTATTCACGCATATGTGATTTTGCTGATAGAGCCCCTTTAATGTGCAACTGCAGTTTCCCTTTTTTTTTGCCATTGTATAGAGAGGGATTTGCTGAACATTTTTGTAATATGCTTTATTAACCTATTGCACTTTCTATTAGCAGAAAACAAGTTGTGCCTAGTAACACTCTAACTAATCAATTCTTTGGTGATACGTACAGTATTCACCCACCCTATATTGCCTGTATGCACAGTTATAGCACATGTTAAAGAGGACCTTTCATCAGATTGGGCACAGGCAGTTCTACATACTGCTGGAAAGCCGACTGCGCTGACTATCGGCTTTCCCGATCTGTGCCCCGGGTAAAGCGCTATCGGTACCGTAGCGCTTTACAGTCAGAAGGGCGTTCCTGACAGTCTGTCAGGTACGTCCTTCTCCACAGCAGTGCCTATCGTGCTGTACAGTGTGAGCGGGGAGGAACACCACCTCCCCTCCTGATAATACTCGTCTATGGACGAGCACTGTGAGGAACGGGAGGGGGCGTTCCTCCCCGCTCACACTGTACAGCGCAATAGGCGCTACTGTGGAGAAGGACGTTCTTGACTGACTGTCAGGAACCCCCTTCTGACTGTGAAGAGTTACGGTACCGGGACCGATAGCACTTTACCCGGGGCACAGATCGGGAAAGCTGAATTCAGCGCACTGTCAGCTTTTCAGCAGTATATGGAACTGCCTGTGCCCACTCTGATGAAAGGTCCTCTTTAAAGGGGGATGGTCACTTTAAATTGGTGTATCTCTGGGTTTTGTACTACCTAAGGCCGGGGCCCCACGGAACGTAAACGGAGACGCTGCTGGAAAAATTGCGGCGTTGTACAGTGCAAGCAGAGGGCATGGGATTCATGCCCACTTTGCGGAAAAAAACGCAGTGCGGACACGCTGCGATTTGCAAAGCCGTTGCGGCTTTGCAAATCGCAGCCTGTCAATTATATCTATAGAAACGCCGGCGGAGGAGGCGTTAGAAAAGCGAGGAGCTGACCTGTGTCAGACGCGATGTAGACGCGATGTACAAGCCAGGAGCCAGCGGTAGCGGCGAAGCGAGGAGCTGACACAGGTCAGCTCCTCGCTTCAGCCGCATGTGTCAGCGAGAGAGACACGCAGCGCCGAAGCGAGCACGCGAGCAGCTTCAGCCGCATGTGTCAGGGAGAGAGGCGGGCAGCGGCGAAGCGAGGAGCTGACCTGTGTCAGCTCCTTCCTTCAGCCGCATGTGTCAGCGAGAGAGGCGGGCAGAGAGCGGCGAGGGAGCGGAGGAGAAGGTAAGTTTAATGTGGAGGTGGAACGTGAATCTGGGGGCAGATGAAGGAGAGGACGGCATGACACTGGGGGCAGAGATATGGGGACATGAATCTGGGGGCAGAGATGGAGAGGACATGAATCTGGGGGCAGAGATGGAGGGACATGAATCTGGGGGAAGAGATGGGGGACATGAATCTGGGGGCAGAGATGGAGGGACATGAATCTGGGGGCAGAGATGGGGGACATGAATCTGGGGGCAGAGATGGGGGACATGAATCTGGGGGCAGAGATGGAGGGACAGGAATCTGGGGGCAGAGATGGGGGACATGAATCTGGGGGCAGATATGGAGGGACATGAATCTGGGGGCAGAGATGTGGGGACATGAATCTGGGGGCAGAGATGGGGGACATGAATCTGGGGGCAGAGATGGAGGGACATGAATCTGGGGGCAGAGATGGGGGACATGAATCTGGGGGCAGAGATGGAGGGACAGGAATCTGGGGGCAGAAATGTGGGACATGAATCTGGGGGCAGAGATGTGGGGACATGAATCTGGGGGCAGAGATGGAGAGGACATGAATCTGGGGGCAGAGATGGAGGGACATGAATCTGGGGGAAGAGATGGGGGACATGAATCTGGGGGCAGAGATGGAGGGACATGAATCTGGGGGCAGAGATGGGGGACATGAATCTGGGGGAAGAGATGGGGGACATGAATCTGGGGGCAGAGATGGAGGGACAGGAATCTGGGGGCAGAGATGTGGGGACATGAATCTGGGGGCAGATATGGAGGGACATGAATCTGGGGGCAGAGATGTGGGGACATGAATCTGGGGGCAGAGATGGGGGACATGAATCTGGGGGCAGAGATGGAGGGACATGAATCTGGGGGCAGAGATGGGGGACATGAATCTGGGGGCAGAGATGGAGGGACAGGAATCTGGGGGCAGAAATGTGGGACATGAATCTGGGGGCAGAGATGTGGGGACATGAATCTGGGGGCAGAGATGGAGGGACATGAATCTGGGGGCAGAGATGGGGGACATGAATCTGGGGGCAGAGATGGAGAGGACAGGAATCTGGGGGCAGAGATGGGGGACATAAATCTGGGGGCAGAGATGGAGGGATATGAATCTGGGGGCAGAGATGGAAGAGGGACATGAAACTGGGGGCAGATGAAGGGTGTATATGAAACTGGGGGAGAGATAGAGGGGGGACATATAATTTACGGGTGACTGTAGGAGGATTATACTGTGTGCGGGCACATGAAAAATTAACAAGTGGGCGGAGTCAACACAAAAGTGGGTGGGGCTAAATTTGCATTTTGTCCCTCTTTCAGTTATTCATAAGTTGGGAGGTATGCATGCAGATTAGCTTCTTTTTAGCCACCTGTTAGATTAATAAAAGCCAAATAAGATCATTGAAAAATTATATAAAACTAATAATTTATTACTGTTTTCCGTGGTCGCTACTGGTTCATACTTTGCAATGATAATGCATATTGGCAAACCTACAAATAGGCTCCTATCCCTACTCATTACTATTATTGAATCCTGCAATGTCCTCCAGCAGTGGATCACTTGCTGATCTCAGAAGAAGCCACTAGGTGGTGCTAGTAAGCAAACCTGAATAAAGTTAGAGACAATCTTTTATTATTATTATTATTATGCTTACTTGTATAGCGCCATCATATTCCCATATAGGGCTCACAATCTACATTCCCTATCATAGTTACATAGTTACATAGTAGATGAGGTTGGATAAAGACATCAGTCCATCAAGTCCAACCTATAACCCTACAATCCCCTACAGTGTTGATCCAGGGGAAGGCAAAAAAAACCCATGAGGCTCATGCCAATTGCCCTATTTCAAGGGAAAAAATTCCTTCCCGACTCCAAATCTGGCAGTCAGTATAAAACCCTGGATCAACGTGTCCTTAAAATCTAGAGACCATAACCCGTTATATTTTTCTCTTCAAGAAAGGCATCCAGGCCCACTTTGAACTTGTTCAGTGAATCCTCCATCACCACTTCCTGGGGCAGAGAGTCCCAGAGCCTCGCTGTTCTTACTGTGAAGAATCCCCTTCTATGTTTCTGGTGAAACCTTCTCTCCTCCATACGTAGTGGATCTCCTCTTGTCACTGTCACTGGCTTAGGAGTAAAAAGATTCTTAGAAAGTTCTTTGTATTGTCCCTTCATGTATTTGCACATTGTTATTAGATCTCCCCGTAGACGTCTTTTCTCTAAACTCAATAACCCCAAGTTTGTTAATCTATCATTGTACTCCAGTCCCCCCATTCCCCTAATCATTTTGGTTGCCTGTCTTTGCACTTTTTCAAGTTCACTTATGTCTTTCTTGTATATCGGGGCCCAAAATTGCGCACAATATTCTAAGTGTGGCCGTTCCAATGATTTGTATAGAGGCATAACTATGTTCTTGTCATGAGAATCTAGACCTCTTTTGATGCATCCCATAATCTTATTTGCCTTGGCAGCAGCTGACACTGGTCATTAAAGGTAAGCTTGCTGTCCACCAAAATCCCTAAGTCTTTTTCATTGACAGTCTTACCCAGTAATTTACTATTTAGTACATAGTCATACATTTTATTACGTCGCCCAAAGTGCATTACTTTACATTTGTCAACATTAACCCCTTCCCGCCGATGGCATTTTTTGATTTTCGTTTTTCGTTTTTGACTCCCCTCCTTCTAAACCCCATAACTTTTCTATTTCTCCGCTCCCAGAGTCATATGAGGTCTTAATTTTTGCGGGACAATTTTTTCTTCATGATGCCACTATTAATTATTCTGTATAATGTACTGGGAAGCAGGAAAAAAATTCAGAATGGGGTGGATTTGAAGAAAAAATGCATTTCTGCGACTTTCTTACGGGCTTTGGTTTTACGGCGTTCACTGTGCAGCCGAAATGACATGTCCCCTGTATTCTGTGTTTCGGTACGGTTCCAGGGATACCAAATTTATATGGTTTTATTTACATTTTGACCCCTAAAAAAAATTCTAAAACGGTGTTAAAAAATTTTTTTTCTAAAAGTCGCCATATTCCGACGGCCGTAACTTTTTTATACATAGGTGTACGGGGATGCATAGGGCGTCTTTTTTTGCGGGGCCGGGTGTACTTTTTAGTTCTACCATTTTCGGGAAATGTTATTGCTTTGATCACTTTTTATTCAAATTTTTATCAGAATTAAAACAGTGAAAAAACGGCGGTTTGGCACTTTTGACTATTTTTCCTGCTACGGCGTTTACCGAACAGGAAAAATATTTTTATAGATTTGTAGAGCGGGCGATTTCGGACGCGGGGATACCTAACATGTATATGTTTCACAGTTTTTAACTACTTTTATATGTGTTCTAGGGAAAGGGGGGTGATTTGAACTTTTAATACTTTTTATATTTTTTTATATTTTTTTTTTACTTTTTTTTTTATTTTTTTTTTGCATTTATTAGACCCCCTAGGGGTGTTGAACCCCAGGGGGTCTGATCACTAATGCAATGCATTACAATGCTAATGCATTGCAATGCATTGCAAAAAATCATCATCTCTTTTGCAGGCTGTATACACCAGCCTGCAAAAGAGAGAATTTGCAGACTGGCTGGGAGCCCTTAACAAGGCTCCCGGCTGTCATGGCAACGGGGGGTCGGCCCTGGAGCATGCTCCAGGAGCCGGCGATCCTTGCCAAAATGGCGGCGCCCATGCGCCGCCGGGAAGATGGCGCCTCCGGCGCCTTTGACAGCAGCGCCGGAGGGGTTAATGCCTCCGATCGGTCCGTGAACCGATCGGAGGCATCAGAGCTGGTTGTCTACTGCTTAAAGCAGTAGACACCCGGCGGCTATGACGGCCACCCGGCTCCCGGGCGGTCGCCATAGTTACAGACCCGACACGCGCCGTACTATTACGGCGCATGTCGGGAAGGGGTTAAACTTCATTTGCCAAGTCTCCGCCCATGCTTCCAGTTTCCTTAGATCCCCTGTAATATTCTACTATCCTCCTCATTATTGATTACCCTACAAAGTTTAGTATCATCTGCAAATATGGACACCCTGCTTTGTAAACCCTTTACCAGGTCATTAATAAAGATATTAAACAGGAAAGGACCTAATACTGACCCCTGCGGCACCCCACTGGTGACTGTGGCCCAGTCTGAATATTTACCATTAACAAGTACCCTCTGTTTCCTATCAGTGAGCCAGTTGCTAACCCAAATGCATATGTTTTCCCCCAGTCCCAACATTCTCATTTTGCATACCAACCGTTTATGTGGAACCGTATCAAAAGCCTTTGAAAAGTCCAGATACACCACGTCTACTGCATTACCCATGTCCAGTCTTGAACTGACCTCCTCATAGAAGCTGATCAGATTAGTCTGACAGGACCGATTCCTCATAAACCCATGCTGATTTGGTGTTATAAGATTATTTACATTGAGATACTCCAGGATAGCATCTCTTAGAAAGCCCTCAAATATCTTTCCCACCACAGAAGTTAAACTTACTGGCCTATAGTTTCCAGGTTCCCTTTTACACCCCTTTTTGAAAATTGGCACCACATTTGCTATTCGCCAATCCTGTGGAACAGACCCAGTCATTACTGAATCCTTAAATATTAGATACAAGGGTCTATCTATGACCATGCTTAATTCCCTCAGAACTCGGGGGTGTATACCATCTGGACCGGGCGATTTCTCTATTTTAGTGTTTTGCAGGCGGCGCTGCACTTCTTCCTGGGTTAAGCAGGTGACATTTAATTGAGAATTTACATTACCCCTAATCATGTTGTTGGCCAATGGATTTTCTTGTGTAAACACTGTAGAGAAGAAGGCATTTAAAACTTGTGCTTTTTCCTCATCCTCCTCCACCATTACACCCAGATTATTTTTGAGAGTGCCCACATTGTCAGTTTTTATTCTCTTATTATTTATGTAATTGAAGAATAATTTTGGATTACTTTTACTTTCCTTGGCAATTTTTCTCTCAGCCTCAATCTTCGCCTCCTTTATTTGTTTTTTGCACAATTTATTTTTCTCCTTATAGTTTTTTAATGCTGTGTCGCTACTTTCTTGTTTTAGTACTTTAAATGCTTCCTTTTTATCCCTCATTGCATTCTGTACTGTTTTAGTTAGCCATATTGGTTTTCTATGATTTGTGGCCCGCTTATTCCCATAGGGTATGTGTTTTCTAGTGGTCTTATTTAGTATATTTTTGAAGATGTCCCATTTAGTTTGTGTTCCCGTCACGTTGAGGACATTGTCCCAGTTTATGCTGCTAAGCTCCTCTCTCAGCTGGTTAAAATTTGCCTTCCTGAAGTTTAGTGTTTTTGTACCCCCTCTAATGAACGTCTTCTTAATGTGTACAAGAAAACTTATTATGTTATGGTCACTATTACCCAGATGTCCCCCAACCTCCACTTTTGATAATGTGTCAGGTTCATTTGTTAAAATTAGGTCTAAAAGTGCCTGGCCTCTTGTTGGGTCCTGCACTAGTTGCGATAGGTAATTGTCTTTTATTACTGACAAGAACCTGTTCCCTTTGTTGGATCTGCAGGTTTCTGCCTCCCAGTTGATATCAGGGTAGTTGAAATCCCCCATAATAATGACTTTATTATGCTTTGCGGCCTCATCTATTTGTTTTATTAGTATATTTTCAGCTTCTTCCGTTATATTTGGAGATTTATAACAAACCCCTATCAGTATTTTATTATTATTTGTTCCTCCCGTAATCTCCACCCATAAGGACTCCACATAATCATTTTCCTCCCAGATGTCCTCACGCAGGACTGGCTTAAGGCCGGTTTTTACGTATAAGCAAACCCCTCCCCCTTTCTTATTTGTACGCTCCTTTCTAAACATACTGTACCCTTGTATATTTACAGCCCAGTCATAGCTAGAGTCCAGCCATGTCTCACTTACCCCCACCATGTCATAATTGTCTTCCAACATCATCACTTCTAGTTCCTCCATCTTGTTAGTAAGACTTCGGGCATTTGTATACATACTTTTCATAGATTTATCTTCCCTACTCTTCCACTGCCTACTGACTGCTCTAACCCGACCCCCTGATCCACCCCCAGTTACAGTATGTAGCCCTCTTTCCATTTCTACACTATCTTGCCCTCTACATCTGTTACCCTCCCCCCCAGTACCTAGTTTAAACACTCCTCCAACCGTCTAGCCATCTTCTCCCCCAGCACAGCTGCACCCTCCCCATTGAGATGCAGCCCGTCCCTAGCATAGAACCTGTAGCCCACAGCAAAGTCGGCCCAGTTCTCCAGGAACCCAAACCCCTCCTTCCTACACCAACTCTTGAGCCACTTGTTTACCTCCCTAATCTCCCGCTGCCTTTCCTGTGTGGCTCGTGGAACAGGCAGTATTTCTGAGAATACTACCCTGGAGGTCCTTGCCTTCAACTTGCTCCCTAAATCCCTGAAATCATTTTTAAGGACCTTCTACCTACCGCTAACTTTGTCATTTGTGCCAACGTGCACCATGACTGCTGGATCCACACCAGCCCCACCCAGTAATCTGTCAACCCGATCCGCGATATGTTGAACTCGAGCGCCAGGAAGGCAACACACCGTGCGACGATCCCGGTCTTTGTGACAGATTGCCCTATCTGTTCCCCTAATAATTGAATCTCCCACTACCAGCACCTGTCTAGTCTTCTCTGCGCTCCTATCCCCCTTCTTACTGGAGCAGACATTCCCCTGGCTTTCAGAGGAAGTATCATGCTGCAGCAATGTTACCCCTGTACTAACATTCCCCTCATCTGCCAATTTAGCAAACTTGTTGGGGTGTGCCAGTTCAGGACTAACCTCCCTGGAACTCTTCCCTCTACCCCGCTGGTTTCTAACTGTCACCCAGCTAGCTGCCTCAAGTTCCTGCACCTCCATGCTACCATCCCCCTCTGCACTTGCCCCAATGAGATGTTGCTCTGTGAGCATCAAACTCCTTTCCAAGTTACCAATGGATCGCAGTGTTTCAATTCGCCCATTTAGATCCATGATCTGGGCTTCAAAATGTGCAATGTGCTTGCATCTTTCACAACAGTATGCCCCCTCAAGCGGCTGCTCAAGCAGAGCATACATGTTGCAAGATGCACACTGGACAGCATTGGTAAGTATGGAGTTCATCTTACCTAATGGGGAATATTACAGCAAAACAGACAAATTCAAATAAAAAATAAAAGGGTTTTCCCTGTAAAGTCCCTGAATCTAAAGTCACTTAATATTAAGTCACACTTAGACCAAACCACACTTAGGAACAAACCACACTCGCTTAATACTTAGCTTTTTTATAGCTGCTCCAAGTAGGCCAGAAAGCTGCCACTGATCCCACTGATTCTCTGGTTGAAAAGGTATTCCTTTGGATAATTTTAGTGATTTCAAAACATATTTCTGCAGATAAACCCCTGATAAAGGAGTCCGCTCCTAGGAAACCTCTAATACCATTCCTACTGCACACAGGCTTGGTTTAGAACAAGGTATAACATTGTAGAAGTCTTGTCCAGTGTTATATTTGGCACTGATACATTTATTGATTTGTAAAGTATCATAGAGCAGCCGAAATGATTTTTCTATTATTTATTTTGCTTACTTATATAGTGCCCTTATGCTGCACAGCACATTGCAAAAATTGGTTTCATTGTAAAATTGACAGGTCTTGTGGTTACTGTGCTATGGGGAAACCCAGATCAGAAATCAAGGAATCCCACAGCCCCTTGGAGTCATGGTTTAGAAATAGGGCAATAATTTCTGTTTCAGTTAAAACATTTGCAGAAGTCTGGAAAATCCCTTTATTCAGCAAGCTCATTCTAAAGCAGGCGTAGGGAACCTTTGGCTCTCCAGCTGCTGTGAAACTACAACTCCCAGCATGCTCCATTCACTTCTATGGCAGTTCCAAGAATAGCAGAGCAAGTATGCATGCTGGGAGTTGTAGTTTTGCAACAGCTGGAGAGCCGTACGTTCCCTACTCCTGTTCTAAAGGAATAAAGGTGTATTCAGCTGGTGTGGCTGGGTGTGGTGAAAACCAATTTAGGGATAGTTCACATGGGGCAAGAGGGGGCAGATTTCGGAGCAGAATCCACCTCAAAATCCACCCCCTCATAATAGAGGTCTATGTAGACCGCTAGCGATGTTTTTTCCGCTAGCTGTTTGTTCCTGCCAGCGGAAAAAAGAAGCGAGCTGCCCTTTCTTGAGACAGAGGCCGCGGCGGAAATCACCGCGGCACGTCCACATCAAGACAATCCCTCTGGACTAGGCCCATTCATTTCAGCCTACTCCGGAGCGGGAAGCTGCGACTGTCGGAAGTCGCGGCTAGCCGAGGCTGGCGCATTTTGGTCCTGATTCTGACGTGCTTTCCGCGTCAAAATCAGGACCAAAATAAGCGGTCACTAGTATCGTGTGAACTAGCACTTAGACAAAAACACATGCAATTTTTTCACAAGTTTGTTTTTGTTCATGCAGCTTTAAAGGGGCTCTATCAGCAAAATCATGCTGATAGAGCAGCACATATGCGTGAATAGCCTTTAAAAAGGCTATTCAGGCACCAATAAAGTTATATTAAACTACCCCCCCTTTTTAAAATAATACCCTAAAAAAGAATGTGCTCTACTTACGGAACGTGCACCCTGGGCGGGCATTCAGGGTGTGTCTTCATCTTCTTCCCCGCCTCTTCTTCCTCCAATGTCCTCGGGTCCGTCCTCCTCCAGCGCTTGTTCGCGGACACTGAAAAAAAAAAAATAGCCTGGGCGCATGCGCAGTAGCCGTAGTAGAAGCCGCGTGCTACTGCGCATGCGCCCAAGCTTTTTTTTTTTTATCAGTGTCCGCGAGCAAGCGCCGGAGGAAGACAGGACCCGAGGACATCGGAGGAAGAAGAGGCGGGGAAGAAGATGAAGACACACCCTGAATGCCCGCCCAGAGTGCACGATCCGTAAGTAGAGCACTTTCTTTTTTAGGTTATTATTTTAAAACGGGGTGGGGGGTAGTTTAATATAAATTTACCGGTACCTGAATAGCCTTTTTAAAGGCTATTTACGCATATGTGGGGCTCTGTCAGCATGATTTTGCTGATAGAGCCCCTTTAAACGCACTACCAAACACTTGGCAGCTTCATGCAAATCCATATGTAGCACCAAAGTCTATGCAATGAAGGGGACGCCTGTACTTTGTAATATCCAGACTATGGCCACTGTCACTTTGTGACATAGAAATACCATCTGTATATATCACTGTACTAAACAAGAGCCTAAAATCCACAGCTCATCTTCACTGCAGCCTGCCACTGGCCCTTGGAAATACATCCTTGAAATAACTAAAATGAGTTTGACAAGTTTGGACTTGGCCAGGCCTGAATACGTACCTGTTCAGACTTGTCTGATTCCAGTAAAATGTCTCCTTTGGTGTGCTTCATATATTCTGAATCTCCTTTCTTTAGACTCCAGGGCTGACATTGCATTCTGTATATAAGAGAACTTACTGTACATCATTGTAACATCTTGGGAACGCTTCACAATTCTTTGTTTTATCCTCAGTGGTTTATAGATAAGTCTACTTTTTACTTTTCAGCTCAGATTGGCATAATCTTTGGACAGAAAACCCTCGACCATGTGCTTAACCTTTGCCGTGGAAAGTACGATTTCCTGGAGCGTCTTCCCGAGTCATTGATATTATACATCTTGACTTTCCTGGACTTGGAGGACATTGCACAACTCTCCCAAGTGTCTCATAGATTTCAGAAGGTAAATGTAAAGGTGAATTATAAGCAAATAGATGAAGCACATTTAGCAGTTTTTAAGGTGCATCTGTTTGGGTGTATTCACACAGTCTGGTCATACTAGGGGAAATCCACGGAATTTAAAGGGGCTCTATCATTGGAAAAAGTCATTTTTAACTAATCACATCCTTGCATAGGCTTTAGAAAGGTTATTCCACACCTACCTTTAGTATGTAGATTGCCTCAGTGGTTTCTGAATAAGTCCGTTTTTATTCATATACTAATTAGACTGGTGCACGATGCATCGTGCACCTCCTTTGCTATTGTTTCCTATGGGTGTATACAGTGCAGGCTGCTGATGATGATGACTCAGCTTCCTGTTTGCACACACACATAGGAGATAATAGCAGAGAGCAGTGCTGCTGGGAACTTCCTGTGCTGGCTGGAAGCTCATTAGCATATGAATAAAACGGACTTATTCAGAAACCACTGAGGCAATCTATATACTAAAGGTAGGTGTGGAATAGCCTTTCTAAAGGCTATGCAAGGATGTGATTAGTTCAAAATGACTTTTCCCAGTGATAGAGCCCCTTTAAGAGGTGTATATTTTAGTGAATTAGACACATCTCCTGTATACTCCACCACCTTAAAATGAGTCTATCATTCAATATACCTATTTTTTTTTTTAACTAAACACATGGTGAAATAGCCTATAGAAAAGCTATTCTAGTTCTACCCTTCTTCTTCTTCTTTTCTCTCTCCCATCCGTTTTTGATTTTGTTAGTTTTTTTAGGTTATGCTAATGAAGCTCACGGAGCACAGGGGGCGTTCCCCTTTTGCTCTGAGCACAGCAGCATCATATCCTGCATGCTGCCTCCTAGCCCTTTCTTTCACGGCCCTCTCTATGCAAATGACAGCTCCTCCTCCTCCTCTTCGCTGCTTCAGCAGCAGCAAGTGTCTCAGTGAGTGTACTACAACTGAGTAGCACAATGAGAGAAAATGCTCTAGAATTGCTATTTCAAGGGGAGTATATGCCTTTTCCCACTAAAGAGATTTATGGCAAATCCAAAAGATATGCCATAAGTGTCTGATAGTGCAGGTCCCACTCTGGGACTCACACCTGTGTCTAAAAGGAACCCCTCCGGCCTCTGTGCCGCAACCTTGCTGTGGTTGGGATTTACAGAAGCTCTGAGCTATGCTGTTTCTGTAACTACCATAGAATTGGATGGAAGTAATAGAAACCAAGTAAGTCACTGTTCTACGCTGTTTCCGTAACTTCCATACACTTCTATAGGGAAGCAGTATAACTCAGAGGGCTGTGATGCTTTTGTAAACCTGACAGTCAAGTACATTGTTTGCAATAATATCGCAATGAAGTGAAGGCCAGGGCATGAAGGCTGGGGGTTTCATTTTAGAGATAGGTGCAAATCCGAGAGGTGGAATGTCTATCAGACATTTATGATTAATGCATTTTTTTAATATTTTTTATTTTCCATCCCATCATATATTTAAAAAACACACACTCATTCAGTTTACATTACAAACAGGATTTCAATCAAATAATATAAGAAAAAACTTCTATAGATTATCCCTCTGAACCGTCAGTACATCCGCTACTTACCATAGATGATGTCACAGCTTATCCCCTCCCTATACAGAGCATTTCTAGAAAACTCTTCTGCAGACCTGAGTGAGTGGGCTCCAGACTATTGCTGCCTATGTCGTGAACCTGATGTATATAAAGCATATCACGAAATGTTAACAGAGGACTCAGGCAGGATGGCAGCGAATATTATCAAGTGCAAAAAATTGAATAAAAAATCTAAAAATATAAAACAAGTTATAAATATTGATATATTTGACAGATCTGATATTAATCAATAATATACAAAATTGGTGACACATTCCCATTAAATAAGTAGAAGGGTGCCAATGCCCATTTAATTTGATTCTTCTTTTATACAGGCATTTGACACCTTTCTACCCATTGAGCACTTGCATATTTCAGGTATTGTATTGATCTGATGAAGGGGAATGTTCCCCCGAAATGTGTTACCAATTGTGACAGTACAGTAAATAAAGAATTAGTCTTCACATGAAGTTTGGAGTCTGTAAAGATCGTCCTCCACTACAGCGCCGCTATTGGCGTCCTTCTTCACCACTATCTTGTAACACTGATGACATTTGCCTGATCCGCATTACCAGCTTCACTTCATACTCTGAGGGTACTTATAAGAACTATGTTAGACACTGAAAAGCTCTTGAAGTATTGCATGTGGAATTTTCTTGTAAAAGTAAAACTTAAAGGGGTTTTCCAGGCAGACTGGAAAACCCAGAGGGGGCAAGGGGAAATAAATAATACGATAATAATAATAATAATAATAATAATAATTAATAATAAATAGTAATGTTCACCTGCTCCCACTCCTCCCTTCTTGCATCAGGTCCCCTGTTTCAACCCTGTTTCATCCCGTCTAAATTATCCAGATGTTCCAGTCTATTAATAAATCACGTGCACGCCCATGTGCCGGAATGTAAGTCTAGATCAGGAACTGGCCAGAAAACTGACGTGAATTTTAACTAATATGTCCCCAGCCAGCCACCTCTCTGCCCACATTCGCAGAAAGTGACGAGTGAGATGCAGAATAGGGAATGTGGTACATCTGCGCCAGAAAACTGGTGTGGCTGTGTTAATAAATTCCCCCCTAAGGACATTATAGTGTTACTTGTCGTTTAAATTAAGGTTAATTTAGATGGCCATATTTTTTAGCCATACACACAAACTGCACATGGACTCATAGTAGTTTTACTGGTCACACAACCATTTTACCACACAGGAGGCATGGGAAAATAATCGCAGCTCACACTATTACTGTTCGTATTGCCGAAGAAATCGTCTATTTGTCATGTAACCACTTTATAGTCACAGCACAGTTATTAGGCATCTGCCTTGTGATGAGCTGTGTACCTATGTCCATCACATGACCGTAGTCTGTACATCACATGACCATGGACTGATTTTTATCCACTGGAAGTAAGTAGAATGACAACAAGCAGAGATCTAGAAAACCATGAATAACTGGTACAGAAAATATTTGGAAATTGTACAACTTTTTATTATACAAAGGGAGCATTCACACTACCGTCTGTGACCGACAGGTAGTGTCCACTCCTAGTGTCCGTTCAAAATCTCGCACGGATATTAGGAGCGGACACTAGCTGTGTTCGTGACACTTGTCATTCATTAAAATGGCGATCGGGTGCGTTCTTTTGCACTCCGTGCCTGTCCTTCACTGTCCGCATGTAAAGATGTCTGACTTTTCAAGTGGACAGCAAAACCCGACATGTAGGTTTTTTCTGTCCGCTTGAAAAGTCGGACATCTTTACAAACGGACAGTGAACGACAGGCACGGAGTGCAAAAGAATGCACCCGATCGCCATTTAAATGAATGACAAGTGTCACGGACACAGCTAGTGTCCGCTCCTAATGTCCGTGCAAGATTTTGAACAGACACTAGGAGCGGACACTACCTGTCGGACAATGACGGTAGTGTGAACGCCCCCAAAGAGTAACATTTTTCTCTCTATATTGATCTGAAAGTGGCCACTCCCTTTCCAACATCTGCTCTAATAGTGCGGCAAATGTATGTTGGGTATTTAAATATGACAGACATTCAGAATCTGAGTGGCCGCCATAGCCACCGGGTCCCTACTGTATTATGCAGTGAAGACCTGGCGCTAATGCCCACAATCAGTACCAGCAGGATAAAGGCATCACCATTTTGGGAAGGATCGCTAGCTTGTCTGGCATTATGTTCTAATACAGGCTACTCTATGCATCTGTAATAGAACTGACATCATTTTGCAATGCATTAGTTATTTACCATTGTCCCGTGGTGGTTCAAGACCCCTAGGAAATCAAATAAATACAGTAAAAAAAATAAATAAAAGGAATTAAAATCGCCCTCCTTTCTTTATAACACATATAAAACTTAAAAAAATACTATACAGGGATCACAGTGAAACCACTGCACAGATACACCAGGGGATGCGCGCCTCAAAGCCACAAGTCCGATAATATGGTTAGCCACAATTGGTTTATTGATAACGCGTTTCGGAGCTATTCGCTTTTTTGCAAAAAACGTGACTCCTTCCTCAGATTTAACAAAAACATGAACAATACTGAAAATTAATAAAAAGAAGAAGAAAAGAAGATGTGTGCCATTACGCCATCGGTTTGTTCATTTTGTTTTTGTCCGTTGTATGGTATATTTGAAAAACTTTAATAAAATCTGATTAAACAAAAAAATTACAGGTGTCAGAATATCACGACTCCAAGAATTTAGAGCTTTTTAAGGGGTTAAAACGTAAATAAAACTTTATAAATATGGTATCCCAGAAATTGTATCGACCCATAGAATACAAGTGAAATGTCACTTTGGCTGCACAGTGAATGCCGTGAAAATGTCACACAAACTGTGTTTTTCTCCATTTCCACCCCATCCAGTTTTCTTACCAGTTTCCCAGTACACTGTACAGAATATTAAATTGCAACATTATGAAGAACAATTTGTCCTGCAAATATTAAAGGGACGCTATCATTAAAATTAAAGTCTATTCCTCTCCGTTCGGTATAAATCCCAGTTTTCGTCGGTATGCAAATGAGTTCTCTCACAGCACTGGGGGCGGGCCCCAGCGCTCAAACAACAGCGTTCTTCACACGTCTTCTTCCAGTGCAGTATTGTAAACGGCCATTTTCTTGTGGCCTGTGGGCATGCGCAGTCGGCTCTGCCCGAGGCCTAGAAGTTTGAAGCCTGCACCAGAAGAAGACGCGTGAAGAGGTCGGCGCTGGAGAGTTCTCTCGCAGCATTGGGACGCTCCCAGTGCTGTTTGAGCGCTGGGGCCCGCCCCCAGTGCTGCGAGAGAACTCATTTGCATATCGACGAAAACTGGGATTTATACCGAACGGCGGCGCGGAGAAGACATCTAAAGGTAGGAGAAGAATAGCCTTTCTTAAGGCTATTCCAACTTGTTAGACAGAAAAAATTGAGTTTAATGATAGGATCCCTTTAAGCTTTCACATAGCTCTTATGGGGTTTGGAGAACAAGGAGTCAAAAACAAAAATCGGCTAGAAGAGGTTAAAGGCATTTGGGTCGTATAAGGCTACATGTACACGTAAAAATGTATGTTGCATATTTTCCACACCAGAACCTGCATTAAATTCCGCATACAGATTTTGTCTTGTATCTGTCATTGGTTTTGTTATAGTTTCACCACTGTTATTGGAATAGATAAAATCCACACTGCAATGGTCAGTACACACGTGAACAAAGGGGTGGATTTTGACAGCGGATTTCGCTTTAAAATCCGCCCCTTTACAATGGTGGTCTATGCAGACGGCCGGGTTTCTTTTTTCCACTAGCGGCGGGCTGCTGCTAGCAGAGAAAAGAAGCGACATGTCCTTTCTTCAGGCGGAAGCTGCGGCGCGCTGGACTGTGGCTTCCGCCTAGCGGTAGTACCCTCCTGTGTTTGCTCCTTCATTTGAGCCAACATGTGAGGGGAAAGCCGCGACCGCGATGGTCGCGGCAGGCGGGTTTTGACCAGAGAGAGACGCGGCTCGCCCTGTCTCTCTGTGTCAAAACCTGTGCGGACCCCCGAACATGTTAACTAACCCTAAATCTGCACAAAGTATTGACATGCTGCTGGTTTTAAAATTCACATTATGTGTCAATTTCCAAATTAACATAATACAATTACAAAAATTTGCATGTTATCTGCACCTTGTTCATGTTCCCCTGAAGGGTTCAGAAAATGCAAATTATTTATCATCTACCCTTGCACTATTTACTTCAATGGGTGCACCAGAAATAGGTGTCGGATATCCTCTGTACTGTCAGGAGGGCGGTGTCAGGCGGGGGATAGTGTGATTCAGAGCTCCAATCAGAGGCAGCCACTGTCAGAGCTCAGAGTCACACCCCCTTGTCTGACTGACACCGCCCTCCTCACACTACACATACAATATTCTTAATTGTAAAATGTAATTCAAAATAATTAATCCTTTTATTTTAAAGCTGAAGTTGATAACTTCTCCTACACCAATCAAAATTGCTCCCAATTCCAACTCCAGAGCCCTGGGTGGAGGAGTCAGCTCTCTGCCCCAGGGGCATAACTTGAGGGGAAGCAGACGGAGTAGTGGCACCAGGCCCAAGAGCCTGAGGGGGCCCATAAGCACTGGCATCAGTACTGAGATTGCAGCTTCCATCTGGGCCATAAGACAAGGAGGCCCACAGATTACCCTAACCACACTAAGGTGGATTAAACTCCTTAGCACCCGTAACCATCACAGTTAAGAATTCACTGTAGGGATGAGGTAGGGGGCCCGGACAAAAGATTGCATTGGGGCCCACAAGTCTCTAGTTACGCTACTGCTCTGCCCCCACCAGATAGTGACATGCCAGGGAGATTTTGTGCCCTGATACCATGCTAATACCATGATAATTACTTATTCTTATTGTTGGCCAGCAGAGGGCGCAACATACCACATATTGTATTTGTAGCTTATTCGCTTCTTGTATGTTACCTGATTCGGGGTTATTCAAGGTAATGTGATGACTGGTTGCAGTGTTGACCTCTATTGCACCAGCCTAAACTTTTATGTCTGTATCAGCAGGGGGCAATGTACACCCAAATTAAAATACAGGTTGGCAGAAGTTTTTTGGCTCAGAAAATGGTGAAAAGATTAATCAAATCCTCCTATAGCTCAGACGCTCATGAGATCACATGGTTTGGTCCTGGTCAGAACCTGAAAGGGCTTTGGCGTAAATGACTGGCTTTCTTCTCACTGTTCACCTAGATTTCTTCTTTAGCAACCAGCCACATGCACATAGGTGGGACACACCAGCCAAAAAGACCGCAAATGTGGAAAGAGTTGGTGGGTAACATGTAAGTGTGTGTGTGTCACTTGGGCTAGGGGGGAGTTCTCTTATTTGTATGCCAGCCTTAAAGGGATTGTACCATTACAAACACTGGATAGGTAATAGGTGTCAGATCTGAAGAGTGGCAGCTCAAAAGTCCGTCTGCATCCTCCATGTGCATGCGCAGAAAAATACATGCAGCGGAAATGCTGTGATTTCCAAAACCCTCATGTTTTTGGAAATCGCAGGATGTCAGTTATACCAATATTATATGAAACACCCCAGTAGTTTCCCTAATGTATAATTGGAACTGAGTTTTCCTCTGCAGACTTTCTGTGAAAAGCGCTGCAGGAAAAACCATGATGCTTTTTCTCTGCAGTTTTTCCTGCAGAGCTTTTTTGTTGCAGCGTGCTACGTGGGACCTTAGCCTAAAGAGGTTTCCTGTGACTTAAAGGGTGATGGTATCTTTAGGGTAGGCCATCGGTATTAGATCAATAGGAATTCAACACCCTCCACACGTACTGATCAGAACAGTGAAAGAGTGGCTATATTGGGTGAGTGCTGCAGCCTCCTTATTACCAGGAACAGCATTGTATAGTGGCTGTACTTGGTACTGCAGGTAGCTCAGTTCAACTTACCAAAAAAGGTACTTAGCAAACTGCAGTACCAGGTACAGCCACTATGAGAAGGATGGTGCTGTGTCTGTTAAATAAAGCCACAGCGCTCATCTCTGGTGTCAGGAGTCAGAGGGAAATGGTAACACCTATTTGTTACTTTATTCAAACATTTTCAGGAGGAGTAACAGAGGAACGGCACAATGCAGATGTCTATGAAATGGAAATGCAGACATTTACTAAAACTGACATTTCAGAAAAAGTCATTTTTGTGTATACTTTTGCACTTTTATTATACAGGTGTAATTTACAAAGAATCTAGATGCCATCTAACACTACATCATACTTTGGCTATGGTTATACATGTATATCAGGTCTTTGTGGGTGGTCTCCTACCTGGTGCTGTCAGTCATACTTGCTGACAGATCCTCTTAATAGACTGTTGATATCAGGAAATTGTCTTTAGCTATTATTGATGCTTTTTATACTAGGATATAATGACATCCACAGCTAGAAGTGTCGCCATCTTTTCTTCTGAATCTGTTTCGCATGATCGATTCACAATGTCAGCATGTACTTTTATATTGTACTTTGACTTGATATATTTATTCCGGCTCAGTAGGATGCTCCATACTGAGGGTATAAGCCGTTACTGTCTGTTCTCTTGAGATGGAAATGTATATATTTAGATATTTAGAAGAAATCGTCTCTTTTTGTGGGAGACTTCCTGCTGTAAAAATCACTTTATATTGAAGGAGCAAGTAGCATGGCACTTGATGGTAATGCCAGGCACTAGACAGTCTCTCCCTCACATCTTATCAGAGCTCTGACCTTAGCATCCAGTGCACAGCTCAGATACACTATGCAAATTGTTTCAAGTTTTCCCCTCCAACCATCTGCCCGATTGCATCATGGCTACCGTCACTTTATAGTTATCTGGGAAACTAAAATCCCCCACAACTCCACCCGGGCCCAATTATGGGCTTACGGCATTTAAGTCAGAATGTACACCTGCTTTTCTGCCATTTATTCTTCTTATTTTTATTCATTATTTTAGTATTGGGCCTTAGGCTTAAATTGGAGTCATCGGCAGTTTTTGTGGAAGGTGTTTTTTTCTTTTTCTAATATCTGTTTTATTGAATTTTTCTAAATTTTACAAACCGAGACAATGCAGGAAACCACTGCTTACAGATAACATCAACAGGTCTTACATGGATAGCAAAAGTAGCACCATATCAGAAGAAATAACGTAAGAGAATGGGTGTTGTTTTTTTGAGCCGAACACAGGGGTGAATCCAAAAAGTAGGAAAATATAAAGAGAAAATTGATATATTTCATTCCACTTGTCATTTTTATCCAGTGCATCAAAAACGGCACCAAATTGTTTGTAGTATTCCAACCTGAGTAGATGCACCCCAAGGCTTTGTTCACATTAGTGTTTTGGTTTCCATTTACCAAACATTTAAAGGGATCCTATCATACAAACGCTTTTTTTTTCTAAGTAACACGTAGGAATAGCCTTAAGAAAGGCTATTCTTCTCCTACCTTTCGTTGTCTTCTCCGCGCCGCCGTTCCGTAGGAATCCTGGTTTTTGTTGGTATGCAAATAAGTTCTCCTGCAGCACTGGGGGTGGGCCCCTGCGCTCAAACAGCACTGGGGGCATCCTCAATGCTGTGAGAGAAGTCTCCAGCGCCGCCTCCATCTTCATCAGGAACGGTCTGTTCATCCTCTTCTTCTGGCGCAGGTGTCAGACTTCTAGGCCTCGGACACAGCAGACTGCGGATGCCCACAGGCCACGAGAAAATGGCCGCTTACAATACTGTGTAAGTGGCCATTTTCTCATGGCCTGTGGGCTATTCCAACGTGTTACTCAGAAAAAAAGCGTTTGTATGATAGGGTCCCTTTAAAGTATTGACTTATAATAATGGTCTGTTTGTGTTCCTTTAAAGTTGCATTGGCAAGAAATGAAACTGCATACCATACTGCGATTTATATGAAGGAGTTTTCCAGGCTGATAAGATTGA
The DNA here is from genome assembly GCF_031893055.1 of Leptodactylus fuscus. Lineage (NCBI taxonomy): Eukaryota > Metazoa > Chordata > Amphibia > Anura > Leptodactylidae > Leptodactylus > Leptodactylus fuscus. The sequence goes on along the minus strand of NC_134267.1, from coordinate 197,582,477 downwards.
TGTACCTATACTAAGGATAAGACATCAATATCAGTGGTGGCATCCGCATCCATTAGCTGTTCTCCGCAAGTGTTTTGGAAGGAGAATGCTCACTCCTAGAGGCATCAGAACAAGATCACAGGGGTCCGATGCCTTTACACAGCAATTAGAGGCCTAAGGAGGCCCCCAAGGCTACCTAGACTGTGGCAAAGGAAAAGCATAGCAAACTGCCTGTCAGAAAAATGACAGCCAGTATAATGCATTGCATTACATAGATTACAGTGCAATGCATTCTAAAAGCCATCAGAAGATCTCAAGTCTCTTAGGAGAATAAAAATTGTGTAAAAAAAAAAAAGTTCAAAACATCAGTGGTGGCATCCACATCCATTAGCAATTCTCAGCAAGTGTTACGCAGTAAATGGAGCAGAAGGTTCTGAACACCGTATAGCGACCAGACATGGTACATTAATCCCCCATCCCAAAATGTGTCATTAAAGGGGTATTCCCACGTCGCATACTTACCCGTCTTCGTTCCTCTAAAATCTTCTGTCTTCCGGCTTTGTCTCGTCATTGGTGGGCGGGGTCACATATGCAAAGCCAAGCGGCGAGATGCCGCCGGCCCTGCGTGCGCGCTCATACACCAGTCTACCCTTCACAATACGAATACAGACCCGACACCCTGCGGGTCTGTATTTGCATTGTGAAGGCTAGACTGGTGTATGAGCTTGCACGCAGGGCCGGCGGCATCTCGCCGCTTGGCTTTGCATATGTGACCCCGGAGCGGAACAGCATCGCTTCTGCCGCTGCTGTCTTCATGCAGGGCAGAAGCATAGCGATGTGCCTGTGCCGGCGTCTAACAGTCCCCAGCATCCGCCTATTACAGCGGATGCCGGGGAGTTAGATGCCGGCACAGGTGAAGCCAGCAACATCGCTATGCTTCTGCCCTGCATGAAGACAGCAGCGGCAGAAGCGATGCTGTTATTCCGCTCCTCCGCCCCCCGCCCCGGAATAGCAGCATCGCTTCTGCCACTGCTGGCTTCATGCAGGGCAGAAGCATAGCGATGTTGCTGGCTTCACCTGTCCCCCAAAGGGTAAACTACCCCCCCCCCCCCTCCAGGCTTGCTCCCTGCACTTAGCCCCTCCTCCCTCCCCCTGAGAGCAGGCAGACACATCACTTGACTCAGGAGCAGCTAGGTCAGGGCTGTGGCCACAAAAAAATGAATAAAGTGAGATAGTGGCCAAACAAAGCAGTTTTGCTGAAGCAGTGTATTTAGGAAAAGTCTTAGGCTCTATTCACACAGAGTAACGCCAGGCGTCATTTGTGTGTAATTTGTGTGTCTTTTACGGCCGTCATAAAAAGTTTACATAGAGTTCTATAGGAAAAGACATCCGTAATTTACGGCCGTCATTTACGGCCGTCATTGCATTACTCTGTGTGAATGGAGCCTAACATTCACATTTACAAGCATTATAGATAGGATCCTTGTGACGGGACAACCCCTTTAATAAAAAGTATATACATGCCACACTGTGAGAAAGTGATAGGCAGAGTGCTGGAGTCCAGATATATCAGCCCTAGGTTTCTGCCATATATGTGGTCCAGGGCAGATCTGGAGTAGGCCTCAGCCCTGATGTGAGTCATTGGCTCATTACTTGGCCCAGAAAAAGGCTGCAGCTCCTGCACTGTGTGCAGTTCCATTAGGTGAAAGGAGGTGTGTGGTTCTGTCCTGTAACCCAGAGTCCGGTGAAACAATATTGCGCCTGTTTTGTTCGTGTGGCTGCAAGTAAGCCAAATGTATAGTTAAGTTAACCTACTGTTTTAGTTAGTCGCTCAGACGAGCAGGTTTTTATTTTGTTTTTGCCCCAAGTTAAGGCTGTATTTTATTTAGTTCATTTTATGCCTTAAGTCAAGGTTTATTGATTTTTCATTTTTTTCTAAATAAACCAGTTTGCTGCACGCTTTGTGTCCCTGTCTTAACTGTTTGGGTCCGCACCTCTGCTTTTACTGAGCTAACTTCCCCACAACACATATTGCGAAACCTGTGAGGACCCAGGCAATACAACTGTAATGTTTTTTTTTTATAAATTCTTTATTTATGAAAACAAGATAAACAAAGAGATAAACAGAGTGTAGCAACACCCAATCAGAAAACAAGACCAAACCATAAAGGCCCAACACAACAGCAGAGGGCCAAATACCTAACAAATAATAAGAAACAATACAGGGACAGGGCCTCCCGTAAACAACTGGGCCAGAAGAGGCCCCAACCGCGCCTTAAATAGACAGGGGAACCGTGAGAGGGAAAGGTGAGAAAGAGCAGGAGAAAAAGGAAAAAAAGGAGGGGAAGATAAGGGGGAAAACAAGGAGTAAGGGGGGAGGAGAGGGGGGGGTCCCCCGAACCAGACCACAAACAGTCCCCATGGCAAGGCCTAAGCCTGACCTATGAGGACCTTATACTGCTGGGAGCCCTGAAAGAGGATCCAGGGGGTCCAGGCCTTCAGAAAGGACTCATGAGTGTCTCGGAGAGACTCCGTGAGGTCTTCCATAGACTGGACATCTTCCACCTAATGGAGCCAGTGACGCAGAGAGGGAGGAAAGAGCCGGAATGCAGGCTCTAGCTGCAATAATCATATGCCGTATAGCCAATTTACAGTAGGCACAAAGGGAGAAGTCCGAAAGGTGGAGCAAGAAGAAGGCCGGTGTATTGGGAATGGTGGTCTGGAAAACATGGGAAAGTAGGTGGTGGACACTGTCCCAAAAGTCTCTCAGTGCCGAACAGCTCCAGAACACGTGCAGAAGTGTCCCCTCCTCCGAGCCACAGCGCCAACAGAGCGGAGAGGTGGATGGGAAAAACCTGTGCAGCAGAAACGGGACACGATACCATCTAGTGAAGATCTTATAACCCATCTCTTGGTACTTACTCACCGTAGAGCTCTTGTGGGTGAGCTCCAAGATCCTAGCACAGTCCACATCAGAGAAGTGCAAGTTGAGATCCACTTCCCACTTAGACAGAAAGGGGGGTCTGTGGCCCGGGGGGAGACCAGTAGCGAGTAGAACTCCGAAAGGGAGTGGCGAAGGGGACCAGAGCCGACACAAGCTGACTCAAAGCTTGTGAGGGGTCTATTAAAAGCACCAGAGCCGGGCAACGAAGAGAAGAAGTGGGAGAGCTGTAACACACGCCAGGGGCCCAAGGGAGAGAGATCCGGGAAAGTGAGGAGGACACCATGAGCAAGCCAAGCACCCCCAGAGTGGACATTCATGGCTCTCTGCATACCCGCCTCGCTCCAGCGACGGAACGGGCCTGGGGAAAGCCCAATACACCTGTAATGTTATTTTACACACACACATAACTGTGTAAAACAAAAAATCTAAAAAATGATACCAGAACTGAAAAAATTATTGAAAAGTGATCAAAAAGCATTACATTCCCCAAAATGGCATCAATCAAAAAAGTAAATCAGGTCTTCCTACAAAAAAAAAAAAAAAAAAAAATCAAGCCACTGCAGAATTCTTTTAACAAAAAAAAAAAGTTACGGGTCTTGAAAAAAAAAAAAAACTTCAATAAAGGCTTTTTACTTTGCAAAAGTAGTAAAACTTAAAGAGGACCTTTCATCAGATCGGGCACAGGCAGTTCCATATAATGCTGGACAGCTGACAGTGCACTGAATTCAGTGCACTATCGGCTTTCCCGATCTGTGCCCCGGGTAAAGCGCTATCGGTCCCCATACCGTAGCGCTTTACAGTCAGAAGAGCGTTGCTGACAGTCAGTCAGGAACGTCCTTCTCCGCAGCAGTGCCTATCACGCAGTGCTGTGAGAGCCGGGAGGAACACCCCCTCCCCTCCTGATAATACTCGTCTATGTAAAAAAATACTGTAAATGTGTCTATAGCTTTGAAGTAGCTAGAAAAAACCATAGTGGGGGGAGGGATATACAGCTTCTGTGCTGAGGTTGGTTTGGTTGGAATTAGACCAGGTCTCCAGTGCTGATCTCAGATTTACTGCAGTGACCTGCTCTACTCTTACTGGTTATATTCATCAAAACTCCACTGAACAAATATTCATTTTACCTTCCTAACCTGTTCCTTTACAGATCTGCAATTCAAACAAGCTGTGGGAACACGTTGTGGAGCGGTCCTGTGACCGGGTTACTCCAGAGATGAGGTCTCTTGCGGATGACGTAGGCTGGAAGCAGTTCTTCTTCACCAACAAACTACAACTTCAGCTCCAGCTCCGACGGCGAAGGAACAGACAGGAGACTCAGGATGTGTTCTTGGACTAACAGGATGCACCTTATGCTAATGATGAATTGTTACCACAGCCCTCAGGGGCTGTAAAGACAAAGTCACACAATCCTGTTAAGCTCCTTCAGGCTCGTAGACTGTGTACTACTAACCAAATCTTACAGTCCGTACCACTGCATTCACCCTTCTGAAATTGACAATATACTGCACTGACTAATCTGATTTTAGTTCTATATCCTTTACGTGATTTATTGCAGAAACTCTACATGACATGATTGTTTCTGTACATGGATTTCTATAAAGCCAGTTCAATTGTGAATACACCTTAATATGGCTTCAGGTTCTCAGTTTTACCAATAGCATAGCTGAAAGTGTGTTTTTTGATATGGCTGTGGTGCTCGGTTTTCATACAGTGCATCATGTACCCCTCCCTTCCTAACTATGCTTTTAAAAAGGTCAGATACTGTCACTAGTGGGCCTATCAGGATCTGTAAGCCTATATTAAAGAGGTACCCCGCCTCTAATTGAATATTCATACTGGATAGGTCATCAGCACGTGATCAGTCGGGGTCTAAAACCTGCACCCCACACCAATCATCTATTCTAGCAGCCTCCGGGTGCCTGAAGCTACTAGTGGACAGGCAGCAGTACCGTTTCTGTTCATGTAATATTACTTGATTAGGTTTTGTGCTTCATCCACTGCCCATCCACTAGGTGGCAGACGCAGCTGATCTGTGTGGAGTCCAGGTGTCGGACCATGACTGATCACATAGTGAAGGCCTATCTCTCCTGTCAGATGAGCAGTGTCAGGCAGGGGCAGGAGGAAGGGTGTGATTCAGAACTCTCTCACAATGCCAACTTGTCTTTGGGCAGTGTTAGAGCCCAGAATCACCCCCCAAGCCTGCTCCTGCCTAAGACCTCCCACCTGATTGTAGAGAGTTACTCTAGCAGGCACCAAAACTAACCGCACTGATTGCTCAGGGATGGTGGGGATTAGAGATAAAAAATTGAACTGTGCCAGAAACAGCGGAGTGGTGCCTAATAACGGATGCTAAGAACTCGTGTTGGTGGAAATGATGAAAGGTTCTCTTTAAAATCATATCAGAAAAAAATTGCAGTTTTGCAACAGTTTTATAGCAGTTGTGATTTTTACAGAAGACATTTCCAGCATATCCACAGGTTATGCCAGAAATGTCTTAATGATGCGGGACTCTAGTTGACACCTGCATCTATCTCTAAAATGACTCTCCTGGCAAACCCTCATCTCCACCAACAGCCAAATCCAGACTGTCAGCGGTGGTCAGGTTGCACTGTTTATGTAAGTCCTCCCGATTCCTCCCTCTCCCTACAAAAAAAAAATCGTAGTGCACATTGCAGCAGATTAGACTTCTGTGACTGTATACAAATTGGCCCCCTAGTGGTAGTAAAAGACATGCAAGATTTTTTATATTATGTTTGTGAATGACTGTGTTTAGTACTAAAGATATTTGTCAAGCATTTTCAAACAATCAAAATCATTTAACCTGCTGGTTTTTTAGCTTTTTTGCTAAATGATTTATTGCTTTGATAGATATAATTTTTTTTTGCTTGTTCTCTTTTTGTCTAATGTAAATGACTATGCTCTTTTGCTCTGCCAGCAACTATGACACAACACATCAGCAGTTTGCGGTCTAGTTCTATATAAGGTGCCTTTAAGTTTAGTCATATTGTGCCAACGGTTCACAAGAATAAAATACATTTTTGCTTTTGCATTATGTGTTACTTGTGTAAGTCTAGTGTATGCCAACATAAATGAGGAGCAGCAAAATAAAATGTACTTATTAAAAACTTCCATGTGTTCTTAGTGCTTGAGGTTGTTTGAGGGTTCAGGGGTGACCTGTAGATCTCATATACAATTTCTGCCCACTGTGGATGGAGCAGTACGCTCTGTACTCCGTTGAACTACAGGAGCATACTGCGCATGCTCGCGTAAGCGGCCACAAAAATATGGCTGCCAGCATGTGTAATTGGCTCTGCGTGACGCCCGATGGCAGAGCTGATTTGCGCAGGCATCAAAGTGTGACGCCAGCTGGAAGAAGACGAGTGAAGAGGCGGTTGCTGAAGAAGATGGAGGCGTCGCTGGAGAGAGTTCTCTCACAGCATTGTGGACGGCCCCAATGCTGTTTGAGCACTGAGGCCCGCCCCCAGTGCTGCGAGAGAACTCATTTGCATACCAACAAGAACCAGGATTTTAACCAAATGGCGGCGCAGAGACAACCTCTAAAGGTAGGAGAAGAATAGCCTTTCTTAAGGCTATTCTGACGTGTTAGTGAGAAAAAAAAGTTTTTAATGGTAGAATCCCTTTAATGACTTTTGGCCTTTCGATGCCCATTTCTGATGGTAGTCAAAAACCTCTATACGACCGTCACTGCCTCAATAAAAGTTTCCCATGCCTTCTCCCCACCATTTGGTTTCCATAATGGAATACAACAGGGATGCCCTCTTTCCCCTTTACTGTTTTTCCTGTGTATTGAACCCATGGCAGTGACATCTCTGCTTACACCAGACATATATATAAGATTAAGGTTAGAGAATGGGAGTTTCAATTATCGCAATTTGCTGACAATGTTTTATTGACTCTCGCCTACCTCCACAAAAAACTCCCTAACCTACATGCCCTCCTCTCAAAGTTTGGCTGCCTTTCAGGTTGTAACACCTTCAATACAGAAGCGCTACCTATCTGCATGCCCCCACCTAAATTGTTTCAGCTTCAGGCTTCATATATATATATATATATATATATATATATATATATATATATATATATATATATATATATATATATATATATATATATATATATCACAACTTTTTCTCTCTAAAATATTTGGGTGTCCAAATTACTAAATCATTCTCCCTGCTATATCGAGCTACATTGCCTCTATTGTTTAGGCTATTCCACACGCTTCTTACTAGGTGCTTCACCCTTCCGTTGTCTCTCTTTGGCCACATATCTGCAGTTTAAATAATCATTTTACCTAAACTGTTTTACTTATTTGATACCCTCCCGATCCCGGTTTCTTTAAAGGACCTACAGTCCTTGCAGGGTTCTATCTTGCGGTTTGTCTGAGCCAAAAAGAGACATGGGGTTTCTAGATCATTTCTGATGGCCATGAAGAACAAGGATGGTTCTTTATTATTGGGCTTCCCAGTTGTGCAGAATCCAAGCTTGGTCCACCATTCCTGCCTACTCAAAAAGGATGGGAATAGAGAAGTTATGGCTACCCCTGAATCATCCCAACTCCTTCCTGTGGTTAAACCGCTACAGGCTACTCTTGAGTATCCTCCTAGGTCCTATGGCTCTGGCGCAAGATGTCTGGCGTACATGTATCACCCATTTTCACCCCGACCCCTCCCCACTCCTCTTTGATATCCTTCCTTTTTTTATCCATTCTATCCACCTGGACTCACGACGGCCTATTTTGTTTTGTGGATATAGTTGACTATAAATCGCGTCCCTTCAATCATTGGCTGACCTACGGTCTAGAGTTTTTGTATATTCATGTCAACTATTTGGCTCACTCTATTTTCCGGTGTCTGAGGGTTCTTGTAACCATGGACTTTGAGAAACTTTGCAAGATGGATTGGTCTGCAGTGGGCCTCATTTCAGAAATTGAAAGAATCCTCTCAGACACAGCCCCAGAGGGGATCCCTAAACACCCATACATGAGGAAATGAGAGGGCTAACCTGGGAGAAGACTTATCAAACATATCATCATCTGAAAACGGGTGGCCTTTCCTATTGTCTACAGGAGGTTTCTTCTCCATTACCTGTCGCAAACATACTCTCCGGTTGGTGATGTATATCCTCACCTCAGCCCGCTGTCTCCTAGTGAAACATTGGAGATGAGCCCCTCCTCCATCTTTAGAGGAATTGTACGCTAGAATCTGAGACTCTAGAACTCATGAGCATGATCTGACTGCGCTCTTGCACAATAAGGAGGTAAAATTCCAACTTGTTTGGGAACCTTGGGACACATTTTGGGCCCTTTGTGACTTACGGATCCCACAGTTTAAATACCAGCCTATGGATTACCTTGCTCCTCGCCTGCCCAGTCCTTCCCCTTTTTGTTTTGTGTCTTGTGTTTGTCTTCTTCACGCCTTGGTTCAGACATTTTTTGGCATTTGCACTTCTTGTTCTTATCCCATGTTTCTGTGTAATTGTGATGCCATAGTCGCATTTTAATTTGCAATTTTCTATTAATTTTTATTGTGTAAGTTATTTCAAATTCCAATAAAACCCACAATAATAAAGGTACCTAAAGGATGTTCAGCTAGAATGCTGATATTGTAGAAATCATCTTTGTGAGCACAGCTGTAATACACAGCCTTCATCTCATCACAGCAGCTGAGAAACCTACGAACATGACTGTTAGCTTCTTCAGTGCAGTGACCTTATCTATACACTGTACATAGAAAGCAGCCATCTTGTTTAGGGGGTTTTAGCAGCTTTAAGGAGTAGTACAGAGCTGGAGAACAATGGATGCTTTCTTTCACTAACAGCGCCACACCAGTCCACAGGTTACGTATGGTATTGCAGCTCAGCCTCATGCACTTCAATGGAGCTGGGTCGCAGTAAAAAACCAAACAGTTTATAGAGAGATGTGGCCGTGTTTTCCATAGAAAGCATTTGTGCAGTTCTAATCCTGGACAAGCACTTCTTGTGTCACCATGGAGACAGCTCAGGATCTGACAAAGGTCCCCAGAATTGTTTCTTGTAAGTGTGACAGAATGGTGGCCATGTATGGTACTGCAACACTGCTCATATTCACTGGGATCTGTGCTGCAGTACCACTAACAACCACTACCCAGTATTTGGCGCTGTGCTGATTTAATGACTGTTCCAGGGCAGAATTTCAAGGTTGGGAGCCCCTCCCCCATCTGCAAATATCTTTTATTTTTATTTGGTATTTTACTTAATGCCATGTAGATGATGCTAAACTTGCTGCGGCATTCTGCTTTTATTTTTCAAGACAACTTTTCACATAAAATGTGTAATTTGTTCAACTGGTTAAATCTTGCAGCCACCAAGGTCAATATTCTGCAGTGAGCCTTCCAGAATGATCTGGCAGCCAAGGTATCAGGTCAGGGTTTCTCATGCTGGGAGAAGTGCCAGGGAGGCGCAGTCTATGGAGACCAATTACAATGCAGCTGTCTATGTCTCTGTGGTCAGGAGAGGTCCGGACCCCGGTATCATCTAAAAATTATTCATTTTTTTCTGCCCTGCCAGATTTGTAATGTCTCTGATTTAGAAACTGAAGTTTGCAAAGTTCATTAATAAATGCACCCCATTATGGCTAAGTTCACACTGTCATCCTGCAGTCGTACTCTGACAGTTAAAATGATGGAAAAACCTGATGGACTCCATTATAGTTATAAGGTCCATCTGGCTCTATGAGTCCAACCCTATAGTCTGGCTTCTGTAATGAACTGTGGACAGAGGATGGTATTACTAATAGGATTTAGTATTATCCTTGATGCTTGAACTTATACTTTACAGGGCTCTAGACAGTGACTAAAATAGTCGCCAATCTGACCAAAGATTTTTTTTTTTAAATGTAGATTGTAAGCCCTATATAGGGATCACAATGTACATTTTTTTCCCCCTATCAGTATGTCTTTTTGTAGAATGGGAGAAAATCCACGCAAACACGGGGAGAACATGCAAACTCCTTGCAGATGTTGTTCCTGGTGGGACTCAAACCCAGGACTCCAGCGCTGCAAAGCTGTAGTGCCAACCACTGAGCCACCATACTGCCCCTACCAATCTGACTAAGTATTTGTAGAGGGCACCAAGACATTTCAGACTTGGTACAATTTGTGACTAGCTTCACCACAGGGCTGCTTCTGTAAGAAAAAAGTAGACACAGCACACACAGTTGTGTAACAAGATAGCTGCATGTGTCAATGTCAACTTTGTGGTGGAGAGTGGTGAAGTCGCCTGTGGTACGTTAGTTGCCAGAAATCTGCGTTCTGTACAGAGCTTCATGGGAATAGGGGTCCATGTGCTTTCACTGCTCACTGCTTGCCAATGCATTCGGTATTCCGTTCGGGGGGTCCCCATGCGGACTTCTCGGACGGATTACCGAACGCAAGATGTGAACCAGGCCTAACATTTTTTTGTTAAGACTTGTGTAGAGGGGCCTCTGGGGAGCATTATATTATTTGGTGTCTAACAATGGGCATAGATACAGGGGAATGCAGCAATAGCAGTGGCTTCTGGGCCCAGGACCCCAAAGGTTTCTCTGCCACATAAAATATACCACTATTCTAAATATTACAAGTAGGTAAGGGGCCCAAGAGACACTGAATCTAAACTTTTGTTTTGGCTCCTACAATTTTCAGTTTAGGAATCAATGTACTTCTGTTTTTTTAGTCTGTAACACCACCTTACATTTACAGCCATAGCGTCACAGGACACCGCTTATTTTACCTCTCCTTCTACATTTACTGCAGTTAAATAGGATCCATTTACACAATACTGTGTGTTGAAAACCAGGCAAACAGGAAACTAGATTGAGAGTCAGGTGTAGGCAGTTGGGTGTGTGCCTTCATTCTGTAACCACATCCTCTTTATATCTACAGACTGTATATCTTTATTAATGCTTCATATTGTGTATCACTGTGAATGGCGTATGACTTACTATACCATATCATTAGTCTTCGAGGGGGGGCATAAACCAAAATGATTCTCATAGATCTGACAGAATGGAGTAAAACAAGCATAAAGTTTTCACCTTTCTTATATATTCTAGTTTTTGTTTCCCACTTGAGGTCAGAGCAGGACTCGCCACATTGCACAGGACATGCAAATTTGTGAAGCGTTCCATATTTTACACTATCAGCTCACTGCCATCTGGGTACTATTCTGTTATCGGGCCAGCAGAGCTTATCAGCACCAGCATCGGGACAGCAGCAGTCAGCATTTCAACATCGGGAATGACATCCGAGGACTGACTGCTGGCCCGATGCTTGTGTTCAGCTCTCCTTCCATCTGCCCCATACCCCTCTCTGGCCCAGCTCTCCTTCCATCTGCCCCATACCCCTCTCTGGCCCAGCTCTCCTTCCATCTGCCCCGTACCCCTCTCCCCGCCACATGACTAGGCCTGACCGACATTACTAGTCGCCGGGACGCTGCAGGAAGTTTGTCTCTCCGGGTCGCCATAGCTCCCCGCCGTTACTATGGTCGGCGCGTCCCTGAATCTCCACCGCCACTTTCAGGACCCTTTATTGAGCCCCGGTGTGTGCTGTTTTCTTCCTTCCGGTCTCCGTTCTCTGTACCGGCCACGGCTTCCAGTGCGAGTGTCTTTATTTCCTCCTGAACTAGCACGGTCAGATTGAGAGCGCTGAGGTGAGGCCTAGTTGTGTGGCGGGGAGAGGGGGTACGGGGCAGATGTAAGATGGGGGGCAGCACTGGGAGGATGGATGGGGGCATCGATGTACTGGCTACTAGAGACAGGGTGCCAGCATCGGGCCAGCAGTCAGTCCTTGGGGCGGGCCAGAGAGGGGTACGGGACAGATGCAAGGAGGGCACAAGCATCGGGCCAGCAGTCAGTCCTCGGATGTCATTCCCGATGCTGAAATGCTGACTGCTGCTGTCCCGATGCTGGTGCTGATAAGCTCTGCTGGCCCGATAACGGAATAGTACCGCCATCTGTACAGTCTCCCCCTCTCCTTCTATCTTTATCCCCCTTCCGTCATAAATTGTAAGCCCTCGCGGGCAGGGCCCTCTACCCCACTGTGCCAGTCGGTCACTGTTAGTATTATATCTACCTGTATACTTTGTGTATTGTATGTAACCCCCAAATATAAAGCACCATGGAATTAATGTAATAATGTAAAGCACCATGGAATTAATGGTGCTATATAAATAAATAATAATAATAATACGGGGTCAACCCTTGTATTCTGAAATAGTGGCAGATGATAAAAACTCTTCACAGTGAAAGAGGTAATAGTAATAATAGTTATCATTGTTCTAGGGCAGTCCTGAAGAAGGGCTGGTCTTAGGCAAAGTGTGGCCCTTGGCAATGAATCACCAAAAAAAAAAAAAAAATGACACACAAAACTCATAACAAAAATTCAGATCTTTATTTAAAGGGATTCTACCATTAAAACGCATTTTTTTCTGCTTTAGACGTCAGAGTAGCCTTTAGAAAGGCTATTTGTCTCTTACCTTTAGACGTGGTCTCCGCCGCGCCATTCCATAGAAATACCGGTTTTTACCGGTATGCTAATGAGTTCTCCGCAGCAATGAGGGCGGGCCCCAGCGCTCAAACAGCAATGGGGGTGTCCCCACTGCTGTCCGAGAACCCGCTCCAGTGACGCCTTCTTCTTCATCTGCATCCTCCCCTTCTCTGTCGTCTTCCTTCTTCGTCAGCTCTGACGCCTGCGCAGTCTTGCCTTGCGGCCTCGAAACTATTGCCGCCGGCCGGCATGCGCAGTCGGCTCTATCAGTGTCTTGCTGGCAGAGCCGTGGTGCACAGCTGATTACCAGGCAGATGTCTGATTACTGTGCTGTGACTATAACGAGCGGCACCTGTGTACATCACATGACCATGGACCGTAAATCACATGACCATGGTCAGAGTTCTATCCACTAGAAGTAACAGAATGAATGACAGCAAGCAGAGATCTAGAAAACCGTGAGGAATTGATACAGAAAGTATATTGGAAAATTGTACAACTTTTTATTATACAAACAATAACATTTGTCTCTCAATATTGGTCTGAAAGTGCCCAACCCCTTTAAAGATTTTACAGACATCATTGAAGGATGACATTCCACACTATTAGAGGATTATTCTGATTTTTAGTATATCCCTGTACGCTTAAAAATTCACCTGGCTGTTTTTGTCTTCTGTCACCATTGACCCATTGTCACTGGAAGCCATGCAGGCCCCTGCCATCACACTGCCTTCATTGGCTTCTTTAGATTTTTTGGCCTTTCTATTTTTGGGGCTGATTATTGGTTTGCACCTTGTGGTGAACCTTTTGTGTTTGCTCTCTTGAAGTCTTTTCTTTATGGTAGGTTTAGTTACTGATACACCTCCTTCTTGGAGAGTCTTCTTCATTTGGATGTTGTGAAGCTGTTTTCATGGAAAGGATTCTGTGATCATCCATCATTGTTGAGTTCCGTGGACGCCCACATCCGTGGACTGAGTTCCCAAGCTCTTCAGTGCGCACTTTTTCTTACCAGAATGTACCAAACTGTTGATGTGGCTTCTCCTTTCATTTCTGTGATCTCTCTGATGGATTTCTTCTTTTTTTATTAGCCTAATGATGGTATCTTTCACTTCCATAGAGAGCTCCTTAGACCCCATGTTATGGGTTCACAGCAACAGCTTCCACATGCAAATGCAACTCCAGACTTTTTACCTTCTTAATTGTTGATGGATTAATGAGGGAATAGCCAATGCAGCTCATTAAATAGCTTTTTTTGATAAGTATCCAATAAACTTTGGTCCCTTGCAAAGAGGCAGCTACATATTATAGATTAATGCAGGGGTCCTCAAACTTTTTAAACAGGGGGCCAGTTTATTGTCCTTCAGTCCATGGGAGGGCCGAAATATAAGTTTAAAAGAACTTAAGAATAATAGGCTCATGACATGCTCTTATATCTGGGGGATGTGACTTCCTCACTCCCACAGGTAATGGCTATAATACAGGATTTGGGGGTTTGGTCTGGACCACGAATAAATTGGGGCAAATCTGTCTTGTTACCGGTTGACCCGCTGCCGCAGTCACTACTAAATGAAAGACTTCCTTTGCAGAGGATAGACTCCTTTAAATATCTGGGGGTGGTAGTATCCGCCAGACTCCTGGTGTAAACTTCCCCTTTCAGTAGTAGGGCGCTGTAATTTACTTAAAATGGTCTTATGCCACAATTATTATATCTCCTTCATAATTCTCCAGTGTGGTTACCAGTGTAATACTTTAGGAAAATTCATAGTATTTTTAGGAAATTAATTTGGCAGAAGAAAGGAGCACGTATCAGTCTAGAGGCACTACAGCGGGACAACACGGAGGGCGGCTTGGCGGTTCTAAACGTCTAGATTTACTTTTTGGCAGCGCAATTGCTGCAGCTTCAGGGATGAGGACTTCCGCTGGGCTCGGTGAGATTGGGCCATCTATGTGTGCAAGATACCCCTTGGACTATTCCAGTGGCTGGTCCCCCACTGATGGCTCGTTCTTGACTCCCCACGTTAGCCTTCTTATACAAAGTATGGGATGGGGCAAGAAACTGTTAGGTACTAGTGGCTTTACTACATTTACTCCTCTGTGGCATAATACTCGCTTGCCTGAATTTACTGTGCTAACGGGCTTCGAGGGGTGGAGAGATAAGGGTGTCCTGTCCCTTAGTCATATCCTAGATAACGGGATATTTAAGACCTTTGCAGAACTTCATAGTGATTTCTGTATACCCCAGGTGTGGTTTTATCAGTATCTCCAGCTTCATCATGCTTTACATGCTCAGAGTAGATGCACCCCCCTGATAGTTGGACTACACCCCGCACTGAAAAATGCTCTATTACTATGGGAATTATATCTGTACTGTACTGGCCTAATTGGAGGATTTCCCAGACAAGACTAGGGAAAGGTGGGAGAGCGATGCTGGTGTGATGGACGAGGAAACATGGGGAGATGTGTTAGCCCTGACCCCTATACTGTCCCCTAGTGAAGTGCAGAGATTGTCTCATATATATCTCTTGCATACGGTCTATAGGACTCCAAAGAGACTGTTTTGTATGCATATTCGTTCTGATACCAAATGTCCCTGCTGTAGTATGGAACCTGCACATCTGCATATGATGTGGGAGTGTCGGCAGTTAGCCGATTACTGGAAGCAGGTACTGTCTTTGCTTGGCTGGATGTATAATTTATTTATTTATTTTAATGTAGATTGTGAGCCCCACAGAGAGCTCACAATGTACATTTTTCCCTATCAGTATGTCTTTTGGAATATGGGATGGAAATGCATGCAAACACGGGGAGAACATACAAACTCCTTGCAGATGTTTTTTTTTTTTGCCCTTGGCAAGATTTGAACACCAGGACTCCAGCGCTGCAAGGCTGCAGTGCTAACCACTGAGCCACCGTGTGGCCCCATGGCTGGGTGTATATTGCCCTTCTGCGCTCACCGTTAGTTTGCCTCGTAGGTCATTTGGAATTTATATGGTTGTGTAGGGTATTGTACCAGGCAAGAAAATTGATTGCTTACCATTTTTTGGACCCGAGCCCTCCTTCTCTGGTGGAATTGATATCTAGAGTTAATAATACTATTAGGCTGGAGAGGGGAGTATATACACAAGGAAAGACCAAACTAAATTTGAAAAAATTTGGGGGGCATGGTTGGACACACCTGGTCTTCCCCTCCCAGTCTCTGATTATTGATAGATTTCTCCTACTTTATGTGTTTCCTGATCCCCTGAGCGCTATTATTTGCAATGAGACGTAGGATGTTTGGGAGATTTAGTGGGGGGTCCTAATGGACTTCCCCAATTTATATGTCGGATTGTGTCTCCATATTTACTTTGAATTGTTGATGTGTTGCTGTGGTTTTGTCGATTGTTTGAATTTATGTACAGAAAAATGATCTGACTTAAAAAACAATAAATAGGCTCCACAGTATGCCCCCCACAGTATTATATGCTCCTCAATACGCCCCCCCAAAACAGTATTAATTGCTCCTCAGTATGCCCCCCCACAGTATTATATGCTCCTCAGTACACTGCCCCACACTGTATTATATGCTCTTCAGTACACCCCCACACAGTATTATCTGCTCCTCAGTATACCGACACACACACAGTATTATGTGCTCCTCAGTATGCTGCCCCACACTATATTATATGCTCCTCAGTACACCCCCCCAGAGTATTATATACTCCTCAGTAGCCCCTCCCCCCACTGTATCATATTCTCCTCAGTACACCCCCCCTTCCTCCCCCCACACACAGTATTATACTTAACCATGAAGAGTTGCTGGGCATCCTCCTTCTTCTGACTATAGGCATTGATGATTTATGTCATCGTGCTTATGTTGGGGCAAAGATCACACTATGCAATCAGTGTAGGCAGCACATACAACTGAAAGCAGCAATCACTCACTAACGGAGAATCCTATACCAGATTCCCTGTTAGTGAGCGATACGGCCAACGGTGCACCCCTACCAGCGAGCCAGATAAATGTCCTCAGCGGGCCACATATGGCACTAAAACATTTTATCTTGACTCCTACATTTTTTGGCTTAGGGTGCATTCACACAATGTATTTTGGCTCGTAATCTGGCACTTCTATGCCGCGGGAGCTTTTGCAGGCCGTATACGCTCCCATTGATTTCAATGGGAGCCAGGATTGTATACGCGGCGCTATTTTGCGGCTGTGATTTTGCGGCCACAAAATAGCGCCGCGTATACGACCCCATTTCCCATTGAAATTAATGGGAGCGTATACGGCCCGCAAAAGCTCCCGCGGCGTAGACGTGCCAGATTACGAGCCAAAATACATTGTGTGAATGCACCCTTAGTCTGCATATAAGAGCAGAAACTTCCAGCTATGGTGCCTGCTGAGCTACTGGGCAGACGCCATGTTCACATGAAATGCTAGAATTTGCCATACATGTACTGCAAATGCGGGCAAGTGAAAGAAATCTCATGCGTAAAATTGTAAAAGAATAATTTATAGACTCCCATAACACCGATAGAGGTGTTATTGTGACCTCTGTCCCCCACCCATATAGCCTCACTACACCATATTACACTGCCCTCTCCCATATAGGATTGGAGCCGTCAGAATTGACACAAGACTACACAATAATGGCCAGCCGGACTATCCTCTGGATTATTGTCCTTTATTTATCACTCAATAGATCAGTTTTTCAACAGGAATAAAACCTGTAAGAACAGTGTACCTGTATTGCATATTATAAGTACAGTCTAGAACATTTCAGAACTAGTTGGGGTTACACAATAATTTTTCACTCTACACATACTTTGGAAAAAATACATATATTTTCTTTTCTTAAATAAAGTAAAAAAACATAGTTTGGTCCAATATTATTGATTGTATTTCAGGATTTTGTCACTTCTACTGGAAAAAATTTTTTCAGTGGTTACTAAGTCAACGCAATGATGTCAGGGCCCAATGCCTTGGGTACATGACTAGTAATGGAGGTGCTTGTGCTCACACAAACCCTATTGATCCGTTTCTGTCCTTACAGATTTGGAGACCTTGACCTGCAGTGACCTTGCTGAATCTATACTATACTATACTGTAACCGCTGTTTATAAGGACTACCTCTTTTGCACCATACACAAGCCCCATACTGAGTGTGCCAGAGACTTTGTGCACACGTTCATACTCCGCTGTATGCATTGACGGGGCCCACCAGTAAAATTCATTCTGGGGCCCACTATACAGCTACACACAAAGATTATATTGTTCACAAATTCTTAAAATGTCACATCATTTTTTTCAGTAGTAGCTAGCTGCCCAGCCCTTGTCCCCGATTATTTCTGTCCTGGGGTCTTGTCACTAGTCTGCTGCCTGCCACTTGCCTTGAAGCCACGGATATGTGTCCACACAGCGGTGCTACGGAATATGTTGGCGCTACATAAATAACATTTATTATCATTATTATGTCATGTCGCCGCCCTGTGTGTCTACAGCATATATATACTGGTTGGTATCTTACATAGTCTACGCAGTATATTGCATTGACACACAGCCCGCTTGAGATGTGTATGAGGAGTATTTGTATGAAGTGCTGTGAGTCGGGGGCCTATCTGGCCCAGGGCCCACCAGAGGATTCCCCTGTGGACCAGTCTGAACCCTGCGGGTCATGTATTGAAATGAAGCACTGAGATAAAACCTCACATATAATGATTTGGTTGGCTAATTCTTTTTGGGGAACAAAACATGGACCACACAATGCAGAGCAGGTATACCTAACACATCTGGTTTTGTGAAACATCTACTTTCATGATAACATGATATTTCCAATATGACATGTAAGGTGTATTCATGGCACATGATTATTCCATTAACATCTAAAGAAATTACATTTTTTTTTAGAACTCCTATTGACCTTAATGGAGATGACTGTGGAGAGATCTGCATTTACTTCTATGAGGAAGTGGCTGCTTAAATTGGCAAATAGGAGTCAAAAGACCTCTATGTATTGAGGATTCATGTTGTGGTATATCCAGTAAATTTGCCATAAATTTTTATGGTAGTAATAAACCTTTAGGACCCGTTCACACAGGGCACGGGATGGTGTGTTTTGGTCCTGATTTTGACGTGGGAAGCCGCGTCAGAATAGGACCAAAATGCACCTGCCGTGACTGTCGAGGCTTCCTGCTCCAGAGTAGCCCCAAATGAATGGGCCTAGTTTGGAGGGTTCTGCTGTGAGGCGGACGCCATGGCTGAGGCAGCCACGGAATCCGCCTCAAGAAAGAGCAGCTCGCTACTTTTTTCCATGAACGGGAACATATCGCTCATGGAAAAAAGGAAGTTAGCGGTCTACATAGACCGCTATTATGAGGGGGCAGATTTTGAGGAGGATTCAGCGCCAAAATCTGCCCCATGTGAACAGGGCCTCAGGTTAAGGCTCCACATGGCGTAAATGCAGCAAAAACTGTAGTGTTTTACAGTCCCTGTCCACTGGATGGGAGAATCCACACATTGCAGAAAAATACGCATAGCAGACATGCTGTAATTTCCAAAACTGTCAATTACACCTATGCAAACGCCAGCAGTTTCCCTATAGGTACAATGGAAGAAGAAACTCTGTGGACTTTCTGTGAATAGCGCTGTGGGGAAAACCATAATGCTTTTCCGCCAAGTTTTTTCATGCAGCACTTTTTTGCTGCAGCCTGCTATGTGGGGCCTTTAGCCTTAAGGAGAATGCTCCACCGATAAATAACAATATATTTATTTATATTTATTTTAATTTTTGGTGGGTTTTTTTTTTTTTAAATGTTCAATGATACTATCTATATTTTAAAAAGAATCCCCAAAAATCCTGCAGTGCAGAATCCACAGTTCAGAGTAGAAGTTTTCACAGCTTATGGAGTTTTAACATTTGCATGAAGTTTGTATGTCCTCCCTATAACAACATTATATTATCAGCACTGTAGAATATGACAACACAAAATAAATCTAGTCCCCTCGCTGCACAGGTCACACTGCACGTCCAGACATCTCTCCACTATAAGTCAATAGGGTCTGCTCCAAATCTACCGTCCATCGCCAAGTCACACATTTTTTTAGGCTTTGTGGCAAGAGTTGGAATTGCAGGTGGTTGTATTTTTTTTAATATAGATAATGTGGAAAATGAATAACAACATACTACAAATTCTTAAAAACATGTTTAACATAAAAAGTGATTTAAACAACAGGTCATTCTCTCATGACACATCACCTACGAGCTCTAGGGGGTGGTCACTGGGTCTGAATAATACAGAATACACTTTGGTTATTGAAAAGAAAATTGCCACATGGGTCCAGACACACAAGATTTTTCACAGTATTTTTTAAATAAATTTTTGACAGTGTTTTTTTGCTGAGACCATAGACTAGTTTCCATATACAGTTACTAGCAAAGCTGTTCTTCTTCAGGTTGCCTTGGCACGGGTCATGTCCCTTTAAAAGCAATACATTCAGTGACTGGTAACAGTAATAGCCGGCAATGTCACAACGATTAGTAAAGAAGCCCTTTGTATAGGAATAATTGTGGGAATAAAAGTAACGCCATCCAACATGGTTCCACACTGACTCTAATAGGATTTGTGCCTGACAATGAATAATACACACCCTGTATGCAGCAATGTTTAGAGGGTTTGCCACTAAGATATGTCATCAATGTCCTATTACATCCGCTGCACCACTTCAGCTCTTACCATTTCTTCCCAGCTTTCAGTAGCCAATTGGCAACCATGCTGCACCCTGAAAGTTAGGTAGACCTGATGGGAGAACAAAGTGGAAAATTTTTTCCTAGAAAGCGGTCATTTTATAGTGGTCATATCCCAAACCATTTAGACATGGCATAACCTATTGTTATGGAATCCTGAGATAACCCTTTTAACGGACAACACCCCTTCAATTGACCTATAAGGTGTGACACTTTTTAATGTCTGGCCTCTAGCCCTGGATATAAACCTGAAGCTGCGCTACTGAGAGATTCTGCTGACACAATGTCTACATTTGACTCTTGTCAGGTACAGCCATAGAGACCTTGTATGAACCCAAGTCAGAAAATACATCCCTGTTCACACTAGTTTGCCGCTTTATGCTCTGGTGATGATACAGTTAAAGTTGTGAACCTTGCAGGAGAGATACAACAGGCTGCCGGGACATTACAGTGCAACTTTCCATTCCACAGAGTAAAGCTTTAAAAGAACAGTTATACATATATTCGTCATTATTAAAGGGGTTATCCACTTTCATATCCTAAGGATAGGCCATCAATATTACATTTCAGAGGGTCCAAAACCCAGGGCATCCTCGCAGCACACTTGCCGTACAAACTGCAGTGGTGACTTTAGGTACTGCAGTGCTGCCTCATAGACTAATACTGATGGCCTATCCTAAAGATACTGTTAGGGCTAGTTCACACATGAACAAAGGGGCGGATTTTGACAGCGGATTTCGCTTCAAAATCCGTCCCTTTACAATAGCGGTCTATGAAGATTGTTTTTTTATTCTGTGAGCAGATTTTTCTTCAGCAGCAGACCTTTCTAGCGGCAGCACCCTCCGGTGTCGGCTCATTCATTTGAGCCAGCTACGGAGGGGAAAGCCGCGGCCGTAATGGTTGTGGCAGGCGGGTTTTGACTGGAGAGCGACGCAGCTCCCGCGTCACTTTCTGTGTCAAAATCCGCCCCCACGTGAACGAACCCTTAAAGAGGACCTTTCACCATATCTGGGCACAGGCAGTTCTATATACTGCCAGAAAGCTGACAGTGCGCTGAATTCAGCGCACTGTCGGCTTTCCCGATCCGTGCCCGGTGTAAAGCGCTATCGGTCCCGGTACCGTAGCGCTTTACAGTCAGAAGGGCGTTTCTGACCATTAGCCAGAGACGTCCTTCTGCCTCGCGGCGCCAATCGCGCTGTGCTGTGGAGCGGGGAGGAACTCCCCCCTCCCGCTCCTGATAATGCTCGTCTACGGACAAGCTGTGTGAGCAGAGGGAGGGGGCGTTCCTCCCCGCTCCACAGCACAGCGCGATTGGCGCCGCGAGGCAGAAGGATGTCTCTGGCTAATGGTCAGAAACGCCCTTCTGACCATAGAAGAGCTACGGTACCGGGCCGTAAGCTCTTCACACCGGGCACAGATCGGGAAAGCCGACAGTGCGCTGAATTCAGCGCACTGTCAGCTTTCTGGCACTATAAAGAACTGCCTGTGCCCGGACATGGTGAAAGGTCCTCTTTAAGAAGCAACAACCTTAAAACAGCTGTCTGCGGTTGGGAACCTCTTCCTTTTGGAGGAATTATTCTGGTTTGGCTTTCATTCCCAGATTATACCCTTAGGTTTCTTTTGAAAACCATATAATAATGAAAACCAGGCCTTGATCTATAGGGAGCTACTTTCCAAAAGGTGGAGCCAAAGTTCATGCCTCTTTTCCAGCAATGAGGTCTTATTTGCATATTCCTTACCCAGAATTCTTAGCAGGGCGTGTCCTTGTACCATCTCTCCCTAATGAGACAGATGACCCCTTCTATCCTGAGAATAGACCATCAATATTAGGAAATGGATAACCCCTTTAAGGTCAGGCAGGTAGGTACTGTTGTATTTGGTGATTCGAATCCACACAAAGTCTTCATGACAACATTTCACAGAACATATATCAGTCACAAGAGATATTGCCATCTGTTTCTCTTAGTGGTGCAGCTCAGGCTTTAGGCCTTTAGTATAATTTTTCTTTCATTAGGTCTCATATACAGGGCACCTCTCAGCTCTGCTTACATTTTGTTTTCAGTAAAGATTTGGATTCCTTATTAGACCTTTAGTGGGAACTTTAGAGGGAATTCTGTCACTAGAACCCAAAATATCAACTCGGCCTCCCAGGTAGATAAGTCAGGGTGACCTGAATGAAACTGTGTGAATCAGTGCCTCTGTTACTGCGATGTTGCCGTTTTTGTCAATATGCAAATTAGTTCTTTTGAGCAGGGTTGAGGGGATATCGTCACTCTATAGGAAGAGAACTACCAATTAGGTGTGTGGAGTCTTATTAAGCCATGGAACATGGGAAGAATATGCAAATCTGACTTCCATGATGTAATTAGGAAGCCAGTGCCTCAAGAATGCACACCAATAGAGGGCGCTCACCTCTGCCAGGTCAGTCCTCTCTGCGCCAAGCTGATGAGATGCAAGAACATCGAAACAGCTGTCCTTGGCTGAGAGACTATACCTGGTAAAATCCCAACATCATTGCAAACAAAGGCCTCTGAGAAGGTTGGCATGATGTTAAATTCCTAATTACATCATGGAAGTTAGACTTGCACATTCTCAGTCAGCGCCCTCTATTGGTGTGCATACTTGAGGCACTGGCTTCCTAATTACATCATGGAAGTCAGATTTGCATATTCTTCCCATGTTCTTTTGAGCAATGAGAGCATTGTCACTTATCTCTTTGGAGCAATGACAACACCCTCATTGCTCCAGAGAGCTTATTTCATATTGGCAAAAACTGTGATAAATTGATAAGAGAGACACGAATTCACAAGGGGGAGACACCCTTTGATTTAGGTGACCCTAATTTATCTGTCCACACTTGGCTGAAGAGCTGATAAATAACGTTAGGCTCACACATTCGGGTTTCTGTTCTTTGGGTCCAATTGGGAAACCCTATCCGATTAAAAAAGCAGTTACTTGTAGGCTCCATAGACTATAATGGGGTCTGCTGGGTTTCCGATGATTTTATGGGGGACCTATCACAGTATAAAGCAGTGTTTCTCTGGGGTTCCCCTACATACCAGCCACTACACCAAGCTTCTTTGAGGCAGGAGAGTTATTAGATTTTCCCCAGACTAGGACACTCTTTTTAGTTGCTCCTTTCTGGTAGTAATATGGAAACCACAGATATAAAGCTACATATCTATTCTAGTAACTTTGTAGATACTTTGCTTTTCCCTTATGTCCACAACAACAGCACAACAACGGGGTATTTTCTGCACTCTGTTGTTGTACTGCTGTTAGGACTAAGGGAAAACAGATTATCTACATAATCAACGATACTTAGACATACATTTATTTTATAAGGCTTTCTTCTCTGTTCAGATACAACGCTAAGTCCATATATATGAGCTGACTTCCCCTGTTTCCAGAGTACATTGTAGGAATTCAGGCACAGTGACACAAAGCTGTCAGGTCACGTCTGACAACACGTGTACATAAACCGCTGTCAGTTTCTAAGGGCAAAAAACACGATTTTGAAGAAAGTTATATATACATACCTGAATAGGGAAAACGCCAAGATACAAAATACATAAACTACTTGTCATTAGATTTATACTATAAGGGGTGAGTTTCACGTTGTGCTTCTCTATTGGAGACATGCTCAGTACAACTTGCAAGCTGTCTTATATGAAATATTTGTCAGTAATGCCATCCAGTTATACTGTGCAATGAGTTTCCTAATAACCACCACTAACTACAGTAAGACGATATCTTAGAAATAAAAAATGTGTCCATTATCATAGAAAAATATGTTTTGCAAACGGTAATTCTCTGTACCCCACATTGTACCCCCTAGACTTCTCCCACAATAAATACCCTTAACTCGTCCTTCTACCCCATAATCAGCCCCCTTTAGGTTCTGGGAGGATCTTACAGTTCTACAAGATTTGGCTTAGACTGTGAATATCTGCATATAGTAAGTGGTTTCTGAGTAGACAGAGTTCATAAGTGCACTAAACGTTTCATCTTCCTAATGTCCATTTATTTCCATCCACAATGTCCACATCCCATGTATAATACGGGAACTTGTGGCTCTACAGCGCTTCTTCAACTACCAATAGAAGGGAATTGGTCTTGCGGATTTCCTGTTGTTCTTCTGTCTGATTTAGTGTAGTATTATCAACAATGGTGTTGGCTGCCATGACTTTCAGACTTCTTGGTTCTCAACTGGTTTTTCATGACTTTTCTCCTTTGGTTGTAGACAAGGCTCCAGCAACAAACAGATAATTCCCAACATGTACAGCAACCCACACACATAGAAAGAGTAGTCATACTTCTGTGTGATATCAAAGATCCAACCTAAAAGAGACACATCACAAGTTAAAATTGGGTTTACAATAAATTGCCAATTTCTCCATAGCTGTTGAATTGGATCCAAATGAATCACATTAAAAATGGATCTAAATGAATATAAATTTGTTGCTCCATTTTCCAATTCTATATCGGCAGAATCCTACTAATCTTATAGGAGTCCCATTTTTGGTGCAATTTCTTAATTGAGGGTAGAGATTTGTGACTTTCTAGAATTATCACCATAAATGCAACCATTAACCATTTGGAGGTAACGGCCCTCACCAGCACTAGAGCCGCTGGGGATTAGGTTTAGTCAAGAATTGCTGCAGAAATTTCCATCTAAATGGAGTTTCCAAAAATCCATCCAAATACAGCAGTAGCAATCCCAGTATGTTCAGTCACAGATAAGTGTTCAATCTATCTTTCTTGTGTAAGTATCTCCTTAAAGATGAATATGGGCTGGTTTACCTTATTTGCAGCTGACATATATTTTTGGTGAAAACCCCACCAATGTCTTTAGCTAAGAGTGGCTTCAGTAGGAATGGGAAATATATAGGAAGCCACTAAAGGCTTTGGCTCAAAGAAACACCGCAAAATCTGCGTTTCCGGAATGTGGGGCCTCAGCCTTAGGCAGGGTCCACACTAGGCATTCTCGCATTGCGTTAGCTGTTGTATACTCACTGGTGGATAACCCACTGCTATGTACACTCGCAGAATAGTGGATGAAATTCTTCCAAATCTCACCTACATGTTGTGTACAGGTTATTTTGTGCTGCAGGTTTTCAACCCACAGCATGTAAATTTTGAAGGCAGGCAAGTGTGCCACAGCAAAAACTTCATTCTGGATGGATTTTGCAGTGGCACCTTTAAGAAAAATCACCCAACTAAACTTCTCTTGATGGAAATTCAGCAGTTTGTCCATTTTGTAACCTGGTCTTACCACTACATGGAGAACAGAGCTGTCTGCTTGCTGCTCTATTCTCTGTGTATCAGCTGCTGGGAACAACTGATTGGTGGTGGCGCCAAGTGTCCACCAATCTTATATTAACTAACCTTAGGATTGGTCAGCAGTAGTTTGTCCTCGTGAACCCCTTTAAAGGGATATCTGTTTGCAGGTGTAGTTGTTAATGGTGCTGCAGTTTATTGACTGGGTTACAAGCTCAATGTCTGCAAATACTCATGAAAAGTGTAAAGTGCACGGAGACATAGGGTCTCTATAGACTGTAGGTGACCTTGATTTACTATAACACATTCTTTTACTGTAATTTCTTTTTCTAAAGCTTCTAGTTAAGGTCTGTACCTGGAGCTCTACTGCTGACTGCTTCATAGTTTTACTACATAATATCTTAATAGGGTTAGTCACTCAATCCCTTGCAAAATGTCTTTCATCGTATAACACAAATCAGGTGACCTCTCACATACACCAGGAGATGTTTTACTGCTACATTCAACTAGATGGTGTTTTCTTAATTATTTGGGTTTCCTTATGAAATTTTTTTATATTTACATCAAACAAGTTTGTCTGAAATAAAAATCATATTATAATATGAAAACTGTATGAACAAGAGTTCTATTGGGAGGCTTTTTTTGGAGGCTGATTTTGAGGCAGATTCTTGACCAAACTCCTGACCAAAAAAAACTCAGTGTGAACTCAGCCTAAGGGTAAATTCACACAGAGTTTTGTGGACAGTGTTTTGAGGTTGTATTCGCCTCAAAACCCTGACCAAAAAGACGGCTCCCACTAAAATCAATGGGAGCCGCTCAGCCATTTGTTCCAGCTCCCAGAAATAAGAAGCGAGGTGCTCATTCTTCAAGCCGAGTAGGCTCGCGATACGATCTGAAGACACACCCTCCTCCGGACTAGGCCCATTCATTGGGCCTAATCTGGATCGGAGCAGAGTGCATGACTGGATGCCGCTGCAGTGCACTGGCTTTCAGTCGCGGCTACCCGGTTTTTGGATCAGAACCTGAGGCGGCCTCTGCATATAACCATATAGCATATACTCTGTGCAACACAATTCTTTGTTATTACCTGCAAATGGAGGTCCCAAAAGTGCAGATATCCCATTGGCACAAATGATAATCCCGTAGGCATTTGCTAGTTGCTTGATGCCCACCAAATCCTCAGTCACAACGGGCATGAGAGAGAAGTAGCCACTTGAGAACCCTATAAGTGCGCAGACCACAGCCAGGGCGGCATATATTTGCATAAGAGGGAGAATAAGGATGCAGATACCAAGGGTAAAGTTGGAAGCAATAAAGACATTCCAGGCACTGACACAGGACAGATCTCCAAGAAAACCTAAGATAATCTTTCCAAAAATATGCACAATAGCAATAATTGAGGTCAGAGGAAAGATATTGTTCTGTTCAGACATACCATACAGCTCCACTATCTCTGGAAGGTGTATAAATGGAATGACGAAGCTGCAGTATGCCAACAGAGCCCATATAACAAATGCTACAAACACCTTGTTAGTAAATAGAGAGGCTGCCCCAAAGTAGCTAGAATACCAGGTCCAAAAACCGGACCTCATAGCCACAGTCATTCGAGTCAAGGACTTTAGGATTCCATGTCTGCTTATGTCCTTCATGACAATCTCATTACTTGTGTCCTCCTTGCTCCATGAAGGTCCAACATCCGTTTTGAATTCCCCGTCCTCATCGCTGTGCAGCACGTTATTGGGTTTCGCCGCATCGGCATCTAGCAGCGAGGCGTCCTTCTTATCTTGGTGATTGGTCATAGCCTCCGTGCTGCTTTGCATTCTGGTCTCCAAAGGCCTCATGAGTGCTCCACATACACACAGGTTAAGGGTGACTGCTCCCTGAATTATCATGGCATTTCTCCAGCCAAACTCTGCACACAAATACTTCAAAAACACAGTGATAAGGAATGTCCCAAACCCAGTACCTGTGGTACTAAGACCTTGTGCCAGAGCACGGCGCTTTTGAAAATATTGCCCCACCATGACCACTGCAGGTAGATATACCATTCCACTTCCAATACCTAAAAAGAGGGTGAAAAAACATGTCAGCATCCTTTTCTGCGGATGAATATTTGGGCATGATATCTAAAGTATCACGATTATCTTTAAAGCGAACCTCTAGTTATTAAAAAAACTTTCATAAATGAATAGTACAGGTGAATATAAGAAACTTTGTAATATATCTTATTCAAGAAATATGCTTCCTTTTCCAACTATCAAGGTGAGTTACTTTTTACATAGAAGTCTATGGAGAGGGGAGGAGGAGTATGCTGGAAGATGTACTCAAATAACTGCTGCGCTACACTATGAGTGAGAGAGAGCATTGACATTGCCATACCATAAAGATAAGAATTTGCTACTGCACAAAATGAGGCAATAAATCAATTAACAGTCTCCTCCAATCTCTCCCCTCAGCATAGACTTCTGTGTGAGAGCTGGATACCAAGACGGATTCTTTATAAACAAACAGTCAAACAGTGTGAAGATAAAGAGTATGACAGAAACCTATGACATGAAGAAGGAAACATATTACTTTTAGAAGATATATTACAAAGTTTCTTATATTTACTTGCACTATTCATTTATGAAAATATGTTTTGTAATCCGGCGCATGTTTCCACAAGGTTTACAGTGATGAAAAAATGTATGGGATTTAAATCCTCAGCCACATAAAATAACCTTTGCTATGTTGTGGATTTTCACCCCAGATTTTATCCTATTAAATTAAATTCCTGAAATCCACTACAAATGTGCATATAACATACCGTATATACTCGAGTATAAGCCGACCCGAATATAAGCCGAGGCCCCTAATTTTACCACAAAAAACTGGGAAAACTTATTGACTCAAGTATAAGCCTGGGGGGGGGGGGGGGGGAATGCAGCAGCTACTGGAAAATTTCAAAAATTAAAATGGTCGGAGTTTTTGGCTGCAGTAGTTGCTGGGTGCTGGGGAAGGGGAGGGGGTGTTTTGATTGTCTGTCTGCCCCTTCCCTGAGCTTGAGGACTGAGTTTTTTTTCCCCCCGCTTGGCATTCAGCCTGCCTGAATATAGGGGATCTACAGTGCTCCTATTAACCCCTCCCGACAGAACAGGAGCACTGCAGATCCCCTATATTCAGTACACCGGGCACTGTCAGACACAGGGATACCTAATGTGTATGTGTTTCACATTAATTTTCAACTTTTATATGTATTCTAGGGAAAGGAGGGATTTAGAACTTTTATTCAATTTATTTTTTTATTATATTTTTTAAAGCTTTTTTTTTTTTTTCACTATTTTATGGGATATTCTATACATTACTATTGCAGCTGGTCATAGCCCCCCCCCCCCTTCCAAAAGAAAAAACTTTTTTTTTTTTTTTTTGCTTGACTCAAGTATAAGCCAAGGGGGGCTGAAAAATTTCGGCTTATACTCGAGTATATATGGTAAGCAGATTTACCACAAATTTGTTGTGAATTTTTTCCACTGCAAGATCTGAGTCAGTACAACGTAAATTTATTCTAATGCATCTCATTCATCTCAAGAAAAGTTCTATTTTAATTCTAGAATCAGAGTCGCATTTGTTCATGAACTGAACGTCACCTAAACTAACCTCTCCCCCCCCCCATCATACTTACCTGTCTTCCGGTCCAGACCTTCTGGGCACAGGACATCATTTCTTCTGGGTGGCCAGCAACTCCTCTTCTTGAAATCTTCCTCTTCTTTAATCTGTGCAATAGAGGTGGAGTGCTGGCATGCCCAGAAGAAGTGACATCCTGTACCCAGAAGGTCCGGATCAGACGACAGGTACATATGAGGGGGTGGGGTTGAGTTAGTTAGGAAGGGCTAGTAATGGGCGGATTAGCCAGGTAAACAGGGGGATGGTGTGAGTGAGAAAGGGAGGCGGATGGAGTAGGGGGATGGAGTGAGAGAGGGAGGTGGTGTGAGTCAGCTCTGAGTGAAGCCCAAGGCATCATGGTAATTGTAGGAAAACAGCAGCATTAAAGGTGGGATCACAGTACCTTTGGATATCCGTATAGTGTCTGTTAAACAAACCTGAACCTATCATAGCAGACATTAACGGACACTAACTGATGTTAATGTATCCTTCTTTTTTTTTTTTTAACTGATCCATTTAGTGCAGGGGCCCTCAAACTGCGGCCCGCCGAGGAAATTTTTCCAGACCCACCAGCTGGGGCGCACCTATAATAAATCTACTAGGGCCATGAAGGCGAACCCTCTCTGCTGGCACGCGGGCCGTTGCCTGCATCGCTCACTAACGGGGAATCCGGTACAGGATTCCCTGTTAGTGAGCGATCCCTTCTTTCAGCTGTATGTGCAAATGCACATTATTGTTCATTACACATACACTTTAATGTGAAAAAATAACATGAAACAGTCATAAAAAATAAAATTGCGTCAGTTAAGAAACCATTTTTTTTTGACGGACACAAAAATCCTGCAGGTCTGATTTCTTGTCTGCAAAAAAATAACAGACGTGACGGATTTAGTGTAAAACGGACACTAATGGACACAAGATAAAATCCCATTGAAATGAATGGAAATTTTAACAGATCGGTGGCAGTTCTGCTAAAATCTTGTAACAGACAATTGCAACGGACACTACTGACAGTCACCATGGGTAGTGTGAACGATTTCTAACAAATCTTATTTTTTTTCATTAAAAATTATTTTTTGCGTGGAAAACCCCTTTAGGCTAAGGCCCCACGGGATGATTCACAGTGCTAAAGCGCTGGGGGAAAAACCGCGGCGGAAACGCATCTTGGTCCACCCTGCAGCACTTTGAACAGAAAGTTTGCGGAGTTCTCTCTTACAATTATATTACAGGAAAGCCGCCGGTGTTTCTATAGATATAATTGACATTCTACGATTTCCAAAACCACGTCAGTTTTGGAAATCGCAGCGTCTCTGTGCTACGGCTTTAAAAGCAAAGTGGGCATGGGATTCACATGAATCCCATCCAATTTTGCAGTTACTGTAAAAGGCAGGCAAATTGCGGCGTTTTCGGCCCGTGGGGCCCCGGCCTCAAGGACCAAGCAATTTGTTTTCATTGCTGCATTGCATGAACCTTAACTTTTTTATTTGTCCCATCAATGTAGCTCTGTTGCAGCTTGTTTTTTTCTGCGAGATGAGTTGCTTTTTGCAGGGGCGCTATCTTGGGGTACATATAGTTTATTGGTTTGATTTCATTATTTTTGGGAAGGATGCAAAAAACTATTTTGCTAAATAATTCACCATTTTTCGTTTATTTCTATTTATTAAATTTTTTTCATCTTAATACAGTAGCATGGTAAAATAGGCAAATGCTTATGTCAGAGCCTTTGTTACAGACCCCTGTCTTCCACAGTTGAGCATTAGCCCCCCCATAATCACATTGCAGAAGGCCAATGGGCTGACAGAGGGAGTGCAATACTGAGTTTAAGTGGTTAATATATGCTAATTTGCACCATGTTAGGAGATAGCATTATTACCAAATAACAGAAAGTGAAAAACATGGGGTCCATCAGGGTCCGTTCATTTGTAGGAATTTGACACTAATTTACAGGTGGATTTGGCCTTAAGTCAAGTCCAAATTCCACCCTGAATTGGTCACCCAATGTATGCTGAAAAAAAGAAGGGACCTGCTTGATCTTGCCAAGGATCCTCCACACCGCCAGTCACTTAACTGGTCAGCCCCATTCATCTGAGGCAAATGAGTAAGCGAACGCTGTGGTGGAAAGCCTAAGCTATCTTTTGATAGGGAGTCTGAGGATCGGAAAATGAAGAGGAATCTAAGGCAGAAGTCAATCTCAATACCTCTTCCTTTACCACCACCTAAACAGGCCCTCACTATAAAATCCTTCAAACCAGTGTCCTTTACTTACCAGCTGTCACTCCAAATGTAATAAATAGAAAGTGCACATTGGTGGCAAATGCACTTAGCACCCAGCCAAGAGAAGTAAGGAACCCGCCAATCATTGCAGTTTTCCGACATCCACATGTGTTAATAAACAAACCAATAAATGGACCTGGAAAAGAGAAATCCTGGTTACAGTATGTTCACGCTTCTGTATTCTGAAGTCTTTGTACATTTTCTCTGATTCCATTCCTGTTTTGGCATAAAAACACTGATGCAAAAAAACTGAGCAGAATACAACCACATGACTGTACCCTTATACTGAGGCCACACATTGCAGAATATTCGTTTTTTGCTGCAGATCTTGCTGCAGTGTTTTGAGCCAGAGTCAGGAGTGAAGTATAAGAACTTCCTATATATTTGCCATTCCCTTTCATATCACGCTTGTCTTTAACTCAAGAAACACAGCAAAATCTGTAACAATAAAACACAACTTTTTTGCAACATGTGGCCTCAGCCTTAATAAGTATCGTAACCGGAAAGCTGGGTAGGGTAAAAACAAAATTAAAAAAAATGGATGAACTACATTGTTAATGGATAGTTAAAGGTGGATGACAAATGAAAAATATGAGATTTAGCCAAAGCAGTTTGTCACCAACCCTCTAATGAGTATGGGGGCCTCAATAGAAGGTGCTGGAAGAAAGAACGATTTCAACATGACAGTCCTTGCCGAGAGCTGCCCCAATGTTTCCTGAACAAAGTTTATATGATTTAGGTTTAGTATCTACGCCCTGAGTCAACTATGTAGCTCCGTACCTACAATAAGAGTAATGCCCATTGATAGGGAGCTGACCCATGCTGTCAGGCCTCTGCTTTGATTGAATTCTTCAAGCCACTCCATGTTAAGTATCCCAAGCGCCATCTGGGATCCCATAACTAAAAGGTGGACAAGGAATGAGGACAGCACAACCATCCATGCCCACCCTCCATCAATGTTGGGGTCCACTTTTGGCTTGTCTGTTCTGCCTTTGGTCTTTCCGTCCAGTTTTTTCTCCATTTGTGCTCCTTCACTGCACATCTTGGCCTGTGTTAGAATATATAACATCACATTAGCACATCGGTAGGAAAAATACAATTATCAAAGATGAACATTAATTGTTAATAAGCATGGAGACTCTGATATACTACATAATGGATGTTTATGCATCTAAGATTTGTGGATTCAAGGATCCAAATTTAGGGTGTATCAGCATTTTTTGTGTATGGTTGATTCATTTTTTCACAATATTTATTTTAACAAATTTTCATTAACTTTTTAGTGTATTGGATTAATATTATATATAATATATATTATAATAATAGTATAACGTGATGGTATAAGACATGCCTATTTTTGGCCGTTTTCACAAATAGTCAATAGGCCAGATTTACAAATTTAAAAATTGTTACAAATGTTGTTTTTGGACCTCCCACAGCACATTCATGGAACAAAAAGTGGCGGGGCCATTGCAGTACATTTAATATCATTTATGCCAGTTTATTTGGGCAAATGATTAGTGAAATCCATCCCAGCTACAATCATGGGGAACTCTATTAGCACTGGGGATATGAAGACTGACGTTCTATATGCCAGTCACTATAAATATGTGTGGGTAGGGTAAAAACAAAATTAAAAAAATGGATGAACTACATTGTTAATGGATAGTTAAAGCTGGATGACAAATGAAAAATATGAGACACGTGGATGGAAAACAGATGTTAAAATCCAGTTCACTCACTTGTGTGCTTGAAGCCTAAGAATGGTACAAGTAATACTGCTAGAGCGGCATGCCTGTACACTTGGATCCTTCTGGCACTGACTTCCAAAAATGAAAATCAGTATAACATCTGGATATGATTTTTTGGACAGAAGACTGAAGCCTGATAAGTGTTTCTGTCCTGCTAAAAAAAATCCAGACTTTTTTTAACACTGGAAATCAACAACAATAGGATTTAACTGTATTGGTCGATATAAAGGTTTATTTACAACCAGTCATCACACTGCAAACATATGGTACACTGCAATGCAGCCCAGGTAAAGGTCTACCACATACTACGTAGCACAGAAGGATGTAATTGTATAGGCATCCACTTCTTTTGCAGTATGTAGTACAACATATGTTTAAAGAGGGTGTGATCCCAGAGTGGTTAGACACAAGATTAAAGAAAGTGGTAAGGATATGTTCACCTAGGGCAGTGATGGCGAACCTTTTAGAGACCGAGTGCCCAAACTGCAACCCAAAACCCACAAAATTTTCGCGGAGTGCCAACACGACAATATAGACTTAATACTATGCGGATCCACAATTGCGGACAGTTACTGACCAAAAATTACAGTCATATGGGGCTTTACAGAGCTTTCAATAATACAAACAACGTTGTACTGAAATGTAAAGGTCTCGGCATTTGGTACTTTGAACAATTAATTTTCACTATTTACATCGCACAGGATCTGTTTTATAGTTACCGTGTAATATTCTTACATCCTGTACTAATATCACGTCTGCTATAAAACAGATACTGTGTGATATAAATAGTGAGGGGACCCCAGACAGTATTATATGCTCTGCAGTGGGCCCACCACACAATATTATATTCTCCACAGTACCACAGTAGCCCCCCAGTGTTATATGCTCCGCAGTAGGTGCCCCCCCCCCCCCCCACAGGATTATATGCTCCACAGTGGCATCCACACACAGTATTGTGTGCTTATAAATAGGACCCCCCCCAGTATTATATGCTCTTTAGTACACCCCCCAGTATTATAAGCCACCCCAGTATTATAAGCCCCCCCAGTATTATACACTCCCCCCAGTATTATAAGCCCCCTCAGTATTATACACTCCCCCCAGTATTATACACTCCCCCCAGTATTATACACCCCACCCAGTATTATAAGCCCCCCCAGTATTATACACTCCCCCCAGTATTATAAGCCCCCTCAGTATTATACACTCCCCCCAGTATTATACACTCCCCCCAGTATTATACACCCCACCCAGTATTATAAGCCCCCCCAGTATTATACACTCCCCCCCAGTATCATACACCCCACCAAGTATTATAAGCGCTCCCCCCAACATCATATACACAGTGAGCCACTCTCATACTCACCCCTGAAGAGCCGCCGGCATCCACCTTCTTGTCACTGGCGGCGCTGATGACGTCATCGCGCCCGCGTCGGGGCAGAGGTCAAACTCTGCAGCCAGTGTAGGCCGCGGTCGCGCGATCCGCGGCCTACCCTGACAGCTTTCAGCTGTATGTGCATTTGCACATACAACTGAAGGCAGTGATCGCTCATCAACGGGGAATCCTGTACCGGATTCCCTGTTGGTGAGCGATACGGGCGACCGCACGCGTGCCAGCATGGAGGGCTCTGCGTGCCCTCTCTGGCACGCGTGCCATAGGTTCGCCATCACTGACCTAGGGCATTTTACTACGTTCACAGGAGGCCATACAATTTAACTGTATAGTAGATTATGCTTTCCTATATAGTGGACATTATTTCCTACAGGCAATTTATATGACTATACAGTGGTATATGTATAACTGTTACAAGAAGGCAAGACATAGGATCCATCTTGAAGACACTGGTCCATTTATACGACTCTGTAGCAAGTTCTGCACAGGGGACATATAAGGGAGGACCAACGATATTGCCAGAGCAACAGAAAGACTTGTCACAGTTTTGCGATGACCAGACTATTCTTTGCCAAGCCCACATCCAACAACAAGATCATATCTTGTCATAAGCCCTAACTCCTGTAAACTGCACTTACAATGTTCAGGAACCCATATTAAATTACTAGTGCTTATTAGTGTTGAGCGAATAGTATTCGTCGAATACCTCGCTCCCATAGGAATGCGTGTAAGTGGCCGTCAAATATTCACTGCGCTTAACCCCTAGGTGTTCGGCCGCTTACACGCATTCCTATTAGAGCTCAACACTAGTGCTTATCTTACGACATATACACCTACTGGAGATAATAATTGAGTTGAGGTTCTGGTTGATAGAAAGCAGTAGTGGCCATGGCCAAAATAAGAATCCTATAGAACCAATGTCAAGCAAATTTCCTTAGAGGGAAAGACCACCTTTGCAACTATTACTGTTCCACTCCAACTTTGCCAAGAGACCTATGTACCTCCATGGTAACAGGATACATACCTTGTGCTTGTCTGATTTTGTTACCCATCTGACAATACTTTTTGCCAACCCCCCAAATAAGAAATATAAGGATGTGTGACTGCAGAATCGGACTACATAGTGTTTGTTTGTAGTCTGGTAGCATGGAGACACACAGATGTCTCCATAAAATGATAGCCATGACATAAGACGAGATACAGTTTTACTCAAGACAATTTGCAAAACTACTTTATTTTTTAATTTTAGATGCCTTGCAACATTGATAGGGTTGTGCAGTATTAGTATTACATGTCTCTTCTCAGGAAGTGACCTCATGTCCATTAGTCACATGGCAATGATATAGCTCAGTCCTATTAAAAGGTGAAATGTAGGTCTTGGAGTTTGACTACTGAGAGAACAGAAGACTTTTTATGCTGTAAGTTGAAGGATACATTGTTATCTATATTGCTTATTTAGAGTGAAGTTTGCTTGTATACAATGATCACTCATATCCCTGTGAGCTATAAGAAAGGATAAAGATGTCTTACTCGCTTACTTACTTGCATCTGTACCACTCATGTGACTGACCCGTTCACAGGTTGAAACACCCAGGAAGTTTAGGGATCATTGTACAAGCAGGGAATCTGAAAGAAAAGGTCAAGGAATCACCAATATTGTAATAATGTCACAGACAGAATTACTGAAATGCAGAGTCTTAGAGAAGCTGCTGTAATATAGCATATGGCATTGTATAAGCTTATTATTATTCATGTCTACTCTGTATTTAAAGGGGTTCTCTAGTGACATACATTATTCTCTGTCACCCTTAGATTTTTAGTGTTTTATATATCCAAATCCACCTGGGCCATTCCAAAGATATAAACCCTTTTAATGTTGATGCAAATTAAATAAAATTAACCTAATGGGTGGTGATGTTGTGGTTTCCCTGAGGGCAAAATCTCTATGTGCACTGTTACTTGGCTAGTATATCTTAACTAGCCTTTGCCCGGACTTCGTCTACAGGTTGTTGTGATTGTTCCGGCATCAGAAGCGCGCTGGGACACCATATTAATGAGCGTGTTCTTGGCATTGATTTTCCGCATGCTCCGGCGTTTCGGCAGCTCTCAAGCTGGCCTGCCGCTGAACCTGTTTCTTGCACTGTGCCTGGGATTGTTCTGGCATCTCAGCACCTCGCTGGAACATAATATAATGAGCGTGTTGTTGGTGTTGATGATCTGCCTGCTCCTGCAGCTGTGAAGCTGGCCTGCCGCTGAACTCATTCCTGGCGCTGTGCACATGATTGTTCTAGCATCTGAGCAGCTCAGTGGGATGCCATATAATGAGTGCGTTGTTGGCGTTGATGATCCGCATGCTGACCTGCTGCTGAACTTGGTTCTTGTATTCTGCCTTGGATTGTTTCGGCATCTCAGCACCTCGCTGGGACACCACGCCATATAATGAGTGTGTTGTTGACGTCGATGATCCCCCTCAGCTGTGCTTGAGAAGAAGTCTGTGACTTCTGATTTCTTCATAACTCTCGTTGTTTGCGACAAATTAGATTCTCTTTTTCCAGTCATGTTAAAAATTGGCAAACAGCCAATTTGGATTAAAGGTGTTGGCCCATGTTTGTCAGCACTGGAGCAGATCAGATAATATGCAAAGGTGTATACACACTGAGGGTTAGCGTGTGTTTACACAGAGAGATAACAGCTCTGGCTGAGATAAGGCTGCTGCTAAGAGCTGTTTAATATAGTATGTGAACCTAAATTCATAACCGTCATGAAACCATGTCATTTACCAGGATAAAAAGTAACTTATATTTTAATCGAGGTTACAATCTAATTTAATTTAAATCTGTTCAGCCGTTTTTGTGTGATTGAGGAACAAACATCCAAACTTTCACAATTATTATTAGTAGGAGGATAGGATTAGTAGGATAGGATTTACATCAACATTAACAGGTTTATATCTTTGGAATTGCTGAACAGAGTTAGATACACACAAAATACCATAATGCTCAGGGTTACAGCGCCTCAGATAATTCTGGCTTCCCTACATAGTGATATAAAAAAAACCTGCTCAGGAGATTGTTGTATTTGGCAAAACTAAGACTCTTCATTGCCAGAAGGCGGATATCAGCTCAGTCTACGACATGTTTGGATCGGTTTTGTATTATGAAACAAATGTAACGTTATGAAATATTACTCAATTCTTTTTGTGTCTGTGAATAGGTCACAGTTCCTACTGCAACCCTGTTTTATATCTACAGTCTGTCTGTCTATCTATCTATTATATATAAATATATAGTGGCATTTTGTATATAGCAAGTAGTAATGTAGGTACAACATATCTGGTACTGAAGATACTCCTCCAGCAGAATTGGTCGAGACAAGATTTCCAAAAGCACCCTAAGGCCGGGTTCACACGGAGTATTTTGGCTCGTAATTTGGTACGTAGACGCCGCGGGATCTTTTGCAGGTCGTATATGCTCCCATTGTTTTCAATGGGAGCCGGTACTGTATACGCGGCACTATCTTGCGGCCGCCGCAAAATCACGGCTGCAAAATAGCGCTGCGTATACGGTACCGGCTCCCATTGAAAACAATGGGAGCGTATACGGCCCGCAAAAGATCCCGCGGCGTCTACGTACCAAATCACGAGCCAAAATAGTCCGTGTGAACCCAGCCTAATAATGCCCCAAAACCTACCTACTTGTTAGAGAGGACCTGTCGCCAAGTCTGAAAAACCAAAAGACATATGACATACATCTTTTATTATACACTGTCACCATTTTAGGGTGCTTAGTTTATCCAAATCTGTTCAGCTATTCCAAAGTTATAAGCCCTTCTAGTGTTGATGCAGATTAGTGTATCATAATCAAGTGGGCTGTAACACTGTATGACACACAGCACACAGACTCCAACCCCAGACAAACCATAGTGTTACCACCCACTTGGCTACTATGATCTAATTTATATTAATACTAAAAAGGCCTATATCTTTTGAATGACTGAACAGATATGGATAAACAGAATGCTCAGGTTGACAGAGCCTATCAGATGAATGTCATTGGCTTATTAGACTTGGTGCTGGGTACTTTTTTACAAGTATGGTGGCAATTTCATAAGTAGCAGGGACTTATAATCTTGTGCCGTCTCCAATGAAGCTACAGAACATCTTATGGCAAAAATAACCCTAATTAATACTATAATTGACTCCAATGGGGAAGATGTCTGCACAAAGATGAGCGTCTATATGAAGAAATAGCTTTTATTATGTGACCACCATCAAGGGCTTTCATCTCCAGCTGCCGAGCATGAAGTGATCTCTTGAGGTAAAAATTTTATTTACTTCTTTTATGATATTCATCATTCTCTATGGTACAATGTAGAGTGGTTACTGACTGCAACGTGCAGGGTAACAGGGCACACGTTTCTCTGAATATAAAATGCTTGCCTTATATTATTAAACAGAAAGGGATTACGTATATATTCCTCTGTTAAACTAGTTCATTTTTCTACCCTGGTTATACTTAGTACATAGCTACCAGGGATATTGTCTGCCAGAATCAAGTAAACTGCTGTGTGCATGAGGCCTTAAACAGAGGGACTTGATAACTTGTTACACAAGGCCCTATGCTTTGACATGGGCAAGAACTGAAGCCCCAGTTTTCAGCTATCATTCTACAACACCACATTGAGCCTCAAATAATGGAGGAATCAAACATATATATATATATATATATATATATATATATATATATATATATATATATATATAGCTTGCAAAAGTATTCAAACCCCTTGAGCTTTTTCATATTTTGTCACCTTACAACCACAAACTTAAATGTAGTTTATTGAGATTTTTAGTGATTGACCAACACAAAGTAGTAGATAATTGTGAAGTGGAACATAAAGGATACAAGGTTTTCCAAATTTTACTCAAATAAAAATCTGAAATGTGTGCCATGCAAAAGTATTCAGCCCCCTGTACTCTGATACCCCTAAATAAAATCCAGTGCACATAACTGCCTTCAGATATCACTTAATGAGTTAATACAATCCAGATGTGTGTAATTTAGTCTTAGTATAAATAAACCTGTTCTGTGAAGGCCTCAGTTTGTTAGAGAACACTAGTGAACAAACAGCATCATGAAGACCAAGGAACTCGCCAGAGAGGACAGAGATAAAGTTGTGGAGAAGTTTAAAGCAGGATTAGGTTATAAAAACATATCCAAAGCTTTGAACATCCCAAGAAGCACTGTCCAATCCATCATTCAAAAATAAATAAAGTATTCTACAACCTACCAAGACATGAACGTCCACCTACACTGACAGATGGAGCAAGAAGAACACTGGTCAGAGAAGCAGCCAAGAGACCCGTGGTCACTCTGGAGGAGCTGCAGAAATCCACAGCTCAGGTGGAAGAATCTGTCCACAAGACATCTATGTCACGCACTCCACAAATCTGGCCTTTATGGAAGAGTGACAAGAAGAAAACCATTGTTGAAAGAAAGACATAAGAAGTGTTGTTTGCAATTTTCCACAAGCCATATAGGGGACATAGCACACATGTGGAAGAAGGTGGTCTGGTCAGATGGGACCA
Source organism: Leptodactylus fuscus (assembly GCF_031893055.1). Lineage (NCBI taxonomy): Eukaryota > Metazoa > Chordata > Amphibia > Anura > Leptodactylidae > Leptodactylus > Leptodactylus fuscus. The sequence goes on along the minus strand of NC_134267.1, from coordinate 197,542,376 downwards.
AAGTTGAACTTTTTGGCCTAAAGGCAAAGTGATATGTGTAGCAGAAAAGTAACCCTGCCATAAATGATCGCCCCTGGTCTGTACAGAAACCCCATAAATATTCACTAAAATGTCTGATCTACATCAGAAAGTTAGAATGGTGTACACTAACATAGTGCATTGCTAAAATGAGCCTGGAAATCTGAAGCAGGATCCGATCACTATACACTATGTAATGTACAAACCTAATGAAAATAATAGCTTACCTATATACTCATGTGTAACAGCGCTATGTGAGGATTATACTAAGACACAAAGGGCACAGATTAAAGTTCATGAGGGGCTGCCATGTGTCACATATTAGTTACTGCTAGCTCAACATTCTTCAAGATCCATACATATCCCTCCAAAGCCAGGCAAACATAGGACACTTCCTACTGTACATACAAGCATGGGCGCTCCTTATCATTCTCCTTCACGTGTAACTGCTGAATACAAGCATCAAAGATGACAAGTACTATAACATAGCTAGAAGACCAGAGCGGGACAAAGGTAAATGGTACAGGAATTATTTCATTGCTGGATTAATTCAGAATTCTTAGACTCTAAAACAATATAGCAGATAGTACTATACTATACTATACGATAATCCTTTAATAGTCCCACAATGGGGAAATTTCAGTGATACAGTATACTACCATATTACAATATATTCAGAAACAACCAGGGTTAAGCATCCCAAAAGTCTTAAAATATAGTTGTTTTTTTGCCTTAGAAAATGAACCAGTAATGTAATGAATAGATAAAATTGAGGAAACTGTCAAAAAAACCCAAAAAACTAAAACAATTATATATATATATTAAATCTGTCTATCTATCTCCTATCTATCCCTCTATTGTCTATCTCCCATCTATCTATCTATCTATCTATCTATCTATCTATCTATCTATCTATCTATCAATCATGTGTCTATCTATCTATCTGTCTATCTATCTATTGTCTATCTATCTATCTATCTATCTATCTATCTATCTATCTATCTATCACAAATAATATTGACTTACCTGATACTGTCACAGCAACTAAACCCAATGACATGGAGTGATCAACTTCCACCTAATGGATTTATATATGTAGAGCAGTGTAGGAGACCGAGTATCCTCCCAGAATTGGGGTGTAGGAGACTGAGTATCCTCCCAGAATTGGGGTGGACACAGCCTGTGCATCATAGTGTGAAGTAGTGTGAGGATGCAATGCTGGGGTGCAGGGCTCAGCACTGACATAACACAACGTCATCAACATGATGCAAAGTCCAAGCTTGTCTATTTAATAGAAGTATTTTAATGGTTAATCACTTTGCAAAGTGATTTGGCCAGCACTCAATGTATAAGAAACGTAAAGGTATGTATAATGATCTTCTAGGATTTTACAATCTCTTCTTCATATCTCTGGTGATAAGGAGCTCTCTGGGACATTATATTCCAAAGGCACAAAGAACAATCTGCATCCTGTACTGTCACTGAGAAATCATACAATCACGAAATGACATGATATTCATAGAATCTTCATTACAACCTTATAGAGGGCCTTGTATGTCCTCTAAGACTGGGCATGTTATATACCATTGCTGACTTCACAGCACTTCCACATTTACTGCTACTTTCCCATTGTTCCATCCATATCGGTGCAGTTAGTTTTGGCTACCAATATCTGTACTGTCAGGGATGTGGGCTTTAGAATTCAGTGTCATTATTAGGCAGTAAACAAGAACCCCGTCAGTACACTACTATAGACTTATACTGTGGAAAGGGCATGCTCCACTGCCTGGCGATGATGCCAAGCTATAATCCTGACCCCTGACATTAAAGTGATATTGGGAGCCAAAATTAACAGCCCCAATATCTCTGCAATGGGAAAAGATACCCTCAAAACTGAAAGAGTCCTGAATTCAGCACACTATCAGTATTGTCATAGTATATAAATGCACAATCTTGGGCTTCGTTCACATCTGCGTCGGTAATCTGTTTGGGGGAGTTCGCATGGGGACCCCTCAGAACAGACTACAGAATGCATTGGCAAGCGGTGTACAGTGAAAGTACATGGACCCCACAGACTATAATGGGCTCTTTCTGCTTTCCGCACGGTCTCCACAAGGAACATGTGGACAGAAAAGTACTTCATGATCTACTTTCTTGTCCGCATGACTCGTGCAGACACTGTGCAGAAAGCACACGGACCCCATTATAGTCTATGGGGTCCGTGTGCTTTCACTGTACACCGCCAATGCGTTTGGTAGTCCATTCAGGGGGTCCCCATGCGGACTTCCCCGAATGGATTACCGACGCAGATGTGAACGAGGCCTTACAGGACATGAAACGTCTTCTTAAAGCCTTTTGCTTTTGGCGCCATCCCCTGTATAGGATCTGATGCTGGAGACTTCCTTAAAGAGAACCTTTTACCTCCTGGGGCACATGCGGTGTAATACACCACTAGAAAGCTGACAGTGTGCTGAATTTCAGCGCACTATCGGTTTTCATGTTCTGTGATCCCGGTGAAGAGCTATTGGCGCCGGTAATGTAGGTCTTCACTGTCAGCGTTTATTGCGTTGTACTGTGAAAGGGGGAGCTCCTTACCGCCCAGCCATTACTGTCAGAAACGCCCTTCTGACAGTGAAGAGCTACAGTACCGGCACAGATAGCTCTTCACTGGGGGCACACAACGGGAAAGCCGATAGTGCGCTGAATTCAGCGGACTGTCGGCTTTCTAGCGGTGTATTACACCGCATGTGCCCCAGGAGGTGAAAGGTTCTCTTTAAACAGCTGATCGGTGCTGCTGCTTTTTAATAAACCTACAGGGAAGATACTAGCAATTCTGCAGCTAAAATTAACAATCTGTGTTTTTCATACCCACACACGTTCTTGAAGAATCAACTTTTCTGCAGCAATGTGTGGATGACATTAACCAAAATCTCATTCACTTTGCTAGTACTATAAAGTGCAATATTTCTGCAGTAGCCAAAAATAGCTGTGTTTTCGCAGAGGCGCAACTATTGGGGTAGCAGTGGTAGCAGATGCCATAGGGCCCAGGACATTAGGGGGCCCGGCGGCAACTGCTATTGCTGCTGATTTTTTTTTTTTTTAATAGGCCTTTACCTGCTGGAGTAACTCCAGCAAGTACCAAGCCCCATTTACTTACCGATCCTGGCTCCTGCTCACAGCCTCTGGTGCTTCCCCTTCTACAGAGGCAGCCTTGAGTAGTAGCCAGAATCGGTAATTGAGGCTGCGGGCCTTCGATCCCCACAAACACTATCATTATACTTGGGGAGGAGGGGGTATAATGATTGGTGGCCCAGGGGAGGTATAGTTAACTTAAAAAACAATGTTACTTACCTCTCCTGGCTTTGGAAGGCTTCAGGCCTACTTGTGTGACGTCCCAGACGTCACGTGGGCTGGGGCTTGCATCCTGGCTCACGTGACGTCCAGTACATCATTTAAGATGGCCGAGAATCAGTCGGGAGTGCGCCAGAGCCCAAGTGAGGTAAGTAACATTGTTTTTTATGTTTGTGTCCTCCCTTGGGTCTCCGATTATTATACTCTATGGTCTGAAAATTATATTCTTGGTCCATTACGGGGCATAATACTGTGTGCAGGGGCCACTATGGGGCACAATATTGCATGCAGGGATGTGTGTGTATGGGGGGTGTCGGTCGGGGTGGAGGACCATGTCAAAATTTCGCCACGGGGCACCGCCATTCCTGGGCCTTGGCCTTAAGGTTGCAAAAGTACTTGGTTCCAAATTGATCTGTCTTTCCCTAAAGTGTCAGCCCCGTAGTTGCATGACATGCTCTGTACAAGCAATACATTGTAAAGTGAATTTAGTGGCCATTCAGTTTGCAAGGAGTGGGCAAATACCTTCAGGAATTTCGCAATATTCCGGAGATCCTGCTGGCAGAACATGGCCAAGGCTAGAATACATGTTTTTAACTGGAGATTCCCTTTATTCATTAACACAGGAGATATTATGTAACCTTTTATGTACATAGAGAATTATGAAAACAACTACATTGTGTCCTAGAACCGGCTCTACCTAGTTCACTCTCAGCCGTCCCTTTGTCTCCCATTTTTGGATAAAATCCAGCCATCCTTTTTTTAATCTCCAGAACTGTATATCATTCACGTCTTGTCTGACCACAAAGTTCAGAGTCTGGCCATACCCTCGTATATACTTTTTCCGAGACCCAGGTGGCATTGCGGACACACAGGGTACAATGTTCAGCAATTCGCTCATCCTTGCAAATGTCTCCCTCAATCACTTATTAATTTTTACAGCACGATGTAAAGCAGAAAAACAGGGCTGACCCTTCACCTACTTCCCTGTGACAGTGACAGACGCGGCAGCCGGGAACGTGGACGCTAGGAGTCAGCTAAAATGCATGAAAGTAACACCCACCGGGATACACGGCCTGAACACGATGGACACTTCTGATATGTTACTGCTTACCTGGAGTTAATAAAGTTACACTAAGTTTCGGTCTGCAAATCTTCATTGCTTCAGTCATATCACACTCAATAATATGAAGTTAGTAACTTCAGATTCTTCTTATGAGGACCTGTCCCTTAGAGTAATACACACTGAATGGCCATAACTCAGGGCCATACACTGAACTAGACGGCAGACCACTTATATCCTAGACAGGAAGATAAACTATGACATCATCTATCATCAGTAGTGGATACAATGAAGGTTCAGTAGTGTTATCTTCTATTGTAATTCTGTTATGTCTGATGCAAAGCAAACTATCCGCAGGTGCAGGCTATTATTGGACTTTTTTACTTTTTAATACTTTTTCAAAAATACATGTAAAAAAACCCAAACAAACATCAAAAATTCTTTAAAAATGTTTAACATAAAAATGTGATTTAAAAAATAGTTAATTTTTGGGTAACACATTCAGTTTAAAGAGGTTGCCCCACTATGGACACGTGATTCCTACTCACAAGATGGGGGAAAGATTTGTCTGGGGCTATGACTAATGAGACCCCCGAGTGTATAGCAGAGAGGGGACGCGCAATTTTCCTTAAAGGTGATGTTGATTGACATCGATTGATTCACAGGATCTCCATGTGATGTGGAGGGGGGGGTGTCTGACACCCGGACTCTATGCAGATCAGCTGTTCTGGCAGCATTTGGGTGCTGGAGGCTATAGCAGTAGATAAGAAGCACATGCAGGATCTCCTATTCAAGTAACGACACTTGCTTCACTTTCTCGGAGCCACCACTACACCGTGTTTGGGGTTGCTGAGTCGATCCTATTACTTGAATAGCAGAGCCTGCACAAGTCCTCTGTCCCTTGTTATAGCTTCTGGCACACAGATGCTGCAGAAAAGCTGATCTGTGCGGGTCTCTTCCCAGTCTCTTCCACTCTCAGATCAATCCAAAATCCTACAATACAAAAAAAAGCATAAAAAGGACTTATACTCAATATATTGTCATGGTGGAACTAAGCAGGACCTTGCCCAGTACTTAGCTGAACCTGTGATCGAGCCTTGCCAGCAACATCAAGAATGTTACCAATAATGCCAAAAAACAGATTAGGACAATCTACTTACAGAGGGTTCAGCATTTACTGCCTTCATTCTGCTGAAATACTGTTCATTTAGCACCTTGTATGGACGTTTTCCTTCAGGTTAGGGCATCTGTACAATGCTCTATGAACAGATGAACTACACTGCACTAAATGGCACCACATGTTACCCAGAAGTGCCAACAGGCACCAGAAGAATCACACCAGCTTCTTAACTAATACGGAGAGTTCAGATTATTGTTGGAACAGAAAAAACGGACACATGAACATCAATCAGTGTCTGTTAATGTCCGATTTTATAGCATCTGTAATAACGGACAGGATAACAGACGACCGTCCACCAGCCATAGACTTTAATGTTAAAATATATTAGACACTTAACAACTGTCACAAGTCTGTTATTTTAAATGGATCCAAAAGTTCTGCACCCTGCGTCATTATATCCGCCAGAATAACGGACCTGTGACGGATTTGGTGAAGACGGGCACAGACAGACAACAGATCAAATCCCATTTCTGACGGATCTGTTAGTGTCCGCTGTTAACATTTTCTGACGGATGCTAACAATGGTAATGTGAATGCGCCCTGCAACACTGCAACAATACGTTCTGATGTGGTGGATTTGCAACGTTAATTGGTTCCAATTCTGCACCAATTGTGGAAGTATGTGAACAATACATCGGTGCGCATTTTAGGGAATACTGCCCTATATGTTTTTATTCCATGCGAGGCCATATCTGCAGCTGAAATTCTAGTTTTATGGCATTTTTTGCTGATTGAAAAATAAAGTGCAGATTTCAAAAAAATTCAGCTGCGGAACATCAGGAGCTGTTTTGATGTGTTTGTTTTTTAGAGAATTTTTGGAGCTTGTAAAATTTTCAGCTGTGTAAAATACTTTCCCACTGTAATGTATGAGTATCCGTCTGTAAGTATTCTTCACGTCTATTTCAGTATGTCATGCAAGCGTTTTGCATATAAAATATGCTTGAAAAATTGCCGGTACAACATGTCCTTATTGTTTCCATGTAAGAGCAAAGTTAACAAGACGCTGCCGAATTCGGTGGGATTGACCAACTATCTTGTCTTTATGAGGTTGTTCAACTTTCACTGAAAGATGTCATGGGAAGAGAAGGATCAGGCATACTGCATTTAAGCATGGCCAATCCTTAGAAACTATGGGTGATAATCTGCTAGAAGTGTTTGACATCATATTTTCATCTCCCTATTTAGAACGCATGAGAGATCCCAAGCCAAGTATGCAAGTGTATGGGGGTTCAAGAGGAATAGCTGCGGGCAGACAGCAATTGAAGGTATATAGTGCTCTTTGTATTTCACATGACCCTTCTCTGTTCTAGTGAATAGCTAAGAAAGTTCTTAAAAGGGCGGAGAGTCTAAAAATACACACATATGTAAAATGTAAAACCTGTAATGCTAGTGAGACATTACTAGCTGGGGCCAGATTGCAACACAAGTCCAACGCACAATGTTGGAAAGTACAGAAAAGAAACGATGAGGCCGGGTTGGCTGTTCTTGTATCGTCAGAAAGATGAGACTAAAGGGGCAAAAAATGAATAAAATGTACTACACAGTGTATTGCAACAAACATGGCATGCTCTGTTTACTATTTGCTACTATATGGGTACAGTAAGGAGCCCTTTAGTGGTCACTAACTTTTTGTCAAACTTAACAATACAAGCAGATATAATAAACTTTGTAATAAATCCTACCAGAGAAAAATGCTTCTTTCTCTACCTTTTTGTTCCTGCCCCTCTCCTCCCTGCTAAATTGACATTAACTCAAAAATCTTAGCTTGGTGTCCCAAGATGGACTACAGCTCACCGAAGTGTCAAATTGGAGCTCACATGTAAGTCTATGGAGAGGGAACGAGGAGGAGCTGATTGGGGAGAAGTGAAGATCACTTATTTCTTATCCCCCGAGCAGCACTTATCTTGTGTCTGCTGTAAGATCTATCACCAGCGTACATGAGAACAGGGGTCCCGAGTCCTCTGTGTGAATGGAGCACTAGTGCACAGGTGTGAACACTGCTTTATTCATGAGCACGTGATGGATATAGAGCTGTACTTGGCTGTCTCTATCAGGTGCATAGAAGTGAATGAAGCAGATAGATAGATAGGAGATAGATAGATCACCTCCAATATCCATTACACTCGAACAATATACAATCATATACATGTACCTGGAACTTTCTTTGTTCTATATGTTACTATGGGTAATGGTTAGATGCTATGGGACCTCCTATTATATTTCTTTACAATCTCCTGTTATATCGCCTGCATAGAGGCAAGCTAACCCATCAGGAGCAATGTGAGGAGGGGGCCACCAGCCTTGTCATACTCTCAAGCCATGTACATGCAAATATACATGGTCAGCATCATATCAGTGAATACATGTGCCCAGGGAAGAAGTCTGTCCTGTGTCTAGTATATACCTAGACAATACAGAGCGCATCCTCACCATGAGCAGCAGCGGCGACATCTCCATGCGCACATTGCTCCTCTTAACCTATAGTAACCTCAGTGTGCAGTCCACTGGCAGGAGGCGTAGGGAAGAGATGTGCCCCCTCTACAAAATCACAACTGTGTATAGAACGCTATATTAGACATAGTCCTATACTGTGCATGCGGCAGTACAGGTGTTGGATATTATTACAATAGACATTCTATACATCCCATATGCTTAGATTGCAATGTATATATAAATTAACAAGTCATTGTTATGTACGGTTATATTATACATGGACATATTGTATCTCTTACATTATAAACAATGTTAGTTTTTATATATTTTATGTGCATATTAGTAAATAGAAATATATATAATTAATTTTAATATTAATTTCAATTATTAAGTATAGACATATATTTTTATCTACATATTATATATATACACACACACACATGTACATGTATATATAGATATATAGGGAGAGATAAATGGGGAAGATCTTTGTGTCCCCACCACTGGCCACATATAGGTGTAATACAGTATACAGACACATGCCATGCTGTATACCCAGTCTGTATACCTATACCCTGTATATGGTCCTCCCCTCACAGTATATGGTGCTCTACCTGCTCCCAGCTGTAGAGATGCCCCTTGTGGACCCTCAGAACCTCCTCGTCCATACACAAGTTGCCGGCACCATGACCCCCGGTGCAGCCCCGGCCGCCCAGCGGAGGGAGCAGCGGCCTCAGGTGCTCGTTGTCCGGCCTCATTCCCGGCTCCCGGGTTCTGGTCGCTCCGGAGTCACTGGGTTCTCATATACCGGCTAATTCTGGTTTACTGGCAGAGAGAGGAAAATAGGTGATGGATCCTGCACAGCGCCTCACTAGCGCACTCTGCTGGTCACTCCGCGTCATGACGGCTGGGAAATACATAGACAGAACAGAGAGCTATGGCCACCTGGGGTGGGGGTCATGTGTCCACTATGGCGCTTTGTTTGTCATTATGTGGCCACTACAAATCTCTGTGTGTATAAAGAATAGCTTTGTGATGGCTTCATGTGGCCACTAGATGACACTGGGCATTCTGGGAAATGTAGTATTTATTGATTTTGCTTACTTGTATATCACCAACATATTCCACAGCACTTTACAGACATTGTCTAGAAGACATTGAGAAAACATCTCTTCAATAAAGTTGGTCCGCACTCCTGATGTCTCGTATTTTTCTTAAAACTTAACTTTTAATCATCCATAAAAAAGGCATACAGTCCAAAACAAACATAGACAGTGAAAAGAGTAGAAAATATTAAGTGTCCATAAAAAACGCCAACGCATTTCGGGGAAGAAGAGACCCCTTAGTCATGGCATACTATGACTAAGGGGTCTCTTCTTCCCCGAAACGCGTTGGCGTTTTTTACGGACACTTAATATTTTCTACTCTTTTCACTGTCTATGTTTGTTTTGGACTGTATGCCTTTTTTATGGATGATTAAAAGTTAAGTTTTAAGAAAAATACAAGACATCAGGAGTGCGGACCAACTTTATTGAAGAGATGTTTTCTCAGTTTGGAGTATATCCTTGAGACCCAGGATACGTGATCGTGCACCCCTTTTGGACTCGAATACATTGGTGAGTTTAGAGCTTCACATATTTTTTTTTTTTTCTTCTTATTATAGATTGTCTAGACATTGACTAGAAGAATGGCTTATACAATATAATGGATCCCTGAGGACCTCATTGGTTTTTATGGGGTCCACCGAGTATTTGTTATTTTTTTACCTGCAATTGCAGAATTTTATCATTTCAGACAGACTCTGCACCAGAAGGACTTGACGCAGATATAAGTGTAGTTCAGGCCAATGCTGCAGCTATCTCCCAGTTATGCTCTTATGTCTAGGTATTGGTGTTATATACAGTACTTGTTATAGCGCCCTCTGATGGTCACTTAACTTAGAACAGGTACTGATGGGCGGTTGCCAGCATAGGTCCATTGGCAAGATATATCTTCAGTCCAGCTGACCCTGTACCCAGCCACAGCTGACATGCTGATACACGTCTATCCTCCCAACACTGCTGCCAGACACTGACCCCTGGATACTACTACAAGTGGAAAAAGGTCACACATGGTACCTAGCTTCTCACTGGTTTCCTCTTTACTACAGTAGTACAGCAGATCTTCTTCAGGTATGACAAAAAATGTGCATGTATCTAGACCGCAGCAACTGATAGCATGTCTCCGCACCTCCTGCGCTTTGTTACTGTAGAATATGTATTCCTGCTTACCAAGTGGACATTGGATGTGTGCTGGTTTGTCTTCTCCTGCAAGCTATCCACTCAACTTCTCAAGCTCTCATGACCTCTCAAGATGTTCCCCTCAGAACAATGAGCAGTCCTCTTGCTCCTAGAAGCCGTCTCTCCCAAAGTACAGGAATGGGCCCTTAAAGAGGACCTTTCATGTCCTCAGGCACATGCGGTTTTATATACCACTAGAAAGCCGACAGTACACTTAATTCAGTGCACTTTTGGCTTTCCTGTTATGTGCCCCAGAGCTGGAGATATCAGTGCTGTTATAACAACATCAATGTTTGCCCATTGTCATAAGGGCGTTCCTGACAGTCTAGCTGGGCTATGAGGAACTCTCCCCCTGACTATACTCGTCCATAGCCCTGTACTGTCAGAGGGGGTGTTCCTTACTGCCCAGCGATGATGCTAAGCTGTGAGGAACGCCCCTCCCTGACTGTACTTGTCGATAGACTAGTACTGGGGGGCGTTCTTCACAGTTTAGCGTCATCGCTGGGCAGTAATGAAGGCCCCCTGTAACTGTACAAGGCTATGGACAAGTATTGCCAGGGGGAGAGCTCCTCATAGCCCCGGTAGACTGTCAGGAGCTCCCTTCTGACAGTGGGCAGATATCAGTAACAGAACCAATATCTCCAGCCCCAGGGCACATAAAGGGAAAGGCGACAGTGTGCTGAATTCAGTGCACTGTTGGCTTTCTGACAGTATATAAAATCGCATGTGCCCAAGGACATGAAAGGTCCTCTTTAAATACTAAACCATTTTTCGCCCTGGGTAGTTTGTATAATACCTAATGTCAGTGGGTAATACCATGGCAGAGCAGCCAACAACTTCTTAGCACAACTTTGTTTCACCTCCAAGGTGTTAATGTGCAATACGGTCTCTAGAAACTACCAAAATGACTGCCTTGTGTGAAGGTCCGCACCTGCTAAATCAACATACTTACAAATGTTGTGCATATCAAATACAAGGTAATGTATGGGACAATGAAATAGAAATACAGTACACATTATAACAATGTGACGTGACTATAATGCTCAAAGGACCAGAACAATGGATGGGCAGAATGCTAAAATAGTGGTTACATACAGAGCTCAGCGGACCCCATTGACTATAACGGGGTCCATTAGTTGTCCATTGTTTTAAACCAGAAAGTGGCAGATGAAAAAGCTGTGTGTGCAGGACTTTTTCATCTGCTGATTTCAGCCAGACGTTGCAATGGAGTCTTCTACGGACGTCTAAGACGTGTCAGATGAGCTAATGCGACTTACTCACAGATTACATGAATTGTGACATGGAAAGTGATGTGCCCTAATATAATCTGTGGTTCAAGTAAATTCTACCTATTGGAACGATGGTCAATAATAAAGTCAAATATTTGCTCAAAATGGTGTTAGGAGTGGATCCCCTGAACAAACAGGACCTACCACAGGGGTGAGGATAGGAAGACTGTATTACTGGGTAAGGAATGAAACAAAATACCTCTGGAATAATAAACCAAATGGTTATTCAAATATTAGAGGAACATTTTATATATTTTGGAGGGACTGCACTCGGCTGAATATTAGAAATGACCTCATATTTGAGTGAAAATAGCCAGGAGGGCACATATGTTCTTCTAACCCTTGTAATCCTACCTTGCAAAGGGAGTTAGGCCCCAAAGTGCAGAAGAAAAATAAGTCTGATCCTACGTAATATCTGGGCTCCCTCGGGTTGGCAAAAAAGACAAGGGACAGATTTATTCAACTATTTACACCAGTCTTCTGACATAGACAAGTCACAGATTTGTTGCACAAGTCATATTTGCATAGAAATATGATTTTCTAAAGATCTCATCACTTTATAAAGAGTGTCTGGGGTTTAGTGGGAGGGAGGCAGCCATCCCTGTAATGTACCCCAGAAACAGGATTAAATTACAACAGTAATATTGTGGGGCTTGAAAGTTTGTGAACCCCTCAGAATCTTCTATATTTCTGCACAAATTTGACCTAAAACAACTTCAGATAAAGAAAACCAAATAAACATGTTACGAATATGAGACTTGGCCATTTATTTAAAAAAGAAAATGATCCAATATCACATATCTGTGATAGGCAGAATTATTGTTCTCAAGTCCCCTGACAGTTCTCTTCTCCTCTTTCTGTTCTCCATGTTTGGTGTGGCACACACAAACTCACAATGCCAAGATTGAGTCAACTTCTCTCCTTTTTGTCTGGTTTCAGGTGTGATTTTTATATTGCCCACACCTGTTACTTGCCACAGGTGAGTTTGAATGAGCATCAAATGTTGAAACAAATTTTTTTACCAACCATTTTGTCTGGTCCATTTTTAGAAGTTTGTGGGGTAAATTATATAATTTCAAAAATTTTCTGGAAGAAATACTTAATTTTCGGGAGAAATTTCAGGGGTGCCAACACTTATGGCCATGACTGTATGAACCTTTCAGCTTTCAGTATCTGGTGTGTGTCCCTTGAGCAGCAATAACTGAATCTAACTGCTTAGAGCCGTTGTTTTGCTGCATGACCCACGTTCTTTTATATAATCTCCTGCTTAGACTACAGCAACACCCTTCCCCAATGGACTCCCAGCAAACACCCTCACCCCCCTCCAGTCCACCTTCAACTGTGCTGCTCGTTTAATTCACCTCTCCCCCCCCCCATCTTCATCGGCTGCTCCCCTCTGCCAGTCCCTCCACTGGCTACCTATAGCCCAGCGAATTGAATTCAAACTACTAACGCTAACATACAAAGCCATCCACAACCTGTCTCCTCCGTATATCTCTGAACTAATCTCACGCTACCTGCCCACACGTAACCTCAGATCCTCCAATGACCTCCTACTCCGCTCTGCTCTCATCCGCTCCTCACACAACCGTTTCCAAGATTTCTCTCGTGCATCCCCCATACTCTGGAGCTCCTTACCAAGACACATAAGACTGAACCCCACAATCACAGGCTTCAAGAAGGCCCTGAAGACTCACCTATTCAGGAAGGCCTACAACCTCCAATAACACTATCACTGCACTGCCATCTGTACAGTCTCCCCCTCTCCTTCTGTCTCTATCCCCTTCCCCCATAGATTGTAAGCCCTCGCGAGCAGGGCCCTCTACCCCACTGTGCCAGTCGGTCATTGTTAGTATTATATCTGTTTATATATTCTGTGTATTGTATGTAACCCCCAAATGTAAGACACCATGGAATTAATGGTGCTATATAAATAAACAATAATAATAATAATGATAGACTCCCATTGAATCATATGAACGTTTGCATGTTATGGGAAATTTCATTGGGCTTTGTAAAATGTTTTGGTTGAACTCTTTTCCTCTAGATTATAGACTATGTCTAGACTGGTCTTATCAGATATACTTTATAAACTGCATGACTTTCTCCTAGACATGATATTGCCACCAGACACACACTACTGCTGAGAAATCACATCCCACTAAAAGCCTGGAGGACAGAAGTTACAGAAGTAAAAATGGTTGTTATTGACACCAGACAGTTACTAGAAGGTTCTCATTATTTTCATTAAAAGAACAAGACCTTGCCCTGACTCATTGGAAAACAAGGGCGAATATTTGCAAAGGAAACAGTAGAAGTTATTGGTCGTCATATCTTCTCGTGTTGATTATTTTGCTTTGCTGTCCAAGCTTTCCTGTTCATGACATAAACAGGGTAGGGTTGGATGACCTGCAAGAAAAATAAAGGCTGAGCTATAAAATAATATTATATACATGGCCGAACATTCAAGCTCTTTCACTGTATGGCGTCCCCTCCCAATTGTATAAATACAATGATGGGACCTTCACCTATAAGAAGAGGGGGCAAAAAAATCAGAAGTAGATATAACAGGTTAAGACTGGTGTTTCTTCCATGGTCTTAATTCATTCCCTACTGGTGTGCGCTGCGGCTGAATTTTAGCATCTGCGCCCAGTCTCCAGTTTAGCCAATCAGACCGGTTTCTGTCTTCTGCCCCGCAAAAGTAGACAGAAGACAGAAATCCGGCAGACAGTTTTCAAACCCATGTTGGACAAAGTCGGACATGCAGGACTTTGTGTCCAGTTAAAAAAAAACGGTTTCCCCGTGGACAGGCAGAATACGCACATGGGCAGTCACCTGTGCAAGCCCATTTAAGTGAATGGGTTTGAAAACTGACCGCTGGGTTTCCATCTCCTGTCCAGTTTTGCGGGGCAGAAGACGGAAACTGGCCGGATTGGCTAAACCGGAGACTGGGAGCAGATGTGAACCAGCCCTAAGCAATCCAAATGGAGGGCAATAACAAGCAGCATGACAAAGTGTGGGACAATCGGATTGATATACACAATAAGGGGTAGATGTATAATCAAAAAGTAAGGGGGGGGCGGGAAGGGAAAGGGAGAAGACTGAAGGCAGAGAAGAGAAGTGAGGGGGGAAAAGGAGAAGGGGGGGTGAAAAAAAAGAGCGTGGGGGTAAAGGGGAGTAGGAATAAGGAATTCTAGTAGCCGCAACAGCGGAGGTAAAGTCCACAGTATATGGTTTTGCACACAAGGTGTCTATAATCCTCCGATCCCTGGAAAAAGATCTACGGGGTCCAGGCTGCAATGAAGGACTCGGATTTCCTCCACCTTGCGGATCTAAAAGTGGTATATTTTTTACACAAACACCCTGTGTCAGTAAAGTGCCGCTTTTGCACAAGATTTCTGGCATCTCTATTTTTGTAAATTCACTCCATTGTCTCTTTGAGTATTCTCATGTTGAAAAAAGTTCTCTCTTTTTGATATGGGGGATGATCTCACTTTGCTATCCCATAAAAAGAAATTCATTTATCTATCTAATAATAAGAACCTATGAGATAACCTCTTTAAGGGCTAGTTCACACGGGGACATGGAGGAGAATTTTGTCAGCGGAATCCACATCATAATCCTCCTCCATACAATGTTAGTCTATGTAGACTGCTAGCTGTTTTTTTCTGCTAGCAGATTTTTCTTCTAGCAGAGAAAAAGAAGCGAAATGACCTTTCTTCGGGCGTTTTCCGCCTGAAGAAAGCAATAGAAGTGAATGGGAAGTGGTTTTTACCGCAATTTTTTTTGCAAAAAACTGCGTTGTGTTTTTTTTTTACAAAAACCCGCGTGGTAAAAAACGCAACACATTTTTTGCGACCCGCTCTCTTAAAGGATGGGAAAACTGCCTGGAAGCGTTTTTTACTAAAAAATGCTCCACAAAAAGCGTGCCAAGGTCAAAAAATCGCTTCCTAATTAGGAAGCGTTTTTTTC
Source organism: Leptodactylus fuscus (assembly GCF_031893055.1). Lineage (NCBI taxonomy): Eukaryota > Metazoa > Chordata > Amphibia > Anura > Leptodactylidae > Leptodactylus > Leptodactylus fuscus. The sequence goes on along the minus strand of NC_134267.1, from coordinate 197,526,794 downwards.
CGGTGCCAAAATAAGCCACACGTTATTTACATGTGAACTAATACAATATAGACATACTGTATACAATAACCAATACTGACATAAGGGGAGGGGGGACACAAAGATGGGGAGAGGGGAGGGTAGGCAGGGAGAAAAGAGTGGGGAACTGGTAGGATGCATTAAATATCTCACAGGTTCCATGCTAAATAGAATGTCTCCACCATGTTATTCAGCGATGCGGTCAAGCCCTCCAAACTACAGATATCTTTCATACGGGAGAGAAGATCAATACTTGATGCAGGGTTGACCCGATTCCAGTCCAGTTCTATGTTGATAGTGAAGCCACTCTAAGGATGGGAGACCAAGAGTAGATGTAAGAAAACCGAAGGGCCTGAGCTCCAGTGTAGAGGGGTCAACCATGTCCACAATACAATAGAGACCCGCCAGTGGTGAACCTAGCCTCTCTGCTGCCTGAGGCGGACGATCAAAAGACGCCCCCCCTCCCCCCAACTCTATCCTGGGAGAAGGGGGGATGTTCATCTTTTGACCGTCCGCCTCAGGCAGCTGGGGGGTGTGTGTGTGGGGAGGTGCTATCGGTAACATTACAATACATGCAACGCAGTAATATTTTGTGCAGTAATACTCATAGGAGACGTCTTCCCACATTTCCCCTATCTTTCCTTTGGACTGCCATGACCACTTCTTCCAGCTGTGACTTGACTAAAGTTTGCAACACAGACATCTTTTACTCTTCACTTCTCCACCTACCCAACCACATATATATATATATATATATATATATATATATATATATATATATTGTAAGAAAGAAGGACCTGGAAGGACGCTATATCTCCCCCAGAGTCCTCTCATATGTGTGGTGAGTGAGGGCTTCATACCTATAGCAAGGCATCTGTCAGTATTAACCTCTTCTCATCCTACTGCAGGAAGGAGCTTTCGTGCACAGGTGGGAACAGTTAGACCTAATCACAGGCCTATAAAGCCTCTCCAGACTTCTGTCCTGGGCAGTTCCTGGGGGAGAGTGGTGGAGCCAGGTCCTGTCCTGGGCAGTTCCTGGGGGAGAGTGGTGGAGCCAGGTCCTGTCCTGCCAAACTGAAAACTGGTGAGACCAGTGGGTGCTCCACAGCTTGTATTTTTTTGTTGCTTTGTTTTGTCCGTGTGGTTGAAGCAAGCCACACGTGTAGACAGATTGCTTCTGTGTAGTTAGTCGCCTAGCCGGGCAGGTATTTGTGTTTGTTTTTGCCTGAAGTAAAGGCCTGTTTATTTTGTTTGCCAGCACCTTTAAACCTTTTTGCAAAATAAACGCACAGGGCTAAAACCCTGTTCAAACTGATTTTGGTGTCTGTCTCTGACTGTCTGGGTCTGCTGCTGCTACCGCTGAGCCTACCTCCCCCACTATATATATATATATATATATATATATATATATATATATATATATATATATATATATATATATATATATATATATATATATATATATATATACACACTCACCGGCCACTTTATTAGGTACACCATGCTAGTAACGGGTTGGACCCCCTTTTGCCTTCAGAACTGCCTCAATTCTTCGTGGCATAGATTCAACAAGGTGCTGGAAGCATTCCTCAGAGATTTTGGTCCATATCGACATGATGGCATCACACAGTTGCCGCAGATTTGTCGGCTGCACATCCATGATGCGAATCTCCCGTTCCACCACATCCCAAACATGCTCTATTGGATTGAGATCTGGTGACTGTGGAGGCCATTGGAGTACAGTGAACTCATTGTCATGTTCAAGAAACCAGTCTGAGATGATTCCAGCTTTATGACATGGCGCATTATCCTGCTGAAAGTAGCCATCAGATGTTGGGTACATTGTGGTCATAAAGGGATGGACATGGTCAGCAACAATACTCAGGTAGGCTTTGGCGTTGCAACGATGCTCAATTGGTACCAAGGGGCCCAAAGAGTGCCAAGAAAATATTCCCCACACCATGACACCACCACCACCAGCCTGAACCGTTGATACAAGGCAGGATGGATCCATGCTTTCATGTTGTTGACGCCAAATTCTGACCCTACCATCCGAATGTCGCAGCAGAAATCGAGACTCATCAGACCAGGCAACGTTTTTCCAATCTTCAATTGTCCAATTTCGATGAGCTTGTGCAAATTGTAGCCTCAGTTTCCTGTTCTTAGCTGAAAGGAGTGGCACCCGGTGTGGTCTTCTGCTGCTGTAGCCCATCTGCCTCAAAGTTCGACGTACTGTGCGTTCAGAGATGCTCTTCTGGCTACCTTGGTTGTAACGGGTGGCTATTTGAGTCACTGTTGCCTTTCTATCAGCTCGAACCAGTCTGGCCATTCTCCTCTGACCTCTGGCATCAACAACGCATTTCCGCCCACAGAACTGCCGCTCACTGGATGTTTTTTCTTTTTCGGACCATTCTCTGTAAACCCTAGAGATGGTTGTGCGTGAAAATCCCAGTAGATCAGCAGTTTCTGAAATACTCAGACCAGCCCTTCTGGCACCAACAACCATGCCACGTTCAAAGGCACTCAAATCACCTTTCTTCCCCATACTGATGCTCGGTTTGAACTGCAGGAGATTGTCTTGACCATGTCTACATGCCTAAATGCACTGAGTTGCCGCCATGTGATTGGCTGATTAGAAATTAAGTGTTAACGAGCAGTTGGACAGGTGTACCTAATAAAGTGGCTGGTGAGTGTATATCTCCCACAGCGGCCCCTGCAGCCTATATTATACCCCACAGTGGCACAATAGTATAATAATCAGAGCCCCAGGGGAGGTGAGGGAACATAATAAACACTGTTACTCACCTCTCCAAGATCCGATGTTAATCCTAGCAGGCTTCAGGCCTGTATGGTAATGTCCCAGACGTCATGTGGTCTGGGATATTACCATATAGGCCGAAAGTACTAACACAGGCTTCGGGCCTGTATGGTAATAATGTAAGGGCTGATACTTACCGACCTCGCAGCTGTTCTTCACCTGGTGATAACACGTCTGTGCAGAGGACTAAATCAGTGCAAAAGTTTAGGAAAAAAAAAATTGCTGCGGCTGCCACCCCCTCCAGAGTACCGCCCAAGGCTGCCACCTCACCTTGCCCCATTAGGGGTGCAGTGCTGAGACCCGCCATCAACTACTCCCGGACCATGCTGGAGGTCATACCCTCTGGGAGTAGAGGGTTTTAGAGAATAGAGATCATAGAAGACCTCTCAGAGGTCAGGGGAAAACGGCGAGAACACTCTAGCCAGATAGCTCTCATAAACCTAATAGGGCCCAACAAGTCATAGGGAGGGAGCAAGCCAGGAAAGGGGGGAAAAAGAGCAAAAAGGAGTTAGGGTGGACAGGTGCGATCCACAACTTCTCTATTTCCATCCACTTCATATAGGCTGGAATGGTTGCCAAGAAGGGGATACAGCGCAAATGAGTCACCCAGTAATAGTGGAGTAGATGCGGGATGGTCAGGCTCCCACGCCACCTCCCAGTCAACATGACATAACAGGGTATACAATGGCGCCTGGAATTTCAGATAAACTGGATTACAGCATTCTGTAGGTTTTTAAGCTCACCTCTGGGGACCACAACTGGCAACGTCTGGAAGAAATACAACAATTTAGCAACCAAGGTCATCTTGACCGCTGCTACACGTTCTAAAAGGGAAATTGGGAGAGACTTCCAGGAATCCAATAGGGATCGGAGTTCCCGAAAGACTCATGGGTAACTAGCTGAATAGAGTGCTGCATAGGATGGGGTAATTCGGACACCCAGATAGTTAAGGGAGTCCGAGTACCACTGGAAGTTGTAGTTGCTGCAGAGGAGGACTAGAAAGTTGCTCAGGACATTAAGGGGGAGGGCTTCATTCTTGGAGGAGTTAACCTTGTAACCCAAGAGAGTCCCATATAACGTTAGGACACATATAAGGTTAGGCAATGTGGTGTGAAGGGAAGTCAGAGTGAGGTGGATAACATCCGCAAAGAGGGATATTTTAAACTCCCTATCCCAGACCGCAACCCCTTTTATTTTAAGATCACAACAAATCAAGGCTGGTAATGGTGGCCCGAATAAATGAGCAGTCCAGGCGGTCAAAAGCCTTCTCAGCATCTAATCTCAGTGGCAGAGTTGGGGTGGAATAAAGGTTGGCAATCTCCACCAAGTCCACAGCTCTTCTGCTGTCACTCCACTGACGAAAGGGGACAAACCCCACCTGATCCTTATGAACAAGGGAGGAAAGCCAAGCATTAAGGCGATTGGCCAAAATTTTGGTAAACAGCTTCCGTGCAGTATTCAGCAAAGCAATCGGACAATAACTGGAGCAATCTTGCAAATTCTTCCCCGGTTTGGGAACCGGGGTGATGTGAGAGTGAAGAATGGTGGTAGGAATAGGGGAGCCTGAAAGGAAGAGTTACACAAATCTACCAGGTGACCCAGGAGTTCCCCCTGAAACGTCTTATAATACAAATATGTAAAACTATCAGGGCCTGGGGTTTTACCATTAGGGGATCCTTCAAGACCCCCTCCAACTCCTCCACAGTAATGGGGGTGTTAAGTGAAGAGACCAGAAACCCAATATTAAGGGGCAGCTGCAGAAGATATGGTAGAATGTGCCCACTACAGAATGGCATTGCCAGTAGAGATGAGTGAACAGTAAAATATTTGATATTCATTTCGAATAGCCCCTCAATATTCGACTATTCGAACGAATATCAAACCCCATTATAGTCTATGGGGAAAAAATGCTCGTTTCAGGGGTTCCCACTCTTCGACTCAGGAGAGTCACCAAGTCCACTATGACACCCCAGGAAATGATGCCAACACCCTGAAATGCAACTGGGCAGCAGGGGAAGCATGTCTGGGGGCATCTAACAAGCCCTAGTCACTGTATTACATAGGGATCCCTGTCAGCTTGCGATATGCGGGAACTGACTTTTTCCCATAGGAATGCATTGACCAGCATTGATTGGCCGAATGCCATACAGAGTATAGCATTCGGCCAATCAACGCTGGTTCTGCTGGAGGCTCGTCTGTGAGGAGGCGGAGTCTAAGATCGGACCAGAATGGAGACTGCTGTGGACCGATCTTAGACTCCGCCTCCTCTGGCTGTACTCTGTATGGCAGTCGGCCAGTCAACGCTAGTCAATGCATTCCTATGCGGAGATGTATCAGTGCTGGCAATGCACTAAGCTCGGCTATACCGGAGATGCAGCCGAGCTCAGCACACGGCCAGCACTGCTACACCAGAGATGCGCTCAGCTCGACTACTCCGGAGATGCAGCCGAGCTAAGCACACGGCCAGCACTGCTACACCAGAGATGTAGGGTTCAGCGCACACTCAGCTCTGCTACATCTCTGATGCAGCAAAGCTGAGTGTGCAGCAGGGTTCAGCGTACACTCAGCTCTGCTGCATCTCTAAGCTGGCCGTGCTCTGAGCTCGATCTCCGGTGCAGCCGAGCTTAGTGCACGGCCAGCTCTACTTCATCTCTGGTGTAGTAGTGCTGGCCGTGCGCACGGCCAGCTCTGCTTCATCTCCGGTGTAGCAGTGCTGGCCATGTGCTCAGTTCGGCCTCATCTCCGGTGTAGCCAAGCTGAGCGCACGGCCAGCTCTGCTACATCTCGGCATAGGAATGCATTGACCAGCGTTGATTGGCCGAATGCCATACAGAGTATAGCATTCGTCCAATCAACGCTGGTTCTGCCGGTGGAGGCGGAGTCTAAGATCGGTCTACAGCAGTCTCCATTCTGGTCCGATCTTAGACTCCGCCTCCTCACAGAAGAGCCTCTGGCAGAACCAGTGTTGATTGGCCGAATGCTGTACTCTGTATGGCATTCGGCCAATCAACACTGGTCAATGCATTCCTATGGGAAAAAGTCAGCTCGCGCATATCGCAAGCTGACAGGGATCCCGACCAGATAGAGCCCAAAAGAGCTGTTTGAGTAACATTCCTACCCTAATAAAGCTAATTCCTAGCTAACCCTGCCTGTACATCTATCCCTGTCTCACAGTCACATAGTTCACAGTCTCAAATTAACCGAATGTTAAATCCACCATTAGTATAAATTGGAGGTCACCTGATTTAGCCAGCCAATTACTTTTTCAGATTTTTTTTTGATGCCTCAGTTGTTGTAGTTCCTGTCCCACCTCCCCTGCACAGTTATTCATGCAAAAAAAAGCGCCAGAGAAGGTGGGAGGGGAATCAAATTTTTAGTGAGTTTGCCTCGTGGTATTCAATTGGAATCAAATACCTCGAATGGCCTGATATTCGATCGGATATGTATTTGATCAAACAGTGTTCGCTCATCTCTAATTGCCAGCATTCAGACCTTTAGTCTTTGCTTGTGTCACAGTATTAGCCACAAACATGTTTTATCACTTCTTTCACAAATCATTATACTTTGGTAGGTGCTTTCAGGGTCACATAATTGTAACACGTAATGTTTGTGTAATATGATTTTACTAGTTAAGATTTCAGATTTTATTTGTGCCAATAGCATGGAAATTGTACTAAAATCTGACGGTGAAAGGATTTAAAAAGCACTGCCACCTATTGGTCAAAATGGGAATTTCTGATTCCGAGATTAACACAATAGCTACCCATTAAAATGGGTTGTCCAGGAAAATAAAGTGTTTTGAAAGTTGTTCAGAAGGGGTTAGAGTACTGAAATAAGCCATACATACCTTACCAGTCTCCACCTATATTGTTCCAATGATCTCAGTCCCCACTGCAAAAACTGCCAAACTTGTATCAAGAAATGGAAGTCTCTGCCCCAGGATGTGGTGATGGTGGACTCATTAAGCAAGTTGAAAGAGGGCCTGGATGCCTTTCTTGAAGAGAAAAATATAACAGGCTATGGATTCTAGATTTTAAGGACACGTTGAGCCAGGTTTTTTTTATTGACTGCCAGATTGGAGTTGGGAAGGAATTTTTTTCCCTGAAATAGGGCAATTGGCATGAGCCTCATGGGGATTTTTTTGCCTTCCCCTGGATCCCTGTAGAGATTGTAGGGTTATAGGTTGGACTTGATGGACTGATGTCTTTATCCAACCTCATCTACTATGTAACTATGTAAGAAATTGACCTGCTGCTGGTACAAACCCCACAAGATACTTTATGTTGCAGGCAGGGTCGGACTGGGGTGCCTAGGGCCCACCAGTGGGATTATTTCCAGGGGCCCACCCTACTGCCATATGTAATATCGCCCGTCCAGTTTTTGCCATTATACACGTTTAAAGTGCATTTTCACGCACAATACAGTGTGCAAAACAGCTATGGCTACACTACTACTTCTTTTATGCAACCAAAGATCACAGTGTCCCTTTGGGACTCTTTCACATTAGTGAATGGAGTCGCATTGGGTCCCTCAGGTTGCAATGTGACTCCATTCACTAACATGAGTGAAAGAATCACAGGGCGACACATCTTTGGTTGTATGACAGAAGTTATAGTGTAGCCATAGCCTTATGCTAGGTTCACAACAGCGGCAAGCTCTCCGTCATACAGGTCCACAATGGGACCAAAATGACGGAGAGGTGGACTATCAAAATGGCGGTTACACACAGACAGTGGCAGACCTCATTAACATAATGAGGTCCGCCAGGTGTCAGCCATTTTCAGGCATTGTCAGGCAGATAAGGGTATGTTCACACATCAGTATGCCATCCGTCCGTTTGAATTCAGTTTGACACTTCAAAACGGACTGAGGCACATACTGATTGTATACTGTCACCTTTTTATGCTGATAGCAAACGCTCTCCGTCCCCTAGAGGACAGATAAGGGGATTACAAGTAGCAATTGGAAACAGAGTAGAGATCAGTATGTGTATCAGTCCGTTTTGAAGTGTCAAACTGAATTCAAACGGACGGATGGCACACTGATGTGTGAACATACCCTAAATCCTCAGCGGTTTCTAAAACTTGGATATTGTTATGCTGGAGCTCTAGAAAAGGTCACCAGCATAACAATAGAGTGGGACATCATCTATGGGGTGGGTGGACTACAACTCTCAACAGTTCCAGGGCATCTGGAGCTGCTGGGAGTTGTAGTAATTGAAAGATTTGGGGGCATCTCTCGATTGTCCACCTCAGACAGCGGGGGGATTGGGGGTGCTAGCAGTACCATTACAATAAATCACAACATTACAATAAATACAATGCAGTAATATTTTGTGCAGTAATACTCACAGGAGACGTCTTCCCACATTTCCCGTCTCTTCCCTTTGGACCGCCATGACCACTTCTTCCAGCTGTGACTTGACTCTGTAAAGTTTGAAACACAGACATCTTTGACTCCTCACTTCTCCATGTACCCAACCCATATATATATATATATATATATATATATATATATATATATATATATATATACAGCCCCTGCAGCCTATATAATACCCCACAGTGGCACAATAGACTGTGGGGCATAATAGAGGTTGCAGGGGGGCCACTGTAGGGCATAATAGAGGTTACAGGGGCCACAGTGGACCCTTCAAGCTCTATTATGCGCCACAGTTGCACACCCATGAACTATTATTATACTCGGGGGTCTTTTCAGACCCTGAGTATAATAATCGGAGCCCCAGGGGAGGTGAGAGAACATAATAAACACTGTTACTCACCTCGCTGGGATCCGATTTTACTCCTAGCAGGCTTTGGGCCTATATGGTAATGTGTCAGACGTCACGTGGTCTGAGATATTACCATATAGGCCCAAAGCCTGTGCTAGCAGTAACATATAGGCCCAAAGCCTGTGCTAGCAGTACCATACAGGCCCAAAGCCTGTGCTCGCAGTAACAGGTTATTACTACTACCACAGGCTTCGGGCCTATATGTTACTGCTAGAACAGGCTTTGGGCCTATATGGTAATATTCCAGCTAGGAGTAACACCGGATCCCGGAGAGGTGAGTAACACTGTTTATTATGTTCTCTCACCTCCCCTGGGGCTCCGATTATTATACTCAGGGGTCTGAAAAGACCCCCGAGTATAATATCAGCGGCAGTGGGTCACGGCCTGGCCCAGGCCTATTCACTACCGCCCGCCGCGGCCTAAAGTACAAGGGGAAGCGGGGGCGGCAGTGAACAGGTCCGGGTTGGTAATAGGCCGCTGCCTGCTGGTAGATACTCCAGCAGGCAGCAGCCTATTATAAACCAAAAAAACTGTTATTATACTTACCGACCAACTGCGCGCTGCTGCTCCCGCTGCTGCCGCATCCTCTTCTGTCAGACGTCTCTGTATCAGCGTAGGCGGCGTGATGACGCCGCCTACGCTGATACGTAGATGGCTGAACAAGCGCAAGGAGAGCGGTTGCTCTCCTTGCGCTGGTTCTTAGGATTAGGGGAGGCGCCCTAAGCGCCTCCCCTAATCCTCCTCTGACATGGGCAGGGGCCCGATTGAAATGTCAGGAGCCCGATCGGGTCCCTAACCACCCGATCCACCCCATTGATGATCGGGCCCCTGCCTATGCTAAAATGATTAGCAATATAGTCGGGGCCCGGGGGCCCACCGGGGGATCCCCCGGTGCTCCGGCGGGCCAGTCCGACCCTGGTTGCAGGGGTTATCAGTAGTGTATGGACGGATCTTCTACACTGGTACCTTATATGCTAACCTGCTGCAACTACTGCATGTGTCCGAGCCTAAGGCTGAAGCCCCACATTGCAAAAATGCTTGGTTTTACAGTATCTGCAAATCTAGTTAATTCCATTGACACATTGCAGAAAAAAACTCCCCAGAGGAAAAGCTGCATTTTCAAAAACGCTTGTGTTTTTGAAAATCGCAGCATATCAATTATTATTATTATTATTTATTTATATAGCACCATTAATTCCATGGTGCTTTACAATTATACTTGTGGAAACGCTGATGTTTTCCATATATATCTAATATGGGTAGAAAGTCCAGAGAGGGAAATTCTGCAAAATCGCAATGAAAAACAATGCAATGTGTTCTACTATATATTTTTCCACAGCATTTTTTTGTTGTGCTTCGCTACATGGGGACTTAGCCTAAGACTGAGGCCCCACATTGTGGACACAGCTTTTTTTGTTGCAGATTTTGCTGAGCCAAAACCAGGAGTGGATTAAGCAGTAGGAAGAAGTATAAGAGCTTCCTATATATTCTTTATATAGTCCCCATTTCTTATGAAGCCATTGTTCACTTTGGCTCAAAAAAAATGCAGCAAAATCTGCAACAAATAAAGCTGCATTTCCACAACGTGGGGCCTCAGCATCAAGGGGATTTCTTGTTTTATAGAAATATGAAAAATATTGGTAGAACAGCATTTTTTAATTTTCTGGTTGTAGACAATCAACGGAAACATTCAGAAACTGCAAAGTCTTTCACATGTGGCAAAATATGACCAAATCTGCGAAATACTGACCAAATCTGCAATGTGTAAATGAGGCCATTCTGATTTTGTTTAAAGGGGCAGAGGGGCAGCAATGGAAAGTGAATTACTTGATCCTGCACAGGATGGGACCACTTTATGGTTGAGAAACCACATGATAGGTTCCCTTTAAGGCCGGGTTCACAAGGGTTTTTTGGTCCGGAGGCCGCCTCAGGTTCCGGTCCAAAATATGGGTGGCTGTGTCTGGATGCTGGTACAGTGCATTGGCATACAGTCGCACACTCTGCTACGGATTAGGCCCAAATAAATGGTCCTAGTCGGGAGGAGGCAGTGTCTTCAGGCAGATTCGCGAGGTGACTCCGCCTAAAGAATGAGAATGTCCGTTCTTTTTTCCAGGAGCCGGAACAAACCACTCCCGGAAAAAAGTACTGACCAGCTCCGATTGATTTCAATGGGAACCATCTTTTTGGTCAGTATTTTGAGGTGGATACGGCCTCAAAATCTTGACCAAAATACCCTGTGTGCCTAATAGTCTGTGCTCCACTGAGTCCCACTAATCGTGAACAACCAATGCAGTTAGCGTCAATGCCTGATATGCTAATTAGTCTCTTATATGCCAGATAGGAGGTGTCAGACTAGAGTTGACAATCCAGGACAGCCCACCTGACAGTAAATGGCCTGATTAACATATTGGTTGCTGAAACTTAGAACACCAAGTGCTCAACAACAGTAAGAGCCAGAGAAAACAATTCCAACTGGCCTAGAATAGGTGGAGCAGTGCCTGGTGAAGGGTACAAAGTATTGGAGGTGGGGAACGGTTCCCTTTAACTAAATTAAAAGAAAAAACTTAAAGGGAAACTGTTAAATGTTTTTTTTTAATTTTACCCTAAACTGTCATGTTAGACGCTTTTAGAATCAGGGAAATTATCCCGGACTTTAAGTGGTTAATCAAATACATTTCTAGTTGCTGGTAGCAAATAAAATCTTGAAAATGGTCAATGAGTCAGTGAAACATGTATAATATATATGTAAATTATATGGAAATGATACTTATCGTGCGCGCTGGGCGGTGATGCACGATCCAATGTCATCTTCTGGCACGCCTTCCTCTTTCTTCTTTCAGCGACACCCTCTGGTCCTGGCTCTTCCCCGGCTTCATCGTCGTCTTCTTCCAGCGGTTCAAATCCGATTGTTTCAAATCCAGGGCATGCGCAGTAGCACTCTCTCTGGAGCTACTGCGCACGCTCCGGCGCCATTTTTCTCAATGGCAGTGCGCACACGCCGGATTTGAAGCAATCGGATTTGAACCGCCGGAAGAAGACGACGATGAAGCCGGGGAAGAGCCAGGACTGGAGGGTGTCGCTGAAAGAAGAAGAAAGAGGAGGAAGGCGTGCCAGAAGATTACGTCGGATTGTGCATCACTGCCCACCGTGCACGATAGGTATGATTTACTTATATGTTTTTATAGTTTTATTTTAAAACGGGGGGGGGGGGGGGGCAAAATAACATTAGCGGTGCCTGAATAGCCGTAAAAGGCCATTCATGCATATGTGGGGCTCATACAGCATAATTTTATTATACAAAATCATGCTGATAGAGCCCCACATATGCGTGAATAGCCTTTAAAAAGGCTATTCAGGCACCGCTAAAGTTATATTAAACTACCCCCCCCCCCCCGTTTTAAAATAATACCCTAAAAAAGAATGTGATCTACGCATCGTGCATGCTGGGCGGGCATTCAGGGTCCGACGTCTTCTTCATCCACGCCTCCTCTTCCTCCGATGTCCTCGGGTCCCGTCCTCCTCACGCTCGCGAACGGACATTGATAAAAACAATGGCCTGGGCACATGCGCAGTAGCATGCGGCTTCTACTACGGCTACTGCGCATGCGCCCAGGCCATTTTTTTTAATCAATGTCAGTTCGCGAGCGCCGGAGGAGGACGGGACCCGAGGACATCGGAGGAAGAGGAGGTGTGGAAGAAGAAGAAGAAGACACACCCTGAATGCCCGCCCAGCGTGCACGATGCGTAAGTAGATCATTCTTTTTTAGGTTTTGCTGATAGAGTCCCTTCAAGCAATGAGGATGGAAGATGTCAATGATATTTCCCAAATCCACCACTAGAGGTCACTAATGTTATATGTTACATAATCAAGGACTAGGAAAATTCCACCAGGTCACCAGTCACGGAAGTATTCCAGTTCCCTGAAAGATCGCTCTTGAACACATTAAAGGGGTTGTCCCATCACAAGGATCCTATCTATACTGCTGGTTAATGTGGATGTAAGACTTTTCCTAAATACACTGCTTCAGCAAAACTGCTTTGTTTGGCCACTATCTTACTTTATTCAATTTTTTGTGGCCACAGCCCTGACCTAGCTGCTCCTGAGTCAAGTGATGTGTCTGCCTGCTCTCAGGGGGAGGGAGGAGGGGCTAAGTGCAGGGAGCAAGCCTGTGTATCTAGCTATTCCTGTGTCTACACCATGTGACCTAGGTCCTGCACTCAGATAGAGGAGCTGCTTACATTTCTTCTGTTTTCCCAGTTATCAGGCTAGCTAATTCAGTTGTGTTCATTATGGCAGAGACAGGCAGTCTCTGTATGTAACACAGAATGGAGTTGCTGCTGCCTGTACTTCATAGTCCAATGTGGGTGGGCGGAGCTACATACGAATTTGGGGGCGGAGCTAAACGGCAGGTTGCCTGTGAAACCCCGCCCACCAAATGATGCAAGAAACCAGGAAGAAAGAAGATTTTACAAGAGTGAAGACTGCTGAGTATGTGAGGTGGGAATACCCCTTTAAGCCTTGGCATTTGGTGTCACTATGGATGTGCATAAAGCACTGAAATCTGCATCTTTCTGTACGCTTCTTATTTCATGCCAAGGCAAAAGGGTAGCTTTCTACATAATCTACGGGAATATACGATTAAAATACCGCGGTATATGGAGCACCATACAGCAGCACATAGCGCGCCCATAAGTCGATAATATCCTGCCACATGGAGTCTATGGGCCTCCTTCTGCGTGAAATGATTTACACCTCTATCTATATTATATACTATATTCACTCCAGTGCTTGTTATGGACCCTTTCTGATATTTAACCCCTTAACAGTGCGCATGTTCGGACTGGCAAGAAGGTAGTTAACACTTGTTCTTATATATGTATGGCATAGGAATGGTGCTGACTCAGGGGCTGAGCCGGTGCCACCAGCCGCAGTAACATACAAATGACACCCTGATGCATCCAGGCAGATGGGAGATAACTCACTTAACTCTTTATGCCACCAGTCATAGTATACGGCAATATTACAGTGTATTCTACCAGTAATCAGAAGATCACCCAATCCTGTCCTCTTATGAGGTAGAAAAAGGTAAAAATAAATAAACAATGATAAAATGTTTACTATATATATAAAATAGGGTCATGCTCTATTTTGGTCCATTTTGTGGACCATGGACCTTAATAAAACTTCTGTGGTCCAGTGATAATCACAGACAGCAGACGAATGTCATCCCTGTACTGTCTATTTTTCCGACACACTCACTTTGTAAAGTATAGGAAATCTTTTTTAACAAGTTGACCTGTGACACATGTGGACAACATTGTTGGTCCCCCTCGTTTAAAGAAAGAAAACCCACAATGGTCACAGAAATAACTTGAATCTGACAAAAGTAACAATAACCAAACTACATGTTGACAAGCCACAAAGCTTCTGGGAGAATGTCCTATGGAGAGATGAGACAACAATCAAACGTTTTGGCAAGGCAAATCAGCTCTATATTCACAGACGGAAAAATGAAGCATATCTTGAAAAGTACACTGTCTCTACTGTGAAACATGGAGGAGGCTCTGTTATGTTCTGGGGCTGCTTTGCTGCATCTGGCACAGGGTGTCTTGAATCTGTGCAGGGTACAATGAAATCTCAAGACTATCAAGGGATTGTAGAGAGAAATGTGCTGCCCAGTGTCAGTAAGCTTGGTCTCAGTCACAGGTCATGGGTATTGCAACAGGATAATGACCCAAAACACACAGCTAAAAACACCCAAGAATGGCTAAGATGGACTATTCTGAAGTGACCTTCTATGAGCCCTGTCCTAAATCCTATTGAGCATCTTTGGAAGGAGCTGAAACATGCTGACTGGAAAAGTCACCCTTCAATCCGGAGACAACTGGAGCAGCTTGTTCATGAGCAGTGGCCAAAATACCTGCTGAGAGGGGCAGAAGTCTCATTGTCAGTTACAGGAATCGTCGGATTGCAGCGATTGCCTCAAATGGTCGTGCAACAAAATATTAAGTTACCGAACTATCATTTCTGTCCAGGCCTGTTTCATGAGTTGTTTTTTTTTGTTTGTTTTTTTAATTCTGTTGAAGCGAAAGGCAATGTCTGACTTTCATTTCTTCATTTACAGTACATAGAATTTTTATTTATTACTTTATGACCATGGAGGGATTTTCTTTCATTAAATGAGGTCACCAACAATTTTGTCCACTTGTAGATTCACTTTTTGCTGGGATAAAGGCTCAGAGGTGTACTTTGAAGTTTCTGGGCCCCAATGCAAAATATATAAGGGTGCTCGCCTCCATTACCATGTGCTATCTATAATATTGTGTTCTTATGTTGTAGAGATAGACAGACAGAGACACAATAATAGAAACAGTAACAATCAAAAGGTGAAAGGAAGAAAAAGAAAGAAGGGGAAAGGGGGGAGAAGAAAAGAGAGAGAGAAAAAAAAGGGGACCAGAGCTCCAATGCCCACTCCAGACCCCCCAACCGGCTCCGGGCCTCAGCCAATCAGTTCTCTGTACATTTGGGTACCCTGAAAGAGAAACCAAGGCAACCAGGCGTCTACATAGGCCGCGTAAGCGACTCCAGGAGTAAGAGAGAGAGTGAGAACCCCCATAGCCCTAAAGTCCTCCACTGTACTGATCCGTTGAAAAAGGGAGGGGATGTTAGTTAGATTTCCACAAAGCAGGGATACAGGCCCTGGTCGCATTAAGCATGTGTCGTGGGGAGGATTTTGGATAGAGACAGAGAGGGAAGTCCGACTTGGACTCCTAGTAACAACTACAGTATGCGCCAGGGAACCCAGGGGACGAAAAGGTGAGAGCTGCTCCTGCACAGAAATGTGTTACCTGGATAAAGAAAGCATAGGGCCTCTCACCCCAGAGTAGGCGGAGCAATGGGATCTCTATTTAGGAGTGCTGGGGCCAGTAGCAATGATGGAGGAAAAGATGAGGGAATCCATGGCAGTCGACAGGAACCCCGGGAAAGGAGGGAAAGGAAGACGGAGAGAGAAAGAAGAAAAAAGGGGGGGAAAAAAACATATATGAGAAAAAAGAACGCAAATCAATTAAACAGTTCCAAACCCGGCTAGTCCGGGATCGGACAACACC
Organism: Leptodactylus fuscus; assembly: GCF_031893055.1. Taxonomy (NCBI): domain Eukaryota; kingdom Metazoa; phylum Chordata; class Amphibia; order Anura; family Leptodactylidae; genus Leptodactylus; species Leptodactylus fuscus. The sequence continues at coordinate 197,511,057 of NC_134267.1, read as the reverse complement.
AAACATTGGTGAAACTCACTAAAGCAGGTCGCGAAGGCACACTGCCGTATGTGCTACGAGAGCTGCCAAACCTAACTAACAAGGAGGGGGGGGGGGGGGGTAGTTCAGAAACGCAAAGCTACCCATTCCCCAAGCAGCACAACTGAATGCAGAGCATGCCAGCACAAGAGGGGGAAAGGGAGGCGAGAGGCACTAAGGGAGGACGGCGCAGAACAAAGCCTGCGGCGGGCCCCATCGGGACAACAAATACTTAACAAGGACATAACTAAGGAAAAACTGACCAGCAATCCAGGTTACAAAGGAGATAAGGCACCAAAGAGGCAAGTCCTAGGGGGGAGATGGATGTAGAAAGGATATCTCTCATCAGGGGGGAGTCGGCAGAGAGTCCGCAGCTCCGCGGTGCCGGCGGGTCAGAGAAGGCGAAGAGGAGCGATCAGAGGTTGGAGCAGATGGGATTGGATACTTGAGCCAATGGGAGGGAGAGGTCGGGCAAGTCCAGAAATTGTGCTAGGGAGGCTGCCTGGTCCGGTGAGTGAAGGTGGACATCGCCCTATTACGGCGGATCTGAAGATGAAAGGGGTGACCCCATCTATATGTGGCGCCCAAGTCCAGGATAAGTTGAAGAACAGGTTTCAGGAGGTGCCACATAGCCAGAGTGCGGCGAGAGACATCAGGGAGAAGAGACACTGAGCTATCCAGGAAAGGGACCGGACCATGTCACCAGGCTGCTTGAAGGATGTCCTCCTTCTCCCTGTAGAAGTGTACTCTGCAAAGAACATCACAAGGTTCTGTGGAAATGGTTCTTCTGGGGCCGAGCACTCGGTGAACTCTGTCAATATTAAGCTCTGTATCCATAGGTCTAGAGAGGACAGTGTTAAAGATAGATGTAACTACAGAGCGGAGCTCAGCAGTAGGAACAGCATCAGTAATGCCGCATAATTTTTTTTACATTTTTTTTAATGTAGATTGTGAGCCCATATAGGGATCACAATGTACTTTTTTTTTCCTATCGGTATGTCTTTGGAGAATGGGAGAAAATCCTTGCAATCATGGGGAGAACATATAAACTCCTTGCAGTTGTTGATCCTGGCGGGATTCGAACCCAGGACTCCAGCGCTGCAAGGCACTAACCACTGAGCCACCATGTTGCCCGAATGCTGCATAATTTGATATTATTCCAGCAGCCTCTGTTCTCCTGGTCGTCGACCTGAAGCAAGAGATGACGATTAAACGTGTGTTGAGTGGACAAAGGTTGTTCTACTGCCGCCAGCCATTGGTCAATGGAAGTGGTTTGTTGCTGTTGGGTCGTAACTTGAGCTGACAGGGACTGGAGTTCAGCTTTAAGGACCAACAAAACCTTTTCCTGTCTCTCCTCAACCCTGCGAACCATGGCTTCTAAGTCCATCTTAGTGGGCATAGTGTGAAGAAGTTGCAATATATCCAACAGCTTAGGATGCTTGGAATGGTGGGATGACGGAGAGGCATGCAGAGAAGAATCGGAGGAGTCGGAGGAGAGTGGGGCATGCAGGGCCATCGGGGTTGCAGAGAAGTTCACATCATGATCAAGGAGAGTGAGGACAGTACCCCTTGGAGGAGGAAGCTGAGGGTCTCCAGGGAGAGGCAGTGAGACCAGGGCCCCGAGGGCTGGGGTTATCCTCCCTATGGTAGAAGAGGTAGTGTCCAGCAGGGGGGGCTGCATAGTGGTGTGAGGCTCAAGGGTCTGGATCAGATCATCTCCCTGTGATATCATCTGTAGAGGAGCTAGAGTCACGGGGGCCACAGGAGGTCCCACAGAGGGAGAGGCCACTGTTGCAGGAGAGGCCCCTGCATGCAGGGGCACAGAGTCCATGTGGGGGAGTTGAAAGGCAGCCTGGGCCTGAGTGCAGACAGAGGAGTGGGGGAGGGGGGCAGCTGAGAGGCGATCGCCGCCATCTTTGGAGCCGGGGAGGAGCAGGAGCGGTACCTTGTCTGGGGCAGGCACCAGGATTCCCATGCCGGAAAGCTGTGGAGCCAACTCCGGAGGCCTGGAGGGAGCCATGGAGGAATGATGCCGGGCGAGGGAGGCAATCAGGGGAGAAGCCTACAGAAGAAACCTGGCCAGCTGGGGCTCCACACGAGCAGAGGATGCTGTCTTCCGCCTCAGGTGTCGGACCATCGCAGGACAGAGGAGAGGTAAGCGATTAGACCCGAGATTTAAGACAGAATTGCCGCTGGGGTCCGGGAGCTCTGCTGAGGTACGTCTTCACACTTCCATTGTCTAGGAATCCAGCTTACTAGCTATTTCATATTTACCACATATAAGCCTTTTTCAGGTAAGCACTTTAAGTCTGGGTCATAAATGGACCAGAACTTGTGGCTGTAAAGCTGGGGCCCCATGTGGTGGAAACGCTGCTGCAAAAATTGCAGTGTTTTGCAGTCAATGCAAAGTGGATGAGATTTGCAGAAAAATATGTACAGCAGTTATGCTGAGATTTCCAAAATCATTGCGGAATAATGCACTGTTCCGTTGTTGTTTTGGTTGTTATTTATATACTCTTGTTACTAGGTGTTGCAGCGACTTATGTTCCCTTTTGACGGAGCGGAGAAATGGCTAGTTCACACGGGGACATGGAGGAGGATTTTGACAGCGGAATCCACGTCATAATCCTCCTCCATACAATGTTAGTCTATGGAGACTGCTAGCTTTTTTTTTCTGCTAGCAGAGAAAAAGTGACATGACCTTTCTTCAGACGTTTTCCGCCTAAAGAAAGCAATAGAAGTGAATGGGAGGCGAAAACTGCACGTTTTTTTCCACGCGTTTTTTTGCAAGAATAAGCAACTTTTTTTTTTGCAAAAAAAACGCGTGGAAAAAAACGTGACGCGGTTTTTTCAGCCCATTCACTTTACAGGAGGGGAAAACAGCCAGGCTTCTTTTAAAGCTGTTTTCACAAAAAAAAGCTCCAAAAAAAGCTTGGCAAGGTCCAAAAAAAGCTTCCTTATTAGGAAGCTTTTTTTTCCGGTGCCAAAATAAGCCACATGTTATTTACTAACCCTAACAGACGTGTCACCTGGCAGAACCTACCCATCACAGCAGTGGTGGCAATGGCATTCAGTGTTATGTTTTGGTTTAGTTGTGAACAAGGTTCTACATATGTAATTAACTTGTTTAATAACACTGCAGTGACCCCAACTTTACCCACAAAGACTGTAGTGTTATTTCATATATATATATATATATATATATATATATATATATACTGTATATATATATATATATACTGTATATATATATATATACTGTATATATATATATATATATATATATATATATATATATATATATTCTCGCACTGTTATGGCGGGTCTTGGTATCAGAAGTAATCACATATAGTTGCTCCTAATAATTTAAAAAAAAAAATCATTGGTTACATTTATTAGACTGCACCACTGGTTGTATTTAGTAGACTGTACTACTGGAATCCTATTGGTTTATATGGGAAACCTGTTCACTTTACTTGATACTATAGTTCATAAATACATGATATAACATGCAAGCCTGATATTTCCATATGACTGGTTCCCTGAAAAGTCAGTGATCAGAGCTGGAACAATAATGTGTGAAAGGTCTGTTGGGGTTTATGTTCAAGGATTTGTTCATGATGTTATATAACGTTCAATTATTGTCTGCCTGCATGAATAACAGAACAGTTTTGTGCAGTCTTTTCTTCTGCAAGCGCACAAGTATTAGTGTACTCACTGATCTTATGTGCTCAAGACCATTTGTTATATCATTTCGAAGAAATCTCATGATAAGGATAGAAGGAGCTGGACGATTCAATGCAGATTTAGAAGATTAAGGTGGACTGAGGAGCAGAATGTGTTAGTAACCCCAAGACTACATTCACACAATGGTGAAAACAGCTGTTACAAGGCAGAATTAAATTCACTGTATGTAATTGGGGGCTATTCACATGACTGATGTTTTGTCCATTTTAAAAGACTGTCAAAAAATAGATCATGTCCTAGTTTTGTCTGCTTTTTCTACAGATCCCCCAATACACTGAAATGTGTGAGGGATATGTGAAAGCGGATGAACCCCAGGTGCAAAATGGACATGAAAAATGTACATTTGTATGACCTTCATCTAAATGTTAGCGTACCCAGGGGCAGACATATCACTTGTACAAGATGTATAGGCACCAAGACTTATTGCTGAAGGTGCAGTCTGTTGACTGTTAAACTACATGGAAAAGGCTATGGTATGAGATGCCCTTATCATCTCCCATTTATACTTTTGCAACATCCCTCTCTGTGGCCTCCCAGCTAAGGCTGGGTGCACACTACCGTAGGTGTCCGACAGCGAGTGTTCGTAGCTAATGTCCTGCATGTAGGATTTTTCTGTCCGCTTGAAAAATCGGACATGGTTGTAAACGGACACTTAAGGACACACACGGACACTAAAGGACACAACATATTATCCCATTTAAATGAATGGAAATTGTAAACGGACACAGTTTAGAGTCCGTTGCTAAAATCTTGCGCCGACATTAGGTATGGACACTAGCTGTCAGACACCAACGCTTGTGTGAACCCAGCCTTACTCTTTTGCTCCCCACCTATCCACTCTTAACTCTGTTGCTCAGCTAATCCACCTCTCTCCTTACTATATATCTGTCTCGCCTCTCTTCCAGTCTCTTCATTTGTTATACATTGGCCAACAAGTCCAATTCATGATATTGGTTATGGCATAGAAAGCCATCCACAACCTGTCCCCCATGCATTTCTGTCCTAGTCTCCCTATACCTTCTGAGGGGAAGTTAGCTGGGTAGAAGAAGTAATGCAGCTCCAAACAGTCAAGATGAAGACACAAAATATGCAGCAAACTGGTTTATTTAGAAAAAAAAATCAGGAAAATAAACCTTCACTTCAGGTACAAAACTGAGAAAAACAAAATACAGCCTTAACTTCAGGTAAAAACAAAATAAAAACCTGCTCGTCTGAGCCACAAGCTAAACAGAACTGATAACCTAACTATATGTGCAGCTTACTTCCAGCCACACAAACAAAACAGGCACAATATAGTGTCACCGGACTCAGGGTTACAGGACAGAACCATACACCTCCTTTCGCCTCATGCAACTGCACTGAAATGAAGGATTTGCAGCCTTTTCTGGACAAGAAATGAGCCAAGGACCTACATCTGGGCTGAGGCCTACTCCAGATCTGCCCTGGAACACACATATGTCAGAAACCTGTGGCTGATATACTGTATGTGGACTCTAGCACTCTGCCTTTCACCTTCTCACACTTCCCACGTGTAATCTGTACGAGATCTTCTTAGCTCTGCTCTAATCTGCTCTTCTTACAACCACCTTCAAGATTTCTCCTGCGCATCCCCTATGTTGTGGCGCTCCCTACCATTATTCATAACTGTCCCGCACAAACCTTCAAAAGCAACCTAAACAGCATACAAGACAGTAACCATATGCCACCATATGAGTAACTTTTACCTTCACCTACTGGGGCAGATGAACTAATAAATATGTATCAGAATTCTAGCATCATTTTTATGCCAAAAAACTTATATATGCTTATTGTATATGCTTTACACCTAATGTTCTGTTTTTTTTAGACAATTTCTAATGGTTTTACACCTTGTACGACACGTGACTACCACCCTTCATTCATCAAATTATCAGTTGTACTTCTATGCTTGGAACAAAGGTGGATTTTGCTCCATTTTACAATTGGTAGATTGCCAGGACTAGTTCATTGAACTAGAATACAATGGATAATATTGCAAGCCCTGACATATGGCAGTAACAACATGCCATCAGCCCGATTTACCAAGATGACACTACACGTATTGCTCAGATCTTATATATCCCTGCATGTAGGTTTTTTAAATGCCAAACTGTTCAAAATGTGACCATATACTAAGATCCTGAATTCTGGTTAAATCCTTTACTTTGGAACACCGTACCAACTTTGTCCCTTTAATCCCAAGTGGGGAAGTTGTGGCTGGAAAGACCCTTTAATGTGAACAAGAGGAAGTAGAAAACTCTATCATTGTGTAGCGGCACTGAAGGCCATCCTGTAGGTCTGAACACAGCAACAGCCTCCCCGTAAGAGATTATTTTTAGAGAAGTTGACCCACCTTATTCACATGGATTGGGTGGATGCACACACTAGTATATAAGGAAAAAAACAACACTTTTTAAGGTCTGAGAGAGTTACATTAAGGCACTATCAGATGATCCCAATATGACAACACTTTAGATTGACAACTTGGCACCTAGAGAGGGAATTTACTTCCCCTTTGTTTTTGACAATTTTTATGGGGTGGTCATGGTGGGACCTGCTGGCATCTTCTTAGGTATTGTCTTCTTGTATAAGGTACACTCAGGTTGGTTATGCTCTTGGGGAAAGAGGGCACCATGGGGGTTGGGTTTCAAAAAAGTGCGTGGCTTCCTGGTAAAGGGACACTTGACTTGCTAAGGGACTTGAATTGCTAAAATTTTCACAGTGTGCTAAGGCATACTACCACTTCCATCCCAGTCTCCACCAGTGTCCCCCACAGAACCTGTTAGAATGCAACCCATGCCCTTAAGAGTGGTCAAACCAGTTTCAGGGCACAGCCAGCCCACATGCCCCACAGGCCCCTTCTCATGACCCTTATGGATATATGGGAGGGATCTTAACAGGCTCATGTGTTATGGAGAATGAATCTCTTATACAGAAGATACAACTTCTTGTTATTATTTCAGTACATGTTGCGATGTAAAATGTGGTGACCCAGAAGGGAAGTCAGTCTTCTGCAAAACTATGTAATAATAAAAATTATTTTATTTTCATCATAAAATTTATTTTTTCATGTGGTATTAATTATATATATATATATATATATATATATATATATATATATATATATATATATATATATATATTTTGTTTTGTTTTGCAGACAAATATTTTAGGACACTAAAAATCTGGTAAGATGGTTAATTTTTTCTATCACATTGCAAAACAGTCTATTGTGATGAAAAAGAGGAAATTACAACAATATAACCATAATACTTATACTTCTAGAGAAGACACTTAGTTATATGTCTGGTGTATTCATGAGATACAGTATATATGGCAGCATATTATACCAACAATTTATACACACGTTCATAAGATTGATCAGAAGGAAAGAAAGGTGGTCTATGGAAGTGGGGCATGGAGGGAGTATATTCTACATATGATACCTCGGGCACTGGGCATATCTACATGACTGGCACCTTTAAGCATTGCCTCTGTGTGGCAGATTCGCAGTGAGTTGCACTAGTGAGGTCTGTCCTTTACCTTCTTTCTTGTTTTGCGAGTGGTGTACAAGATTACCAGCATTGAAAATAAATTAAAACCCCCCTTTTGCATTATTCATGCCCAACAGAGCATGGCTACGGTCATATATGTGCCAGGTGTCCATCCAGTGCAAATCTATTAGAAATATCCAGATGATATAGTTCTGCAAGCCTGACTTTTTCATCCAACAATTTCAATTAAAAAACTAATGTACACCAGATAGGCCCATTATAGCTAGTGGGGTCCTCTGGGGTTTATTCATGTCCAAAATGTTCAAGATATATTGTTGTCTATTTTTCCTTTTTTTCTACAGATGTTGAGGGGGTGCGTATGGCTCTTCCAGTTGGATTTCAATTACCCTTTTTTTTTCTTCTCAGGTTTAGGCCTCTTCCAGACAAACGTGGCCATGATCAGTGCTATACGTGTATTTCACATATAGCACACGGACCCATTCATTTCTATGGGCCCATACACATGGCCGTGAATTACCTGGTCATGTGTGCAGGCCAACAGTCCGGACCACAATATATAGAACAGATCCTATTCTTGTCCTATTTTGCGTCCCTTGCTTCCTTGGCTCCTATTCATTTAATAAAAGGGGCTGTGGAAGCACAGCTAGTGCATGAGCGGCGCACAGGTGACATCCACGTGTTCCCCATACGCCACTAATGCCTTCAATTCACAACCGGACAGAAGCACACAGTCATGTGCAACCAGCCTCACTTCCTTCATTACACGTGCACTGCTCAGCCAAGCCATACAGGCATGCATGTGGCAATGTCAAGCAAGACAGATGTAAGCCAAACAGTCATTGAGTCACCATATTAACTGTATGTCCAGCTTAAGGCTCCCTTGTCCTGCGCTGGCTCCATCTGTCTGTTTTCTGTTATCCACCATTACACTTCAATGTTTCTCCTGCGCAATGGAAATTTCAAAGATTGCTGAAGATTGAGAAAAAGTACAGGTTGATGTGGTCTAAAATCCAATATTATCAATGAAAACGGCATCAGTATGTTATATAGACATTTGCTTTTCCAAATACAAATTTGGATACTGTGGCCGCCACGTGCTAGTACCAGCCACCTTAGCAAATGGCAGACAGTCTGTTAATTATTAATACTAGCAATATGTCAAATACATTTCCTAGGATGACGACATGATTGTGAACAAAAGCAGAAATACACCGTGCATTGTGCAATTTAATAGGAAGGGGACACTGCTGAAATAATGACACTTCTCCTATTTCAAGCAGAAATGAACATCCAGTACTTATTTTTCATCGCTAAATACAGTTGCCTCATTCACCTGGAGCCATATTCAGTGAGCAATGAGAGGTAAGTGCTGAGCCCTTGTGCTTATTGACTTAGTGAAGCAATTAAATCAGTCCATACGGTATAAACATGGAGAATATGCAGGATATGTATGCAATGTTACTAGATTCCATACACTTGGGTTAGTGTTTCTATTGGTATCGATGGACCTTTATTGGAATATTAAATGTATTATTGTATATAACAGGAGATCAGGACTTTGGAGGAGATATATATACATATGTAAAGAAGTAATGCCTCTTATGAACAACCCCAAATCAAAAAAAGTTGGGACTCTGTTTAAAATGTGAAGAAAACAAGAACGCAATGATTTGGAGTTATCATGTAACCATATTTTATTCACAATACCACATAGGACAAGTATCAGAAGGTGAAAGTTACACAGTAGAACATAGGACATGTATCAGAAGATGAAAGTTAAACAATAGAACATAGATCGCATATCAGAAAGTGAAAGTTACTCAATAGAACATAGAAAAAATCAGAAGGTGAAAGTTACACAATAGAACATATATCAGTAGGTGAAAGTTACACAATAGAACATTTAACACATATCAGAAGGTGAAAGCTATACAATGCAACATAGATCACATATCAGAAGATGAAAATTACATAATAGACAGCTTGGATTGGTGATGAAATGTAACTGCACCGATTGCTCAGGAATGGCAGTAATTTGAGAAATCATTCCAACAGCACTGGAATCAGAGGAGCAGCATCTAATAAAGAATGCAAAGATCCGAGGTAGTGGAAGTGAATGGTCTTCCTTAAAGAGGTTTCCAGGATTTAGGAAACTTTTTTTTTTAACTGTTATTTTTATTGAGATTTTTACAAATAATATAGCAACAAAATAAGAACAAAAATGAGAAAGATAAGACAAAGGCCACAATGCCACAACAGGTGGCCAGTGCACCCAACTATATAGAGGCAACCAGTGTATATACATACACAGAATTGTCAAAGAGCAACACATAAACAAACAATCGGGGAGGGAGAACAACAAAAGAAAGGGAGGGAGGAAAAACAGGAAGAGGGGGGAGAAGTCAGAGACCTTGCAAAATACAATATGTGTTCGAAGATGACCACACAGAATCAAAAGCTTCCATCTTATGATTAAGGGAGGCCATCAGGTGCTCCGTACTACGAACATCCTTCATACGGGCAATAAGCTCCGGACCAGGGGAAGGAAGTGAAGAAACTTTTTACATGGTTTAAAATACAAAATGAGTTATTCAAACACTTCAGCACCTGGGTAGTGCTTGAAGCTTATTGACTTGTCTGGCATAACCACCAGTAAGGGCCAGTGATTGGCTTCAGTGGTCACATGTGCGTGCTCAGCATGTCATCACTGGAAGACAAGTCAACAAGAAGTAGCCACCAGAACAGACTGGCGCCGTGAAGGATTAAAGGGGTGAGTAATGGAGGGATTTTTAAATGCATTCCTTACTTTTGTAAAGAATTCTTACATTTTGGACAACCCAATTAAAGGGAATGTTTGCTGATTTTTTTTAATTTATTTTGAATTTGTAGACTTTTTTATTCTGATTAGGGGAACCACTTTGCATGTGCTACAAAGATCAACATTTATAGCAGCCACATAGACATAGGAATCTGGAGACTTGAGATGTTAATTGATGTTCTATTGGAGGATTTCTAGACATGCTTGGTGACCGTTTTGCAGGGAAGGGGAGGAGATGAGCCGAAACCATCACCTATTGTGAATGATGGATCTTGTTTTATCTAGATATAAGTGTTACCTTGCACTGTAATCTGATCTCTGAAGATATAAAGCTGACTGTTGAAAAGTGATCTCTATAGAGCAGGAAGTGTCAATCTATTATGAGGGTCCATTCAAATGGAGGAAAATGGTGAGGAATTTGGTGTGGAATTTCAGCGCTGAAAAAAAAGCCTCCCATTGACTTCAATGAGTTCCTAGCAGAAAAAGGAAGCCATTGAAGACAATTGGAGGCTTTTCTTTCAGGCTTACTGGCCAAAGTGAAACTGCAGGAGTTGAAATGAAAAACATCTTTAACATAAAACCTTGATTTAAACAATAAGGTATTTTATAATCGCACATATCCATTAATTTCCACGTCGTAGGAAAAGCGTGCTCCTTTTTCCCATTAGGATTCATTACATGCGACATGAATTAGATTTTTTATGCAGTGTCAGTTTTAATTGCACAATGTCAAATCTTAATGCAGTAATTCTCACTATGATGTGACAACCTATCATTCATTTTCATGATTTTTTTGTACTGGAATAATTACTAGCATAACACTAGCATAAAATTACAGGAAATCTATGGCCTCCCCCAAGCATATTCATCTTACATCACCATGTAACAGAGCACATTACACTGATAGACAACGTACCTATTATGTATATAACTTTTGTAGATTTGGGGAAAAATCAACTTTTAATTTGTATGTAAATGAGGTAGTTGGGTGCGGCCCTTTATCCCTAGGTGCACACCAGATGCTGGACTGGAGTGGGTAAATTTAGGTGCTGCCTGGTTTGCTGTGGATCCAGTAGATGGCACTGTCTCCGGTGATTGTTGAGGTACCTTCTGCTGTATCCACGTCAAAGTAGGTGGGCTAGGGTTGCATATAGGAGAGGCATATTTAGTCTCTACTATAACAAAGCACACTTGAAAATACCGAGGCTTGGGGTGTGTTAGCTGTGATGGGCTGACATGCGAACCTTAGCAGTGGAAGCATCAATTCTCACTGCACAGAGTAGCAGCAGGAAATGGTAGGGGTCTAAGTGGCAAGAGCAGTGCTCCTGGAAGCTGAAGGCCCGCACCCAGTGCACCCACAGCCTCATTTGCATAAGACTTGTTTTTTTCTCCAAATCTACGAAAGTAACTTACATAAAAAAAGTTATAATGTAATGTGCTCTGTAATGTGGTGGAGGCAGTTTAACCCCTTCCCAACATCTACCATACTAGTACGGCGGATGCTGGGTGTTTAACTATGGTGTCCGCTCGAGAGCCAGGTGGCCTCCATAGCCGCCTGATGTCTGCTGTTTTATACACCATCACAACCATGCGCTAAAGCCTGCGGTCAGTGCCCGCAACAATTGTGGGCATTAACCCGTCTGGCGACTCGGTCAGCCGGTGATCTCGGTTACCCGTGAGCTTGCTCCAGAACCAACGTCACATCGGCATCACAGTCGGGAGCCTTGTAAAGGTTCTCCGGCCTGTCTGCAATAATTTTCTTTAACAGGCTACTCATTAACATATTAATCACTTATCAGTTTCAGGGTATGTTCACACAGCAGAAACAAAAAAGGAATTTGAGGCGATTTTCGGTCTGACATTCCTCTGCACTTTCTTCTCATTCAGGCTGTCTGCCGCAGATTTCACTCGCTGATCAGCGGACTGGCTTACTATGTGGGTGTTGAATCAGCCATGGGATGCTTATTTTATCAGTGTCCTACTGGTGATAATGGGAGGCAGATTCGGAGTCAAATTGGCGCTGATATTGAGGTGGAATCCGCCTTAAAATCAGCACCAAATTTCGTTCTGTGAACATACCCTGAGAGATCACTTATCTCAGCATCCTGTAGTTAGCAGAGTCCTGTTAGTTGTGTAAGCAGCGCTCCTCCTACACTTCTTATATACACAGAGCAATAACTACAATATGGGGCTGTGAGAGCTAACCAAACATTCACTAATACGCTCAGCTTCACGCTAGCTAGCGATGAGACGGAGCTGGAATGGTCAGGTCGCTGCTGCCGGGTATGTGAATTACAACGGTTTTGTCTTCTAAATTTTTACTTCTAGTTATGCTTGTGCTATGGGAGAGTTTTATAGTCAGGTGTTTTTCGCGACTATATTTTTTACAAGCTTAAGTGGTCATTCACAAGACCAAGAAACATGGCTACATTTCCTGGACTGCCCACACCCGAAGTCACGGCATCATATGGATTTATGCTGCTGTATGCTCCTGAACGACCCATACACTATTGTACTGGGCTGACATGAAGCTGTATGTTTGGTACAGTAGCGCTTCTACCACTCAGGGGCTCACTGCATCACTTATTCGCTCCCCTTAGGGGGGGTCTGTAGACTATATGGTCACTGTATGGTGGGGATATATGTTATATTGGTGCTTGTACAGTAGGACAGCACACCGGTCCCTGATGAAAACTTGACTGAGACTAAGGCCCTATGTTGCAGAAACGCAGTTTTTTCTAGGCTGCTGCAGAAACGCAGTGAAAAAAACACTGCGCATTACAGTACCAGGAAAGTGAATTTCATCCACACATTGCAGGAAAGCTGCTTTTTCAAAAACACGTGCGTTTTTTTCCCCTATAGATTTATTAGGGGGAAGAAATAATCACAGAAAATTGGTGCAAAAACTCAATGTGTTTTTGCTGCGTTTCTTCCCACAGCATTTGTTAGTTGCCTTGCTATGTGTAGCCTTAGCCCTTATGGTCCATTCACACGGAGGAAAATGGTGAGGAATTTGGTGTGGAATTTCAGCACTGAAAAAAAAGCTTCCTATTGACTTCAATGGGTTTTGCTAGTTTTTTTTTCCACTAGCGGAATTTTCCACGCTGGAAAAAAAACACCTCCCATTGATTTCAATGGGTTCCGCTAGCTTTTTTTTCCTCTAGCAGAAAATTCCGCTACTGGAAAAAAAAGCTAGTGGAACCAAGTGAAATCAATGGGAGGCTTTTTTTTCGGCGGTGAAAATTCAGCACCAAATAAAGTGCCTGTGTGAATGGACCATTAGCGCACATTCACACGGGCACAGAGGGGGCGGATTATGACGCGTAATCCACGTCATAAACCACCCCCTCACAATGGTGGTCTATGTAGACCACCAGGCTTCTTTTTTCCGCTGCTGCTCATGGAAACAAAAAGCGAGCTGCCCTTCTTCAGGTAGGTTCCGCGGCTCAACGAGGGGTCGGTCCATTCATTTGAGCCAACTCCGGGGGGGGGGGGGGGAGCCGCGGCCGCGACAGTCGTGGCAGGTGGGTTTTGACCCGAAAGTGACGCGGCTCCCCGCGTCACTCTCAGTGCCAAAACCTGCCATACCGCCCCTCATGTGAACTAGCCCTTAGACTTATTCCCATAAGTTGTAAGGCCCACCTTCTGACAGTACTGATATCTCCAGTACTGGGGTGCATACCAGAAAAGCTGTCGAAGTTTTCACACTGTCGGCTTTCTAGCAGTATATAATACCACACATCTATAATGACGTGGAAGGTCCTCTATAATAAATCTGACTCAATGTGTGTCTGTAGTCTAAAGGTCCATTCACACAGAGGAAAATGGTGAGGGATTTGGTGTGGAATTTCAGCGCTGAAAAAAAAGCTTCCCATTGACTTCAGTGGGTTCCTTTCAGGCTTTTTTTTCCAGTGTTGAAATTCCACACCAAATTCCTCAGCATTTTCCTCCGTGTGAATGGACCCTTCGGGTATGTTCACATGGAGTTTTTTTTGGAGTGGATTTTGAAGCAGAATCTGCCTCAAAATCTGCCTCCAAAAACGGCTAGCTAGTAGCAAAAAAAGAAGCAAGCTGCCCTATCTTGTCGTGGATTCCGCGGCTGACTCAGCCACAGCGTCCGCAGCGCGAGGGTCTCTCCCGATTATGCCCATTCTTTAGGCCTAATCCAGAGAGGAATGACGCAACTGGATTCCGGTGCAGTGCATCCCGTAGTGGTTAGCCGTGCGGAAGTGTTCACACATGGAATGCAAATGTTAAGTATTAAGAATTTAGGCCAAAATTGGAGTTTATGTTAGTTGATATTTTGATCTGCCATATTGGATTTGTCAATGGTGTTTTATGTATGTGCTCAGAAATTCATTGTCTGCCCGATTGGCAGTCCCTCGAAGAAATGAAGGGTGAATTTTATTCTGTGGAATCTAGATTTTGGTGTGTGCAAACTTGCAAATATTTTGCTATCAGCTTATTGACACATGCACATTGGCAGTGAGCCTGGACCGCCGTGCGCCAGGGTCATAGAGTTTCTGATTAAATGTCTGCTCAGGCTTTGTCAGGTGTAGCATGTATGGAAATATTCTTCTCTATATAGTGCTGTAACTTGAAGCTTCTGGGACCCAGCACAAAATCCATCTTATTAGGTGTCATTTATAATACTGGTGCCATTTCATGTGACTTAGAGACCTGAATGTAACGGATACCTCTGCACCTCCTTTAGCTAAAACAATGCCCTTGTCTATGGCAGCCTGTAATAGAAGTATAGTAAAGACAGAACTGGGAGTCTTCAATATGTTGTACAACCTACATGTACCTTGACTCCTGTGCCAAAATGGACGCCATACAATATATATCAACTGAAAAAAACAAAAAGAGTATACACCCACTCCAATATCATATAAAAATACTAACTTTTATTAATCATAAATAATAAAGTATTGCTCGATTATTATTTATGATTAATAAAATGTATTGTTATAATATTTTTTTGTGCAAACTCTTACTGTTTTTTATTTATTTATTCGGTATATACCCTTCAGTATGCTTTTTGGCTGTCATGGAAATGGATCTCTACCCTCCAATCCTGCTCTGGGTGATGGCGATGCAAGGCAACATGGTGGCGGCCATGTGCTGCAGTCTTCAGGTGTTTTGGTAACATTTGAAGAGTTAATGCCCACAATCAGAGAGGACCCTGATCATGATCATTGCCGCTAGGTCTCTGTAGGGTAATACAAAGCAGACCTAGCAGATATCCCAGAACTTAGCTCCTTTAAAGTTTTGACATCCTTTGTACTAATATGGCAGATTTCGGATAACCTTTCTTTCTTTCTTTCTTTCTTTCTTTCTTTCTTTCTTTCTTTCTTTCTTTCTTTCTTTTTCTTTCCTTCTCTCTTTCTTTCTCTCTCTTTCTTTTCTTTCTCTCTCTCTCATTCTATATTTATACATTCAGTTTCACAAAAAATATTTAAAGTGATCACTTAATGACCTAAATAAAAGTGGTGCAATTGTTAACAATCTGGAGTCTAATATTATTATATAGGATCTAGCTATATCCTTTTATAAAGTCCACGCCCCTTAAAAGGCCACTTCCACTTTTGCCACGACTCACCATTCACGAATCTTCCTATGAAGAGCTTTCCCAGATTGACGTCTCGGTAATTGTAAAATTATCACTTTTTACAACCTCATTGCATTGTGTGTGATCCCGCACACATTACCTTGTAGTGTTGTTCATCTGCTTTTCACATTGGCATAGAAACATCTGTTTACTTCCCGCATGCAGGATACATCATGCTATTATGGAAGATTTCGGTAAGAGGTTAACGAATATTATATTTTTTTTCCCTTTTATGACAGTTGTTATAAAATAGAAAAATAAAGTGAGATCCTTGAATAGATAGTTGTAACTTAGATCACAGAATAAGAAAATGGCAGATAACCTCCTTATGTAATGTCAATGCATTGTGTGTGATCCCGCACACATTACCTTGTAGTGTTGATCATCTGCTTTCCACATTGGCATAGAAACATCTGTTTTCCTCTTGTATGCAGGATTGATTGGTGACACGACAATTTGCAGTAGCTAGGCCTCCAGGTTTGATTTGTGTGTTTGCCAATACTGTTATCTGGATTTGTTTCCACAATATGCTCCGTCTGCCTGAGCAAACAGCTCACTCAGCTTCATCTTCCATCATATATGTCTACAAAACCTTTTATCCCAGGGTTGAATGAGCTTGATTGGAGCAATACAAGGATGTCGTACCGCTCTTATTGCTTAATGGGCGAAAGTCTGCTTTAACTCAACGATTAAAAGTTAGTTAGAAGCTATTTTGCCTGACTCAGGCGATAAAAGTCATACTATAAATTTTGGTAACCATTGCTGAAATAAAGCATATAAGGCTACAAACAGTATCTGCAATCTCAAAATAAATTGAATCCTCTGTATTACACAAAGTGTGGCCAAAGGTTTAAGTATAAGATGTGTCTTGATCTATGTGAATATAACTCTCTTGGAAATGTACATACAGTACTGTGCAAAAAAATATTAGGCAGGCGTGGAAAAGATGGAGGGAATGAACAGTAGAGAAATATAAATCACAGTCCTGGAAGTGATGATGTGGCCCTACTAAGAGCCCTGATCTCAATATCATCCAGTCTGTCTAGGATTACATGAAGAGACAGAAGGATTGGATCAAGCCTATATCCACAGAAGATCTGGGCTTAGTTCGCAAAGATGTTTGGAACAATGTCCTGCTGAGTTTCTTCAAAAACTGTCTGCAAGTGTACCTAATAGAATTGATGGAAGGGAAAGGGCAAAGGTCACATCGAATATTGATGGGATCTAGATTTCTCTTTTGGTTATTCTCTTAGGTTTGTTAATCAACAAAAATAAACCATTATTTCTATTTCGGAGAGGATTCATACTTTGTAGTATTTCTTCACACCTGCCCTTTGCACAATTCTATACATGTGGCTGACAAATGTAGTCACTATCTTCACAAATAGCTGGAGTGATTTTTTCTTCAAACTATTATGATAAGACAGCCAAACACTTACAGACACTTGACTCATTGTAAATGTGTTATCATAGGGGAGAGTAAAGTAATCTTCTTCCGGACACAAGTTAGCGACTTATCTCTCCTGAGGCTAGGTTCACATCTGCACTGAAGTCAACTGAAAATCGGCAGAGAGAAAAGTCCAGCCATCTTTCGTCGTTGTATATTCTTTACATAAGGACCAGTTTTATCCTTTGTCCACTCTTCTCATAGGTAGCTTTTTCTTGTTGACCATGCCATGCGGATTCTAGACAGATAATTATTAGAGATGAGCGAACAGTAAAATGTTCGAGATTCGATATTCGTTTCGAGTAGCCCCTCAATATTCGACTACTCGAATCGAATATCGAACCCTATTATAGGCTATGGGGGGAAAATGCTCATTTCAGGGGTAGGCAACGTTTGATCAAATTACACTTACCAAGTCCACGAGTGAGGGTCGGGCTGGATCCTCCGAGCAGTCTTCTGCTTGCAGCGTCTCCGCGGCGTCTTCCGGCTCTGAATTCACTCTGCCAGGCATCGGGCCTGGGCAGAGCTGACTGCGCATGCCCGCACTACAAGCGGGCATGCGCAGTCGGCTCTGCCCAGGTTCCGATGCCTGGCAGAGTGAATTCAGAGCGGGAAGACGCCGCGGCGAAGCTGCACGGAGAAGACTTCTAAAGGTAGGAGAAGAACCAGCGTTGATTGGCTGACTGTATAGCATTCGGCCAATCAATGCTGGTTCTGCATCGAACTTTTCCATTCGAATAACGAGTGGTACTCGGTCGAGTACGAGTATTTCGAATACCGTAGTATTCGATCGAATACCTACTCGATCGAATGCTACTCGCTCATCTCTAATAATTATGCATATTTGCATTGTAACATTTTATTAGGATATTTATATTCTAAGCAGTGAATGACGTTGAATTGCCTTAACAATACATGTCTATGAGGGTTTTCTGCTGAGCCACACTTTACTGCAGTAAATCAAGAAAATGTCAGGATCTTAAAGTCAAATAAATCAGGCTGCCTAGATACCCTTCCTGGAGCTATAGACTTGGGTGATAAATGCGCTTCATTCCTACATTCACTTCACCTGTCAAAAGGGATCTATGACAGGAATCTACTAACAGAGACTTCCAAGTAATATACAAGAAAATACATCATCTATACAGAGATATCCCCCATATTGTAACAAATAAGAAAGTCTCTAAGGTACGATTTCCAGCATCTCTGATAAAGGGTTCGAAATAATTCCTACAAACAGTGCAATTTATTAAACTGGGCCAAAGATACTGCAAAGTGTATAGCAGCTATATATACCCAAATAACAGTGGAAAGTGTTAACGTACAATACAGTGGTGTGTATAAAGGGTTAACATACAATACAATAGCACATATTAGTAAAATGTAACAAATATGTAACTATCCAATGTTAGACGTTTTTATTGTGCAGGACAAGTAACTTTTGTTTTTTTGTGCCCTCAGGGGTTCTATAAATAACTAAAGGATTTCATTGAAGAGCAAACAATTAAAACAAATAGCAAACCAAACTGTAGAAAGTAAACTTTTCATAATGCTAGGTTCATAATAGTCAGCTGTCTGTTGTTCCAGTACCTAAGAGGACCAGAGCAACGGACAGGTGGACCACTAAAATAGCGCCAGAAGTCTCTTGTCTTTAAACTGAAGGTGGCGGATGATAAAGTCGTGCATGCAGGACTTTTTCATCCACCGATTGCGAGCAGACACTGAGTTTCCTATGGACGCAGGATTGCAGGTGGATGTTGCTCTTGGACTGTATCTTTTGGAACGTTTCCATTTATCACTGTTATCATTGTCTGCCATGTACTAGGTACAACAGAAAAGCAAAGCCATTATCATTATTTCTTGCTAGTTTACATCACAATTGGCACGCCTCTCAGCTTTCTGCTCCCCTATTAGTACACTCCTTCATACTGTAACCCCATGATAAATGTCTGGTAAAGACAGACAAATAGCTCAATTCTCCTTGCTTGAGATATTTAAAGGGGTTGTCCCGGGAGTATTAATTAACATACATGGTCACAGAGGTGTGAATGAGGGACCTGGGGTTCCAGCAATGTCATGACCCTTGGATCATGTGATCGGAGGCAGCATTTGAACCCCCCAGTTGCTCTTCCCTTCCCCCCCCCCCCATACTCATGGGTATTATTTAATTATCTGTGTTATGGGGGCTGGCTTTACGACAGTTGGCGAGCCTCCATAGCAGCGGTAATAAATTGCCTGAGAAAAAGGGTGGGCAGAGCACTTCCTTGGGTCACGTGACTCAGGGTTGTGAGGTCACCATAATCCTCGGGTCCATCATCAGCATCAGCGGTCACTTCAGGTCGCCTCATGGGAGGTGCGGCGCTGCCTGTAACTTATTTTATTTACTGCATACCTCTCGTTTTAGATACTGCATCTCTCTCTGTTTCCCTATCTATTCGCTCATACAGCTGACATTAGCAGGGAGAAAGTAAAGGACTGCAGTAACTGTATTCTCTTTCTAATTTGCCCTGTGCTGTAATAAAATGGAGTTTGCGGCCTTTAATTACAAAGCTACCTAACAGCAAAGAACCTTTGTGTAAATCTCAGATTGGAGAGCTGAAGCACCATACCAAGGTGCAAGGTGTTTTAAGGTGGATCCATGTAGTTAGGATTCAGAACCAAACCACTGTAATCAGAGAACTTGTTAACATATATATATATATATATATATGTATATATATATATATATATATGTATATATATATATATATATATATATATATATATATATGTATATAGTCATAATAACTTAATATACATTTGCTTTATTTTGTAGGTTTGACTTCATTATCTTTATACTATGAATGCCACCAATGACTCCAACTTCAGTCAAGTAGTACAAACAGTCAAAGCATCTTTTTACCTGCTGGATTTCTTCATCTGCTCCATATTCACCATCTCGATAACTTATACGGTGTGGAGAGACAGTATATTGAAGAAGGAAGTGCGCTACTTCTTCTTGTGCCACCACCTGGTATGCCTGACATTATTCTTTGGACTAGGAACTATATTTAGCTTCTTACGAGCTTTCCAGGTCAATGCCCCCGTCCTTGTTTGCTGGATAATTTTTGCAGTGCAGATAATAATTGGAAGGGCAGTGCTATTGACTCTTGTCTTAATGGCTTTAAACACTTGCGTAGCTGTTTGCTGGCCTCTTAAATATTTAAGATTTGTTCATTCTATGAAGTCTAAATTAATGGTATGTATATGGATTATCGCCTTGTTCGACCCTCTGGTCTCACTCATCTATGAAAGCATAACACAAGGCCGCCAGTTTATTGTTCGACCAGACCCACACTGCCCAAGTACTTTATCAAGCACATTGGCAAGAATAGCTGGAATAGTTTTTATTGTTGTATTAGTATGTCTTATCTTGGGATCCTACATTATTATGTTTAGAGAAGGAAAACGAGCCGGACATTTTACAACATCCAACCACCAAGCAAAAAGAACCATCTTGATTCATGGACTACAGCTTTCTCTACACATCTTTCCAACAATAATGAACATTTGGATAGGTGGGAAAATGGATTTTATTCTTTTCGATTTGATTAATTTTATAATTTTATCCTTTGCTCAGTGTCTCAGCCCTGTTGTATATGGTCTAAGATGTACAGAGTTGAGGCACAAATTTATTAAAAGACAATTTTGCTGTAGAGAACTTGACAGATATGGTCCTGAAAGTTTTCAAAATGGACACAACACACAGGACTGAAGACTGAAGGAGAGATCAGCTGAAGACATTGACATACATTGGTTTTAGGTTGTCTGTTCACATCTCAGTTTCATAGTCCATTGCAAAGACCTGAACTGAGAATTGTGGATTTCTAGCATGTCTATTCTACCTGAATCTAACATCTATATTATCAATATCTGATAATACTATTGGAGGCCAGTTACAAGTATAACCAATTGCAGTTCAGACGTTGATGTTTTCATATCTTGTTCGTTTTCAATCATCTTTATTGGTTTTAAACAGTTCCAAATGGAGTCTGTTAAGTCCAAGACATCTCCGAAACCAGTAACTGTGCCATGGAAGGTCTTTTAATAAGACAAGAAACAAGCCTTTGTGGCCACAATCCAAAAGGAAATGCACCAATTCTTTTATGGATATACAAATCAGACTGCAAGTGCTCCAGGGGCTGAGGTTAATTTACCCAATTTGTCTACAGACAGTAATAAATGCCTCAGCTGTTCCCTGGCATTGGTGCCCAATGTCTCCACTTTAGCCTTGTATTATGGCTGGTGGTGGACAAATCTGTAAACCTATACAGTTGTAGGCTTATTTCCATAAAAGGATAATTATCTCTGTATTGCTTCATTGGTTAGTGGCCACAAATATATGTTTTTGTTTCTATTTAAGGCCCCTACCTGAAACTATTATTGCTTTGGGAGCCATTTTGGACCTGACAGATTTCCTTTAAGAAGTCCTATACTTTCACGTATTGATGCAGGGTAGAAAATTGTATAGATGAACAAGGCAAAAGCTATTATTTACATTCCAACTTCCATATACAGACTGATTTACCCTCTTCTCATCAAGCCAACCCCTTTCCAGAAAGTCGGATTTTCTGACCAATACATAAGACAGTGTCTGATTACTAGGGGTCCGACCAGAATATCACAAGGATAGGGGTCAACAAGAACTGTTGACATGCGGCCCTCCCTCCTGACCGACGCCGAAAACCCCGACCTCTCCCCCCTACATTCCTGCGCGCTCTATTATGCCCCATAGTGGCCCCTGCACTGAAAAGACCCCCGATTATAATAATAGTGTTTATGGGGCACGCAGCATCACTTGCTAATCCCAGCCCCTGCCAAGATCGGTAAGTAAATAGGGCTTGTTACCGTCTGGAGTAACTCCAGCTGGTAACATTCTATTAAGACAAAAAACAAGAAATACAGCGGTAGTGGCTGTCGAAGGGCCCCTAATGTCCCGGGCCCTGTGGAGCTGCTATCCGGATAGTTACGCCCCTGTCTATGTTGTTTCTCATAACCCAAGAGGAGAGGGTACCATGGCAATTTTTGTTCATGACATCACCCCTTATTATCAATTAGAAAGTATACCTGCCATTTATCTCCGTATATGCTGTGGTCAATGCTGACCGCAGCACCTAAGTTGTTTTTACAGAAAAAAACATTTACCCTTGTTAATGAAAAAAAAAATCCTCAATTGGTATCACCACATAAAATTATTTATTCTACATGATAACCTCCATAAATCTTAACATTTTGATACCAGAATTTATGTTTTCTGTTCATCTCACCTCTCAAAAACAAAAAGTAACAAAAACTGATCAAATGAACCCACAAAATACAAGGTCTCAAAAAAGAAACATTGAAATAAAGTACAAAAAGTTATGAAAACAGGAATGTAAAAAAAGATAAAATGTTAGTGGTTTAAAGCCAAAATGTGTTAGATCGCAGAAGCGTTAAAATGCACATAATGTTACCAGGATTATGTGCCAGCTATATTTATTTGAGCCATAAATTCAAAATCTATAATAAAAAATTTACATTTTCTGGAGTTTTTGCAATTTTAATGTGACTGTTAAAGGGTTAAATTCTTGCCTATTTTTGCTTAGGAGTCCAATAACTTGTCAGTGATTGACAGTCTTGTCTGTATGACTGAGCACCCTGTATGAACTGCCCACTGGACTCCTAAGCCTAGAATGAGTAGTAATACTGCAACCTTTAAAAAAACCAACTATATATATATATATAATCATATTAGGGTAAGTTCACACAGAGTCTTTTGGATCGGAACCTGAGGCAGAGGCCGCCTCAGGTTCCAATTCAAAAGGCCAGTAGCCGCGACCAAAAGCAGGTGCAGTGCACCGGCATCCAGTTGCACGCAAGGAATGGGCCTAGTCCGGAGGAGGGAGTGTCTTCAGGCCGAATTGCAAGGAGAAACGGCCTTATGAATGAGTACTTCGCTCCTTCAATGGGAGCCGTCTTTTTGGTCAAGATTTTGAGGCAAATATAGCCTCAAAATCCTGACCAAAATAGTCCGTGTGAACTTACCCTTAGGAGTTTGGGCTAATGGAAGGTTGGACACCCTAACAATGATTACATATCTCTTTAAATTATGGTTTCTATGCACTTTAAAGTCATGTTTTGAATATTTAAAGGGGTAGTCCAGGATAACCCAGTGTCTCCCACCGTGGTCTGGTCCTGGTGGTCCGGAGTTTTGTTTTGGCAGAAGTCCCTGCTGCATCTGACCACTGAGTTGACGTTCTGGTTCCTCTACTTAGGCCACTGATTGGCCTCAGTGATCACGTACGCCAAAACATGACACCAAAGCAGCAGGACTGGACTGTGGAGACACCGAAGCATCGGAGACAGGTGAGCATGGATTTTTATTTTCACTTTCACCTGCCTCATATTAAAAATGGCTTACCCTGGACAACCCCTCTAATGTTTCTTGAAAAATTAAAGTGAAATGTATTTTGTTAATAAAGGGCTGTCATTTAACCCATGTCATGTGTGTGGTATGTTTTATTTACAGGAAAAGAGCATGACTATATTTCCATTGTCACCTCTTAAAATTGTCTCAATATAATAATCCATGTCCATATCCCCTGAAAGGACATATGGACATTATAGAGCGGCGTTCACTCCAGACCACTATAAGGTATTACACAGAATAGACAGTATAGTGTTCCAGCCCTATCACTGTGCCTGCCCTCTTCATTAACTTGTCAATCCAGGTTATAGCATAGTAAAGATATATAAACATGGGCACTGCAAACACAATTGTTAGGTTATGTGTTCCACTAGAGTACCAACAACCACACAGAACAGGATGTTATAATAAATTTTTTTCCTTCATTTAAATCACAAGTCAGAAAAGATATATGTCAATAAATAAGGTAGGAGAAGGGAGGACGACATACAACGATTACATAAAAAGAGGTGCTGCAGCGGGTATTTTAATCATCCTAGAATGTTAAGACAATAAAAGACCAAAATATGGGTATAAAACAAGGCTACCAAAATTAATCATGGTAAATATGTGCAAATACAGTCATGGCCATAAGTGTTGGTAACCCTGAAATATTTCTAGAAAATGAAGGATTTCTCCCAGAAAATGATTGCAATGGCACAAAAACCCCACAAAAACCAGAGACAAACCCCCCAAATTATATCATTTCACGCAGAACTCCAGAAAACAACTACTGGCACCGTCAACTTAATATTTGGTTGCAGATATTTTGGAAAAAAAAATAACTGAAATCAATCTCTTCCTATAACCACCAACAAGCTTCTTTCACCTCTCAAATGGAATTTTGGACCACTCTTCCTTTACAGCTCCAGGTCTCTCCTATTTGAAGGCTACCTTATCTTCTCTCAACAGCATCTCTCCACAAGTGATCAATGGGATTTAGATCCAGACTCATTGCTGGCCACTTCAGAGAGATTAGCTACAGTGCCATGGGTCGTAAACTTCTTGATTATGCTGTGCACTGTGGACAAAGGAATATAGAGATTAATCTAGATGGACTTGTAATTTTTAGATTGTTGATATTTTTCACAATTTTGGTTCTCGAGTCCTCAGACAGTTCTCTTCTCCACTTTCTGTTCTCCATGCTTAGTGTGGCACACAGAGACACATGATGCAAATGCAAACTTCTATCCTTTTTATCTGGTTTCTGGTGTGATTTTTATGTTGCCCACACCTGTTAGGGAGCCTTCACACGGAGTTTACACTCGCTCATTCTGAATCTTTCTCCCTAATGCTCCCCAACTGTTGGGCAGATGTTGTGTTCCTTCAAGAAACGTATTTTGACCACTCTGGAATGTTCCATTTTGCTCAACATTTATCTCCTCACCTTCTACTCTGCTTTCTATAGCCATTGAAAGGCTGGGGTGTTTATTATGCCTTCATGTATTTGCCTGATCACTATACTTACTTGTCATTTAGGGACGGTAGATTATACTAGAAGGCCTGCATTATGGACAAACCTAAGTCCTTTGTAATGTCTATGCCCAGAATGTCTCTCAGATCTTGAATTTATGGTGGATTCTAAGTCGTCTGTGGACTTACTCTGGTATGGCCTGGTTGATTAGTGGGGACTTTCATATGGTATTCTCGGAAAAGGTAGATAGGTTGTCCTTGGAAGATAGACGTCCACAGGGCTCTCAGTCCAGGCTTGCCAGAAATTACCACAAATTAGATCCCATGCTTTATTTGACTTATGGCAAGTTAAAAACCCTGCAGATCACTCCAATACCTTTACTCCCACAATACACCATGCCATGAGCAGGGTAATAAAGACCATGTCCTATTCACCAAGATCTTACGGGATAATTATGCCTCCTCCACCCCTCATGTTGTGCGGGACACCAGAGAGTATTCACAGCATCACCCAGATGCCATAGTCAAGGCCTACCATAACTACTGCACTACTTTATACAGTGTTGTCAACACTGATATTTTTCCAGAAAATGAAGTATTTCTTCCAGAAAATTATTGCAATTACACTTTTTTTTTTTTATACATGTTTATTTATTTATTTTTAAATGTAGATTGTGAGCCCCGCATAGTCACTACTTGGACCTGAGACTGAGCTTCAACAGAGATAAGTGTAGATCTCTGCTGCTGGAGGTAAATAGCAGAGGTAGTGGTTAGGAAACCAGGCTTTCTCCGACTGCTATCATTGTGCTGTGCGGTCCCGGCCATCTCCAGCTGGCCGCAGGCTCCTTGCACCTCTGGCCTTAGTCATTATGCCACTGTCTGGTATGCTATGCTGTTTCCCTAGCTCTCAGTCAGCTCCATGAGACCTGTGGAAACAGCATAGAGCAGCACCACATGTCTGCCCATAAGTCCCGCCATGATGTTTGCAGAATTTGCAATGGAAATAACCCTTTAAGATGGCGTCTGGATCAGAGCAGTGAACTGTCTGCTGCAGGAAGATGAAATAAGTACCGAGCCACAGACATCAATACAGTCTGCAGGTAAGTCCATGGGAGTATAACTTGGTGGTTTTTTTTGCAAGTAACTGAGTGGCATTGAGCCTTATGTGGGGACCACTTAAGAGGACATTAAACTATGAGTGGGAGACCCTCTTAGCAACCTTTTGAAAGGAGCCCACCAACCTATTAAACTGGCCCTGGTCACAACTCCACAGTGAACCGTACTGTAGTATTGCTCTTACATAAAGAATTTACTCTTCACAGGAACTCTGTATCTTTACTCACAAAATTCAGCAGAACAGCAAATATGAAGAACGTTTGCACATACTTTCCCCAGGGTTTCCCCAGAACAGAGTATCTTCTGGATGACAGAGATAAATATGTCACAAAACAGCATATAAAATCACTGAGTAATTTTCCTTCCCGCTATAGCCATTTTCCAATTTTAGCTTTTCATTTTGCACTCCCCTTTTTCCAAAAGCTATACTTTTTTTTATTTTTCTGTTCACAGAGCTGCTTGAGGGCTTCATTTTTGCAGGACAAATTGTACTTCATAATGGTACTGTTTAATATTCTATATGATGTACTAGGAAACTGGAAAAAAAATTCAGAATGAGATGGAATTAGAAATAAATTGTGTTTGTGTAAATTTCTTACAGACTTTGTTTTTACAGCGTTACAGCAAGTTAGAATGATATGGTACCGATATTCTGTGGGTCAGTACAATTTTGGAGATACCACAGTTATTTAGATTTTGTTTTAACATCTTAAAAAAAAATCCAAAACCCTAAAAAAAAAAAAAAAATTAAAAAATTCTAGGTGTTGCCATATTGTGACATCCATTACTTTTTAAAATTTCTGTATATGGAGCTGCTGTTTTGTGTGACCAGTGGTATTTTTTATGTATACCAGTTTGGGGAATCTGTGATGCTCTGTTTGCTTTTTATTCTGATAAGGTCAAAGTCGTGTTTATGACTAAATAACCAATAATCCTGGTTAACTGTCGTTGTACTCATTAATTAGGCTGAGTGCCAGGCGGTAAAGAAGTCACACCACTCTGTGTTGGTATTTGTTCTTCTCTCAGTTAAGGAATGTGCGCTGACGCACTTTTTATTAAGAACATAGGGGTTAAATAGTAACAGAGAAAGGAAGTGATATAACAACAACGTAAGTTTTCATATTCATTCCTGATTGAGATGTATCATACCAATCAAACAGAAAAAGGTTAAGCAGTGCCATATATAGCCAGCTACTCCTGGTCCTGCGTGGTAACCTTGGGGAGCTGTCTTCTGGCAGCAAGCCAAGCATTTGTTTTTCTTGCACCCATCCTGGATACAGGCGCCATTTTATCATATATCATTATACCAGTTTCAAGCATAAGCACTTATATTTAGCATTCAACTTTTAAGGATGACAAATGTTTTTCATACATTATATGATTATAACCTTCATAATTCAAATATACAAGGTAAATAATAAAGAAATACAATAAAACTGTCTCATAAACTTCCACACACAGATTTACACTATAGTGTGTTCACTGCTTAATAGCCACAGTGCCGTACATATACAGTGGCTGTGTTTGGTATTGCAGGTCAGTAAACAGGCCAGGTGACTTATGAACATGATATCACAGTCGTGTTATGCACAAGTGGCATTTTTCTGATTGGTGGATCCCCACTGATCTGATATTGATGACCTATCCTATGGTCATTGATATTAAACTTCTGGAAACCCTTTTAGGCTAAAGTCCTAAGTAATGAAACTCAGCAAAAAAATGCTGCAAAGAAAAAAAGCGGAAACGCATCATGTTTTTTACACAGTGTTATTCATTGCATTTTTGAAGAGTCTTCCTCTGTGGACTTTCTGCCCTATTATACCAATATGGAAAATGCCAGTATATCTACAGGTATAATTCACATGCTGCCAACATGGGAGTTTTTGAAAACGAAGTTTTTTCACTGCAGATTTTTTTTTTTTGCAATGTGTGGATGGGATTAGCCAGAATCCCATCCATTTCTCAGGTACTGTAAAACGCAGGGTTCTTGCAACCTTGGGCTTCAGCCTTAAATGGGCTCTATCATTGGGAAAAGTCATTTTAAACTAATCACATCCTTGCATAACCTTTAGAAAGACTATTCCACACCTACCTTATGTATGTAAATTGCCTCAGTGGTTTCTGAATAAGTCCGTTTGTATTCAAATGCTAATGAGCTTCCAGCCAGCACAGGAAGTTCCCAGCAGCACTGTCTCTGTTATTATCTCCTATGTGTGTGTGCAAACAGGAAGCTGAGGCAGCAGCAGCTTGTGCTGTATACACCCATAGGAAACAATAGCAAAGAGGGTGCACAATGCATCGTGCACCAGTCTAATTAGCATATGAATAAAAACGGACTAATTCAAAAATCATTGAGGCAATCTACATACTAAAGGTAGGTGTGGAATAGCCATTCTAAAGGCTATGCAAGGATGTGATTAGTTAAAAATGACTTTTCCCAATGATAGAGCCCCTTTAAGGAGTAATACATCTCCCCCAGCACTTACACACTCTTTTTGTAGAAATACCATCCAGGCATACACTACCATATAGAAGTTATTTATATATAGACACTTGGTATCAATAAGTAAACCAATATACAATACCGTATGTTGTTTTGTAAATAGTTCTCTATATGAGAAATATACAAGTTGATTTCAGATACATTGCACATTTTACTTGACTGCACTGCAGGAACTTACCACTGCTTTGCCAACAGCTAAAGGAATGTCAGTAACTAAGATCCTGATCCCCTTTGGTTTTCTACCAAGGAACAGTTCTGTCCTTTGTCATTTCTGACTGTGTGCCAGAGACACATCCAATTTAGCTGTATATAGATGGCGTCAGACTGAACTGAAGATCACAACACAGACAACAGTTTTTTGTGTGCAAGACAGAAAAATACATGATTTGGCAGATAGTATCAAGTACAAAGGTATACATGTATCAATGTATATGAATACATTTCCTGACTTCCTCTCCTTATAGCAGATTGTTAGATATGGGGAGATGACTCAATACAGAGGTTTTAAATAAAATAGGGAGTTATAGCTAAGGAAGGAGTGGCCTGCACATAGGATGGCTGTAGAATGAGTGGTCTGCACAAATAATGGCTGTAGGACTGGTCTGCGCATTTGATGGCTGTAGAATAAGTGTATGCACATAGTATGGCTATAGGAGTGGACTGACACATATAACTGCTACAGAAGGAGTTTCTGCACATAGGATGGCTCTAGGAGTGTTTGTACATAGGATGGCTGTAGAAGGAATGTCTGCACATAGGATGGCTGTAGACGGAACGTTTGCACATAGGATAGTTCTAGCAGTGTTTGTATATAGGATGGCTGTAGAAGGAGAGATCTGACACATATAACAGCAAGGAGTGTCTACGCATAGGATGGCTGTAGAAGGATTGTCTACACATATGATGATGTCTGTAGAAAGAACAGTCTGGTTGTAAAAAGAGTGATCTGGGACATAAGATGTCTGTAGGACTAGTCTGGTACTTATGATGGATGCAGAAGGAATGGTACATATAATGGCTATTGAAGGTGTGGTTTGGAACCTACTATTACAAGACAAGGATTTCTTAGCCCTGTATGATTGCTAGAGGAGTAGTCCCTTGAGTGTGAATATGATTGTTTTAGGTACAACTGACCAAGACATAAGTCATAAGCTAAAAACATTTTGACACGATAAATCTATTCCTGGGTATCTGATTGAAAAATTACACACAGACCAGTTTATGGCCAGGATGAAAAGACATAATTAATCATAAAGATTGTAAGTAACAGTTTGTAGAAATAATCCACTAGATCAGTGTGTCTCAATTATCCTAAACCAAGTAGTCTCATCTTAATTAAACCACACTATAGGACTCCCAATTGCATGCCTGTACATGCAGTGCATGAGGACAGTGTACGTACCCCATAAGGTCTGTACACCGGTGGTACTTACCACAGACTGAGGCTGGAGGTTTATTGTGTTGCTCTTTGCTGCCTTCTGCTACACTAGTCTAACTTGGCCCTCTCAGATTTCAAGGGCAACTACATAAAGAGCCTGAAGCAACGGTCAGCTACCATTACTTACTTCTCCATATTGTCCCATGCTTGTTCTACTTTACTGGTAATAAATAAATGTGATATGAGTCGAATAGTGGAATGATGGAATGATTGTTGGTGTTCAGCATGGTGGTTATCTGCTGAGCTCTGGGGCTGTCACCTACAACATTCAATAGGCTTTATGGTAAATGATGGATATTAAAGAATCCAGAGACTCTAGAATCCAGAGACTTCCATATCGAATAGCACAAATATTTTGAAAATGGCCAATCTCATACAAGATTAGAAAGGAAAAATGTACATTGTGAACCCTATATGGGGTCACAATCTACATTAAAAAAAAAAAAAAGATTCAAGGTGATTGGAACTAAAATAAGCATACAATATGATAGCTCTATGCAGTAGATTTTACTTCAACACATGCGACATCAAAATTCTGCTTAGCTCACATATGTGGCAGGTATCCGTTCTTCTGGTCTGTCAACAGGATGTTACAGAGCACAGAGGCTGAATGGATACAAAATAGAAAAACATCAAATCTCAAATCTTCCTGCACCATGCAGATGGTTAAAGGGGTTGTCCGGGATAACCCTCACTTCCAATCCCCTCCCCTCATTACACGCTACCCCGTCAATACTTACTTTACTTCCTGCAGGAAATTCCAAGTATTGGCAATGGGTGCGCAGTGACTGTGCCACTTGGGCATGCGTAATGGAGTTCCCCAGCAATTGAGATATTGCACATGCATGAGCTACATGGCAACGTCAAGAAGATGTCTGCCAGTCCGCACATGTGCAATAGATCAGAATCACCAGCTAGGGGTGCCATTTTCATCAAGAGATACAGGATCTTTTGGGTTATTCAAGGATCTAAAGGAGGGTAAGGATCATTGGGCTTCTGGCATCTAAAGGGGTGGAGCAGTGGTCTTTGGGGTTGTTGCTGTTATCTAAGGGGACTAGTGAGTGAAGGAGGGAGGAGAAGTGAGGCATCATGGAGCTTGTAGGAAACAAAGCACAGGAAGTTATGGATGTAAATAAATGCAGAAGATGCCATGAGCTCACGGACAACCCCAGAAATCACTCAAAACACTGCTAAGGGTATTTGGTGGCAATTATTAACCCATTAAGAGCACTAACAGAACTTTAAAAAAAAAAAAAAAAAAAGAATCCACCTATAGATCCCACTTTATGCCTGTAATTCAGGCTGCTAGTCATGTTACAAGGTTGTGAAGAATGTCATCCTGGTGCACAATATACATCTCAAATGGATGTTCCAGTTACCTTTTTTAACTCCTAGAGAGTCTCTGTTGGGGCCCTGTGACGGGTTGACTCGTGACCAGGCTAAAACCAAAGGTCTGTTTGAGCCTTGGCCGAACAGGTAAGTTTGCACTATTTTTTAATGTAAACTTCCCCAATAGTTAAACAAATGATCTGGAATACCATTATAGCCCTATCAGGAGAAAGACCCATTAATGTGACAGTGTAAACTTAGAATGCGCCATATTATAATTATCACAGTGGTTGACTGTATAAGGAAAAAGTATGGTTTTGTACCGTGTTAGCCAGTGGGCTAAAAAAAACAAACTTTGAGAGTCTTCAGTAGTTGATACCTTTTTTAATGACATACTTAATAATGATGACAAATTACAAGCTTTTGGGATAACTCTGATCCCTTCCTCAGGTATAGTGCAAAAACAATTTCTGAAGGACGCATATTTTATGTACAAAGAGGCACATGAGAATAGAATAGAAACTGATTGTTACATACAAGTAAACGATTATCAGTGCACAAGGTTCTTATCAGCTCAAAGAGTGGTCTTTTATGGCTGCTTTGATCAGTTATGATTCCTATAAAAGGCCATAAAATGTGACAAATTCAGCCCCTCCTGGAGTGTATTGAACAGGGTCATGAACTTGTACTCATGAACTGATTGATTGTGGCACATTTTCATTAGTAGATCTGGAACGTAAACACAATGTTACCCACAGAAACCCGTGGACCCCATAGACTAATAATGCGAATAATGCGTGCAGGACTTTTTTCTCTGCGTTTTTCAAGCAGGGTGGGGGATGGAATCTCCGAATGGTCACACAGCACTATGGGAGCATAGCCTTACTGTAAATACTTTTTATTTAATACTATGCTGACTTTTATGTTACAATATCACTCTTGCACAGGAATGTCAGTGTGTTGTTAAAAGCAATTGTAAATATACAAATTATAGCCCTCTATGTAATACCCCCTTGGGCTAACTTGTGAAAGCAGAGTAGTTTGTAGTTCTCACAACGCAGTGCCATATTACCTGTACCGGAATCATGCTGAGAGCTTTCTAGAGATGCAGATGGGTCTTCCTCTTCTGACAGGTGTCAGCAGGGAAACCCCTAGCTAAGTCACACACTTTCAGAAGAGATGTGAATATAACGACTTGCTAAATTTATTTTAGCCAGCCAAGTAGAAGAAAATACAGACAAAACGCAAAACAAAATACCTTACTATAACACAAGAAACATCCTGTATTCCCAGCTTTTGCTCATAGTATTATTAAAATTATTAAAAACTAAAAAAAAATTCCCTGTGCCCCAGTACACTGCACAGAATATGAAATAATGCCATGATGAAATATAGATTGTCCTGCAAAAATGAACCCTCATATGGCTATGAAAAATAAAACACTTATGGGTTTTGGAATGTTAGGAGTAAAATCCAAAAATCAAAAATTGCTGCAGTGGGAAAATGATAATGGAATAAACTGTGACAATGTCCAAAAATACACTAAATGGGACATTTAGGAAAAAAAATCCTAAATAGAACCTGTGAAAGATTTACACCTTATTAGAGTAAACATGTAAAAAAAAACAATAAAAAAAACAAAACATGTGGCCAACTCAAACAAAACACAATGAATTATAAAAAATAGAAAGCATTTAAAATGTTAAAACAAGTAGGTGGTGACATTATTAAAAAAATATTTGGAGAAAAATGAAGTGTGTAAATGACAACTGAAGGCAGCAGAGATTGCAACAGAGAAAATAATTTCCAAACAGAGTCAAAATATTCCAAAATTATTTTTCAATGACATGAGTAATAAGAAACTAGAACATTAAAATGTGTGCCCTTTCAATATAATCTGGGTGTAATGGTGGAGGAGGATGAGGAAAAGGTCATTGTTTTGTTCTGTTTTGTATTTACACAGGAAAATAATATGGAAGATAACATGAATTATTGTGAATTCTCTTTTAAATGTCACCTGCCTAAGCAAAGAAGAAGTGTGGGTCTGTTCCAGATGACAGATGGATAGTGAATTTGGTGCCAATATTCAAAAAGGGGTCAAAAGAGTTAGACTGCAATCTAAGGGCCTTTAAATTTTGTGGATAAAATATTTGAAGGGTTTTTGAGACATACTTTATTACACAGCATCAACATGAGTATATCAGGCAGTGGTCATGTCAGACTAATCTGATCAGCTTCTATGAGCAGGTAAGGGAGAGGCTGTAGGTGTAATGTATCTGGAGTTTTCAAAGGCATTTGATAATGTGCCTCATAAAAGGTTGCTATATAAGATGAGAATACTGAGTCTAGGGTAAAAGATAATGTAAGAGAGTTACAACTGGCCCATGGATAGGAAACAGAGGGTAGCTAAAATGGTACATACCCAAATTATGTTACAGTCACCAGCGGGTGCCACAGGATTCAGTATTGGATCCTCTTCTTTTTAATATTTTTATTATTGACCTGTCAGAGGGTTAAAGAGTAGAATTTCAAGTTCGACTTCAGCACTGTTTTTATTACTCATAAGCTCGGTGGTACAAGGCATAGTAATAGTGAACCAAGCACTCATTCACGGGGTTATGTGATCTGCACACTTATTTACTGATTCACATAGTAGTCAAAAGTACCTGATATCTATGGAAGTCCACCAGCGCATAATAATCATAATACAGTGAACAATGTACTTTTTGAGTGTTTCATTTTCTGTACATTACTATGCACTGTAGTACAGAGCTAAGGAGTAACAGATAGTACCAGGGTTGGCCTTTCAGTATTTTCAGATAATATTAAGCTGTTTTTACCTTAAAAAAACCCCCCAGATCCGTTTGGTTGAACAGGGCCATGAATACTGGTGTGTAGACATGAACGGTCCTTAGGGGATTCACTTTGACAAATACTTGTGACGTTCTTTCCCCAAGTTCATATCCAAAAGTGGTATTATTATATTCTGGGGTCTCCTCAGACCCAAGAGTATAAAATGCAGAGGCTCAAAGGTGAAAATAACAAGAAGCTAAGCCTTACCTCTTTTGGGCATCCAGCAGTTCCACTGGCATCTTCTCTGGCGTCTGCTGGGCCCTGTCATGCGCCTTGGGGATTGTGATTGGGACTCAGCAATTATGTGGGACACGCTGATTTCACAACGCTTTGACTAAGCATTGTGACATCAGTGCACCCCATGTGTCTGCAGATGCTCAATCCTATCTCTTATTATGCTGTGCTCCATTTTGTCACAATATAATCAACCTTATATCCTTACACAGAGTATTATGTCCCCATATACACCCACACAGTATAATGCTTCCTTAGTTCTCCCCACACAGGATGCTGCCCACTACACATGCTCCTATATACCCCTCCACATCCCTTAGTGTGAATACAGTATAATGGCCCCTCAATACTCCCAAATGCAGTATAATGACCTATTCTGTGACCCGACACACAGTCTAATGTACCCCTCAGTGCCCTCAATTGCAGTATATTGACCCCCACTTCCCCCATGCAGCTTATTGGGCTCCTCAGTGCTACTAAATACAGTATAATGGCTCCCTCAGTGCCCCAACATAGAATATAATGGCCCTCTCAATGCCCTCACATGCAGTTTAATGGCCCCTTCAGCACCACTACATGCAGTATAATAGCCCACTCAGTGATTCCCCACATAATGTAATGGACACCCTCAGTGCCCTCCACACAGTATAGTGGTCCACATAATGCACCCATATGTAGTATAATGCCCCCTCAGTTCCCCCACACAGAGTATAATGGCCCTAAGTGACCCCACATGCAGTATAATGGCCTTCTCAGTGCCTCCCAGACACAATATAATTTCCATCTCAGTGCCCCCACATGCAGTATTATGTCCAGGGAACAAACAATGAAATGAATTTATTACTCACAACTCTGCTCCTCGCTTCTCTTCTGCTCCAGCGTTTTATGTGATGTCAGTGCTTCACATTTGGAGCAGAGTGGGAGTAAATAGTAGAGCAAAATGGGAAATAATGGATCCATCTCATTGCCTGGTTTCCAGGGAGCACATAAAGCCACTGAGCACCTTATTAGTACTGATAGAAGCTCTCATTGCATTTGTAAACTGCCAGGGACAGCCTGCTGAGGCAAACAGCATGGAATAAAGCATGGATGGCACCTGCAGCCGTGCACGGGCGCTCATCCTTACTGAGAAGAGGAGCACAGTAAGTCGTGCGGCTACGCAGTTGCCAACATTATTGGTAATAGTGGTTACAGTGTCATTTAATTATACTTAAATTAGAAATGAACAATACTGGAATCTTCCCTATGATCTCTTTACACCTAGGCCTGTAATCATTACAAGGGGACATCCTCTACATCTAGACAGGAGTTGTATGCAGCCCATTCTCCCTGATTCTATAACCTTGTTAAAATTGCAGAAGAACCAGGAAGAGGAAGTTCTATGACCTGTTTTTGAATCCTGACCCTCACTCCATTTATTATGTCTGCCAGAATGGAGCCAGAGGTTGCTCAGGCAATAGGCCTCTTCTGGCCTATAGTCTGAGCAGCCTGTGTCCTGGCCTACACATATGCGATAATGTCATTGCACTGTATCAACATAGAACCATATACTGTCTTCTGTGAAGTAAGTATTGATTTTCTTTAAAAATAAAAAGGGTACCATGTACAAAGGGTCACTATGGGGAATAAGGAGGCACTCTTACAGGGATAGGAGACTCTCTCAGGGATTGGAGTCACTTATGGGGCTGGGGGTACTGTGAATGACAGATGGCACTGTGGTGGACAAGGAGGACCTGCTTGATTTGGGGCCTTAACAATATATGGGGGCTAAAGGGAGTGTTAATACCAATATTAATACCAACAATACCTGCTTTTAGCCCTTACACATTAAAAATGCCAACCACTATTATTATCTATTATGATATTATTTTCTAGTACACACAGAATGAGGGTAGTGGCAGGATGGAGAGTTTGTATTTTGCAGGTTAGATAAATGTAGAAAGTATGATACATAAAACTAAGAGCCAAATATGTCTATTTTACAAACTTCGCCGTGATAATTTGTGGCTGTAAGAAGTCATCATGATGGTCTGGGCCAAATGGAAAAGACTGAAAAAGTGAATTACTCCAATCACCTATAAGTCATTGGATTTAATTATTGTGTGTATGTGTATATATGTAAGTCACATCACAAAAAAATACTGGACTGGCATTGTGTATCCATGTCATCAAAAATTTTTGATGAGCAAAGAATCTTATGGTTCTTGCTGATTTGAAATAAAAAGTATATCTTTGTACTGTGTTAGCCAGTGGACATGAAATATAAAAAAATGAGAGTCTTCAGTAGTTGATACCTTTTTTAAGGGCTAACCAAAATGATGACAGATTGCTAGCTTTCGAGACTACTTAGGCCCCTTCGTCAAGCATGGTTTAAATACAATTTCTGAAGGATGCATATTTATGCATAAAGGGACACACAGGAATAGAATGTTTGGTGGGAGAGTAGATGGTAATTATACATACAAGTAAACAATTCATCAGTTCACAAGTCCCTTATCAGTTCAAAGAGTGGCCTTTATGGTTGCTTTGATTAGTGATGTGATGGCTTATTTCTGTAGAGGGACATAAACCCATGTGACAGATTCAAACCCCTCTGGAGTGTGTCAAACAAAGCCATAAGTTTATATTCGCACGCTTTCCTGGGGTTTTTTGGATTTGAAATTTCCCCTTAAAACCAAAATTTTCATGTCATTGATGATATTATGATGTTGATTCCAAAAGTGTTTTGGCAGGGGAAGGTCCATTCTCTGCTCTGTACTCGTGTGGCTGTGTGAGTTCATCTGCATTCTAAGTTTCTGACCATCTTTATTTTGTCGGTAGTCAATACGTGCAGACAGAAAAAGTGCAAGACCTGCCAGCACATATTGACTACCGACAAAATAAAGATTCCCAGCTCTAATCAGGACTACAAGATCCCAGGTACCTACACCTGCTCTACACCTAATGTGGTGTATTTAATATTATGCACCAAATGTCCTATTGGGGGCCTGTATGTAGGGGAGAATGGTCAGAAACTTAGAATGCGGATGAACTCACACTGCCACACGATTACAGAGCAGAGAATGGAACTTCTACTCTTCCACCAAATATTCTATTCCTGTGTGTCCCTTTTTGCATAAATATGCATCCTTTAGAAATTGTGTTTGATCCATGCTTGAAGAAGAGGCCTAAGTAGTCTCGAAAGCTTGCAATCTGTCATCATTTTGGTTGGCCTTTAAAAAAGGTATCAACTACTGAAGACTCTCAATTTTTTTATATTTAAAATAAAAAAGGTAAAACAACCCCAAAAATACAAAACAGGGAACTTCTACCTGAGACATAACTTTGGTAACTTGACACATGATACCCTTGTACACAGAGCATAAAATAAGAAAAGGCCAGAATTAGAAGGAAGTGCAATAGGCTTTATAAATGGTCCCTAATAAGTAAATATTGGGCATCTAGATATATAATTAGGTTGTACAGTATATGTTATAGCCAATGGAATT
Source organism: Leptodactylus fuscus (assembly GCF_031893055.1). Taxonomy (NCBI): domain Eukaryota; kingdom Metazoa; phylum Chordata; class Amphibia; order Anura; family Leptodactylidae; genus Leptodactylus; species Leptodactylus fuscus. The sequence goes on along the minus strand of NC_134267.1, from coordinate 197,473,025 downwards.
TTCATACTGGTTATCTGAAAATTTGGATGATCTTTGTGGCTTTAAAAGACTTTCTGTCATTGACAAAGACTCTTTGATACAAGGGTCTAGTAAATCATCCATATAAGGAAAGAAGGGTCAAGTTTTAGACTACTTTGGACTTGAGTAAGCACTGTTCCTAAGTAGTTACAATTCACATCCCTGCCCCAATGGAGCAAGCTGACAATATGGACTAAGGAAAATAAATAGCAGCTAAGTGTTCCTATAGGTATTGACTTGTATATGCTTATAAGCGCATGGAGAATCTTTTTTTACTTAAATTAGAATTGAGCCTATAAGCTTGGTGAGTGTACTCTAGGCATCACGTGCTGAATGTAAAGCAGTGTGTCTAATGTAGGATAAAATGCTTTATGTTCCGCACTGCTGTCACCAACAGGCTCCTTGTCACTTTCTTATAAAGGAACCATGAAACCTGTCAGCCAATCAGACAAAGGATTGCGCAAATTTGCATACGGAGTGTTCTTGCTTTTCAGCCCCATTGCCCCTATTAAGGGGGGTTCTTAGATTGATACTACTGCACCCGCGAGGTTAGTGCTATTAAGCTTTACGGTCTTTATGGGTGACATATCCTCTTGAACTAAAAAGAAATTCTATTTATACTGATATTTGACCATTTTAAACGTCGAAGGGGAAATTTTGGTAAAAGTCCTGGCAAGCTGTATTATTCCAGAAAATAATTTATATTATTTTGCCTGTCCCTTTAAAATTACAGGAAGTAGCACAAGATAAAAAGATCTTTACTGTGCCAACCCTAGGAAAATAAAGTATTAGACTGGAGAGTTGTCCCTTGTATAATGCACTGAAAGAATCTCTTCTCTGGATTCTGCCGTCACAAGCTCCTGGACACAGTGCAGTAAAATATGCAGAGCAGGCAGCCAGACAGTTAATACAGCCACCAGTCAGTAGGTGCGTACAGTTTAGTATGTGTTCGGCTATGACTTGTTTGCATTATGTGGGTCAGAGTACTCGGATTATGCAAGCGAAAAAACTGCAATGGATTACTTAATGTTTGAGCAGGATCCAGTTCTGAAGGAATCACTTTTTATCACAAGAGGAAATAACAATTCTTTAGTACGTATTTTCCTGTGCGACTGAGCAGCTGTAATGCTGATATATTTAGCACTTGCCGAGCCTGTGGTAAGTAGGGTGTTGCCTAAATACAATTAGCCGGTCAGATGACTGGATCTCTGTGGCTTGCAAACTGTGGAAAGGATATTGCTTTTAATAAAACTTAAACTGCAGCTTTCGAAACAAAAAAAGGGAGCAAATGAATCCGAAGGCAGGGCGGTGTTGTGAATCCTGCCTGAAGAGGACATCACCCTTTCCCGAAGAACATGTTCAAGCAGTAGGGTTTCTTTTGCAGCTTGAAGAAGGATGTCATACATAATATGTGTGCATCCTGCATCAGCCCCGGAATGGTCATACGCACGGCTATACAAGGCGACGACGCTGGTATCTTTCAGAAGCCTGTCACATAACATCTGGGGAACTGCCAGCTGAGTAAAGGTTGTTGTTCATATTTTTTATTCTTATTATTTTTGCATTTCTTGCTTTCCGTTCCTCATTCCGACGCTCCTGATGGCTTGTCGCTGGTCCACATCATTACTTACATACTGCGTTTAAGGTGAGCTGGCTCTATCCTTCCTCCTTCATAGCCGATGCTGCAGAATGCATCTCTTGCAGGGCTGAAATGGCAGCAAGGATTAATGCCTTCTCTTCTGCATGCTGTGCTCCGATTCCATTATACGCTGCTGTCAGTATGTAAATACTCTGCCTGACATAACATACTGCACCTCCTGCCTCTCACTTCCATATCTAAACATTGCATCACCATTTTACAGCCAGCATTTCCACCGTCATCTCATGCAAAATACAAGCTTAAAAAAACCCCAAAAACAAACCCACAGACTGTGAAAGGCAGCGTGATCGTATTAATCTTGCTTTTAATCCTGTCCTGTATTTACCCAGCTAAATAATGTATGCTGTATTGTTAATTAATGTGAATATCAAATTAAAGCGCTTGGAAACTAATATGCTTGCAATGCAGGTAGGAGGAATGGAAAAAAATCTATTTTTAACTCCTGCATAGCACTGTAGCTTGCCTCTTGTATGCGGAAGTTATGGGTAAACGGTTGGTTCTCCAGGGGAACAGAGAAGTGGCCCTTTGCAGTGGTCAGTCCTGCCGTTATTTGTACAAAGCTGCGGATCAATGGGACACAGCATGAAGAAAACCCGGAGGTGGATTATCATTGCTACCAAGATCCGTTCCCCAATGGAAAATCCACTTCTCATGAATGTCAGCCGTCCGAGCTGCTGTACAGCTGATTTTACCAACGACAGCTCTTCGTACCCATGAAGCGTGGACCGAATAAAAAGGTTTATTTTTATTCTTCCCTAACTGCGCGTCACGCAGGAAGATCGAAAGTATTTTATGTGTGGTAACAGTCCCTTAGACGGTCCGTAGAGGTAGGTTGAAAGTGCATGTTGTTGTCGTTATCGTTTGCGCACAGCGCCAACTCTGACTATGTCTAATTTCGATGAAAACTGAAATCTAACAGAGGACATAGGTAGATTGCTATATGTTATTCTCACCCATACGTCAACCACAGTGCAGCAGTAGGCAATCACACAACAGGCGATATCCTCGACTGTATGATTCACCTGTACTCGGAGCTGATTTAGCAAGATGCCATCTGCCTTTAAGAAATAGATTTTATGTAAATGACCTCTAGGCACCACGTCTCTTGCTCGGTTGCATAAAATGAATTTGTGTGTGAAAGGTGTATACCCCAGCATGGCGGATGGCTTATTACACATGTTAACTGTTCACTGCTCTCCGGTTACATATTGGATTGCCTATTGTTCGGATTCGAAAAAACGGAATCGCAACGTAAAATTTAATAAAAAACCTAGCGTAGGAAATTTTAATGAGCTCTGCTCTATAAACCGAAACAGATCTTAGCTGTTCACTTCTATTATTAAAACAGTCAAGTAAAAAAGATCAAGTGAGGCCTTTATGTGACAGTAACCCCTTGCTTGCTATTCGCTATACAGACTATCCGTACGAAAGTGTAATGTCGTGACATTTTTAAATTTCAAGGACGTTTACGCCTCTCTGCTCTTGTGAAAAAGTTAGATTTTTCTCCCTCCGAAAGGAAATAGATAGCTTGTCGTTCGTATCTGTCTCTGGGTCTGCCTTGTTGTTCTATGCACACCATTGCTACTGTTTGCTGACTCACATTTGAGGCCTGCAAAGGCCGCTGTGGTGGTCAAAGGGTTAATAGCTAGACTGACGCAGGATGATTCCATGTCATGAATCCAAATCCGGACAGAACAGGGTGTTTTTCTTTTTTTTTTTTTTCCCCCTCCACATTCCTTTTCTTGCTGTGTGTGCGTGTTTGCTGCAAAGCTCCTTTAAGACGGAGATTCTGCATTTGTGATGATCTCTCTAGACTGGGCCCTCGCCTTGTTACTGTGGCAACGGAAAATTTTTCGCTAAATGGTTTTAACACTGGGGGAAGATAATGTTATTTCTAGAAAAATTTCCACCAGGCAAGTAGCAAATGCTTTCCGCAGAAGGCATATTCCTTTTTTTTTTTGTTTTAGCTTGTTGTTTTCTCTTCTGGGAAATGATTTATTGTTTTCATCCGTGTGCAGACAAAGCTGCGTGCTGTGCATTCTCAACCCTATCGTAGCCGTTGATTCCTAATATATGCATAATATGTTCTCACACAAGTGTATTGGAATCAACAATACGTACAGAGCAAGAAAAAAAAAAAGCAGTATATTCTCCGCAGGCTGCAAAACCGCATTTAACGCTTTTTCTGCCAGACGTTTGTGTGTTGCTAGGACCAACGCCGTATGAATGTAAAGGGCTGCACAGAACTATTGAAGCGGATAGCCATTGACAGACTCTGATAAAGCTTTTATTTTATATAAATGTCCTTATTCTAATATAGGAAACGACATCTGAATCTAATTTCATCACTGCGTGCTATGAAGCATGTAGTCTGAGCTCTGCAGACTTTTATATTCTTCCTACCCATGTTATATAACATGGACAAAAGAAAAGATACGTGCAGCAGCGGCCATTTTGGGTTAGCTTGCACACTATAAAATGGCTGCCAGGAAGTAAAGGAAAATGGCGGCCTTGGGTAGTTAACAATGACTTCTTTAGTCTCTACTATAAGCCTTGAAAGGAATGTCGGCTTTAGAATTGATCTTGTTCTTGCATGTACCATTTATTAAAGATGCTAGAAACATAATGTAGGACTATGTACGTCTTAATTCAGACTAAACAGTATTTTAACCGTAAAGCCGGGTTAATATTCTATTTTTATTGTGATACTAGCTTAGGATATACAAGAAGAGATGTGTAAGGCTCCATGCCTCACCAGCTCCTGTTCTGTTTCTGAAGCAGCCATTTTAAGCCACTTTATAACCTGCTGCAAAATGGCTGATAGAGGACAAAACCTGCTGACACACTGAACGGTATGCAGCTATCGTCTTGTCGCTGCTATGGAAGTGTTTATAACATATACCATGTAAATAAGACAAGGTCGCTACATGGAATCAAGGTTAACCCTTCATTTCTCAGGGGACATCAGTTGCTTAGAAATCCTCAAATGATTTAGAAATTGAAGTGGTTTATTTTAATAGCACGTATTAAAACAATGCATAGCAGCATAATAAATAATTCATGCATGCGAGGGAAGAGTAAGAATGTGCCTTTTCTATCTCCTTAATGCACAAAGCTGGGCGAGAATCTGTCATTTATTGGGGGAAGGAGGGATGGCATAATCACTAAATGTCACGTCCATCTACATACGCTATCAGGATCTGTTTATACTGTGATAATGCATTTGCTTGTATATGTATATTTATATATATTTATTCACCACTTTGGTTATACCGACACCCATCAAGACTAGATTTTCTGTGATGCGATTATCTATTTCCTATCTTTAGTGTATATTTATTCTCATCTTTGTAAGGACAAACCCACGTGATGACCATTTTTTATGGCAATTTTTGGGTGGTCGACTCAAAGAGATTTTAATGTATAGCTAAACCTTTAAGAATGACTGCACTAGTGTTTGTCTCGCCGTCATTTGGGTCCACATGGGAAGCCGAAAAAGCAGTTACCTGCAAATCCCATAGACCATAATGGGGTCCGCCGGGATTCTGGCGGTTTCATATTCGGTGCAGGACTTTTCTCTCTGACAATTTTAGATGGAATCTGTTGTGAAGGCTCTGACACTGATGTGAACCAAACCTTACACAATTATTTTATTGTTGCTTCTGAATTCTTCTGTTGAGAAACAAAATATGTAGCAAATATATGTGAAGGACAATATGCTTGTAAAAAAAAGCTGAAATGAATACAATGTGCATATCTACTGATCTACATAGATGTACAGGTCCTTCATTGTACTAAAATGATCAAAGACAATGCAAAGTTTTCGGCCAAATGCAATACACATGTTAAGAACTGAGCTGCGTATGGGAGATAACGTTTCTAACAATCCAAAGTTATTGGCATCATAACCTATTGGAAATCTCTTCTTGATGACGTGATCTGCCCCTTTTGCATAACCAAAAATATCAAACTTCTTGTACAATGTATTTGGAAACCATCTGACCATTCCCCTTGGGACTTGCTTTCATGCTAACAGTCTCGATCCTGCAAAGTGGTTCTCAAGGTGATTTAATTTATGGAAATTTGCCCCAAGAGTGTCTGGTCTGGGCGGATGCGCTCCTAGGGCAAAGCTTATATATCTTGATTTAGTGGACTGAAATGTTGGCAAGTATGGACTTACTGCAACTTGTCTTTCTTTGTTTCTACAAGTGATGAGCAATGCTAGAAAAGTCTGGCAAAAGCTTATCTTGTTCCAACTCTTGTAATAACATGCACGTATATGTAAGGAAAGATAACTACTCGCCAAGTGCTGTATGCGTGCAGGCGGCTGTAGAAAATTGTGTCTGTTTTTTAGACATGATTTAATATATTGTGGACCATGGCTGAACAGCAAATCCTTAAAGGGGTTGTCCATGACTGACATGTAATGGCCTATCCTTAGGAATGGTCTGCTTACGGCTCTTCCACTGTGCTAAAGACAGCTGATTGGTGGAAGCCCAGGTGTCAAACCCCACAGATGTCAAATTAATGACTTACCCTTTAATTATCAATCTTGGAAACCCCTTTAATCGGTAGTCATGTTCCCACCTAAATGCTTTTCCCGGAAAGCAGACCACTTGAATGTCATTTGTGGGAATTAAGAGTATCACTTCATGATACAGCTTTAGAAGGAAAATAAGCTTCTCCTACACAGACCAACTAGGGCAACCCTAAAACTGAAATGGTCACTAACTTTTTATGTAAAATCAATGTTTATGAAGGGTTTTTCAATAACAATCGAAAAGGAAAAAAAGCAAAAAACAAAGAACATGATATAAAAAAAACTAAAGGCGCAAAGACAACTGATAGACAGAGGGCCAGGGGGAGATCTACCCAGTTTCCTAGGACATGATACAATGACAAGAGTGCAAGGGCCTAGGTATACGAAATGCAAAACTAACAACTTCAGGTAGGCATAGGACAATCGAACAGAGAAGAGAAACACATAAGGCGAAAAGTGACCAGAAGTCACTTTTTGACAAAAAAATAAATGGTACAAATGAATTGAGAAACTGTGTGATATATCTTTCTAGAGAAAAATGCTTCTTTCTCCAGTTATAAGACTGTTCTCCTCCTCACTGTCTCCCCTCCTAAACTGTTCACTCAGTCTCCCAAGTAGGGATGTCAGCACACAAAGATAACAGATTACATGTGCCCAAAGAAGTCTAAAGAGATAGGAAGGAGATGGAGTTGAGTGATAGGTACAGCACCTAATAGTAATTTTTCTATCTCACCTAAATGCACATCAGTACTGGTGAGTACTTCTATATAAGGTACTATATGGTGCTGCTGCTTCTGAGTGAGTGAGAGAGAGTAAGGGAGTACAGTCTTCTGTTTTCTCCATGTGTTGTCTAAGGGAGACAGCTAGTTTTCAGTCAACTCAGGAGCAACTTAAAAATTGATATACAGTACTTAGGAGGGAAAAGTGCTAGTAAATGCCAGGTACAGTGTTATTCCTCATGTACACACAGCTTATCCTGAAAAAGTTAGACGACAACCATTAGACAACACTCAAACCCTAAATGTAAGTGTAGCTCCTCATGAAAGATAGGTTTCAAGAAATACCCCAAATTCAGGCTATCTTCAGACTCTTTATCCAAAGTATTTATTATTAATTATACATCTTGAGAGATAAAACAATTACACCCACCCCCTTCTTCAGGATAGGGCTACCTTTTTTTTTTTTTCTTAATGTAGTCCTATCATATTTTGCTTAATAATTCTGTTTCTCTAGAACACGTAACTTAATTGTATTCATTATATTTCTGAGAATTAAGAGTATTATCATTGTGCATAATGATAACCAACTGATGTGTAATGTAAAAAATGAGATAAACCTTCGTTGAGTCACAATAGCTTGTCTGTATGATTAATGTAATTTCCTATACAGTCTGCAGAAATTGCCTACAGTGGAAAAATAGCCATGCTTTCTTACAGTTGATTTTGCATTTCTTCCTCTCTGCTTTACAGCTAATAGCTCTGGTAAAGGCTTGCAGATCCCTATCGAATTTGTAAAAGAAATATAACAATGTGGGGGAAAGAATTTTTTCATAAGGAAAATTCTTTTAATGAAAATTAAAGAGGACCTTTCATGTCCTCATGTATATGCAGTTTTTTATACTGCCAAAAAGCTGACAGTGTGCTGAAAACTGTTATACTCGACCCATGACTATCATGAACAACACAAAAGGCACATTAAACTCAACCTTAAATTCCTGGACGAAGAAGGCTGAAAGTTGTTCTATTAGTTATAACTATTCTGCCATCTTTGTGTTGAGCACTAAATCAGTTGTGTGTCCATGGTGATAAAAACTCACATTTAAAGAGGACCTTTCATGTCTTCACTCATATGCGGTTTTATACATTGCTAGAAAGCTGACAATGCACTGAATTCAGCGCACCGTAGGCCTTCCCGTTATGTGCCCAGGGACTGGAGATATCATGCTGTTATTTCCACCCCACTGTCAGAAGGGCGTTCCTGACATTCTAGCTTCATCACTGGGCTGTGAGAAATGTCCCCCTTCCCCGACAGTACTGTAACATAGCCTTGTACAGAACGGGACAGATGGAGAGTGCAGCGTAAAGGGAGGACCGCATGACGTCGGTGAGGCCTGGACGGCAGCTATTGGAGAATTTCGAAAGATGGGGGCGTGGCTGATCAAGTGTAATTGAGTGGTGAGGGCTTAATAGGAAAAGCCCGCGAATGCAACGGCATTCGCGGTGAGGTAGTGAAGAGCGACAAATCTGCCAGTGACACTGCTCATCAATGGCTTCAGTTGAGGAGCTCATCTCACAACTGTGTGCCTCCGCTGAGACACACAGTACGGACTGGCCTCAAGCGCAGCTTCTAAGCTTACCTCAGGGGCCCGGGGAGTCGCAAACCACGACTTCCTCTTCACCTCAGAGACAGCAGCGGAGGACCAGGCCTCTGGCTCACCTCAGTCCCAACAGAAGGGAGGAAGGATGATGGTTTTGAGGTTGGGGAAGGGGGTGCTTTAAGGCACCCCCTTTGGTACCTCTGAGTTGGGCATACGGCTGGAGGTAATTTACAAATTCAACTAATTTAGCCAGATTGTGGGCTTCGAGGACCTCCTTAGCCTGGGATAGGGTTTACATCCTCAGGGATAATATTATTATACTGTTATGCATTTGTTCAATGTTTGTTTGTAATAAATATGGCTGCTGTGGCCAATTCATTCCAGTCGTGTGTTGAGTTTTTATTCAAGCTGGTGTGGACATGGGTAAGTGGAAGGACTAGACCTACTACGTTATGTCAAAGGGGGCATTCCTCACAGCCCAGCATAGAGGCTAGACCAGGGTAGGGAACCTTCGGCTCTCCAGCTGCTGTGAAACTACAACTCCCAACATGCTCCATTCACTTCCATGGGAGTTCCAAGAACAGCAGAGCAAGTATGCATGCTGGGAGTTGTAGTTTTGCAACAACTGGAGAGCCGTACGTTCCCTACCCCTGGGCTAGACTGTCAGGAACAACCTTTTGACAGTGGGGAGAGATCAGTGCTGAAATTAAGGGCACCGATATATCCAGTGGTATATAAAACCCCATATGCATGAGGACATGAAAGATCCTCTTTAAATGTGAGTGGTTATCATCACGGACACAAAACTGGTTTAATGCTCAAAACAAAGATGGCATGATAGTTATAACTATAGGACGACTTTCAGCCTTGTGTGTCCAGGAATTTAAGGTCAAGTTTAATGTTCCTTTTGTGTTGTTCATGATAGTCATGGGTTGAGTATAACAGTTTAACCCCTGGGCTAGAACGTGCAACTAACCTTTCAGTCAACTTTTCAGAATAAGCTGTCATGTGGATACATGATGAATAACATTGTTATATTATTGTGCATATTATATGAATTTTACTTAGATATCATGCACACAACTGTGTGTAATTTGCGATCCGTGTGTCATCAGCATCTGTAATATATGTACGTAAAAACGGTCAGTATTGCATCAGTGTGTCATCCATATTTGTGGATCCACAAAAACCCCAAAACGGTAGCTATGAAATTGTTTGGACATCAAATACGTACTGCACCACATGGATTACATACATTGTTTTCTGTGCCTTCTATAGTCTAGTCCATTCTGCAAACAATGAGCAGAATAGAACATGCTCTGTGTTTTGTGGCACAGACTCATGGCCTACACACTGACCTGTGAAAAACATGGTAGTGTCCATGGGCCCATTGAAATAAATGGCTCAGTGTGCTATCCAGGAAAAACCAGGATAGCACACTGAAATAGCAGACAATTGTGTGCATGAGGCCGGAGGGTGATAAAACTTACTATTTAGCTTTCTGCCTGCGTCTGTCCTCTCTCACTCAACTTCTCCTCTCCTTTTCCCCTACCCTCTCCATAGAATTCTCTCTAATTTAATGCTCTGTGAGCTTGCAGTACATTTTCGGAGATCAACATGGGATCAGAATTCATGTTATTTCAGGAGGGAGAAAGTAGAGGGAAAAAACCTGATTGGAGGACAAAGAAGCATTTTCCCCTCATTAAAATATTTCTTAAATTTACCTGTATTACTGACCTATCAAAAGTTTGTTGAGAAGTCTGTGACCAAAGAAATTCAGTCCTGTCATTGTTTAGCTAAGTATTTCATTCTTGTTTTCCACACCCTTTCCCTTCAACCAATTCCTTTCCCATCCCTTGGTTGAACTTTTCAACTGTACTATGTAACTACAGTGAAACCTCCTCGAGCCAACGATCCAAATTTGCACAGAAAAATTGTCTTTTATAGGGGTGGTCTGTCCTCTTTAAGAAACAAGTATACAGAAGGCAGGTTAAAGTGTCAGCAAGTATGTGCAGTCCTCACAGACCCCCATATAATGGTGGAGGAGCCAGATATAAATATTACACAGAACCAGGCTTGGACTGGGACTAATAAAATAGCCACATAACCTTTCTTACTCCCCTGGTGGAGTGCACATTTCCAAGATAGCCCCATCATTCTTTGTCCCTAGCATGGCTTACCTTATTGTTCCCCTCCTAGACCCTATCATGGTTATCCCCTTAATTCCTGGTATGGCTCTCCTCTCTATACAAGACTCCAACATGGCTCCACTTTCTATTCCACCCATGCTACTAACCTTGACCATACTTGCCGACATTTCATGGCCCAAGATTTGCATTTTAAAACCCAACTGGGTACGCCTTAAGTATTCCCATTTTTGGCTGGGTATACAAAACCCATCCCTTTTTGTGACGCAGTTCTCAAGATTGTCCTGTGACTGTTTACATGTTGCTGGACACCTCAATGGCAGATTGCATTGACTATGAAATGGATTCTATGCTCCATTGTGATGATGGTTATTTTTCACCCATGATGTTCTTTACAAGTCTTTTCCTGACATTCAGAACAATAATGGGGCACAGCATAGAGCTGCATCTAAATTGCTGTCACAGAGTATGCAAGTCCAATGTCTGGTCTTTTCAAAGGGTTTCCCACTGAAAAATTTGCTAAAAAAAAGTAGTATTTGGTCAGATAACAGGTTTTCACTGTATATATGTAGCTAAGGCACGTATGCCCGCCTACTCATTATGTGGTGAATGTGCTATATGTTTCTTCATTATGGCTGATCAGAGTGTATATTACATTTACAGAACACAAACCACTGTAAACTGTATTCTGTAAGTTTCGCACAAAATAGAATGACATCACGTGGATTTGAAATTGTCCTTCAGGAAAAATTTGGTGGTTTTTGTAATATGTGTAATTGTAAGAAGTTCTCTACTGCATACAAAGAATAACCAATCGGTATTGTCTATGTCCGCTGTCAGAGACAAGGAAAATTTACTGTAATTTAAATGTAATCCTTACCTGCATGCTTGGCCTCTTTTCTCATTATGAATAGGCTGCACTGTAAAAAAGAAGAAAAAAAACAGCATAAACCCAGCAATAAGTATTTCAATACAATGTCCAACCTGATATAAATAATACTATACTAAAATAATTAATAAAATATAGAGTTCCCTTTTAGATAAATAATGAAATACACAGTGCCTCCTGAAATAAATAGTTCTATACATTCCGCTCCCTTGAATAAATAATACTATACATGGTACTCCTGTAATAAATAGTGCTGTACACTGTGCCTCAGAAAAATAACCTAGACAATGTTCCCTGAAATAAATAATAATATTCACAGTGACCCAGATATAAATTCAATGCACTATGTACCCTAAAAAAATAATATGAAGTAGAGTAGAATAACCAGATTGAAGTATTGTAGATCTGATGTGTGGTCACAGGGGCAAGTTGTACAGATGGCAGCTGATGTCCTTGAGCTTCTAAGCTCCAATGCCAAAATTTGTAATAGGGCCCCTACTTACTTAGAATACTAGTATATTCGATGTCCCAGAAGGAGCTTTGCAATCCCTATAGCTATGTTCTTGGGGGATGGATTTCAGGATGATGCAGGAATTCCTCCTCTTCTTTGCAGGCTCAGCACACTCCACCTGTGTAGTAGGTGTTACAAATAAAAGTACCTTTAAAGAGGATGTCCATGACTATGATACAGAGATCCACTTGCTCTTCTCAAAATTAGACCTCATGTTCATTGGTCACATGGCCATGCTACAGCTCAGCCCCTTTCATTTGAATGGGACTGATCTGCAGAATGACCATGTGACGATTACACGTGATGTCACTTCTAGAGAAGAGTATGTGGAGCTCAGTATCATAGCCATGGACAACCCCTAAAATGAAATCAAGTTATGTAAGGGTAAGTTCACACAGGGTTTTTTGGGCCGGATTTTGACGCGGAATCAGCCTCAGAATCCGGCTCAAAAAAAGGCCTCTCATTGAAACCAATGGGAACCAATCATTTCCTTTTACCGCGAGCGGTTTGCTCCCGATCGAAGAAAAAAGAAGCGACCTGCCCTTTCTTCAGGCGGATCAGCCGCGGACATCCGCCTTGCCACACCTCTCTCCCGACTAGGCCCATTCATTTGGGCCTAATCTGGAGCAGAATGCCATTTTTTAGACCGGAATTTGACACGGAGGCTGCCTCAGATTCAGGTTAAAAAAACTCACATGTGAACTTACCCTAATATATATTCTGCAACAATGCTGTCCCCAAGATGGGATCTTAAGATGATGGGTGCAGAAAGAGTTCTGTTTCCTTACATGCAGAATGCAGTCTACTTTAGTACTATCACACAATTACAACATTTTTTTTTGTTGTACTAAAATACAGCAAGGGAACAGAGGGAAGTCTAGTGATGGCTATATGTCACAAAAACTGAGTGCCATTATACAACTTACTGTATTTGACTCTTCAATGACTGTCACAGAAGTAAACAGCCAGAGTTAAACCAAATAAATTTTATACACACAAGACAGCTTGTTCTGAGAAGACAGGAAGTGGGTCAGTCATATTTTGCAAGGCTGATCTCAGCAATCTGGGCGGTTGCCAGATTCGCAGATTCACTTACTGCGGCCCTGTCTTTGCTGATTGCAGGCCTGTAATTCTATATCCTTACTGGAAGCCATCATCGCTTCATCTGTATATAGCTGGTATATTGTGGCCGTACACGGGAGGTTAGAAGGTACTCCTACAGTTCAATAGCTGCGAACGATTGGAAATTATGTAAGTGATATAACAATTGCTCTTTAGCTTATATGCTGTATTACTGACTTTATTCTTTCCATGTGTTGCTTGCTTACTTCATTTGTTCATTTGTTCGTAGCAGACATTGTTTCAGCTCCCACCAACTACAATTTTTTCCCCCATTAATGACATTTGTCTTAAAGGATTCCTCCCATCCTGGTTTGTTCCGGCTCCCGGCAAAAGAAGCAAGATGCTCATTCTTTCAGGACACTGAAGACACTCCTTCCCGTCTAGGCCCATTAATTTGGGCCTAATCCGGAGCAGAGTGCGCAAACTGATGCTGGTGCACTGCACCAGCATCCAGTCGCAACCTCCACCTCAGGTTCCAGTCCAAAAAACCCCGTGTGAATTTACCCTTAGCATCTCCGATGTACTTGTCATTCGCTGCTATCATGCCAATTGTTAGCGACATCTATGCACATGAGCATTGTGGGGTGCGGTTCATGAAAAGCACGGACCGCAAATGCAGAGGTGTGAATAAGACCTTATAGCTAAAACCACAAGTTCAAATGACTTTGCAACATGTTAAAAACTAACTTTTTGGGGTATCTGCTATTTTTACTGATGGACAGTTGCATTTGCTGACTGTGGTTGAGGTTCAACAAATCTTTATAAAAATTGAAAGAGCAACTGGTCAGCTGAATAAACACATAAGCAGGTTTGTGGCGGTGACTGGCAGTGCACGACCAATGTCATAAATGTAATAGTTTCATTTTCTAACATAAAGTCATATGTATATGTGAGTTAGGTCAGGAGATTTTTTGACACATAAAAACCAACAGACTCCTAAAGTACAATTAGTAAGAGCACCCCCCCCCTTCCCCCCCGTACCATTTATATTACTGATGTCACACTATCTGGTTACAATGCATCATGGTTTGGGTGTGACTAATACCGGCTCCTAATCTATACATTTCGACTAAGGCCACATGTAGTGAGCCGCAGCAAAAAAGTGATGTAGGAAAACCCACGACGGCAACGCATTATGTTTCTCCCATCAGTGCTTTCCTCTGCAGACTTTCTGATTCAATTATACCTATAGGGAAACCTACGGCGTTTCCGCAGGTATGATTGACCTGTTGTGATTTTCCAAAACCGCATTGGTTTTGGAAAGCACTGCGTTTCTGCAGCGCGTATTTTAACACAAATGAGGATGGGATTCTCTAGAATCCCATCCACTTTGCTGTGACTGAAAAACGTGGGGCCTGTCCTAAAGGGATAGTCAGCTGATAAAAAATAAAGTGTACAAAATGTTAAAACAAAAATCATATTACTTTTAGGTCACCAATCCAAAGTTGCTTCTGGAAGGCTCCTGGTTTGCCCCCTTCCTGATGCAGAGATGATATCCCGACAAGTGACCAGTATAGTCAATTATTGGTCGCATTTTCCTTGCCCTAGGTTCACACATGCACCTGTTTTTAACAACAGAATGGTGAAAAAATTGATTCAAGCATTGACACAGCGCATACCATAGCCTATCTTTTTTGACAGAGTAGTCAATGGGTGTCCATCAAAATAACTGTTCGTTTGTGTCTGTTTTTGACAAATTATTTTTGTTTTTTCCCCTTCTTCTTTCTTAGCATGCCAGAGGGAAAAATGGATTGCATAACGGACAAAAACAGATTACTATCCGTTGGTGATCCATTTGTGTCTGCCTTCCATAGATCTCAATGTTAAGAAAAATATGGATTTGTTGCAGTCCGTCTGGTATCCTTATTTTCTGAACGGAGAAAAATGGAAACCTGCAGATGTTTTTTACAGCCCATTGAAATCAATTGTTTTAAAACGAACCTAAGGATAGATTGGTGGAGGTCTGACACGCAGCGCTCCCATTGATTCAGCAACTCATACACAGAAAATGAAGCAGGAAGCAGACAGCTCCGTTCTCTGTATAGTGGCCAGACTAGGTACTGCAGATACCATTGAATCCCACCTGAATGAGACCTATGCCGCAGCGTCTCTGTTCAGCCACTACACAGAGAACAGAGATGCCTGCTTCCTGCTCCATTCTTTGTGTATCTGCCACTGAGAATGACTGAATGATAGGTGTCCGACCCCTACTGATCTAATATCGATGACCTATCCTTAGGGTCCACTGAAGGCAGAGTGGGTGCGCTGTACAATGTCTGCTACAAAAAAGAGCCAAACACATGGTTGTTGTCGTCTTTTAACCTTTACCTTGCATGCAGCAATATGTTTGGTTTGTTTTTGGAGTGCGTGAATGGGGTTTCTTGAAGTCCCCCCACCATCACAGTGCTAGTGTACTTTTGATTTCACAGTGGCTACACTCCTGCCAGTATGTGTGTATCGCCCGCCTTAAAGGGCTTGTCCAGTTTCAGCAAATATACAGTATGTTGATGCTTGTATAATGAAAAGTTATGTAGTTTTCTAATATACTTTCTATGTCAATTTCTCATGATTTTCTAGATCTCTTCTTTCATATCATTCTTTATTTACTTCTAGTGGAAAAAAAATCAGTTCATGGTCATGTGATGTACAGTTCATGGTCATGTGATGCAAGTCCGAGGTGCAAAATGACCGTGAAAAATGTCCATTTGTCACAGCTGTCTTGCACCCAAGGGGCAGCATTTTCCCATATCCCTTATACATTATGGAGGGATCCGTGAAAACAGACAAAAATAGCACATGACCTATATTTGGAGGGTCCGTTACAATGGACCATGTGAATAGCCCCCATTCTCTGACATTGAATTCAATGCTGTTGTGTGACGTCCATCAAAAAATGGATGTCACATGACCATTAATCACTGTCATGTGAATGAAGCCTCACCCCTCGTTCACATCAGTGTTTGGATTCCATCCGGGCAAGTCCGCATGAGGACCCCCATGAACAGAATACCAAACACAAGTGCAAGTGTTGTGCTGTAAAAGCACACGGACCCCATAGACTATAATGGGGTACGTGTGCTTGCCGCCAGATCTCCGCAGGGATCTTGTGGACAGGAATGTAGTTCACCATCTACTGTGCTGTCCGCATGATTCGTGTGGGCAGCACGTGGCAAGCACTCGGACCCCATTATAGTCTATGGGGTCCGTGTGCTTTTACAGCACAGCGCTTGCAGTTGTGTTTGTATTCCGTTCGAGGGGTCCCCATGCGGATGTAATGCAAACGCTGATGTGAACGAGGGCTTCCTCTTTAGCTCCATACAGATGGGCAATCTGTGTGTAGCCTGCAAGTCATAAAGTCCAAAGGGACGAGGTAATACTTGGATGGCGCTGGTGCAGCGGTTGTCGATTGCAACCACAACTCCCATTTTGTAGAAGCCCTATGTGAAATGCAAGCAATGACCTCATACACTTGCTATGGGCGTCCACTCTTTACATGTTTTGATAAGTCTCCCTCTGGATATAACATCTTCCTATAAATGTTAAAGCTTTTTACCCACCATTGTGGAACTACAAGTCACAGCAACCTTCCTACCCAGCTAGATAACTGCTATTTCTGGATCATTCGTACATTTGTAAGGAATTGCTATTGCCTCTGGTGTTCTCCCTGATATGTGAGGCAGTATCAGCCCGTCACCAGGCCTTCTATCCCCTCAGCTTGCATGTCACTGCCATTAGGTCATTGTGAGGCGAGGAGGAGCCATTCGTTCTCGGTCCTGCTGCTGCAGTCAGTACTGGAGCGCCACCTGCTGCTAGAAGAGCGCATAGAGTGCATGCACCTCACTGCTTGTAAACATCCCCGGCTGTGCGGAGGTAAGGGCTGTGCATGAGATGAGATGGCTTATTATCAGGGCTCACCACTGGTGCACACTCACTCCTGCAGGCGGCGTCACTTGCTGAGGATCCTTTGGCTCCAGTCAGTTGTGTGCGACAAGCTGTGCAGCTGACTTCTGGGCTAGCTTTGCATTGTGTTGGTAAGTTGGCAGCTTAGAAGTTGCCATATCTCCTATTTAACCATATGCCATGGGGCATCTGGCCTGGCATGGCTATGGCAGCTAGTATTGCAGCCTCTGGGGTTGTAGACGGTACTGCTGTGTGTGAACTGTAGCTGAGATACATTGGCATATGTGTATTGTGTGAGTTTCTTGCTGGGCACATCTTAGTCTTCTGCCAGGCCTTCCTTACTGTATGCAGGCAGGAAGTGTGGCATGACATGGCAGCCCTGCCAGGCTAATGCTTCTTCTCCAGCAGGCACTGCCCATCTTTGGGCCTCTTCTTTTATTATTTTGTTTCTTCCCTCGCGTTAACCCTTTTCATTCTGTTAGCAGACGGGTTCTTCCCCGGCGCCTGCATTCACACTAGTAACCATTACGTATTCCTATTAGAAGGTTGTGATGTGTCCTGGCTTCATTTATATTCACACTCACATGCAGTTTTTTTTTACTGCAGCGGTGGATCTTATTTGATACAATTACTCTCTTTTGCATCCACGCCTGACTTAGTCTAATAGTAAAACGGCATCAAAAATTGCATGTGTGGATTTGACCCAAGTGTCAAATGCAGATGGGTTTATAGACTACGCCACATAATGTCCCTAGGGAGAAGTATCCTGTTCACACTCGGAGACGACGCTTCATTTTCTCAGTGCAGTTTGCAATAAGAGCTGAAATCTGGTTTCTGTGAATACTAAGGCTGAGTTCTCACATGACATAGTCACGACAGATAGGCCGCCATGGACTTTCCAGGGTGCAATGCAACATACGGCATATACAGTAGAGGTAAAGTGCATGGGAATTCAGGTTTACAACCCACATCCTTTTGGTTTACCGTGGTTGTCATCTTTTGTAGTGCAGAAGATGAAAGCAGAACCCAAGACTTTTTCTGGTGTTCACATCAGCGCTGTTTAATCTGTTCTTCACTTGTGTTGTAGGACTAGAAAAACGGATTAAACAACAAGAAGGATCCGTTTAATGATGGACAACAATAGGACTGGAATGGGGTCCGTTGGGTATCCATTATTCACTCCCTGATAGCACTGAATGACATAGATAGACATGATTTCAGACGTACTCGGATTTGCATGGTTTTAAACAGCGCTTGCAACAAACGTTGTTGCATCTTCTACACCGCCCTTGCTGCTTTCTAAAAAGGGGCGGTTTTTGGGAACAGGGCCATGGGTTCCAGCAGATTTATTGTCATTTAACATGACTAAACCTATGTGAGCTGATTTGACTGATGGGGTACAGGCGGTGCAGTCGCATCCGGCCCAGGAGCCTTAGTGGGCCCATGAGATGTCTTTACCTAGTATAACGTAATATAAGTAATATATTAAATTTGTAAGCCTGGAACAGATTTTGCATTGGGTCCTAGGACCTCTCTTATGCCTCTAGGCGCGCAGACCCCATAGGATTCGCCTGATTTGTGACAAAGTGGCAAAAAATGTTGGTCTTGATAACAAGCTTTTTTAATTAGAACTATGATATATAATATAGTATAATAAATTAATCATAGTTAGACCTGTGAACCTGGACAGGCAGTCTGAAAATGCACTAAATTTATCACAGTTCATCTTTATTTTCTGACGTCGGTCTTGTATGGCCTCCATTGAAATCCCTAATTAAGTCATGTGATTGACAACTTGCTAATCCATGCATGCTCCCTGGAAAGACCAGATCCTAGTCTCGCTATGTAAGGGTTAGTGCACACAGAGTTTTTTGGCGCTGATTATGACGCTGAATCCGCTTCAAAAAGAGTTCTATTGGGAAGCTTTTTTTGGAGGCTGATTTTGAGGCCTCAAAATCAGCGCCAAAAATCTCTGTGTGCACTGACCCTCAGTCTATCACACTGACGCTAGGTTCACACCTATGTTGGGGTTTCTGTCCTTTGGGTCCTGAGAAATGGAAACCCAAGCTGCTAGTTTCTGCCAGAAAAATGCAGTAAGAAAAGTTTTCTCTGCATTTTTCAAGCGGAATGGAGGACAGGTTCCCTTGACAGCCACCCAACACAGGTGTGACCATAGCTTCATGCTTTATTTTTCCTGTTGGAGTCCAATCACACGGAGGAAAATGGTGGTGACTTCAATGGGTTGCTTTTTCTGCTAGCAGAAAAAGCAACCCATTGAAGTTAATAGGAGGCTTTTTTTCAGTGCTGAAATTCCACACCAAATTCTTCACCATTTTCCTCTGTGTGAATGGACCCTGTGGTTCTACAAAAGAATAAAACACTTGTTTGTCGCTTTTTCCTAGATTATAGGTGATCATTGATGTCCCCAGAAGCTATAATCTACAGATCAATGTGAAACAGTGAATGACTTTTGCAAAAAAAGAATTATGTTATTTTAACTCTATGAGGCTTCTGTCAAATATAGTTTAAACCTGGCTTTAAAAAAAAACCCCCAAAAATGCCATTAAGGCTGGGGTCCCACATGGTAGCGGAAAACGCCACTGAAATGTAACGTGCATAACACATTGAAATCAATGGGAGGCTTTTTTACCCCATTGATTTCAATGTGTTACGTGCGTTTAAACAAAACCCATTGAAGTCAATGGAATTCTGTTTTGCAGCGCTGATTCTTACGCGAGTTATCGTGCCAGAATCAGCGCCACATTACTCCGTGTGAATGCCCCCTAAGACCCCACATTGAAGAAATGTAGCTTTTTTTGTTGTAGATTTTGGGAAATATGAAATAAGTTGTTATACCTTTCCCTTCTTCTCAGTCCACTCTTGGGTTTAGCTAAAAACACAGCAGCAAAATCTGCAATAAAAAAAAACAGCTGTTCCACAGAGTGGGGCCTTAACCTTATATTTCCCTTTTGAAGGCACTCCTGGCTTTGGCTCCAAAAACCGCAGCAACAAAATAAAGTGCAGCTTTTCTATAATATGAGGCCGAGTCACGGAGTTGTTTGTTTTAGGAAATCCCTTTGGCAATTGAGGACTTTATTTGCCCTAATAGGGCATGTGGAAGGGATCCTTCTAATAGAGTAAGATATTTTATGACCAAACTTATTTTGCCGTTTCCGCTGTTTTGTGCTCATTAACCAGCTATAAACTTACTCGGCTATTGATGTAACTTTGATGTTTGATCTTGTGACAAAGAGCTTTGATGTGGTATCACTTTTAGAAATAGACTTGTGTGGGGTATCTTTCAATTTCAGTTTTTTTGTATTTTCAGTTTTTTAAATGGAAGAAAATATGTAAAAAAAAATACTTTTTACTCTTACCAGTCTTTTTAGTGAATCATGTTGACATTTTATGGAAAGTAAAACTTTTTTCTTTCTGTCTTCACAGACTTCCATGCCTAAATCAGAATGTGCACTTCAGAAGACTTAACAGATTGTCTTCATGGAGAGAATCTTCTCTGCAATCTAAATGAGCAGCGTATGCAAGGCTTCTTGTGTGATGTCACCATCGTGGTTGAGGACACCAAATTCAAGGCTCATAGGAATATACTGGCAGCCTCAAGTCTGTATTTTCGGAATCAGTTCCGGAGCCAAAGTATCTTAATACAAGGACATGTCTTGGAGCTTACAGATTTTAAAGCGGACACCTTTACAGAGATTCTGAATTTTATTTACAGCTCTAAGATTGCAGTTAAGAAAAAGGAGACACTTACTGATCTTGCAGATGCAGGTAAAAAGCTGGGAATAACATTTTTAGAAAATATAAAAACTTCCAAGAAATGTTCAGCTATCACATGCTCAACAGGAACTGAGGGAACCTTACCGCCTGCATTTTATCGAGGAGAGAATGGCTTAAAATCAGAAAATGTAGATAAAAAGGGAGATGACCCCGCAGTTGCTAGTGGACCAAGAATAACCAATGCATTCTCCATTCTGGAAACTGAAGTCAATGGATTTTCTCCCCTTGACTTAAGAGCAAATTTCAAAAAGACTGTTGGACCTTTGGAAGAAGAAAGTGATAAGAGTAACTGTGATGTTAGTGATAGTGAGCCTGTAAACACCTTGGCCGAGCATTCCTATGCTGTGTCTCCTGGGGATGCTCCATACAAGCGAGACTCTGTGTTTGATCACAGCAGTAAGCTCAGTCATGCAGGGGAAGGAGAAAGCACAACAGCATGTGCAGCTCCCAATATCCAAGAGCCATCAAACGGCAACATGCCTGTGCTGGAACCTCAGTGTTTTATGCCCCAAACTATAGTCCAGAGTAATATTTCAACAAATAACGTTACCTGCTCGACAGACCAAACAGCCAACCCTTCAGATTTCTATAGCCAAAGGGAAAATGAAAGTCTCTTACTGCCACTTCCTCCAAGTAACCCACCCGTCCCTCCGTCTTTTTGTGAAAATGCACTTTATCCTCTTCCTAAAAGGCCTCACGAGACATATAGCTGCAAGAATTGTAGCAAAGAGTTTGCACATTTTAAACGCTTACAGAGACATGAACAAATCTGTTTTAAAGTGGTCCACACAGAAAAAGATATGAGGTTACCGAACAGCCTTTCCGGAACAGACGGAACGTCTGACCAGAATGGCCTTCCAAATGGTTCTTCAGCAGCATCAGATCATTTTGTCAAGATAGTGGATGGTAAAATATTCTACGTTTGCATTGTGTGCAAGAGGAATTACGTTACCCTTTCAAGTCTTCGACGTCACTCAAATGTTCACTCCTGGAGGAAATCCTATCCTTGCCATTATTGCAGCAAAGTATTTGCCTTAGCAGAATATCGAACTAAACATGAAATTTGGCATACAGGGGATCGGCGATATCAGTGCATATTTTGCCTAGAAACGTTTATGACTTATTACATTCTTAAAAATCATCAAAAATCTTCTCATGGAATTGATCCAAGATTAGGTGTTGGCAGTAAAGCTAACAATAGAGGCCTAAAATCTAGTATCTATCCCTACAAACTATATCGTCTTTTGCCAATGAAGTCTAAAAGAGCAGCCCTGACTAGGTCTGGGAATGACTCCACAGAACACCCTGCAATCCACTTCCAAGGACAGAATTCATTTAACATGGCTGCCGTTGTCCAAACTCCATTGATCTCTCAGCCGTTTGCTGTGGACAACCAGGACAGCTTTTCTTGCACAGTAGATCCAACATCACAAAAAGTTACAACCACAAACCAAGATTCTTGGCCATTTAATATAATACAGTGTGATAAGAATGCAAATGTTTTACCTGCTCTGAACTCAAACTCTCCCAATGAAGCTTTAGACTCCACGCCAAAAGAATGTGATAGTGAAGCCTGTCCTTCTTATACTGAAAATCAGAATATTCCTTCTGTTATCAACACTACCAAGTCAGCACCTTCTGTGATTATGCACAGCAGTAGGGTGTCCTCTGTGATAATGCATGGAAATGCTGTGACCGGAGGTACAGCAACAAATGGAATTGGATGGAATCACAGTAGAACCATTGTATCTCCCGAAAGAGAAGATACTTATCAGGGAAATAATGTTGAAGGTACGCAGACAAAGCCTACGAGTGAGGAAGAGCATTCAGAGAAGAGCAGGGCTGGAGAATCACACCATGAGAAGCGAGAATTCATACAACCTGCCACTTCTTACAAGAAGAACAAAAGCGTTATTCGGGAAGGAAATAAAACAGAGACATACATAGCAAAACCGGCATTACCTGGAACTCTAGTAAACAGTGGCATTGCTCCCCTGTGCCAGATCACAGTCAAAATTGGGAGCGAAGCTTTGGTTAAAAGACAAATCTCTGGTTCATCATTGTTTTTCAGGAAAAATGGAAGACCAAGGCATTCCGAGCCCAAACCAGAGAAAGTAAGACAAGAATCCGATGAAGAGAAGAAAGAGAGGAGCTCCATTCGACTAAGGAAATCAGAATGTATTCAGATGGAAGAGATGTGTGATGATGCCAGTGATCAAGATGTGTCCGACAAACCTTGGCGACCATACTATAACTACAAACCGAAAAAGAAATCTAAGCACTTTAAGAAATTTAGGAAACTTAAGAAAAAGAAAAAACACAGTAGATCTAGGCCTGTTGAGGAGGAGGTCAGTGAAATCGACAAGGATTTTAATGACGTGGACACAAAATGCTCTTCTGGAGATGCTGAAGATCAAGATGATGGACAGGAAAAACAACTAGAGACTGAAGATGTTAAAGACCATGAGGAAACGGATAGGGTGGAAATGGCTACTGCACAGTGGCAACTGGACAGCAAACCTTTTTTTTGTGAACTGTGTCAAAAATCTTTCCGGAATCCTTCGACGTTAAAAGTACATATGCGCTGTCATACCGGGGAGAAGCCCTACCCCTGCAAGACGTGTGGGAAGTGTTTTTCCTTCCCAGGGAACCTAAACAAACATGAACGCATCCACCAGACTGTAAAGAACTTTACGTGTCAGTACTGCAGCAAGTCTTTTATGTTACATGAAACTCTGAAAAAGCACGAGAGGATTCACACTAGAGAAAAAACTTACGACTGTCAGTTTTGCTCCCAGCAATTCCTATACCTTTGTACAAAAAAGAACCATGAGCAAAAACATTTAGCAGAACAGAGTGTTAAAGGGTTTGTTTGTTTCCATTGCTCTAAAGTCTGCAAAACTGCTGCGGCTCTTGGGATGCACCAAAAAAAGCACTATCTCAAGGGTCTAAAGCATAAAGAGCAAAAAGACTTTTCACCGTCTACAGGTGAAATAGGAAACTGGAGTAACGTCGCTAGTAGCACTAGCAAAGAATCCAATATCGACGTAGAAAGAAGTTCCCTGAATGTGCCTGAAAGTTTTCCTCCTGCCTTTGATGACTGCGAGGCTCCATTGTTGTCTTTTAACAACAGTGTTACAGAAGTAATCCCCCAGAATGTTAATGCTGCAAGTCTTGTGGAGAATGTAAATGAAATTGGAGAAAGCGATAGTCATTTCATGACTCCAGCGCCACCTCCGCCTGCATTGAACAGCAGCGTGCTGATGGAGGCCCCGAGAGGCTGGAAGCACTGGAAAACAAGACAGTACAACTTAGAGGAAAGCATGAACTCTGATCATTCATCTTTGAAAGAGAGTACTAAGACTTTCACGGAATTAAAGACGATGACTAGCTTTGAGACCCCTTTTGTCCCGTAAAAGATCGACACGGGACGCCTCAAAATAAGCAGTGCAAACTATTTTGTTAACCCCTTGCTGCCACAGGACAACTGCAGGCCCCTTTGCAGCAAAAATGGTTAAAATAGTCAAAGTTAATAAAAAGTTTAGTGTTAATACGTGTTATTTTTCCTGAGCTGTACATCCATGCACCAGTCCTGTGTAGAAAAAAAAACTGCTTATAATGTGTTTTTGAGAGCAGGTAACACCTTCTGTGCGGAGTATAGTATAATATAAGTTTATTAAAGTAGCAGTCAACGTGTTTTTTTTCTGGGTCCATAAAGCCCATAGAGATTCCCTTTCTTCTCTGTCATTGTGAACCAAATGGGGGTTTCCACGTTCCCTGTATATGTGACATTTAGTGGAACAGAAATGACCGTAGCACCAAAACTAAATGACAGTAACGAAACGAATTTCCTGTAATGATACCACAGTTCCTCCCAACCGTCCTGATGTTGTGGTGTTGTAATGTATAGGGTACACCGGTATGGACTGCTTCTTTTAATACCATATATTATGCTACATTTAGTATAAACTGTACAGTATATTTTATATTGTATTTAGTGTATTACTTAGGAAACAGCTCACTGCAGCCAGGACAAAAAGAAAAAAAAACTATGTGTATCTTCAAAAATCGGAATCACACATAATATGTTATAGTGAATTATACTGGTAACACAAATTAGCTATTTGTCATCATTTCTTAGAAGACGCTTTGTTAGACTATGACATTCTACAGTGTTGTATTAGTCCTTTATAATGTTTCAACATTTTTTTTCAAGATTGTGCCTGAAAGAACCAGAAAGAATGGAAGATAATTTTATCTATGCAACCAAAGGATATTTCTTTATCATTGCATTGTTTGTGTTAAATTTCAATTTCAGATATATCTAGGTTTATTTTTGCACATTTCAACAAATCCTAAAATCTCAAGGCCTGACATGTTTTCTTTGTGGTATTTAGGCCAGATTTTGGCATCTGTATACAGTCAATTTCCTGTGAAATTGGGTTGGTGAGTTCTGCCCCATATTCGCTCCCCTTAGTTATGGGTATTCTTGAAGAAAATGGGTTGGGACTTTAGTCTTACTTTCATTTAACTCCATTTCAGAGACCATGACTTGGAAGGGTGGTCAGAGCTTAAAGGAGTTGTCCAGCCATATAAAAAAAAGTTTTAATGGGTATAAAAGTGAAATGTATTACACTTACTAATATACTGTCAGTAGTATAGTTGCCACATTCTCATTTTATCAGCACCAGTTCTGCTGCGCTTGGTTGGTTTCCCAAAAAGGGAGCCTCCCCTATGTCTAGTGATGTTCTTGAAGGGGGCTGGCTGTACGGCTCAGTGCAACTACTCCAGCCTCCATATCTGTCTTACCATCAATGATGAGTGATATTGACACAAATAGCCAACCTCATTTAAAGGAAGTTTGTAATTAGAATTCAGCATGTTATCCTAACCCTGCAGATAGATAGGTTAAGTTAGGGTTATCTGAATCTAAGGGTATTAGCCTCTTGTGCCTCCATTGCTGAGATATTGCTGATTTTCATGGTATTCAAATTAGCTGGAGCAATGTGGGAATTGCTACTTACTGATTTGGATCAATGGTTACGCCCTTATTGCTCCAGAGAGGTCATTTGCAACAACAATAATATCTCAGCAACGACGATACCGATTCAGAAGGGGAAAACACTATTTGATTCAGGTGACCCTAACTTATTTATCTGTGGAGCTGGGTTGACATATGCTAGGTTCTGGTGACAGACTCCCTTTAATCACATGCCGAAACAGAGTGTGGAAAAAGTCCCTGCTCTGTATCAGAACCAGCCTGGAAATGCAACTGGACCAGTCTGGTAGCTGGACATTGGGCAGCTATGGTACTGCAATTGAAGGGATTGTCCTGGAATTGGACAGGGAAGGTGAAACATCAAAACAAAATCATACTCACTGTCCCTATCGCTCCAGGGTCCGCTGCCACTTTGCATTCGGGCTTGTGCCCAGGCATGACCACTGAGACCACCGACTGGCTGATGGCTGGAAAGGACGTTGATGTGCGGTGCATGGACAGCAGCGTCTTCCCATCTGGGATTTGTCCAATTCCTGGGCAAATTTAATTGTAATAATAATAATAATACATTTTATTTATATAGCGACAACATATTCCGCAGCATTGTACAAATTGCAAGCACAGACTAAATGATACATTACAATAGTAGTCAACAGTAATAACCAATTCACACAATGGGACAGACACATTCAAACAGCTCTTTGTATGTCTGGACAACCCCTCTAAATTTTACAACCAATTTTTACATTTGACTATTTATTGGCCTAAGAGTGTGTTTGATCTAAGGCTAAAAAAAGCCACTGTAAAAACTTCTGCACACTTCCCTACGCTATACCTTGTGCCAGATCCTTTCCTATAGAACTATATGTCAGTCTACCCACCTCCACCTGCGCTATAACAAACTGCTCACAGGTGAGATGACATGTTCAGTGTGATGGGTTTTTATTAAAGGTAAAAGGATTTATAGTTCAGTATTCTGAGGCCCGGTTCACATCTGTGTTCGGTATTCCGTTCAGAAGTTCGCGTGGGGACCCCCCCAAACGGAATACTGAATGCATTAAAAAAACGGTGAACAATAAAATAATGAGGTCCATGTGTTTGCACGAATCATGTGGAGAGAAAAGTACTGCAAGACATTCTAGTCTATGGGGTCCGTGTGCTTTCATTGCTCACTGCTTTTTAATGCGTTTGGTATTCCGTTCAGGGGGTCCCCCAGCGGGTTCCCCGAACAGATTACCGAATGCAGATGTGTAATGGGCCTGAATCCCAATTTTTGATCATATTTTATGGTTTATAGAATTTTTCACAAAGCCACAAAATATGTTCCAGTGCTGATGTCATTTTAAGTATATTTTCCTTGCACCATAAAACTTTTAGGGGACCTATTTTTGTATTTGGGAATGAAACGGCGCTTTAAGAAAAGTTCATTTATCCAAGGCCCAGATTTTCGACTTTGCTTTTACTATTGTTTTATGAATAATACACAAAGCACTACAATTTATTTTTGATATGTACTTGTCTGCAAATCACAGTAAAATTGCACCGTTTTGACTCGCACGCACCTCAATGTTTCCATATGGGGAAAGTCACTCCTGATATGGAATATTTGTGATGAGTGCAGACTACCTTCAGTTTATTTCTTATTTTGGTCGTGATTTTACAGCTACTATCAGGTGACCAAATATCACCTTGGATCTCTAACCTAAGAATGTCCATTTTTACCATTTGCATATCCAACAAGACAAGAAAAAAAAAGTGTTGATCCTGGGATTGGAAGATTTCCAAAAATATCAACCACTAAGAAACTACAGCACTAGAAAGCACTCTGTTACACACTGCAAAGGATTTTAGTGGCAATAGGAAAATGTCTTGACCATTACAATTATTATATAAAATGGTTTTTTTCATTGGTTTGTATTTTATTTGTATTTGTTTTCTGCATTTGTCCTGTTTTATTATGTCTTCATTTCTCATAAAAAGACTACACAGTAGTGGAATTTCTTAGAGATTTCTTTGTTCCTAAGTGAGTTTAAAACCTGAATGACTGCAGAAAGTTTATGTTACGGTACACGTCACGTTCAGATTTTAACATATTTTTACATAAGGAGAACCTGCACGTCGTGATTTCTATTGCCCTAGCAAGAACAGCATATTATAGCAGAGAAGCTGAGCTCTGAGTTATAGGTGTATATGATTTGGAACGGGATTTCTGAATAAAATGCAAATAATTCCTGACAGGACTCCTAGAAGAGACAGTGAGAGTCCTGATTACCCCGCCTACAAAGAATGACTGACTGCCTTCTATGTACACACTGATACAGGGAAAGCTGTCAATCAATGTGTGTGGGTGGGGTCATCAGGACTCTCATTGCTTCCCTGGGTTCACACTGGGATTTTTGGACCGGATTTTGACGTGGAATCCACCTTAGAATCCGGTCCAAGAAAACGTCTCCCATTGACTTTAATGGGAACCGTTCACTTCTTTTGTGCTGCTCGCAGAAAAAAAGAAGGAACCTGCCCTTTCTTGCCACGGAATCCACCACAGAGTCCGCGGCGCAACATTTTTTGGACCCGATTCTGAGGTGGCCTCCGCGTCAAAATCCTGTCCAAAAATCCCTGTGTGAACCCAGCCTTAGGAGTCTTGTCAGGAGTTTCTCATCTTTTTACTCAGAAATCCTATATATCATGGAGCTCATCTTCCTCCTGTCATATTCTAAATAAATCACATGAAAGGTTCACTTCAAAGCATATTTGCTTTCTTAATATGCCACGCTATGTGAGGTCAAGAGTACCGGAAACAGAATTAAAAAAAAAAAAGTTGTGCCATTTTCTGTTATAGTAGAAACAATGAAAAAATACACTGGATATATGGTTTTTAAGTTGCAAGGAGAGTGCTCCGTCTCATCCATTAAGGCAGTGAATGACAGGTTGTTTACATACTCGCTAACACCATCTTCAGAAATATAGGCCTCTTACTATGTGTTCAGTGAAATAAATTTTTTTTTTGAGAAGTCTTCAGTAGTTGATACCTTTATTAATGGCTAACTTAAAAAAAGATGACATATTGCGAGCTTTCAGGAACTACTAGAATGGTCCCTTCATCAGGATAGTAATAACACAATGTCTTATACCAGCCTGATGAAGGGACCATTCTAGTAGTTCCCGAAAGCTCGCAATATGTCATCTTTTTTTAAGTTAGCCATTAATAAAGGTATCAACTATTGAAGACTTCTCCAAAAATTTTTTATTTCATATCTACTGGCTAACAAAGATATGTGTTCAGTGTATACTTTCAGTGTTCCTAAATAGAGATGAGCGAACACTAAAATGTTCGAGGTTCGAAATTCGATTCGAACAGCCGCTCAATGTTCGTGTGTTCGAACGGGTTTCGAACCCCATTATAGTCTATGGGGAACAGATACTCGTTAAGGGGGAAACCCAAATCCGTGTCTGGAGGGTCACCAACTCCACTATGACACCCCAGGAAATGATGCCAACACCTCTGGAATGACACTGGGACAGCAGGGGAAGCATGTCTGGGGGCATCTAACACACCAAAGACCCTCTATTACCCCAACATCACAGCCTAACAACTACACACTTTACACACTCAATACCACCTCTCTGACAGTAGGAAAACACCTTGAAACATGTGTATTTGGCACTTGCAGTGAGGAGAGCTTGTCACCAGCAGTGAATTTGGCCCTTGTAGTAAGTTGAGGTTGGCACCAACATTTGTTTTGAAAATCAGGGTGGATTGAGCCTCTAACCAGCAGAGTTTGGGCAAATTCATGGTGGAGGGAGCCTCTAAAAACCCCAGTTTGGACCAATTCATGGTGGAGGGAGCCTCTAAAAACCCCAGTTTGGACCAATTCATGGTGGAGGGAGCCTCTAAAAACCCCAGTTTGGACCAATTCATGGTGGAGGGAGCCTCTAAACAGCCCAGTTTGGGCAAATTCATGGTGGAGGGAGCCTCTAAAAACCCCCAGTTTGGACCAATTCATGGTGGAGGGAGCCTCTAAAAACCCCAGTTTGGACCAATTCATGGTGGAGGGAGCCTCTAAACAGCTCAGTTTGGGCAAATTCATGGTGGAGGGAGCCTCTAAACAGCCCAGTTTGGGCAAATTCATGGTGGAGGGAGCCTCTAAAAACCCCAGTTTGGACCAATTCATGGTGGAGGGAGCCTCTAAAAACCCCAGTTTGGACCAATTCATGGTGGAGGGAGCCTCTAAACAGCCCAGTTTGGACCAATTCATGGTGGAGGGAGCCTCTAAAAACCCCAGTTTGGACCAATTCATGGTGGAGGGAGCCTCTAAAAACCCCCAGTTTGGACCAATTCATGGTGGAGGGAGCCTCTAAAAACCCCAGTTTGGACCAATTCATGGTGGAGGGAGCCTCTAAACAGCCCAGTTTGGGCAAATTCATGGTGGAGGGAGCCTCTAAACAGCCCAGTTTGGGCAAATTCATGGTGGAGGGAGCCTCTAAAAACCCCAGTTTGGACCAATTCATGGTGGAGGGAGCCTCTAAAAACCCCAGTTTGGACCAATTCATGGTGGAGGGAGCCTCTAAACAGCCCAGTTTGGACCAATTCATGGTGGAGGGAGCCTCTAAAAACCCCAGTTTGGACCAATTCATGGTGGAGGGAGCCTCTAAACAGCCCAGTTTGGGCAAATTCATGGTGGAGGGAGCCTCTAACCAGCCCAGTTTGGACCAATTCATGGTGGAGGGAGCCTCTAAAAACCCCAGTTTGGACCAATTCATGGTGGAGGGAGCCTCTAAACAGCCCAGTTTGGACCAATTCATGGTGGAGGGAGCCTCTAAAAACCCCAGTTTGGACCAATTCATGGTGGAGGGAGCCTCTAAACAGCCCAGTTTGGACCAATTCATGGTGGAGGGAGCCTCTAAAAACCCCAGTTTGGACCAATTCATGGTGGAGGGAGCCTCTAAACAGCCCAGTTTGGACCAATTCATGGTGGAGGGAGCCTCTAACCAGCAGAGTTGGTGGAAATCAGGGTGGAGGGAGCCTCTAACCAGCAGAGTTGGGGGAAATCAGGGTGGAGGGAGCCTAGTATTAGCAGAATTGTGCAACGCTTATAGTGGATGAGTATGAGGATGCGGAGGAATTGGAGAGGTTGAGTACAGACATGGAGTTTCATGTTGGGGTGCTTTACACAGGTGGGCACAAAAATGAAGGCTCTATCCAGTGGTGGTTCATTTTTATCAAAGTGAGCCGGTCGGCACTCTCAGCTGACAGACGGGTGCGCTTGTCAGTGATGATGCCACCGGCTGCACTGAACACCCTCTCAGATAGGACGCTGGCGGCAGGACAGGACAGCACCTCCAAGGCATATAGGGCAAGTTCAAGGCACAGGTCCAACTTCGACACCCAATATGTGTAGGGCGCAGAGGGGTCGGAGAGGACAGGGCTGTGGTCGGAAAGGTATTCCCGCAACATGCGCCTATACTTCTCACGCCTGGTGACACTAGGACCCTCCGTGGCGGCACTTTGGCGAGGGGGTGCCATCAAGGTGTCCCAGACCTTAGACAGTGTGCCCCTCGTTTGTGTGGACCGGTGAGAACTTGGTTGCCTACTGGAGGAACTGCCCTCCCTGCCGCCAACGTCACATGCTGGAAACATCTCCATCATATTCTGCAGCAATTGCCTGTGGCAAGCATTGATGCGATTGGCCCTCCCCTCTACCGGAATAAAAGACGAGATGTTGTTTTTATACCGTGGGTCAAGGATAGCAAAGATCCAGTACTGGTTGTCCTCCATGATTTTGACAATACGCTTGTCGGTTGTAAAGCACCCCAACATGAACTCAGCCATGTCTGCCACAGTGTTAGTTGGCATGACTCCTCTGGCCCCACCGGAAAGTTCAATCTCCATTTCCTCCTCATCCTCCATGTCTACCCATCCGCGCTGCAACAATGGGACGATTCGAAGTTGCCCGGAAGCCTCCTGTATCACCATCACATCATCGGACAACTCTTCTTCCTCCTCCTCCTCCTCCATTAAACGCAGTGAAGCGGACAGATGTGTGGACCTACTCTCCAGCTGTGACGGATCGGATGCTATCCCTAACTCCTCTGTGTGATCTGAGTTATCCCTGATGTCAATCAGGGATTCTCTCAGAACACACAAGAGAGGGATTGTAAGGCTCACCATCGCATCCTCAGAGCTCACCCTCCTTGTGGACTCCTCAAAGACCCGTAGGATGTCACAAAGGTCTCTCATCCATGGCCACTCATGGATGTGAAACTGAGGCAGCTGACTTTGTGGCACCCTAGGGTTTTGTAGCTGGTATTCCATCAAAGGTCTCTGCTGCTCAACCACTCTATTCAACATCTGAAACGTTGAGTTCCAGCGTGTGGGGACGTCGCACAAAAGCCGGTGTTGTGGCACATGCAGGCGTTGCTGGAGAGATTTTAAGCTAGCAGCGGCTACTGTCGACTTGCGAAAGTGGGCGCACATGCGCCGCACTTTCACCAGTAGCTCTGGAACATTGGGGTAGCTCTTTAGGAAACGTTGCACCACTAGGTTGAAGATGTGGGCCAGGCATGGAACATGTTGGAGTCCGGCAAGCTCCAGAGCTGCTACCAGGTTCCGGCCGTTATCACAAACGACCATGCCTGGGCCCAGGTGCAGCGGCTCAAACCATATTGCCGTCTCATCGAGGAAGGCATCCCTCACCTCAGAGGCAGTGTGCTGTCTGTCCCCCAAGCTGATCAGCTTCAGCACAGCCTGCTGACGTCTACCAACGCCAGTGCTGCAACGTTTCCAACTCGTAGCTGGGGTCAATCTAACAGCGGAGGAGGAGGCGGTGGCGGAGGAGGAGGCGGTGGCGGAGGAGGAGGCGGTAGAGGAGGAGGAGGAGGGGGGTGTTCTTCTCGTGTCCCTGCCAGGAATGTTAGGCGGGGAGACGAGGTACACCGGGCCAGTTTGGGAAGCAGTCCCAGCCTCAACTACATTCACCCAGTGTGCCGTCAGTGAAATGTAGCGTCCCTGTCCGCATGCACTTGTCCACGCGTCGGTGGTCAAGTGGACCTTTGTGCAAAGCGCGGAACTAAGGGCCCGCCTGATGTTGAGTGACACGTGCTGGTGCAAGGCGGGGACGGCACACCGGGAGAAGTAGTGACGGCTAGGGACGGCATAGCGAGGTGCCGCAGTTGCCATCAGGTCCAGGAAGGCGGGAGTTTCAACAAGCCGGAACGCCAACATCTCCTGGGCCAGCAGTTTAGCGATGTTGGCGTTCAAGGCTTGCGCGTGTGGGTGGTTAGCAGTGTATTTCTGCCGCCGCTCCAATGTCTGAGAGATGGTGGGTTGTTGTAAAGAAGCGCCTGATGGTGCCTTTGATGGTGCAGGAGAAGGAGATAAGACAGGAACAGGGGAGGATGAGGGAGAAGTCAACAAAGTGGCGGAGGCAGATGAAGTGGTGTCCTGGCTCGTCCTCTGGAGTGCATCGCCAGCACAGTCAGCAGTGGCAGAGGCAGAGGCAGTGGCAGAGGCAGTGGCAGTGGCGTGAACGGCAGGCGGCCTTTG
This sequence comes from Leptodactylus fuscus, assembly GCF_031893055.1. Taxonomy (NCBI): domain Eukaryota; kingdom Metazoa; phylum Chordata; class Amphibia; order Anura; family Leptodactylidae; genus Leptodactylus; species Leptodactylus fuscus. Next base: position 197,439,584 of record NC_134267.1, on the reverse strand, counting down.
TCCTGCCGTTGCTGCCTGCCACTGATTCCAGTGCTTGGATTCCAAATGACGGCGCATTGAAGTGGTGGACAGGTTGCTCTTCTCAGAGCCCCTAATCAATTTCGAGAGGCAAATTGTGCAGACAACACTATATCTGTCCTCGGCGCATTCCTTGAAAAAACTCCACACCTTCGAGAAACGTGCCCTTGAGGTGGGAGTTTTTCGGGGCTGGGTACGAACTGGAACATCTTGGGAGATTCCGGGTGTGGCCTGGCTTCGCCTAAGCTGCTGACCTCTGCCTCTGCCTCTAGCTACCCTTTTTGGTGCTGCACCTGCCTCAACATCCACACTACTTTCCCCGCTTGACATCCCCCCTGTCCAGGTCGGGTCAGTGTCCTCATCATCCACCACTTCCTCTTCCAACTCCTGTCTCATCTCCTCCTCCCGCACAATGCGCCGGTCAACTGGATGCCCTGACGGCAACTGCGTCACATCATCGTCGATGAGGGTGGGTTGCTGGTCATCCACCACCAAATGGAACGGAGATGGAGGAGACTCTAGTGTTTGAGCATCTGGACACAGATGCTCCTCTGTTAGGTTCGTGGAATCGTGACGTGGAGAGGCAGGTTGAGGGACAATGAAAGGAGCGGAGAACAGCTCTGGGGAGCAGGGACAGTTGGGGTTATTGTTCTGTGAAGCTTGGGAATTTTGGGAGGAAGGAGGACAAGACTGTTGGGTAATAGGAGGAGAGGAGGCAGAGTCTGACTGGCTGCTGGACAATGTGCTGTAAGCGTTCTCTGACAGCCATTGCAAGACCTGTTCCTGGTTCTCGGGCCTACTAAGGTTTGTACCCTGCAGTTTAGTTAATGTGGCAAGCAACCCTGGCACTGTGGAATGGCGCAATGCTTGCTGCCCCACAGGAGTAGGCACGGGACGCCCTGTGGCTTCACTGCTACCTTGCTCCCCAGAACCATTCCCCCGACCTCGCCCACGGCCTCGTCCACGTCCCTTTCCGGGAGCCTTGCGCATTTTGAATTCCCAGTTAGAAATTGGCACTATATACCAGTAGCAAAAATTGTGGGTGCACGTAACCCCAATATATTCTTTGAATTCCCAGTCAGACAATGGCACTATATACCAGTAGCAAGAAATGAGGGTATTTATAACCCCAATATAGTCTTTGAATTACCAGTCAGAAACTGACACTATATGGCAGTAGCAAGAAATGAGGGTATTTGTAACCCCAATATATTCTTTGAATTCCCAGCCAGACAATGGCACTATATACCAGTAGCAAAAATTGTGGGTGCACGTAACCCCAATATATTCTTTGAATTACCAGTCAGAAACTGGCACTATATACCAGTAGCAAGAAATGAGGGTATTTATAACCCCAATATATTCTTTGAATTCCCAGTCAGACAATGGCACTATATACCAGTAGCAAAAATTGTGGGTGCACGTAACCCCAATATATTCTTTGAATTACCAGTCAGAAACTGGCACTATATGGCAGTAGCAAGAAATGAGGGTATTTGTAACCCCAATATATTCTTTGAATTCCCAGTCAGACAATGGCACTATATACCAGTAGCAAAAATTGTGGGTGCACGTAACCCCAATATATTCTTTGAATTACCAGTCAGAAACTGGCACTATATGGCAGTAGCAAGAAATGAGGGTATTTGTAACCCCAATATATTCTTTGAATTCCCAGTCAGACAATGGCACTATATACCAGTAGCAAAAATTGTGGGTGCACGTAACCCCAATATATTCTTTGAATTCCCAGTCAGACAATGGCACTATATACCAGTAGCAAGAAATGAGGGTATTTATAACCCCAATATATTCTTTGAATTACCAGTCAGAAACTGGCACTATATGGCAGTAGCAAGAAATGAGGGTATTTGTAACCCCAATATATTCTTTGAATTCCCAGTCAGACAATGGCACTATATACCAGTAGCAAGAAATGAGGGTATTTGTAACCCCAATATATTCTTTGACTTCCCAGTCAGACAATGGCACTATATACCAGTAGCAAAAATTGTGGGTGCACGTAACCCCAATATATTCTTTGAATTACCAGTCAGAAACTGGCACTATATGGCAGTAGCAAGAAATGAGGGTATTTGTAACCCCAATATATTCTTTGAATTCCCAGTCAGACAATGGCACTATATACCAGTAGCAAGAAATGAGGGTATTTACAACACCAATATATTCTTTGAATTCCCAGTCAGACAATGGCACTATATACCAGTAGCAAGAAATGAGGGTATTTATAACCCCAATATATTCTTTGAATTACCAGTCAGAAACTGGCACTATATGGCAGTAGCAAGAAATGAGGGTATTTGTAACCCCAATATATTCTTTGAATTCCCAGTCAGACAATGGCACTATATACCAGTAGCAAGAAATGAGGGTATTTGTAACCCCAATATATTCTTTGAATTCCCAGTCAGACAATGGCACTATATACCAGTAGCAAAAATTGTGGGTGCACGTAACCCCAATATATTCTTTGAATTACCAGTCAGAAACTGGCACTATATGGCAGTAGCAAGAAATGAGGGTATTTGTAACCCCAATATATTCTTTGAATTCCCAGTCAGACAATGGCACTATATACCAGTAGCAAAAATTGTGGGTGCACGTAACCCCAATATATTCTTTGAATTACCAGTCAGAAACTGGCACTATATGGCAGTAGCAAGAAATGAGGGTATTTGTAACCCCAATATATTCTTTGAATTCCCAGTCAGACAATGGCACTATATACCAGTAGCAAGAAATGAGGGTATTTATAACCCCAATATATTCTTTGAATTCCCAGTCAGACAATGGCACTATATACCAGTAGCAAGAAATGAGGGTATTTATAACCCCAATATATTCTTTGAATTACCAGTCAGAAACTGGCACTATATGGCAGTAGCAAGAAATGAGGGTATTTGTAACCCCAATATATTCTTTGAATTCCCAGTCAGACAATGGCACTATATACCAGTAGCAAAAATTGTGGGTGCACATAACCCCAATATATTCTTTGAATTACCAGTCAGAAACTGGCACTATATACCAGTAGCAAGAAATGAGGGTATTTATAACCCCAATATATTCTTTGAATTCCCAGTCAGACAATGGCACTATATACCAGTAGCAAGAAATGAGGGTATTTATAACCCCAATATATTCTTTGAATTACCAGTCAGAAACTGGCACTATATGGCAGTAGCAAGAAATGAGGGTGTCACGGAGCAAAGGTATACGTCTTCCTCCGGAAGGTCTTTTGAATCAACACGGACGCAAGAGGTCGGGAGACAACAGCAATTTATTGTAATCCACAAAGTTAGTAGCCGGCGGCGGTCACATCAACCGTAATAAGAATAAGTCCACAGAAGTCACAATCCAATGATAGCTTTGGTTCCTTGGTCCTGTAACTAAATTCTGGCTCTCTGCAGAGCTGTGCACAGGCCGGCTAACACATACTAACTGCAGCTACAACTATATACTAAACTGTTACACCTATACCTGGGGGTGGGAAGGGCTGAGCCACAGATCCTTCCCCCCTCACCTATGCCAAGGAGAGCAGACTCCCTGTCTACTATGGACAATGCACCATCCAACATCTTCTTGGAGACACTGATCAGATTATCTCCACCCATTGTCCTCACTAGTTAGAGGTATTTGCATACAATGTGCTAACACACTAGACCCGAATCAGCCAACTACACACTGATGTATATAACAGGTTAGAGAATACATTCCACATGAAATATATATTACACATTGCCTATAGTATAGACTCTAACCATCCCGTGACAACCCCTCCCCCTCTCAAAACATGTGCATGACACAATTGGCCTACACAGGTAAATTGGGGAATGCACATCAGTCTCTATAGCTCATATGTCCTCCTGCCGGGATAACCCATCCGCGTTCTGGTGTTGGTTCCCTCGGCGGTACTGAATGGTAAAGTTGTAGGGTTGAAGGGCTGGCATCTGTCAGAAAATCCGGTCGATCCATGTTGGCGTCTCTCTGAGCTTGGCTTCGGGTCACTGCTCCCACAAAGTGGCACTGTAGATTTCCAACATCGTTGCCTAACAGAACATCGGCCGGCAGCCCGCTCATCACACCAATTGTGCATCGTTTTGGTCCATAACCATAGTCGAGTTCCACGGTAGCTTTAGGAATACGTCTTTGAGTACCCCCTGCCAACTTGATAGAAATGCCAGGGCCCTCCTCTAGGGCCTCGGGTCGCACAACTCGGGGGTCCGCTACCGTTAGGAAAGCTCCCGAGTCCCGGAATCCAACAACTGTTCGGCCATCCAGTAGGACCTCCTGCAAGTGCTTCCTCTGAAGGTTTGCGGGATGTGTGGCGGAAGGCTGAATCCCATAGACCCCTGGAGGTGGAACAGATGTGTCATTCATGGAGTCATCTGGAAATGGGGCCAAACTTTCTGTCCTAGGAGTGGTTCCCAGGTAGTGAATAGGCCGGGATGCCACGGTGGCCCGTGCCCCCATGTTAACAGGGCAACTAGCTTGCAAATGTCCAGGCCGCCCGCACCCAAAACATCTGCGCTCTAGCATTCTTCCAGTAGGTCGTTGTCTAGGGACAGGGTTGTTCATAGCTGGAGGCCGATGGGCTGGGGCAGGGGTAGAGGGGGAATTGTAATCCTGAGGCCGGGCACGAAAGGTGGGTGGCTGGATGAAGGGTGTCTGGCGGACTGTGGTAGTTTTCCGCTCCTCTGCAAACAACCTCTTCCACTGCGGCTTGATGGTCAGGCCCTCATCTGCAAGGGAAGCAGCTTGCTCCACTGTGGCTGGGTTCCGTTCCAGCACCCACTCACGGATCTCAGCGGGGCACTGGGAAAAGAACTGTTCCTTAAGTATGACTTGGAGGATCTTATCGACTGTGACAGCCTCCTCTCCTTCTAGCCAGCGCTTGCATGCTTGCTTCAACTTGTGAGCGAACATGTGGAAGGAGCTTCCCCCATTGTAAGACAAAGAGCGGAACTGAACTCGGTAGGTCTCTGGAGTGACTGCATAATACTTCTGCACCGCTCTTTTAATGGCCTCATAGTCCCGCTGATCACTAGGGTCCATGGCTCTGAGAGCTTCCGCAGCCCCATCTCGTAGGTGCCCCACCAGATACCGGACCCAATCCTTCTCTGGGACTTCCATCAGGCGGCACTGGTGTTCGAAGTCCTGAAAATATCCATCAACATCCCCAGCCGCTTCCTCAAAGGTCTTGAAGTGTTTATGGGAGACATATGGTGGTTCTCTCACTGTTGGGCTGGGGGTCGACGTTTGATTATAATTCCTCATAGTTATCTCAGCCATTCGCATTTCATGCGCCATTCTTTCCTTTTCATGCGCCATTCTCTGTTCCTCCTTCTCCGTTTCCTGAGCCCTCTGTAATGCTCTACTCCTTTGCTCTGCAGTTGCTCCTAGCCCCAGCACTGCCAATTCCTCCTCATACAAAACAACCCATCTGCTCTTTTGGGTCTGTACCTGCCACTCCTGTATCTCTACTGTCTCCTGGGGGCAGCCCTCCTCATGGTCGCTTTGCAGGGTCATCTCCTCCAGTGCCTCGATCAGTTGCTCTTTCGTTCTTCCCTGGTAACTCAGGTTTAGTTCCCGGGCCCTTACTTGTAGACTTGCCATAGTCCAGTTCCTGTATTCTGAGGTTGTGGCTCCATTAATCGCTGGGCTGCTGTAGTCCATCTCGCTGTCCGCTGTTGATCCCACCGCTGCCAACCAGTTGTCACGGAGCAAAGGTATACGTCTTCCTCCGGAAGGTCTTTTGAATCAACACGGACGCAAGAGGTCGGGAGACAACAGCAATTTATTGTAATCCACAAAGTTAGTAGCCGGCGGCGGTCACATCAACCGTAATAAGAATAAGTCCACAGAAGTCACAATCCAATGATAGCTTTGGTTCCTTGGTCCTGTAACTAAATTCTGGCTCTCTGCAGAGCTGTGCACAGGCCGGCTAACACATACTAACTGCAGCTACAACTATATACTAAACTGTTACACCTATACCTGGGGGTGGGAAGGGCTGAGCCACAGATCCTTCCCCCCTCACCTATGCCAAGGAGAGCAGACTCCCTGTCTACTATGGACAATGCACCATCCAACATCTTCTTGGAGACACTGATCAGATTATCTCCACCCATTGTCCTCACTAGTTAGAGGTATTTGCATACAATGTGCTAACACACTAGACCCGAATCAGCCAACTACACACTGATGTATATAACAGGTTAGAGAATACATTCCACATGAAATATATATTACACATTGCCTATAGTATAGACTCTAACCATCCCGTGACAGAGGGTATTTGTAACCCCAATATATTCTTTGAATTCCCAGTCAGACAATGGCACTATATACCAGTAGCAAAAATTGTGGGTGCACGTAACCCCAATATATTCTTTGAATTCCCAGTCAGACAATGGCACTATATACCAGTAGCAAGAAATGAGGGTATTTATAACCCCAATATATTCTTTGAATTACCAGTCAGAAACTGGCACTATATGGCAGTAGCAAGAAATGAGGGTATTTGTAACCCCAATATATTCTTTGAATTCCCAGTCAGACAATGGCACTATATACCAGTAGCAAGAAATGAGGGTATTTGTAACCCCAATATATTCTTTGAATTCCCAGTCAGACAATGGCACTATATACCAGTAGCAAAAATTGTGGGTGCACGTAACCCCAATATATTCTTTGAATTCCCAGTCAGACAATGGCACTATATACCAGTAGCAAGAAATGAGGGTATTTATAACCCCAATATATTCTTTGAATTACCAGTCAGAAACTGGCACTATATGGCAGTAGCAAGAAATGAGGGTATTTGTAACCCCAATATATTCTTTGAATTCCCAGTCAGACAATGGCACTATATACCAGTAGCAAAAATTGTGGGTGCACGTAACCCCAATATATTCTTTGAATTACCAGTCAGAAACTGGCACTATATGGCAGTAGCAAGAAATGAGGGTATTTGTAACCCCAATATATTCTTTGAATTCCCAGTCAGACAATGGCACTATATACCAGTAGCAAAAATTGTGGGTGCACGTAACCCCAATATATTCTTTGAATTACCAGTCAGAAACTGGCACTATATGGCAGTAGCAAGAAATGAGGGTATTTGTAACCCCAATATATTCTTTGAATTCCCAGTCAGACAATGGAACTATATACCAGTAGCAAAAATTGTGGGTGCACGTAACCCCAATATATTCTTTGAATTCCCAGTCAGACAATGGCACTATATACCAGTAGCAAGAAATGAGGGTATTTATAACCCCAATATATTCTTTGAATTACCAGTCAGAAACTGGCACTATATGGCAGTAGCAAGAAATGAGGGTATTTGTAACCCCAATATATTCTTTGAATTCCCAGTCAGACAATGGCACTATATACCAGTAGCAAAAATTGTGGGTGCACGTAACCCCAATATATTCTTTGAATTACCAGTCAGAAACTGGCACTATATGGCAGTAGCAAGAAATGAGGGTATTTGTAACCCCAATATATTCTTTGAATTCCCAGTCAGACAATGGCACTATATACCAGTAGCAAGAAATGAGGGTATTTATAACCCCAATATATTCTTTGAATTCCCAGTCAGACAATGGCACTATATACCAGTAGCAAGAAATGAGGGTATTTATAACCCCAATATATTCTTTGAATTACCAGTCAGAAACTGGCACTATATACCAGTAGCAAGAAATGAGGGTATTTGTAACCCCAATATATTCTTTGAATTCCCAGTCAGACAATGGCACTATATACCAGTAGCAAAAATTGTGGGTGCACGTAACCCCAATATATTCTTTGAATTACCAGTCAGAAACTGGCACTATATGGCAGTAGCAAGAAATGAGGGTATTTGTAACCCCAATATATTCTTTGAATTCCCAGTCAGACAATGGCACTATATACCAGTAGCAAAAATTGTGGGTGCACGTAACCCCAATATATTCTTTGAATTACCAGTCAGAAACTGGCACTATATGGCAGTAGCAAGAAATGAGGGTATTTGTAACCCCAATATATTCTTTGAATTCCCAGTCAGACAATGGCACTATATACCAGTAGCAAGAAATGAGGGTATTTATAACCCCAATATATTCTTTGAATTCCCAGTCAGACAATGGCACTATATACCAGTAGCAAGAAATGAGGGTATTTATAACCCCAATATATTCTTTGAATTACCAGTCAGAAACTGGCACTATATGGCAGTAGCAAGAAATGAGGGTATTTGTAACCCCAATATATTCTTTGAATTCCCAGTCAGACAATGGCACTATATACCAGTAGCAAAAATTGTGGGTGCACGTAACCCCAATATATTCTTTGAATTACCATTTAGAAACTGGCACTATATGGCAGTAGCAAAAAATGAGGGTATTTGTAACCCCAATATATTCTTTGAATTCCCAGTCAGACAATGGCACTATATACCAGTAGCAAAAATTGTGGGTGCACGTAACCCCAATATATTCTTTGAATTCCCAGTCAGACAATGGCACTATATACCAGTAGCAAAAATTGTGGGTGCACGTAACCCCAATATATTCTTTGAATTCCCAGTCAGACAATGGCACTATATACCAGTAGCAAAAATAGTGGGTGTATATAGCCCCAATTCTATTGCTAGGGGACTTGCAGGGTATTTCTGAGGTGAAGGTGGGGGGGGGGCACACCGTTGGAACAGGGATTTGGGGTGTATATATGGGGTATACGGGAATACACTGTCAGTGTGTTCCATTCAGGATCCTGGGAAAGCTGGGTTGCGGCGATTGAGCCCGTCAGTGCCACGTTACACTGACAAGCTTCTCCCTGGAATTGAAGTTATATGTAAGCCCAATATATTCTTTGAATTCCCAGTGAGACAATGGCACTATATGGCAGTAGCAAAAATAGTGGGTGTATATAGCCCCAATTCTATTGCTAGGGGACTTGCAGGGTATTTCTGGGGTGAAGGTGGGGGGGCACACCGTTGGAACGGGGATCGGGGGTATATATCGGGTATACGGGAATACACTGTCAGTGTATTCCATTCAGGATCCGCGGAAAGCTGGGTTGCGGCGATTGAGCCCGTCAGTGCCACGTTACACTGACAAGCTTCTCCCTGGAATTTAGCTCTTACAAGAGCTGTTGGTTGTCTTCTCCTTCCTATCCTAGCCTGTCCCTGCCTACCCAGAATCTAACCCCTAGCTAACTGGACGGAAACCTCCGTCCCCGGTGAATTGCAAGCTCAGAATGACGCAAAGCTGGGCGTCGCTGTTCTTTTAAATTAGAGGTCACATGTTTTCGGCAGCCAATGGGTTTTGCCTACTTTTTTCAACGTCACCGGTGTCGTAGTTCCTGTCCCACCTACCCTGCGCTGTTATTGGAGCAAAAAAGGCGCCAGGGAAGGTGGGAGGGGAATCGAGTAATGGCGCACTTTACCACGCGGTGTTCGATTCGATTCGAACATGCCGAACAGCCTAATATCCGATCGAACATGAGTTCGATAGAACACTGTTCGCTCATCTCTATTCCTAAAGGCTGAAAGAGGAGGACCTTTCACCACTTACACCAACTTTTTGCATTCTCTAATAGGTGATCCTTAGGTGCAGCATATTTGTGCTGAAACTTACAGAAATAATTGCTTGGGGTCAACAAGTACAAAAAAAAAAATCCAACTGTGCTGTAATCATTGCAATGGTTGGTGGAGATAGTGAAAGGTGATTTTTAACTGCTTGAATGGATTTTACTATGAGTGACATTTTTCTACTTTCCACAAATTAGGTGTCAGATTGCCAGAGGCCCTATCGCTGGAACTCTTAACTCACTGCATGACTGATCTGGGGAAGAGCTTCAAAAGAATGGTGGGAAACACACCCTATTTTAGAGATGACTTATGTGCATAAAATCACAGTTATCTCAGGGTTAGTGAGTTAACCGTGGATTTAAAGTTACCTTAACTGATCCGGGAGACACTGGGTGAAGGACACGTGGGTTTCAGCTTGGTTCTGAGCCCCTGGTAACGTGATCAGAACCAACCCCTGGATCACTCTGCCCCCTTTCTCCGCCGCTGTTCTCACTATAGTAAAACCAGTCCCCCATAGCATATAATGATCGAGGAGGGAGCAGAGGTCCCAATGGATCCAAACCAGGTCCATCATCCATAACTCCTCAAACAACCCCTTTAATGTCATAAGACATCTAGGAACTCTAGATGAGCAACTCTAATTGTAACACCAATATACAGTAAAAAAAAAAAAGTGGCACTGCAGATTTCTGTTGTATTAATATGGACCCACATTATACTGCTACGTGACTCCATTTTTATATAGGGAGCACATAAAGGATTGTTCTGTACTGCACTGGTCCCTATGATAGTGGGGGTCCCCTTGAGACAGTGGAGCAGTCCAGCATTTAGAGTGAGTCCGGGCTGCCCCATAGTCATGACTTATCTGTGCGTTTTCTGGGCACAGATGAGTTGAGTACAATGGTGAATCTGGGCCGTCCACTCCCTGCTTCAACATTGGGCGCAATGTTGTGATGTCATTTACATTGCACTTGTTGCTCCCTGAAGCTGCCAGCAGAAGAGAACAGAGGAATGGGGAAAGGTGAGTATTTTTTTTTCTTTGTTTTAAATATACTGTGAGGGCAGGCTAAATGGGACATGAAACTGTGAGGGCAACTGGGGTGGTACATGAAACTGTGAGGCAACCAGAAGGGGCACATTATACTGTGGGGACCAAAGGATTTGGTTCTAAGGCTATTGCTGGACATCTCCTGCTTGGCCTGAAGAAGACACCCACCTGGTGTTGAATCGTGTAGCCATTTTAAGCTGTTATTCATGTCCTTGGAGCAACAGAACCTATTCATCTTAACCATCCACATTGTTATTTTTATTTTCAAGTTCATTACAGATTTTGCTGCCATTGGCGCTCTATCATTTCCCGGTTTTTCTATATTTCCTTTCCAATTTGCCTCACCATCCACTGTGTGGTACAGTGTCTGGGTAACCGCTGCAATTGGCTTGGTGGGCTCCTGACTGGAGTCTATTATTTCCAACAGATGGGCGCCAGGTCACAATTTTTATACTTCTCTCAATGTTGCAGATAGACAGACAGTGAGTCCAGCTATATTTCTTATATGCTTTTATGATTACCGTAATTTCTAGGTTTAGTGTTCCTTTAATTTGTGTATGTCCAAAAAACAGGAACAAAGCATGTATTGAGATAACAGCCATGTGCATCAAAACATAACTACATTTTTCCCACATTAAGAGAAATCCCCTACACATCTGTTAAAAACAATTCCCAAATATCACATTGACAATCAAGGGAATTTCAGTAGAATAATGTAGAAACTGCAAGTTATGGCCCATTACATCAATTCAAATTATTTCAGACTCCAAACCCCTTGGAGGAAATTTATTAATAATGACATTCTGTATAGCATTCTTATGGAAGACCTCATCTGGTGTGAGCTGGAATTTGGATAGAAATTGGATAGATAGGGTTCCTAAGAGCCCAAAGAGTGTTCTACACCAGTGATTTTCAACCAGTGTGCCGCGGCACACTAGTGTGCCGTGACACATGGTCGGGTGTGCCGCGGGGAAAGTTCCCCAGACGCATGCCAAGATTGGCACGGGAGACCTATTTTGCTGGCACAGCAGCCAGTCCCCGTGTAAATGTAGACGGAGCGTCCCTTCACTGCTCTGCTAGCTAGAGCTGAGGTGTAGGACACGCCCCCTTCTCTCCCTGCCCACCAATCAGAGGTGAGCCTCTCACTGCACAGGATAAGGGCTCCTTGGACCTGCTGCTACATGTGAGGAGGAGCTCCTGCCGTCTGCAGCCCTGAATAGGAGAGGAGGAGAGGAAGCTGAACAAAGTGAAAGTAAAAGAAAACACCAGGTTAGTAACTATTCTCATTAATGTCAGGCATTTGGGGTTATTACTTTAGTTTTAGTAACTCCATGTGCCTTACATTAATAGCAATTAACCCCATCATGTCCCTCATATTAACTCCTGTGTGGCTCACATAAGAGTTAATAACGTGTGACATATGGGGGTACTATATAATGAAGATATTTACTTAATTATCACCTCCATATGTCTCACATATCAGTATCCCTTATGTAAAGCACACAGTGGGTTAATGTGAGGGACATGATGGGGTTCACTGCTATTAATATGAGGCACATTGAGTTGTAACCTGTAATATACATGACCAGACTTTTTATACACAACTGTGGATAAGAGTACAGACCTATACATTTCTAAGGACCCATATATACAGCCATTCTTTTTGTGGCTGTGTATCTGGGCCAAATTGAAGAGCTGAAAATTATGGAGCAGGTCCTATATCTGTCCTATACCTACCCTATATCTGTCCTATATATACCCTATATCTGTCCTATACCTACCCTATATCTGTCCTATACATACCCTATATCTGTCTGCATTTGTGGCCCTGTCAATTAATTTTTAATGTTTATATCAGTGAAAACCACATGCGTGCCACTTGTATGCAGAAGGCGTAAGGCTGAGGCCCCACGTTGCATAAACGCAGCGTTTTTGTTGCAGATTTTGTGGCAGTTTATTTCAACCAAAGAATCAACCATTTAGAATCTATATTATTAACTATATGTATAATATGTACTGTTTTAGTGTCATTTTGTGCCATTTTGGTTGGTGGTGTGCCCCGGGATTTTTTAAGTGTAAAAAGTGTGCCGCGGCTCAAAAAAGGTTGAAAATCACTGTTCTACACTATGTTCTAAGCCAATTTAAAGCACAGATCAAAATGAACCAGGGTCCCGAGCCAGTGAACACAAAACTAATCTTGAGAGATTTTCCCATCTCTAGTCAAAATATAGGGTGATTCAAAAAGAATGGTGCAAAAGCAGTGGCCCATAGTAACATCAATGGTATGGCCAGTGACTGTAAATCAAAGCATACTGGGCATAGTTGTGCAGCTTACACAGTACAACTTTCATGCTTTAAATACCAAATGTACAATGTGCTACCATAGTCTGTAACATTTTCCTGGTATGGAAAAGATTAGAGATGAGCGAGTACTGTTCGGATCAGCCGATCCGAACAGCACGCACGCATTGAAATGAATGGACGTAGCCGGCACGCGAGGGGTTAAGCGGCCGGCCGGCGTCAAAGCGGAAGGACCAGGTGCTTCCATTCATTTCAATGCGTGCGTGCTGTTCGGATCGGCTGATCCGAACAGTACTCGCTCATCTCTAGAAAAGATTGTTCAGTTGCAGAAATTTTGGCAACAGTACTCTCCCCAAAAAAGCTTTTAGGATAAGGACCCATATTGCAAAAAAGCTGCTTTTTTTTATTGCTGCGTTTTTTGGAGCCAAAGTCAGAAGTGGATTGAGCAGAATGTAGAAGTATAAGAGCTTCCTAGATATTTCCCATTCCTTCTGTGGCCACTACTAGGTTTGGCTCAAAAAATGTAGCAAAACCTGCGTCAGAAAAAGCAGCGTTTCTGCAATGTGGATGTTAGGATAACAGATGCAGTTCTGAGCCAATAATGAGAACCAGTGCTAGATACACTGATCAAAATGGTAGCTGTGTGCCAAACACCCCTGGGCCACACCAACTCCAACCCCACAGTGGTGTTCACCAGAGCACCAGATGGTGGGGATGGATTTAGCGGCACTGCAGGGCAGAGTGGTACGGGTTGGGAAATGCCAAACACTCAGCACACCATAAATCACAGTAAACCAGACACTGAGATCTCTTACCAACAACGTTTCAGGTAGTGGTGCAGGTCCACAGATCCAGAAGGCTGCCATGGGTGATCAGCAGGTGGCAGCAGAGAGTCAAAGCGTAGTCGTATGGTCCAGGTCGTGAACAAGAGGGCAACGCAGTACAGTGAGAAATCCAAACGGAAGGTCAGGCAGGCCGAGTCAGTAACAGGAGCAGTGGAACAGTATAAAATCGATGTTCAGGAAGCAGAGGTCTAAAGGCAAGTTGGGGTCATAAACAGAAGCCGGCACAGTACAAAAATCAGGAGGCAAAGGCAGGGTCAGAAGTCAAGGTAAGGGGGTCAGAGCACAATCAAACAAGATAGGAGAAATGCTTACTACCAGGACACGAGGTCCAACTGAATAGCCAGTGGCGGTCCGGAGCCAGAGCCATACTTAAATAGGCCCACTGCTAGATTGAAAACCAGAAATCCCCCATCTGGCTCAGGAGGAGACCGGCAACCCCCGCACAACTCTGCAGAGGTTCTGGCCTGCCTCCTAAAACTTGGAAGTAGGGGATTCGGGAGAGCAGGAAGGAGAGGGCTAGCAGCCTCCGCACAGCACTGCAGAGACTCCGGCCCTGCTCCTAACAGTGGGGCCTTAACCTGATTGTTTATGGATTCCCCTGGGGTGTTGCACAAGTCTATTGTACCCCACAGAAGTAAATGTGACTTATGTTAGTAGAAAAAAAAATTGCACAACTCACATTGTGTAAACAGTAAGTTGAGCAGTCCAGGTCTGCATTGCAGTTGGTGAATCAGGCTTCCACAGGCCACTCTAATTCGTGTGTAGACCCTTGGACTGTCCCTATAGCTCTCACTAACTGATTCACGCAATTTCCTGGTTTTAAAGGTCCTAGGAAGTGAGCATTGATTTCCTGCTCAACAGATCACTACTGATAGCGCAGACTTTCTTCTTTATTTTTTTCTAAAAACCAACTAAGCGAAGTTCACTTATGAATAAGTCGGTGACTAACTTCATCTGGGAGTCTGAAACTAGTTAAATGAGGAACCACCATCAGAATCATATCCATAGGTCATTTTCTGAAACTATGAGAAGTTTGCAACTGAAGATGTCCATAGTTCATGAAAAATATATATAAAAAAAAGTCACTGAAACTTAACATCCAAACTACCCTGTGTCCTTAAGCCTAAGGACCCACATACGCAGCAAAAAACACAGCGTAAAAAACTGCAGAGTAAACCCATCACATTTTTTTCTGCAGCATTTTTAATTGGGGTTTTGAACAGTTTTTCTATCCTTGTTATACCTATATGGAAAACACCAGCATTTCCGCAGGTAGAATTCACATGCTGCAATTTTCAAAAACGTGGGCGTTTATATAAACGCAGCTTTTCAGCTGTGGATTTTTTTCTGTAATGTGTGGATGGGATTATACAGAATTCCATTCACTTTGCAGATACTGTAAGAAACTGCATTTTCGTAACGTGGAGCTTTAGCCTAAAGGGTGTTTCTGGTTTCTTTTGGATGGCCAAAAAATAACCAGCAATTTATAAGTGTTTCACTTACTTAAGTATAGCTAGTCCTTAAATCCAAGAAGCTAAAATCATTTTCTACTCGTCTGGGAAGGCTTTCTACAAGATTTTGAAGCATGTTTTTAGCAATTTTTGCCCATATATCCAGGAAAGCATTTGTGAGATCAGAAACTCATATTGGATGAGAGGGCCTGGCTCACAATTTCCATTTTAGTTCATGAGGGCTCTGTGTGGGCCAGTGAAGTTCTTCCACATCAATCTCGCTCACCCATGCCTTTACAGAGAGTGCTGTACTGGGGACAGTCATACCAGAACAGACAATGGCCTTCCACAAATTAATCCCACAAAGTTGAAAGCATAAAATTGTCCAAAATTCCTTGGTACGATGAAGCATTAAAATTTTCCTACACTGGAACTAAAAGGCCTAGGCCTTTAACTATAACCCCAGATCATTATACTCCTCCACCAAACTTTACAGTTGACACAGTGCAGTAAGGCAGGTAAAAGTTTCCCAATACCTTTCTCCATATAGTATATAGATGTACTAGCTGGTACCCACGACTTCGTCTGCGGTGATTGTAGAAGTGGGTATATACAGGCGTGGGTAAGGTTTTCGTACTGTGTATAAGGTATGGGATATGAAATGTAACTTTGTATCTTGTTTTTGCTGTAATTCAGAGAATACGTGAGACTTTTGTGTTGAAGTTAACTTGTATTTGAGCTGCTATACGGTGTTGTGAGAAACTTTACATAGTGACTTTGGGACAGAAGTATTTGAAGTTAACCCTTTCCTGCCGATGGCATTTTTTGCTTTTCGTTTTTCGTTTTTGACTCCCCTCCTTCTAAACCCCATAACTTTTTTATTTCTCCTCTCCCAGAGCCATATGAGGTCTTAATTTTTCCTGGGACAAATTTTTCTTCATGATGCCACCATTATTTATTCTATATAATGTACTGGAAAGCAGGGAAAAAATTCAGAATGGGGTGGATTTAAAAAAAAAATGCATTTCTGCGACATTCTTACGGGCTTTGGTTTTACGGCGTTCACTGTGCAACCAAAATGACATGTCCCCTGTATTCTGTGTTTCGTTACGATTCCGGGGATACCAAATTTATATGGTTTTATTTACATTTTGACCCCTTAAAAACAAATCCAAAACTGTGTTAAAAAATTTTTTTTTTAAAAGTCGCCATATTCCGACAGCCGTAACTTTTTTTATACGTGCGTGTACGGGGATGTATAGGGCGTCTTTTTTTGCGGGACCGGGTGTACTTTGTAGTTCTACCATTTTCAGGAAATGTTATTGCTTTGATCACTTTTTATTCAAATTTTTATCAGAATCAAAACGGCGGTTTGGCAGTTTTGACCATTTTTCCCACTACGGCGTTTACCGAACAGGAAAAATATTTGTATAGCTTTGTAGAGCGGGCGATTTTGGACGCGGAGATACCTAACATGTATGTGTTTCACAGTTTTTAACTACTTTTATATGTGTTCTAGGGAAAGGGGGGTGATTTGAATTTGTAATCCTTTTTTTTTTTTTTTTTTTTTAAATATTTTTTTTACTTTTTTTAAACTTTTTTTTTTGCATTTATTAGATCGCCTAGGGATATTGACATGGGTGGGCGGTGTCGCGGATTGTCAGAGTGGTGGGGGTCGGCAAACATGGCTGCTCCGGAGCGTTAAAGAGAGCCTCCTGGAGTATCGTTAAGGTGAGGGGCAAAGTGGTAAAGTATATGTATATGTGATTGTGTGGGGTTAGGGGCTAGGCTGTACAGGGCAATATGAATTTTGTGGCTTGCTATGGTCCAAAGTGTGTGAGATTGCAGAGATGGTGGTGTGAGTTTGGGTTTTGTGGGGGTCCTGGCACAAACGTATGTGCGCTATTGTGACGAAAAGTAGCCTATTGCACAATCGGGTGAATTAACTATGTTTGTGGAAACTTTCAGCCAAATCGGTCGAGCGGGTTTTGCATGATTGAGTAACAAACATCCAAACACACAAACCCACAAACATCCAAACTCACAAACTTTCACATATTAATAGGATATTCAGACAAGTGTGCTGTCCAAGTACTGGTACTGACAAGACAGGTCATGGGCCGAACCCTGACATATTCCATGGGCAAGGTCACATATCTGAGAAAATCACAGTATGCACTATTTTGGTCTGATATTTACTTTAGACTTGCCTATTCAATTCAACGGGTCCACTGAATTAAAAAAAAGCAATAGTCAGCATATGGGCAGCAACCATGTACAGCCAATCTCTACAGATGACTTGTCAGAAAGTACTGAAAAGAAGTGAAAACAGAAAATACTGCGAGAACCTACTGATTTGAAAAATGGAAGACTTACTGATGCCATGCATTTTTTAAAGATAACAGGACAAAAGCCTGAAACAATATTGATTCCACATGGCTCGAAAAATTTTACGTTTTTTTTTTCTGGATACAGCATGGTCATCAAATTTGCCAACGATAAATAATGCAGAATGATAAAACTTCTTCAGACATTTTTGTGTAATGTAAGGGTGGGTCAACACCAATGTTATGCATGACCATCGTTGGATGAGAGCAATGGACATTAAAGAGGTTACCCAGGCTTACAGTTTATTTTTTAATTAGGCTGGGGGCAGTGAGAATAAAAAAAAGATACTCACCTGTCCCCGGGGCTTCAGTGTCCTCCCAGAGCTATGTGGTCCTGCTGCTCAGCTGTCTTCTTGCAGTAGAATTCCTCGCCAGATGTGACGTCCCGTGTCTCTAATTGGCTTCAGTGGTCTCGTGACGCATAGTCCAATCAGCGGCCTTAGGAGGGACACAGGACATTACAGGTAGTGACGTCCTGTCTCATCCAATCAGTGGCCTCAGCGGTCACATGCAGTGGGGCCTTATGCCAGAGAACAACAACAGACCAGCAGGACCGGGGACAGGTGAATATCTTTTTTATTTTTTATTTTTTTCCACTTTCCCAGCCTAATTAAATAATAAAAATTTAGCCTTGACATCCCCTTTAACCACAGAATGCAGATGGTACCCCCTTCCCATCTGGTATCCATCTGCATTCACTTTCATGTTATAAAAAACATGGTGGAAGGTTTCATGACGGAATAAAGCTGTCACCATGTTGTATAAATGAGAAAAAGACGCGTGCATAAAGACGCGTGTTATACGAACATGCCATTGAACTCAATGGCTAACTACATTTTACACGTGTATTTTTTCATGTGTAAAATGTACAGAATACACGAAGCATAAACTCCGTGTGAAGGGGCCCTTTGGGTAAGTTCACACAGAGATTTTTGTCCGGAACTTGAGGCGGAGGCACTGCACTGGCATCCAGCCGCGTACTCTGCTCCAGATTAGGCCCAATAAATGGGCCTAGTCCGGAGCAGGGGGTGTCTTCAGGCCAAATTGCAAGGCGACTCGGCCTGAAGAATGAGCACCTCACTTCTTGTTTCCGGGAGCCGTTTCTTCCTGAGTGGCTTCCATTGATTTCAATGGGAGCCTTCTTTTTGGTCAGGATTTTGATGTGGAAAATCACGCAAAATCACGGCCGCAAAATAATGCGGCGTATACGAGACTAACTCCCATTGAAATCAACGTGAGCGTATACAGCACTCAAAATCTCACACGGCGTATTCGTACCAGGTCACGCGGCACGTTACTTCCCTAATTGGTAAATTGGTATATGACCTGAACTATCCCCCTCAGATAGCAAAGGTAGTGTTGGACCTCTAAGTTGGGCCCATCTCCAGCTTCCTTTACTAGAAAAATGTGACCTCATCCTTATGATGAGTTTCTGTAAACTCTTTATCCCTTGCAAACTATCCTTCTCTTGTTATGAGAAAGCTAATGCTGCCTAGGGCTAAGGGGGGAGTTAACATGCCAGACCTTAGATTATATAACTTGGCAGGATTATTGCACCATGCATTAGACTGGACAAATAACACAAGCTATTATTTGAACACATCCGTTGAGACGGAGTTGGCACATTCATGGTCCTTGAAGACACTCCTACACATGTGCTTCTCCCACATCCAAAGACAGCTGAAACCAAGCCTGGTGATCGGAGATATGGTGGTGGCCTGGAGTAGGAGCAGGAAACATTATTGCCTGTGACAAAATGGGGACATCTCAAGCTTACCCGAACTGAGAGGATGCCTTATGCACAAGCTGAAGAGCTTTCCGCATGGCTAGCCGCAACGGGATGAAGATGCAGTGCATTGGCACCCGGTCGCGGCATCCCTCTCCTGATTAGGCCCAAATGAATGGGCCTAATCGGGAGTGAGTCTCGAGCCGCGAATGCCGTAGCTGAGTCAGCCGCGGAATCTGTGGGAAGACACGGCATGTTGCTTCTTTATTCCGCTAGCTGAAGAAAAAAATCACTAGCAGGGAAAAAAAGCGAGCAGCTCCCATTGAAATGAATGGGAGCCTTTTTTTACAGGCAGATTTGAGGCAGATTCCGTGCCAAAATCCACCTGCAAAAAGCTCTTTGTGGGCATATCCTTACAATGAATTGCACACCTTTTACCAGTTCCCTCCAACTCAGTTTCTTACCTTTGGTGTGGTTAAAAGCTTGCTACAGAACAGGCTTAGGAATATGTCCTCTGTATTTACCCCTCAATCTTTTGACAATCTAAGGGCCCGTGCACACGGAGTTAACGCGAGCGCATTTTAGCATAATACATGTGTAAAACAAACATGATAGAAAGGGAAAGCACCACATAGTAACCAAATGTAGATTCCCAGACTATAGGTCCAAGTAACCAGTTAGCCCAGACCTGGGCAATGTCCGGCCCCCGGGCCACATCCGGCCCTCTGACTACTTCTATCCGGCCCGCATAGCTATTTGAAGTTTTTTCAAACACCTGTGATGATGTCACCACAGCCTATCACCAGGATAGGCTATGACTCAATAGTGGGCGGAGCCACACAGGACTGTGTGATTGATGCAAGCTGCCGGCAATGGAGGCTGCTGGATGATAAAGAGATAAAAGACAGCATGTGTGAGCAAGAGGGGGGAACTAGGGGCAGATGTAGGGGGGCAGTTAAACTGAATGCACATGGAGGGGGGGACATTAAACTAGGGGGCAGATGTTCAAGGACCTGTGATGATATCTTCACAGCCTATCTCCAGGATAGGCTATGACTCATTAGTGGGCGGAGCCACACTGGACTGTGTTCTTTCTGCAAGATGCCAGCAATGGAGGCTGCTGGATGATAAAGAGAGAAGACACAGCATGTGTGAGCAAGCGGGGGGGAACTAGGGGCAGATGTAGGGGGGTAGTTAAACTGAATGCACATGGAGAGGGGACATTAAACTAGGGGGCAGATGGAGGGTGACATTAAACTGGGGCAGCTGGAGGAGGTAATTAAACTATGTCTGCCTCTAGTTACCACCAGTTTAATGTCCCCCTCCAGCTGCCCCAGTTAATGTCCCCTCTAGTTTCTGCTAGTTTATACTGGGGCACCAGGAGATGACTTAATATTGTGGGACATTTGGAGGGAAACGTTATAATGTGGGGGTGCATAATGTTAGGGTGACTGTAGGAGGATTTTACTTTGTGGGGCACATGGAAAAATGATTGAGAATGGGCAGAGTCAGCTGAGAAGTGGGTGGAGCTAAATTTGCCGCTGTGCACATGGCCCTCTAGAACCGTTACAATTTCTCATGTGGCCCCATGGGAAAATGAATTGCCCACCCCTGAGTTAGTCCCAGAAAGTCACAATAGAAATACAGCCAAAAACGAAAAAGAAGTGACTGAGGCAGCCAAATTTAATTAAAGTACACAAGCTTTATTTATACATCAATATTTAAAAGAATACACCAGGGAGGACAACGTACCATACGACTGGAGTCTCGGCTAAGGTAGGTATATAAGTATACATGGGTAAGTATAAGAAACATAGAGAAATACCATATATAGCGACAATTATATACAACTCAGTGACAAAGTCAAACCAGATGGATGTATGATATAAAGTGTCACCAGGTATTTAGATCCTAAGTAAAAGGATGTATGTACTAAAAAGTATGAGATTAGAGGATAGTGTAACATATGACCAAACAGAATGCAACCTAATTGTTAATGAAGATATCAAAAATTACCACCAAGAATGTATACAGTAAATGGACCAAAGACCATAATATGACTGTGTATCATATAGATGTAACGTCAGCAGGCATAGATATAGTAAGTGAAAGACGGTGTATACATGATAAAAAGACATGGGCACACCAAATATACCTGCATACAAGGAGATATCTGTTTATGGTGAAAAAGTGAAAGCGTCACAACGCACTAATCCCACAGTTTAAACAGACCCATGATAGCAAAATTGCAGTGAGGACATACCCAACAGGGACGAGGCTCCAGGATCCCCTACGCGCGTTTCTTTCCCCCGGAAGAAGGCTAGGGGATCCAACGCCAAGCAATCTGAATTACATCTGAGGCGGGGAATGACGCTTTTATCTTTTGCATGATGATTTTTTAACATTGGATTGAAATAAAGACTTGAAAATTTCATCGTGGCTGCTGGATTTTCGATTGGTTTTCCATGTGGAGCGCTCTGGGCTGACAGAGCTTATTTTTCCTTGCACCCAGCAAATTTCTACATAATTGTGATTTTTTTCTCTAGGACATAAACTTATTTCTATTGTGATTGATAAGCAAGAGTATTTTAAGAGTCTGTGTATGTGGGCTGTGTTATTCCCCTTCCCCTATTCCTCTACATATGTAATAAAAATTGGAGGGCTGGAAACAAATTCATCCTTTGATAATATATGAAAAAATGGATGGAAACCAATTTTAAAATCAGTTCACACATCGTTTTTTTGACCGGATTTTGACGCAGGAAGTCGCGTCAGAATCTGGATCAAAATGCACTGGTTTTCGACAGTCGCGGCCTTCCGCTCTGGATTAGGCCCAATGGGCCTAGTCCAGAGGGATTGTCTTGACGCGGATGCCGCGGCGGTTGACGCCGCGGAATCCGCTTCAAAATAGGGCAGGAAATGACCAGCTCCCATTGAATTCAATGGGAGGCGGTTTTTTGACCCAGATTTTGACGCAGATTCTGTGTCAAACTCCAGATCAAAAAACTACGTGTGAACTAGCCCTAGGTATTGAATGTAGGAGTTACATTACAGGCTGCAGACGACTCATAGCTGTCAGACACATGTGGACGTAACGCATGGCCTACGAGTACGCACCTTGGCCTAGAACTTTTGGCACAGTATAGCGGAGGTTATGCTAAATGGCAGTAGATAATACCCATTACTCCATGTTTCACACATTTTCATTCATCTCCTTAGACTCTTCGGATCCCCCTGCTATACGTATTTTTGCATTTGTAGCAATGAAATGCCTACTAACTGACTGATGGCTTAAGACATCTGTACCACAGTCACAGGGATAGTTTTAGAGATGCAACACTTCTGTAGTAACCACCTGGAGGCACAAGACAACATAAGTGTACAGTATACCCATGGAGCTCAGGGGAGGGAACTTTAAGGGGGAAGGATGGACGGGGAGACTTTCCTAATTTTGTTATGTGAGCCTGTTTATGTTCATTGCAATACACTTTCAATGCAATACACTTTAATTCCAATACACTTTCACAAAATCCGGGTCAAAAAAACACCTCCCATTGAATTCAATGGGAGCCATCATTTCCTGACCTATCTTGACGCGGATTCCGCAGTGTCAACCGCTGTGGCGTCCGTGTCAAGACAATCCCTCCAGACTAGGCCCATTGGGCCTAATCCGGAGCAGAAGGCCGCGACTGTCGTAAGTCGGTGCATTTTGGTCCAGATTCTGAAGCGACTTCCGGTGACATCATGCACCCTAAAAAATTAAGTACATTTTGTAGATTAAACAAACAACTGATACTTGTATGGCCATTTTAAGTTTATGCAACTTACTAGTTGACTTGCATTGCTCTAGATATTTTGTCTCAAAATTTTGTCTTGGGGACGCAGCATTGTTTTTTTAATCACCCGTTACTTATTGTATTACTTCAGTAAGTAGTAGCCAATAATTTGCTCACTTATCAACCCTCCTGTCCAGGCCGGCCAATGCGGTTTTTCCAGTAGCGCTTTTTTTTTTTGCTGTGGCCCTCTTCATGGGGCCTTAGTCTAGTTTTTTAAGAAGTATTATTGAATTAGAAAAATATTTATTCCATTTGTTGAATACTCTAATGGGAAAACAAATCAAAATGGCTAGCTTTCTGTTGTCTGCTCAAAGAAAAATTAAGAAAAGGCGATAAAAATGTCAGACATTGACCAAAATAGTACCAACAAAATTTACATAATGTTCCCTTATACAGCACCATACACAGAAATATAATAAACAGTTACAGGTGTTACAATATGGAGATGCAAAGAAATTTTTAGTTCAAAGTTTTTCATTTGTTCCTAGAGCCCACAAAATATTAAATGGAGTCATTAGGAAGTACAATTTGTCCCTCAAAAAAATAAGCCCTCATACAGCTTTGTGAATGGATAAATATAAAATGTATGGCTTTTGAAGGTAGAAAGTATAAGACAGAAACACAAAAATGAAAAAATTCTTAGGGATTAAGTGGTTAAAGTTACAGTAACTGATACACTTCTGCTATTGTATTAAGGGGAACCTGTCAGGTAATTTTTGGACCCCAATTCAGTGCACAGTGGTGATGAGCGATCTCAATTGCCAGTGCGAAAGTGGGCGTATGTACCATAAAAAACAAAAAGTTGGGAGGACTTCTGGCAAGGCGGTCTGAAGTACGATTGTGCTGTATTTCAGGTCAACTTCAGTAGAGGATGAGCCCCGGATGATGAAAGCTTATGACTTTAGGTTCTGGCATCAGACAACTGACTCACGGACATGATTCTAAAGTGCAACACTGGATTCAGTAGCTCAAATCCATTTGAAGGGTGCCTCAGTTTTCATAAAAAGTTAAAATATTTGCAGGGTCTTACTGGACAGCCTCTTTTGTAGTTGTATAAGCCTTCATATGTTCATATAAGTTTGTCTACTGCTAATAGTCCCATTATGGCAAAGTGAGCCGGCTGCCTCTGGCGACACTATCCCCAACAGCTAGGAGGGGTGGCATGGAGAGGCGCTGGTCTGCGTGCGTCCCGTCTGGTCACATCGTCCTGCAGGTAAATTTACCTGATGAGACAAACGCAGCCCAGGCTTCCCTCCTACTCCTAGGCTACTCCAGGCCCAGTTCCTCTGTGGGGCCCACCCCTGAGGCCGCCAATAATATATGCTGTTTCTTTAACTAGATTGGTGTCTGCAAAACACCGTCCTGCTTGTTTACACACCAGAAAATGAGGATCAATGCCTCTTAATTTTCCACCACCAGCAATTTCTCCCGTACCCAGCCACGACCATACATCAGCATTACGTTGCAGTTTCCCGCTGCTTATTAGGCCCAGATGAAAAGGCTATGTGGCTGAATCAGCCATGAGATCTGCGGAAAAATCAAGCAGGACGCTTCTTTTTAAGGGAGCGTTCACACTACCGTCGGTGTCCGACATGTAGTGTCCGCTCCTAGTGTCCGCTCAAAATCTGTCACGGACACTAGGAGCGGACACTAGATGTGTCCGTGACACCTGTCATTCACTTTAATGGGCATCGGGTGCGTTCTTTTGCACTCCGTGCCCGTCCTTCACTGTCCACTTGTAAAGATGTCCGACTTCTCAAGCGGACAGAAGAACCCTGCATGCAGGGTTTTTCTGTCCGCTTGAGAAGTCGGACATCTTCTCTTGCGGACAGGAAAGGACGGGAAACTGAAAGGAAACTGGAAGCAGAAAACAGAACAGGTGAGTATGCCTTTTAGAGATGGGCGAACTGCTTCTTCATGAGACAGGTTTGACCCCAATATCTCAAATAGTTTATTATCAAGACCCAATAACTGATAGATGGTGTTTGGGCATAAAGACGCCCCCCCTTTTTTTTCTTTTCCATTGTGTTTTGTTTCCTGTTATTGTAAAAGTTTAATAAAAACCGATTACATGTAAAACGGCCGCCGCTACATGCATTGCGGTAAATTATTATACTCAGGTGTCCCGCGCTCTCCTGGTGATGTCATGTGCTCCGGGTCACCGCTGAGTCTTGTGATTGGCAGGCCCATGTCATGGCTGAGGCCCAATCACAGGTCTCAGGGGCAGGGGTGAACCTGCCTTTTTCGCCGCCCGAGGCAGACGACAGAAAGCCACCCCCCCTTCCCTGGGAGGAGGGGGCGGAGAGGAGGGGGCAAGGTGGAGCGGGCAGAGTTAGCAGGCAGAGAGCAGGCACGGAGAGGACCTGCTCTCTGCCTGAGTGTGAGGGGAGGCCGCTGGAGCAGCGCTGCGTCCACAGGGCCTCCCCAATCCACCGCTCGGTGACGGTGACGCTAAGCCAGTCCAGGTCGCCTCACGGGAGGTGCGGCGCTGCTCAGGAGTGACCCTAGGCGTATGACATCACCGAGAATGAAAGACGCTGCTAGGAGGCCCAAAAGTGGTGATGGAAGGTGGTAGAAATGTTTTATTTTAATTTTTTACACCTCCCCATGGTCTTCCATTAAACTCTGACGTCTGAAGAGAGTATAATCATTTCTGGCTCATACCGACTTGTATGACACATCAGGGACCTGAGACACTCGTACCCGACTTTTGGGGGTTTGCCCTGACTATAAGACTACAATGGGGTCAGTCAGAGTAAGGCTAAAAAAGCCATGCAAATGTAAAGGGAACCTTACTGTAGTCTATTGGCAAATGCTCAAATGTGAAGGTAGCCGCAGACTGTCCCATGTAATGTGCCTCTAGTGAGACACTAACCTCACAGCTCATACGTGTGAGACTGTATCTCCCCTACACAGCAGCCGTGTACAGCAGTACTAGTGAGCCCATTATCAGGCGCCCTCGTACCCATATACGTGCCCCTATATGAGTTGTATGGGAAGCGCTCCCCATAGCCCCGCCCCCGGAGCAGACGTAGCCGCTGTACTGAGTAGTGTGGGACAGCCCCAGGTATTACTCCGCGGCGGGCCGCCTCTCTTGTCATAAGCTGCTAAAGTAGTTCGGCTGGCGGAAGAGCACGGGCAGCAGAGACTCTGCCGCTGCCGCCTGAGATGGCAGGGGAGCAGCGGGCAGGAGGGAGAGGAGAGGCCGGGGATGCGCCTGCGGCCCCGGTGCGAGTCCTGCAGAGCCTGAGAGTGAAGATCTGTGAGTATATAGGCGGCGTATCATCTGTCTCATCCATTCAGTAGTGCTTGTCACCTCCTGGGACATAATAGTGGGATTAGTGACTTGTGTGTTGTGTTGTTAGGTGTGTGTATGTGTATGCTATTACTAGTGCAACTTTGTATACAGTGTGTGCCCACATGGGGCCATGCCAGGGCTGAGGGAGGCCGGTACATATACTTATAACAGGTCACTTACATGCTGCTCAGTGTATGCATTGTATAGTGGAGGCTTACAATAGAGGCTGGGGTATATACTATATACACTTCTGGGGCACACTACTTACGTGTGTGTGTATATATATATATATATATATATATATGTGTGTGTGTATATATATATATATATATATATATATATATATATATATATATACACACTGTATATTACCTGGCGGCTAAAAACCCCAAACATTTACACCCACGTTAACATTTCATTTCATTTATTTTTTTTAGTTTTGTGCTACACCATCATAGCTAATATAATAGATACGCAGCATTTAACACTCAGCTCTGCTCCATCTATTAATATGATGTGTACAATATAGACCCCTATATGATCCTCATCCTAAAGATCCCACATTAGGACTGGTCAGTACACGTATGGTCCCTCCATTAGGTGTCTCCGTGCTAGCGATGGCGGCCTCCTGACCGGTCACAGGCTGTACATAGAGAAGTTACAATGTGATCATCTCTTTATACAGCTGTCTGTAAAATGTTTTACAAGTTTACCTGAAGTGTAATATATTCCCAGGTCCCTGCACATAAAGACATTGCTGGATTAGATTATCTCTACTTTATGTATGTGTAAACTTAGATTTTACTGGTGTATTCTGTAGTTGGTATTTTACTGTATACTTATAGCTAAGTAGCTTTCAGAAAGACAGAGTTGTATTGCTGTTGTTAATGTTACTATCTATGCATGTGTGTGTATATATATATATATATATATATATATATAATTTTATGTGTACATACATATATGAATACAGCAAACTGAAGGTCAGATAACATAGCATTTAGTGATTGTCAATGGAGTCTTGTGACAATGTTGGATTGTAGATCACAACAAGTCACAGTTGCAGCTAAACCATAGCTCTGAAAGTCATACAAATGATTTTTGGTCACGCGACTTATCTTAGACATGTCTGTATGCGGCCCTAGCTCTGTTCTACACCACAGTAGCATCAAGTCTATCATATCCTCTGTAGGCTAAACACACTAATGTCATTCTTGTCCTGATACTTTAGCACAATGTATCAGGTGGCTTGGCTCACACAGGATTGTTTCTACTCATTGAGTCCAACAAGCAGAAGTTTTGATACGGTTATATAACTTTGTTATACAATAATGATGGTTGTGTGTATATATATATGATGTATGTGCCTACTATAGGGTATATACACAGAGGATGTATACTCTTAATAGAGGCCTGTGACGCATGCCATACAGTGGTGGTTAGCTGCTGTATGCAGGTCCTGGCTTTGGCTTATAGTTGCACTTAATGTGCACTTATATACAGGTTTTGGATTGCTATGAGTGGTATACAGCTGTGTACAAGTTTTGGGTTGTCCATTAAGAGCTAAATACAGGTCCTGGACAGTATAGAAGGAGCAGTATGCATCTCGAAGTGGCAATAGCGAGTATTTAAGATTTGTAAGTGATGGTATGGAGGAACAGAGAATTGAGACTTCGTACAAGGTGAGGCTACAACCTCTTCTGAAGTCTAGCAATATATATAGCAACTACTGAGGTCCAATTACGGTACATTATGGACAGTGTAATCTCCGCTGTTTAATGTTTGTGGATGTGCATGAACCTTAAATTTTTTTTACGCTTTTTGTACATTGTTTATTTATCGTTGGATAAAACACACGTCCATCAAGTCCATCCTATTTAGATCAGACATTGTTAATATGGGGGCACTTTTGCACCTCTATTTGCAGTCAGTTATTTTTACCGTTCTGGATGACATGTATCGATAGCATCAAGCAGGATGTACAGGATCAGTATCTATGTTATTGATTCACTTTGCAACATCATAAGTAAAACAGATTGATTTATAAAACTATTTACCCCCTGGCCATAATGTTATGTAACTCCATTGTGTCGCTGTGTATATAAAAGTGTCCTATGGGCTAAAGTTACTGAATACTTAGGTCACCAATATCAGATCTGTGGGGTCTTCATGTGAGCACCTCTGATCAGCTGTTCTCAAGAATGGCGCAGGAAACAAGCAGCTTTGTTCTTTGTGTGATGGCTGAACTGTGTCACTGCATTACCTGTTCTGGCCACTACGCAGAGAACAGCGCTGTCTGCTTCTTGCTGTTTTTTATTCTGTGTATCAACTGTAGATAATAGCTTATTCATGGGAGTGTCCAGTGTTGGCCCCCCACTGATCTGGTAGTGATGACCTATCCTTAGCCTAGAAAACCCCGTTACTCATACTTTTGATACAGAAGGGCATATTTTTCTCTAATCTGTGTGTTTAGAACCTTATTTTGACTTGCATGGTCCCGTCAGGTTTGTAATATGGACCTGTAGGAACTGTTGTGCACTAACATAGGGTTCATCCGTAACCTGGTATATGTCGGAGTGTGCTATAATTTTTTTTCCGTGAGTAAAGTCATCCCCGGATGCATTATATGGGCATATAGCAGACTATGGTGCACGTACTTCTTTGTATTACATGGATTAAGTAATGGTGTGGTGCATGAGTCCTATGTAGTGTCTGACAGTGCTTTCATATGAGAAAAACGAGCTGGTCCATCGTATTATAGTACGGTAAGGAGACCTGTCTGTCTACAAACTTGTTGACTGCTTTCCATCGTAAGCAGCATTTCTTAGCCCTTCTTAGTCCACAGTACTCTGGAGAGTGCTATATTTCTTAAGGTGTTCTTTCCTCTTAGTAAACCTAAGGGTATGAGCTAAAGGGCATTTCTGTACAAGCTATGAGTTGTCGTAGATTTGTCACTTTCTGCGGAAAGTTATAATGAATCTGTCCCCACAGCAGCATGATGGTTCAGGGGTTACTTAGTAATCTTAGTAATACTATTTATTCAGTAAAGGTATTAGGTCAGGATTTGTAAAATGTATTACAGAATGTAATGATGATGTCCTATTCATTTCTTTCCCCCCAGAATTCTAGTCGTAACATTGGTACAGACATCCCAGATCCTGAATGTAGAGGTAATGCACCGATACACCGGATACACGGCATCTGATGAAGCATTATGTGGACCTTCTGTATACATTCTGTATACATGCTTACACTGTATATAGTGGGTTCATTATGGTGCATTACTTCTGAATTTGGGATCTGCGCAATATTAAATCCAAATGAGACCTTCTTTTGGGACTAATAGTACTTCTCTTGTATTATAGGCCAAATAGGTTTCTTATGTTTTTGCTTTTGGGTGGTGTGCATCGTTGTGAGGGTTTTCACAATGGCTCATTTCATAAGTTAGGTGTTCTGTTCCTTGGAAAGATAGAAATCTTTTGGAGCACCCGGAAATGTGGCATATTCCATTTGTTGAACTTATCGTGGGCTTGTCAAAAATCCTCTTTTTTTTTTTTACGTCTCCTTGTTGTATCTGTCTGTCCTATTGATGGTAACAACACAAAGTCTTCACCACTTCCTTTTGTACCTAGAGTACTTGCAGAATAGAGCTGATTGTGCTATTGAAGACGCTCTTCCGCATTCTCTGACCTTGGAAGCCCAAGTTTATTACTGTAGAATTTGGTGAAAACATGGACGTCCTGTAGTCCCAGGTTTGAATCTGACCAATGATGTCCTCCGCCAACATATTCCGCCATGCGTTGCACAGTCAGTCACTGTCCCATATGGGGCTCACAATCTATCAGTATTTCTTAGAGTGTGGGAGGAAATCTGAGTACCCGGTGGAAACCCACGCAAACACTCGGAGAACACTGATAGATCGAAGGATTGATACATTTCCACCATTGTTTTAAATTTCACTCTGTAGCTAGGTTGCTCAGAATTTGCAAAAACTTAAGAATCGCTTTGAACAAAATGTGATCCTTGGATTTGGGGCTGTGCAAATAATGAAATTCATTCAATTAATTTGCAGTTACAAAGAATGGGTGATTCTGATTTTCATGGTCCTGCCTTGGAGTCTGTTATATTCCACACAGGCTTTCTTCTTCCACCACATGCTATGATGAACAGTTTCTTCAATGTAGTCAGTAGTTGAGTGGTAGGCTGAGGACGCTTGCATCAGATATATCTGACTCCTACTACTTATGCTTGTACACTGAACGATTTTAGTTCCTTTAAAGGTGTTGGCTGATCTAAAATTTTATTTATTAATTAGGTGGGGGGGGACATTAAAAAAAACAAAACATATTCACCTGTCCCTGGTGCTCTGGTGCCTCCCTGCGAACTCCAGTTCTATAGCTCCATTGTTGTCTCCTGTCAAAAGTATCTGTCACACATGACCACTGAGGCCAATAAGCGGCCTCAGCAGAAGGGAACCAGGGAAGTCACATGACCACTGTGGCTAATCAGCAGCCTCAGCAGAAGGGAACCAGGGAAGTCACATGACCACTGAGGCCAATCAGCGTCCTCAGCAGAAGGGAATCGGGATCTGGATGTCACAGCCAGCAAGTAATTCATCACCGGACCACCCTGGGAGGACCCAGAGCATCGGGGACAGGTGAGGTTTTTTTTACCTCCCCTAGCCTAATTATAAAGTATTGTTCAGCCTGAACAGCCTTTTTAAGCAAAATCGTGGTTAAACGTTTGAATGAAATTGAGATTTTATTTTTAGGCAGCAATCATCCAGCTCTACTTAAATCTGTTTGTAATGGGCATTATATTTTGTTTTTTTTCTCTGAAGACTATCTCTGGCCTCCAAACAATTGAGGATGGAAATCTTTGGCATTCAGTAACTGGCATAGATTTCCGTTATAACTCACAGTGGGTTTCTGCTGTAAGATATTTGTCGGGCCGAGTTGCCTCCATCCGCTTTTGTAAAAAGTGGCGAGCGAGATGCAGATCATTTGCTTCCCAGTCACTTGTGGATTTATAAGCTCCGTTTTTACCTTGTCTTCCAAGTCAGGCTTTCTATGTGTTCCCATGAGTTGCACAAAACAGTTGCTGTAGGGTCAGAGTTCAGGTTTACTTGGTACTTCGGGGATCAGAACTGCAGAAATAAAACAATCGGGAGTACACTGAACCTCACTACTAGGCACGTAGTATCCATTACAATATTTCTGATGGCATTGTTACTGTAACAATCCCAAATTTATCAATGTCCACACATAACTGAGAGGTAGTAGGTTTTGTTTGGTTATTTGGATCCTTACAGGTTCTTAAGTATAAACATTGCACCTCCTTATTAAAAATGGGGCATGTTGTCAGCAGGTTTTCTCATCCTCTGGTGTCTCAGACTCGGTTTTGTCATTTCTAGTAGGATGAGCTGACTATTTTGTCTGCTGTGAACAAACCTGCAGAATATTTTGCAGATCTGTCTTTTCATGTACATAGAGATCAATGGAAAAAACTGATCCGTATGCGACACAAAAGTATGGTATACTACACGTGTGTGCTTTTTAAAGAAAAAGCAAAAAAAGGACAAATGGATCTTGTGAAATGAATTTTGTTACATTGACCCCCATGTAAATGGATAGCTATCTGTGTTTTGGGGTTTTTGTGTTTTTTTTTTTTTTTTTTTTTCCCCCTTCATCCATTGTTTACATCTGTTAAATTGATCTGAAATATGACATGAATGGAACCTTAAGGCTGGGGCCCCACTGGCTGGAAACGCCGCGATTTGGCTGCGGCGGAATTGCCACGGTAAAAATAGCGGCGTTTTACAGTACTTGTAAAGTGGATGGGATTCATGCGAATCCCATGCCCACTTTGCGGAAAAAATCATAGCGCAGTGGTTTTGAAAATCGCAGGATATCAATTATATCTATGGAAATGCCGGCAGCTTTCCCATAGATATAATAGTAACAGAAAGTCCACAGAGGAAAACTCCGTAAACTTCCTGTTTAAAGCGCTGCGGGAAGAACTGCAATGCGTTCACGGCGCTGTGTTTCCGCCCAGTGGGGCCTTAGCCTAAAGGGATTTTCTGAGCCTTTAATATTGATGACCTCTCTATTATAGGGCACCAGTGTCAGATCACTGAGGATTGGGCACTCAGCACCCCATCTATTCATATGCCTGTGTTTAGTCTGAGAATTACCTTATGCACAGTTTGTTTCATGGTTGTGTGAAGAAGGCCTTACTGTAGGTGATTTAATTTGGGTGGACATATTATTGTACACTTTTTAGGAATATTACATATCGATAACCCATCCTAAGCAAAGACTATCAATAGGCAAGACCTGTAAATCGCCTTTAAGTTGTGGGTGTTGGTCTTCTCTTTGCCTCTTCTTCTGAATAGTCTTATTTTGCAGTTTGTCAGTCTTTACCAGGCGTATAATACTGTTTTGGCGTTCCACTTAGTAATGGTGCTTCCTTGCACTTGCGGGGCTTGGTTTCAGTTCAAGCATAGGGGACGTTCCAAATCCTGTGTGGGTTTTCTTCAGCAATGCTATAGCCAAACATGACTCAAGTCCCATGCCTTGCTCATCTACTGCTCAGAACTGGTAGGGAATTGACAGCAGATGGTCTTTTTGATATTTTTCTACTCTGTCATCTGGAGTACAATATTGCGTACAATTTGTCCAAGTTTAATGTTTGTCTATCTCAATACAGTATATATCTCTAACTTTGTGATATAAATATAAAATTGTAATGTATGTATTTCATGAAGGGAATAAAACTGTCACATTAAATGTGTTGTCTTATCCGCAGGCAGAATGTTATAGAGCAGGAGGAGCAGAGCAGATTAATGGATAGTTATGTGGAAAATGATCCAGTATAACCTGTATTTCTTTAGTATGCTTAGGAGTCCAGTAGGCGGACTTAATTGGCAACTGACAGCCTTCCTGTCAATAGCGGTCATACAGAAATGGATGTCAATAACCTGATTTTTAAAGGGGTTTTCCTGTGATGACCTCTCCTTTAACATAAAAAGATTAGCTCAGTCAGATACCCGGGGGCTTGCAGATCACAGATCAGCTGAGTGAAGCAGCAGAGGCCTTGTGAAGTCACGTTCATCAGTTATGTGGTATGTTCACAGGTCAGTCCCATTCAAGGGTATAGGATTGTATGGGGCTGTGCTTGGCTTTGTGTTAAAAGGCCAAAGCAATCGTCTGATGGTGTCAGATCCCCACTGATCTTCAGTACTAAGGATAAGTCATCCATTGAATGTCAGGAAAATCCCAGAGAATTGAATGAAATATTAGCTCTATATCCATCTGCTCAGCGTCTCCTGCTCTATACCCTGCTGCCTGCAGATAGGACTACATGTGATGGACCAGCAATTCATGTCTATAGGGGCCTCATCTTGCACAACTTTAAAGCGCCAAGGCTGAAATTGCCTCATATGTTAATGCTGACATATATGCTGATGAAGATTATGACCTCAATAGTGCAAAGTTCACTGTTTCCAACAAGGGAGAATTTTTTTTTTTTTTTTGTCAAATTTTGCAAATATTGAGACCAAAGCCACTTTTTAACCCTGATTCCAATGGTGCTATTGCACCATGCCCTATAGTATTTGGGGCTGTCTCTCTCAGTGGGTTCTAACCAACTCTATCTGCATCCACTTTATACTGTGTGGGGGAGGCTTAATAAATTGAATGTCGCTATTACTATGTTGAGGTTCAAGAGCCTTTGTAGTAATCGACAAGGTAAAAGAGACCATGGGTGAGGTTAGGGACACAGCTTAACAATAAATAATTTACTGTTGTGCGATGCGCATACCGCCACACTAATCCATCTTCATGTACTTTGGGAAGCATGTATAAGTGGGGTGATGATGGGGAAGGGGGGGTCCTCTTATGAATCCTTTGCACCATTCCCTCCTGTGTGTTAAAATGGTCCTGATGGACACCGACCTCTACACCCACCTCCAGAATCGGGATATTCCAACCCTTTGACCTGGCATGTGGTGGGTGCCCACGTCTGGCTTTTTCCTTGTACTTCGCCAGTAGTTCCCAAATACCCGAGTTATTTCCTATTGTCCCCTTGAGATATCGCACACCGGTTAATTCATTACTATTACCTTGTCACTTGACCATAACTACATATTTCTCCGCTCTCCGTACACTTCTACGGGCAGAGCCAGAAGGACATACAATACATGCTTCTCACAATACACAGCCGCCATAAAGGCCTGGATGTTCTTCATTGAAAAAAAAAAAATGGCCTAGTTTTAATGAAGACAACCACAGTGCTGTGTGAAAAGCATTTCCCCTGTGAGGAAGTGGATATGAAAGGTTTAGTACATAGCTCGTTCATCGTGCAATATGGGTTTTGTTTCTTAACAAAACTTGTCATTGAGGTGGGGTTTCTAGCACAACAGAGATTGTGTGTAAAAAGACAATGGTGGAGGAAAGGAGATTGCGGTTTCCGTTCTACACTGGAACTGCACAGATGTACAAAACACATCACACTCACTTCCTAGTGTGTCTGCCTCTGACTGCAAAACCTTTCTACCTTGCTTTTTCAATTTTATCTGCTACCACTTCTTCTCTATAAGTTGCTTCTAAGTTTAGGTTCACTTTCCGCCTACTTTGGAGTGAATGAGGACAGGGCTCAGCAATCTGACAGTCCCATAGATGCAGATCATCAGTCTATTGAATTGGGGGACCCCGTTCTCATGATCAATGAAACCCCTAGGATCAGACACCCTCTTTTGGAGCACCTTTTTCTATTTTTTTCCAAATTATTCATGGTCAGTTTTACCGTAATGGCTGGAATGTAATCTTAAGTCTCCTCTAGAGAAACTTATTACATGGACACACCTTGCAAACCGTGACCTCTTTTGATAAAGCTTTTTTCCAGGGGGCTTCCCAAGTAGCGAGCCGCAGTCGAAAAATGCTACGGAGGAGACCGCGGCGGAAGTGCGTCACATTTTTTTACACAAAATTTTTCCCAAAGAGCCCACTGAGTTTTTTTCCTCTGCGGACTTTCTCCCTCTATAATACCTATACGGAAATAAATGCAAGCTGTTTTGAAATCGCAGCATTTCTGCTCTGCAATGTGTTGATGGGATTACCCAGAGTCTCATCCACTTTTCAGGTACTGTAATACGCAGCGTGTACACAATGTGGGCCCGGGCCTTAATCTCAGACAACCCCTTTAATATTGACATATGCCATGCCACTCTTTGGTGGAACCCACTGATGATTTGACATAATGGAGGCTGCCAAGCTCGCTCAGGCCTCCAGTCTTGTATGGGAAATAAACTAGGCCTTTTTTTTTCTTAAACCCTCCTCTCCTTTGAGAAGTGGTGACAGAAGTCTTATGTCATTGCAAAGCCTAAAAGGAAACCCCAGTGCATATAGGAGGTTCACATTGTGACTATTCATTAGGGAGTCCTTCACACTCGACAATGAATACCTCCTTTTGGGGATGGGTTTCCAATAGCAAAATCCTTTTTATTGTGCTTCAGAAGGGTGTGTATTGATGCGTGCCGCCAGGGTTTCTGAGCCAGGAAGAAACGTTGGGCACCCCTCCCCAACACTGGAACATGGATTAACAATCTCCCAGTTTTACACACATTTGTGAGAAAACTACATAAACCTTTAGTTTTTTTTTTTTAACTCGATGATGATAATTTTAATGTATTTTTAAGGATTTTCATTATTCAGGATTTTTATGGTAAGTTATCAGTATCAATTGGTTGGGGTATGGCGCCCACAAAGCCTGCTGATCAGCTGCCGATGTGACATAGTATACAGTTTCAGCTCAATCCCAATCAGGTGATTTGGACTGCACTGCAATACTAAACTCAGCCACTACATAATATAAGGCGCTGTGCTTCCTACTTGGTGACTATTATGCAGTCCCTTAAAACAGCTGGTTGGTGGGGGTCTCAGGTGATTACTCTCATCCATCAAATATCGATGACCCTTTCTAAGGATTGGCCATCAATATGTAAATACTAGAAATCCCTTTAACCAGTTAATCCTATTATATATCTTTTACTGATCTTGTCATTGCATCCTCATTTACAATAACCATGGAGGGAGCTTTTCTGTGCATATTTTCCACAAGGTGCTCTTGTGCCAAAGATATGACACATCCCTTTTGCGCCTCAATGGCCTCTTTAGGTGAAAGTGAGTGTGGTAGGGACGTCTTGCAACAGTTTTCAAGCATGAGTTATACTGAAAATCTGCCCGTTCCTTACTGCTATAGATCTAAAGGCCGGGGGTGCACTGGTTTACATCAATGGGTTTTAAGTAGGGTTCGCGCTACCGTTGAATTCCATTATGACGGTGTCCGTTAAAAAAAAACAAAAAAAAAAACGGACTCCTTTCATAATGGACAGTAACTGATGGCTATCAGTTACTGTCCGTTATAAGTCCATTGGCCATGTACTTCATTGTTAAAAATAAATAAATAACCATTTGCTGTCCGTTTTTTTTTTTCTAACGGACAGAAAAGTCCTGCGTGTAGGATTTTTTTTTTTTTTTTTGTTCGCTGGAAAAAAAACGGTGTAAACGGACACAAGATAAAATCCCAATTAATGGAAATTTCTGAGGTTCAGCTGGTGTCTTTTGCTAAAATCTTATAACTGACAATAGCCACAGACACTGCTGATGGTCACCAATGGTAGTGTGTACGCCCCTTATATGTGCAATAGTTATTTAGATTGGTGTAAATAAACAGATCAAACATGAGGATATTCCATAAATTTCCCACCTCGCTTTATTGCACATTCACCATGAGGTCAGGTGTATTGTCCTTGGCTTCAGTGGTCAGTTTAGATGTCTTCTCGGCGCCGGTGTTCGTTATAAATCCTAGTTTTCGTCGGTATGCAAATGAGTTCTCTCGCAGCACTGGGGGCGGTCCTCAGCGCTCAAACAACACTGGGGACGTCCTCAATGCTACGAAAGAACTCTCCAGCGCCGCCTCCATCTTCTTCAGGAACGGTCTCTCTTTGCATCTTCTTCCAGCGCTTGCTTCAAAGAAAATGGCCGCTTACAATACTGTGTAAGCGGCCATTTTCTTTTCTTTTGGCCTGTGGATATGCACAGTTGGCTTTGCCCGAGGCCTAGAAGTTTGAAGTGAGCGCTGGAAGAACATGCAAAAAGAGGCCGTTTCTAAAGAAGATGGAGGCATTGCTGGAGAATTCTCTCGTAGCATTGGGGACACCCCCCAGTGCTGTTTGATCGCTGGGGCCCGCCCCAGTGCTGCAAGAGAACTCATTTGCATAC
Source organism: Leptodactylus fuscus (assembly GCF_031893055.1). NCBI lineage: Eukaryota > Metazoa > Chordata > Amphibia > Anura > Leptodactylidae > Leptodactylus > Leptodactylus fuscus. The sequence goes on along the minus strand of NC_134267.1, from coordinate 197,401,785 downwards.
TGACGGAAACCAGGATTTATACCGAACAGCAGCGCAGAGAAGACCTTTAAAGGTAGGAGAAGAATAGCCTTTCTTAAGGCTATTCCTATGTCTTAGTCACAAAAAATTGAGTTTTAATGATAGGATCCTTTTAATGTCAGTGCACAAAGCATATATGCAGCACCTACCTGCAGAGTGGATGGGATTCTGGCTAATCCCAACCACACATTGCAGAAAAAAATTTTTTTACAGCAGAAATGCTGTGAGTTAACAAAAAAAAACCGTTTTTTTTAAATCACAGCGTGTCCGTAATACCTGTGCAAATGCTGGCGATTTCCATATAGATATAATAGAGGCAGAATGTCAAAGGAAAACTCTGTGGACTTTCTGTGAAAAGCGGTACAGCAAAATCTTCAATGCATTTCCACACTGATTTTTGGCTATGGCTCGCTATGTGGGGCCTTAACCTAAATGGGTTTTCTTTGAGTTAAATAACCATTTCTGAATCATTATTGCACATTTGGTTTTGGCGGAGGACAGGGTTCAGTATAGGCAACTAAGCAGTGTGATATGCAAAAAGCTGCGATGTACTGAGTGTTCTGACACCTTTCTATTACAACCATCATTAGGGAACCTGTCACCAGGTATGGGGCCACTAATTCAAACTGTGGCATTCTCATTCCCTTCTCTAATACGTTTTAACGCTTGGTAACTTACCAATGAAAAGTCTGGGACTCCGTGGTGAGTCCCCATACATGCACATTGCACCACTGAAGCCAAGGACAATACACCTGATCTCATCCTATTAATATTATAAATAGATATAAATATAAAGTTTGTGAGTTTGGATGTTTGTGGGTTTGTGTGTTCGGATGTTTGTTAGTCAATCACGCAAAACCCGCTCGACCGATTTGGCTGAAATTTTCCACAAACATAGTTAATACACCCCATTGCGCAATAGGCTACTTTTCGTCACAATAGCGCACATACGTTTTTCCCAGGACCCCCACAAACCCCAAACTCACATCACCATCTCTGCAATCTCACACACTTTGGACCATAGCAAGCCACAAAATTCATATTGCCCTGTACAGCCTAGCCCCTAACCCCACACAATCACATATACATATACTTTACCACTTTGCCCCTCACCTTAACGATACTCCAGGAGGTTCTCTTCAACGCTCTGGAGCAGCCATGTTTGCCAACCCCCACCGCTCTTGACAATCCGCGACACCGCCCACCCATGTCAATACCCCTAGGCGGTCTAATAAATGCAAAAAAAAAGTTTAAAAAAAGGAAAAAAAATATTTAAAAAAAAAAAAAAAAGGATTAAAAATTCAAATCACCCCCCTTTCCCTAGAACACATATAAAAGTAGTTAAAAACTGTGAAACACATACATGTTAGGTATCCCCGTGTCCAAAATCGCCCGCTCTACAAAGCTATACAAATATTTTTCCTGTTCGGTAAACGCCGTAGTGGGAAAAATGGTCAAAAGTGCCAAACCGCCATTTTTTTCACTGTTTTGATTCTGATAAAAATTTGCATAAAAAGTGATCAAAGCAATAACATTTCCTGAAGATGGTAGAACTACAAAGTACACCCAGTCTCGCAAAAAAAGACGCCATATACATCCCCGTACACTGACGTATAAAAAAAGTTACAGCTGTCGGAATATGGCGACTTTTCCCAAAAATTTTTTTTAACAGTTTTGGATTTGTTTTTAAGGGGTCAAAATGTAACTAAAACCATATAAATTTGGTATCCCCGGAATCGTAACGAAACACAGAATACAGGGGACATGTCATTTTGGTTGCACATTGAACGCCGTAAAACCAAAGCCCGTAAGAAAGTCGCAGAAATGCATTTTTTCTTGAAATCCACCCCATTTTGAATTTTTTCCCTGCTTCCCAGTACATTATATAGAATAATTAATGGTGGCTTCATGAAGAAAAATTTGTTCCGCAAAAATTAAGACCTTATATGGCTCTGGGAGCGGAGAAATAAAAAAGTTATGGGGTTTAGAAGGAGGGGAGTCAAAAACGAAAATCAAAAAATGCCATCGGCGGGAAAGGGTTAACTTCAAATCCCTCTGTCCCAAAGTCACTATGTAAAGTTTCTCACAACACCGTATATATAGCAGCTCTAATACAAATTAACTTCAACACAAAAGTCTCACGTATTCTCTGAATTAAAGCAAAAACAAGATACAAACTTACATTTCATATCCCATACCTTATACACAGTATGAAAACCTTACCCGCGCCTGTATATACACACTTCTACAATCACCGCAGACGAAGTCGCGGGTACCAGCTAGTGGTGAAATAAAGCGAGGTGGTAAATTTCTGGCGTTTCCTCATGTTTGATCTGTTTATTTACACCAATCTAAATAACTATTGTACAGGATCGGATTCTAGCAACTTGTAAAAAACCACACGGCCTCTTCTGGGGTCCATGTCTTGATGGGTCAAAGCTATTTTTGTGGCATGTGGAGGACGTACATGATATCAAGCAGGTGGTTTTAATGTTATGGGTGATTTACAATGTTGATTTCATGCAATCTTTTATGGGCATGTTTTATAGGGTTATATGTTCATATCCTTTGTCCATATGAAGCCCTAATCTCATAATTAAATGCAGTAAAAATATATTAAAAATGTGTAAAACTTGCTTAATATGAGAAACTGAAAAGTTCAGTTACTAATATGATTTATTTTACTATTGCCACCTTTTTTTTTCAATTGTATCCGCAGCGTGCTGACAGCAATGGTCATACGCTATATTGGTGGATGGCGACCCCCCCCCCCCCCCCACTAGCATACATGCCACTCTTGGAACCTTCAGTCCCTGGCACTGCAATTTCCTCATCTGTGGGATGATGATCGCTCTGCCCCGATTCTGTCAGCCCCTTGGCATTTGCACATCCCATCCATAACTTGGCAGTGAGTGGAGGACTATGAGGCTATACGTGTCACTCAGCCTCCTTCATAATAGCAAACTAATGTTGGAGTGGTGGCGGAGGAGGCTGAGTGACGTGTACAGTCACATGGTCACTCGCTGCCAAGTTATGGATGGGATCGATATGCGCAGGTGCCGGAGACTGACAGAATGGAGCAGAGTGATCATCAGTTATATTGTGCAGGGGCCACTAATAGGCTTTATACTCTGCCGCAAAGGGGGCACAAATGGGGCATCTTACTGCGTGTGGCACTAAGGTTCTGTATACTGTATATAGGGGTCCTGGCATTCTACTGCACAGAATGCTACCCTATTCTGTTAGCATTTTTTATCTGCAATGAAAGCTTGGCCAGGTTCACAGTGCTGTAATATTGAGGTGATCTACTCTCTGTATTACAGCTGCAGTCCCCTTTATAGTAACTCTTTGTAGGGGTCAACAACATTAATTGTTGCAATTCCTATTCTGAATATCCCGATACTCAGGGAATTGTCCTGTTTCATTTGGATATCTGGCATTATTTTCCTAAGATTATTTTCCTAAGCTTTAACGGATTAGTACAGCTGTTCTTTGGGGTCCTGGGTGTTGGCCTAAAGATAGGCTATCAATATTAGGAACTGGACAACCCCTTTAACTTCTGCACAAACACTGCATTGGTAGCTTCATGACATGGGTTTCTATGGCCGAGCTTCCAGCTCTATATTGGACAGAGTGGTGTAAACCACAAGGCCGCCAATGGACTCTGGAGCAGTGGACACGTGTTCTGCGGAGTGGTGACCCTCACTTCACTATATGGCAGTCTGATGCACAAGTCGGGGTTTGGGGAATGCCAGGAGAACGTTACCTGCCTGACTGCATTGTACTAAGTGGAAGATTGGTGGAGAAGGGATAATACTATGGGGATGGTTTTAAGGGGTTGATCTGTGCTCCTTAGTTCCAGTAAAAGGAAATCTTAATGCTTCACCATACCATGACATTTTGGACAATTGTATGCTTCCAACTTGGGACTCCTTTTCTGTTCCATCATGACTGTCCCCACTGCCCAAAGCAAGATCCTTAAAGGCATGTTGGGCAAGTTTGGTGTGGAAGAACTTGACTATCCCATACAGAGTCCTGACCTCAACACCATCCTATACTGGACAAGAGGGCTTGTCTTGCACGATGGAAGTGTCTGACATCACAAATTAACTACTTGAAGAATGGACAATGGTTGCCACAGACGCACTCCAAAATCTTGTAGGAAATCTTCCTAGAAGAGCGGATGATGCTATAGTTCCAAAGAAGGGACGACCAACTCCTTATTAATGCTTATAAGTTATTATGGGTTTAGAATGGGATGTCCTAAAAATTCTTAATTATCCATATAGTTTGTTGCCAGGGTCAGTGAATCTAAGCCAAGTGACAACCAATGTTCCTTTTGTTAGTTTTGCAAGAAGGATTACTGCAACTGAACAGAAAGATTCTTCTATCTTGGTAGCTAGCACTTGGGTGTTACTGCTCTAACTTCAGATTTACTCTTAATGGAAAAACTTTATTTTTTGGAGTGGGAAAAATCCTGCTACTGCACCTTTAAACCGTCCCAGTACATTCATCCACATCCCTTTCTGTTAAGTAATGTGTTCTTGCTCTGCCTCTTCCACCCACGCACTTTAGATCATCTCTGGTTCTAATGTTTTTCTAAGAATACTTCCCTACTCAATATTATGAAATCCCTTCTTGTTGTACTGCCACTCGCCTTTCAGTCCGCCGTAAACAGTCAAGTTTGTAGTAGTAGTTTTTTTGTTTTTTTATTACATTTTTTTTTGAGCGGTACACACAATTTCTTATATATTCTAGGTTGGAGTAACTTTTTGGAGTGAACTTCACTGCTATCAGGACATTTTAATAGGACCTGTTAATCATTATGGTGAGCACAGGCAAAAAATGGGTGCTCAGACAGGTGCGGCTATGCCCCAGATGCATTGGACAGCTCATTTAAATGTGAACAAAAATGTTTATGTAACTAACGCCCCCTACAGCAGTATATAAGTTCTTTAGGAGTGGTTTTGGTCCTCCTAGATTCCCTTTTAAAGAGAGCCTTTCACCACCTCCAACAAGTCCAGCTCTTTACATCACTTAATAGCTGCTGCTCCACTGATTCTGGCAAAGTTGAGATTTTTTTTTGTCTCTAGTTATCACCATTCCTGAGCAGTCAGTGCTGCTAGTTTTGGTGCCTGATATACTATTTAGTCTCTGTACTGTGTGGGAAATGTACCTCGGTAGCAGAAATGGTGAAGACCCAACCAGTCAGAAACAGGGACACAAAACTGTAGCAAAACAGGTTTATTTAATACAATTTAAAAAAAAACTGCAAAATAAATAAACCTTGACTTCAGGCACAACATGAACAAAACAAAATACAGCCTTAACTTCAGACAAAAGGAGTGAAACAAAATCCTGCTCGTCTGAGCACGACCTGAATAAAGTACTAACTGTACGTGTGGCTTACTACTAGCCAAGCAAATCAACAAAAAGAGCACAAAACAGTCTCAGCAGACTCTGTGTCAGGACAGACCCAGGCACTTACTCTTGCTCTCAGGATCTGCCCTGAGGTACAGGCCTGACCACCTCCTCCCTCTCTCCCTATGCCTTGATAGGACTTATTGTATTGTTGGGGTCGGCAGACTTTCTCGTTGTAATAGGAAAGTCCTATTCTCTGTTACTACTGGTGCACGACAGAGAATGGAACTGGCTAGGTTATTGCAATGAGGCAAGTCTGCCAACCTCAGAATATACATCAAAAATGGAGAGTAAGGAGTCCGGTGCTGGACATAGGACCCAGGATCGCAACGAGTCAGGGAATAGGAGGTGTAAAGCATGCATTAAACGGGACGGATGTTGGCAAGTTTTATTCCCTGGATAGCTCTTTTTAAATAGGACTTTTCGCCAACTTTATAGAGGACCTTTCAACTCCTGGGGCACATGTGGTGTAATACACCGCTAGAAAGCCGACAGTGCGCTGAATTCCGCGTACTATCGGCTTTCCCGTTCTGTGCCCCCGGTGAAGAGCTATCGGTGCCATTACCGTAGCTCTTCACTGTCAGAAGGGTGTTTCTGATAGGGGGTGTTCCTTTCCACCCGGTGAGGAACGCCTCCCCTACTCCTGATAGTACTCGTCTATGGACGAGTACTGGTGGAGGAGGGCATTCCTCACCAATTCAGCGCACTAGCGGTGTATTATGTACCCGAGGAGGTGAAAGATCCTCTTTAACTTTTTGCATCCATCAATAAGTGAGAATTCACTGATTCTTGCAGAGCAGGAAGTTTCTTTTCCTCTAGCCCCCACCTTTCCTGACAAATCAGCGCAGTTCAGCACTCAATATGCTAATTAACCTAATCAGTGCAAGATATAAGAACCATGGATATGTGTCTTACACTTAGAACATCCTAAACAAACATAGGTAAGGGAGAGACTGGTCCAAAAAAGAAATAGGAACAAAGCTTCTTTTTTCTCAAGAGAAAAAAAAAATAAAAAAATAAAAAATGAAATAAAATGTCTCAGGAACTAGCTGCTTCTTCACTGAAGACTTGCCGTGATAGTTTTCTGCCTAAGGCTGGATTAGCCATTTAGAAAGGGTTTCTTGATGGGGGTTGTCTGGAATATATATATATATATATATATATATATATATATATATATATATATATATATATATATATATTTTTTTTTCTTTTATTTCGTGCGTTTTACAACGTTCATTTTCTGGACAAGGACCTACAAATGTTGCCCTGTTTAACATGACTTTCTGCAGCGTGATCATTTTCAATTCCATGATTTCCAATCTCAGAAGACACCAAAACCCACTGAAGACCCATCAAATAGTTGAGCTAACGCTGTGTGCCGCAGTGATATTAACACATTAAGAGTCATGTTAACCTTTGCTTCATCTGTACATTTACCATCGATAGCAGATTGGTGGGGCTCTGACACCCAGCAACCCCACCGATCAGCTCTTCTCGGCATCTGCTGCTACCAGCTCTATGCAGTGACCAGAACTGGGAACCATCCGGCTCCTTCCTGTGCCAACTACTTATGAGAACAGCTGATCGGCGGGGGAGTCCGATGATGGACCCCTATTGATCTGATACTGATGACCTTTTCTAAAGAGGGGTCCGTTTGGAAATTCCCTTTATCTGTGTTTCCATGATTGCCTATAAGTGTCCTGACTTGCCTGTCTGACTATTGCTATAAAGCAGGAGGTTTAGTCTGCCGTGTCAGTGTTGCCCAGTGACAAAATGAAAGGGGTGATGTGATTGGTTGCTGGGGGCAACGCTGGCAGCTTTTCTTAGTACATTTTTAAGCATGAGGTCTATTGTGTTTCAGATTTTCCGTGGGAGTCAGATTGTTCGTTCATCCACATTTCCTTTAGAGTCATCTAGATCAACTTCTGTCACCTTGTTCTTTTCCACCAATGCACCATTTCTCTAAAGAAATACATTTTATAGGAAACCAATTCTTTCATGTCGCAGGAATGGCGTCTCCGTTTTTTCACTCATTTAGTGCATTTGGTTTTTGTCTTACCTGTGAGCAGTGTGTGCTGGAGATGGGCAACCACACGGTATACCATATAGAGTGGAATATTGATCCCACAAAAAGTATGAATTTTCTCAATGCATGAAGGTTTTTATTCGATGATAGATACACCATATAAGCGTATATTGTGTGTATCTATCATCGAATAAAAACCTTCATGCATTGAGAAAATTCATACTTCTTGTGGGATCAATATTTCACTGAATTATCACGGATTGGGACCCTATCCCACTACCTATAACCCAACGTACCACCACACCTATTAGTATTGTTATACCGTATAGAGTTACATCTTTCGGGTAGTACTCCCTGATATATACAGAATACCAAAGACTTTTATTTTTTTCTGTATACAAGTCAGTATTGACTATTTTTGAAAACTAGAGCCATTTGCAACTAGCCCACCCAACAGAAGCCACATGAGGCCCCCGCAGCCACAAGATGGCCACACGTGTCAATGCCACAGATCTGTATTCTTCAGAGAGCTCCTTAGGAATGGGGATGAATATTAATAATATATTATGCCTCTTAGGATTTTTTTAAAATTATTATTTAGTATTTTTCCCTCAATCTGAAAGACTTTGTCCAGGATCTGGCAGGAGTCTGGGGATAAAATATTAAAATCTGTATTCCTGCACTGCTCCCCCATTCTCTTCTGCTGGCCTGCATTGTTACTACTGTCATGTGATGGCTGCAGCCACGTGCAGTGGGAGCGTCTTCAGTATAGGACCCTAACAGGGAGCAGCAGTGTTTGAGTGGTGGGGAGCGGGGGATTTTCCAGGTGGGTAATACTTGGTTTGTTGTTTTATCACATCCCTTGATTTCTGCTGATTTTTTATATGTCCCAGACATCCCCTTTCACCGCAAACCAGAAGCCCTGTTTTTGGTTGACCACCTATTATATACACTCACTGCCAGGTGGTGAATGACCAGAAATGAGGTTTGTATTTTTATACATATTTGGAAAGATTTATTAATAGGTTTGTAAGGCACATGAGTCACATTTCTGGAAATGAAGCCTAGCATATTATTATATTTTGCATGCTTTATGTATTTTATTCCTTAGGTTACCTATAGTTTTACACGTATACGTACAAAATACCAGCGATTTGTGCCAATGTCTTTCATTTTGAGCACTTTTGAAAAGAAAGCCAAAGGGGGAAGGGGTATACTGGCAAAAAATAAAAATAAAAAAATTTGTACAATGTTTATGGTACGGTACTTTTTCTGACCCTGAGAGTGGCAGCATACTGACGCATTTTGCTTAGTAGACGTGCAGGGCACTATGAAATATGTCTTAATTTCCGATCAGGATGAATCATGGTAGGAGACTGGTGTCCTCTATTGTTTTTATCTTGTTGGATTGTATTTGATATAGAAATTGATAGGGATGTAAACGGTTAATTATAGGTACCCCGCCAGCTTGGGCGACCGGCCATCTAATGTGTATAAGGGCCTCTGCTCCAATGGCAGGTGTCGGGGATAACAAGGAAACGTTGGAATACAACATGCCTGCTCCTTATCCTGGGGGAGGTGAGGTGTTGCCAGATGTGTCTAGCGGCAGATTTCTCTCCATGCAGAATATGTGCACACTTGGTTTGGGGGCGTCAGGAGACAGGTTTTGGCTCCGCTTGTGTTCGGCAGACGTCTGTGTAATGTATATTGCCAACCTAGAAAAAGTCATCAGATGTTCAGTAGTAGTGTTACTGTTGGGGAGCGTTACATCTGACGTTCTGTCAGTCGGCTTGCATCACAGGAAAGGACTGCTTCCTTCTATGGGATGAATTCTACAAGGTTGCGTAATTGTCTACACAGTACTATACTATGTAAACCACTATATATTTATTTCCGGTTGCCTATATAGCACATCATAGTCTGTGGCTGTGTACACAGATTTTCACCTATCACATTGGTCCCTGTTCCCTAGGGGCTTGCTATCTAATCTCCCTATCTCAGGCACACGCGGTTGAATAAATTCCATCGGACGCTTATTTATTCATTTGTTGTTGGCATACCGCCCATGTTAATAGTCTAATATTTTCTTATTTTACAGGTGAGGCAAAAAACCTGTTGCCTTATCCAGGACCAAACAAGATGAGAGATTGCTTCTGCACTGTTAATCTAGACCAGGAAGAAATCTTTAGGACCAGTGTTGTTGAAAAGTCACTCAAGTAAGAAGGAATTTTTTTTTTATTTTTTTTCTTTTGTTCTTTTCTAATAATAAAAAAAACTATTATTATTATTTAGATGTCTGTGAACCTTTCACGAAAGGTTCATGCTAGTGCTGTGCTCGCTGTTGTTTGAGTCCATTGGGGGACCCAAACAACAGAGAGGTAGACTTCTGAAACATTGGTTACACACGGAGCCCAGTGGACACCATGGACTATTATGGGGTCTGCCATTTTGAAACTGGCTGCGGCTGAAAAAAAAAGGATATTTTTCTTCGACAGTTTTCAGTGGTTTCTTTGATGGATTTCAGCTGTCTCTTCTCTTCTACTCAGACGCAGACGTGAACCCAGCCTTAATTATTATCTTGATTTATGACATGGCTGAAATCTAAGGCTTTGTTCACCTCTGTATTGCAGAGTCCACTAGAAGCACTTGTCACAAAATGTAGCAGACCATCTTGTAATTCAGTTGGATAGGTCAGGCAGCGCTCGTGTCCGTCATGTGATGGCTCTACCACAACACAGAAGTGAACAGACCCCAACCTGGCTTATACTTGTTAAGCAAATGGGGTTTATGGATCATAGGATCAATGGGGAAACATGGGATTGGTTGATAGGCTCCATATATATCACTTATTCGTGAGGACCTGTGAATAAGTAGCATATATGTACATTCTGAGGAATTTGTGTTCTTACACGTAGAGGTGAGTATTGATAAATGTCTTAACTTCACGTTAGGGCTTTCCCATGTATTCGGTAAAACAAAAAACTCTCTTTATGATGCAACTTTTCACAAGATTTTCTCCATTGTGGGTAGGTTCACACATATACAGGTGGGTGGATGGCTTGGTTCACACGTTATATTGTGGCAATCTTTCTGGGTTTGTTTTGACAGTATATACATGAACTTTTACTTGCCCCATTTAGATATGACACAGTCACAGAAAATTGGGCTTGCAACTTGTGAACATAACCTTATTAGCATAGTTTTCCTTCCTTTGCAAGTCCTTAAAGGGCGGTTTGGGCTCCAAATCAGTTTTTCATGCTGATATCGTTTGGGATATCCTTAGGTCAGGTCATCATTTTGTGAAATGAGCCCACACAGATCAGCTGCTTAAGTGCACCCCGAGGCTCCTACTCCTATTCAAGCAACAGGAGCATTGAATCACCTATGCAGTGGAGGGGCTGCCATGCTGTTCCTGTTATGTGCATAGGAGTGGTGCTGCATGTGTTCCCCATCCACTAGCAGCTTCAAGCTGCTCTGTGTCGGTCCCCACAGATCACATACTGATGACCTATCCTGTGGACAGGTTGCTATTATGAATAATCAATTTTGGTTTGGAAATCCCCCTTTAACTATGCTCTTTCAATGTGTGAATATTCCCATACGTTGTGGTTTATGACATATCAATTTTAGTAAATAATGGTATTCCGCATGAAATTAAATCCCTGAAGCATTTTTTCTTTAGAATGGTGTTGTTCCTCTGTTATACATGCATGAATAAATTGACATCTAGGTGTTGCCAATTGAATAGTCTGAGAGTCTCCAGTTTCATGGCTATGCAGGAATTTAGTAAAACTGACTTGGGCCGGTCACCACATTGCAAAAATGCTGCATTTTATGTTACCTGCAAAGTGGATGGGATTCTGGCTAATCTCATACATTGCGGAAAAACTGCGATTTCAAAAACACTCGCTCGCTCTCAATTATACCTGCGGAAACACTGGCATTTTCCTTATAGGTATAATAGGGGTAGAGGGTCCGCAGAGGAAAACTGAGAAATTGCAAAGAAAAATACTGCGGAAAAAACCATGTTGTGTTTCTGCTGGCCTTCACTAAGTGTGGTCTTGGCTTTAAAGAGGGCCTGCCAGCTCAGTGTAGATCACTTGTCCTCGGCTCTCTGATCATGAGAATTTTTCACTGTTACGTTGAATTCACACACAGCAGATTTGTGCAAATAGGAGTCTCCTAATATGGCCACAGATAACCATGTACTTGCTTAACACCAATCAAATAAATGGCACAAATTTTTGTTTTCATAAATGTCTTCAGGAATTCTGCACCATGTTAATTCATCCCTAGAATTTTGGTTGTTCTAGAGCACTCATTTGATGATGGTGTGTGTTTTTTTTTTTTTTTTTTTTTACGTACTCCATTAAATTATAGGAGTCTTTGCTCCACACTGCAACAACCATTGGGAAACTCCTAAAATATTGTGCAAGACTGAGGCCAGTGTCTTTTTAGTCTTACAGCTGCGGCTATAGCTTGGGCCACCTACAAGAGTCCCATACACAGTCCAGTCACATTAACGTGACCACCGCCTACTTTTGAGTTCAATGTTAAATACCCAATCGCAGAAGGCACGTGTCATCAGCCATCTGGGTGCACTCATCACTGTGGAAGGCACGATGTATCAGCACAAGTATGCATCTATCCTTGCAGACCATGTTCACCCCTACATGGGAATTGTTTTTCCTCAGGATGATGGCATCTACCAGCAGGACAATGCGACGTGTCATAAAGCTCGCAGTGTACGTGCGTGGTTCGAGGAGCACCAGGATGAGTTTACCGTACTCCCTTGGCCAGCAAATTCCCCAGACTTGAACCCAATTGAGAATCTGTGGGACCACCTCGATCGGGTTGTTTGCGCCATGGATACTCAACCACGTAACCTAGCGCAGCTGGCCACGGCACTTTAGTCGGCATGGCTCAACATCCCAGTGACATCATCACAACATCCCCTCGCTTCCTGCACGTCTCACAGCGCTCCGCTCTGCCAAAGGTGGTTATTCTGGATTTTGACAGGTGGTCACATTAATGTGAATGGACTGTGTATGTTGGGTAACATTATGCTTAATCTAGAAATACAATGGCAGCCAGTGTGAAGGATGGGGTCATGTGTTTGTTTGTTTTTTTGCAGGGTCAGATATTTTTTACACAAACATGTTTCTACATTCACCTAACCTTAAAAAACAGTCTGTGTGCAGGAAATTGTGGGCTATGAATAAAGAAAAGAAAAACTGACACAAACCACACTAGTGTCTCTTATTTTATTTTTTTTAACAATGAGTTCAGCATGTCTTACTAGTTTCCGCTTTATCCTTGTGAAGTCGTGTAGGCTGGCACCGCTCTACTGTAGGCGCTGTCTGGGTGATAGTCATCTAGGTGCCTCCTGGTAACATACTGCTGTAACTTAAGGAGGATGCCACTTTCTAATAGACTTATCAGACGTTAATATGACATGAAACCAAGCCATTGCATAGGACGTTGTAATGTATTTACCACAACAGTTAGTCTCCTGTTTTTGCATCATTTCCCCTCCTTGCTTCTTCAGTAAATGAACATTGCACAAACCCCAGATCCGGTCGGTATTCTGCTGACGTGGTTTCCCTGTGTCATTTTATTTCACTAACGTAGTGTTTAGAAGTTCACCATGAATGTGGTCTGTGTAATATTTAATAATTTCTTAAAGGGACCCGATTACAGATTATCAAATATTTTGAGTTATTTGATCATCATATACTGTATTGTTACCTTACTCTGTCGTCAAGGGGTTATCCACCTTCTAACACTGATGATCCATCTTTATAATAGGCCAACAATATTGGATCTGTAAGGATCTGATTCCTGGGACCGCTGCAGATCAGCTACTCTGTCAACATTTTCAGATCTCACCCAATCAACTGTTCAGTCTTCTTCTAAAGTGTAGTGGCGACTTTAGTTACTGCAACTCTGCTCCATTGAAGTCTATGGGACTGCACTGCAGTACCTAAAGCTACCACTACACATTGTGCAATGAGTAAGGAGCGCAACCCCTGGCATATAACCTTTACCAGGAGCCACATTGTTTCCAGGGGTCCTGGGTGTTGGACCGTTGCAGATCTATTACTGAAGTGAAAGTGCAAAGACCTAGGACAGGGGTCCTGAAATGGCACAGTGTAAATTTGAGATATAAGGTATTTTAGTATGTACAATTTTTTGACTTGTCATAAGCCGTATATAGTAATTTTCACTGGACAGCCCCTTTATATTTTAAAATAATTTTTAGTGTTTAATGGTGGAATTTTCTTTTACTATTATCTGAGGAAATGGCTCAATGTCTGTTGTCTTCTATGGATTTATACAGACTAGAATTTGTGAAATAATGTATTCTCGCAGATTTGTTCAATTATTTTTAATATGATCTTTCTAAATCCTATACTTGTGCCTGGGAAAAAAAAAAGGATGGAAGATAAGTCCGTACTATATAGATTACTTTACGTGTTCTACTTTCCCTATGGTGCAAATCCAAAGGTAGTTTAGAGCTGTTTTGAACGTTACAAGAATGGCCGCGTTCTACCTTTTTTGCCGCATTTCTGCCCATTTAGTTTTGACCAATGGAACAGATTTACAGTGCGAATACTGTCTAAGGGTATGGCCCCCCACATTGTGGAAGCACAGCTTTTTTTTTTTTTTTTGTTGCGTTTTTTTGAGCCAAAGCCAGTAGAGGATTGAGCGGAAGGGAAAAGTATAAGACCTTTCTATAGATTTCTCATTCATTTGGCTCAAAAAACCGCAGCAAAATCTACAACAAAAAAAAGCTGTGTTTCCACAATGTGGGACTTTAGCTTAAGGCTGGGTTCATATCTGCGCGGAGACCCGAGTATAATCAATGGTTTCTGCCAACATCCGTTTGCAACGACTGTGTTCGCGGTCATGCTCTCCGTGGGGGACCGAAGAACTACGGTAGTCTGAAGTTCACATAAGGTTTAGTTGCGAAGTTGGACTAGACGGCCTTAAAATTATCCAAATTTATCTGCATGCCTGATGCTGGATGATATATCTGGTGCAGATTTAGATTGTAGGTTATACCACCTATTAGTTGGCTCACTTTGCAACAAAGTTTTACCCCCATTTTGGCACACATTGAGGGAAACTGGCATTTCCTATGCTGGGCCAAGGGTTTTACCCATCACAGCAATTCGTTATCAAGATGGGAATAACTGCTCTCTGTCCTGACTCCTGTGCCTGGAACGTACAGGACCAGCAGAGCAGTGCTGCTCTATGATCTCCCCAGAACTCCCATAGAGGAGAATGGAAGCTACAGAAACCGTGTAGCAGAGCTGAGCTATTCTGTTTTTGTAGCTTTACAGTTATGCTATTTTTATTTTTTATTTTTTATTTTTGTCACAAAAATGGCCATGCACCCAAATTTGTGATTTATTCTTTGTTATTCTACAAGCTGATGTAAAATGTGTGATTAAATATGCCCCATGGTCTCAAAAATTATATATATATATATATATATATATATATATATATATATATATATATATAATATATATATATATATATATATAAAAATACTCAGCTGTCCCCGGGCTGAAGAATGGAGCCGAGGATGTTACAAGTAGTGATTGGCCTCAGTGGTCATGTGCGGCGGGGATATTTCCCCACAGTATTTGTGGCTATTTTTCATTTACGAAGTGGAATTTCATGAATCCCTGAAGGGAATTTTTATAAATAGCAGAATGTCCCTAAAATCTTGGCTAATGGTCTGAATGTAACAGCTACTGTACAATGTGCAATGCTTTTTTTTTTTTTGGGGGGGGGGGGGGGGTAAAATCAAAATAAAATGACTGACAAACAGTTCGGGCAGCCACATTTCATTTATTTTTATTTTTTTTATAGCTTTTTTTTTTTTTAAATTCATTTTTTAGGTTTGGTTTTCTGTTAATTCACTGCGCTTATTTTTGTTGTGTGTCTTTTTAACCTTTTTTTCCTAACCTTTTAATTTTAATTAACTTTTTATTTTTATTTTTCTGCAGCCCATTCTATGGTGAAGATTTTTACTTTGAAATTCCAAGAACATTCCACAATTTATCCTTTTACATCTTCGATAAAAGTGTTTTACAACGAGATCTTCGAATAGGTGAGAAGTAACTAGTAATAGTCCTTTAGTCCAGACTGCTTACTAGCTGTTGTCATATCTGCTGGCTTCTTAGCCATGCTTCCATGACGTTCTTCTGAACACCCTGACAGTTTTGAATGTCTCATATTTAGAGTTTGAGCAAAGTACGCTACAGTTTTCCCCCGAGCAGCCACTTAAGCAGCTCTAACTCCGAAGCAGACTAAAAATTAGATCAAGACTATGCCTGTATCTCCAGTAGATCCCAACATATCACTGGTTGAAGTGGTGCCACCTGTAGTCGCAGCTTTCACTTCAGCCATTGTGCAGGGAGCAGATGACGCTAGGGAGGGGATACCGTGGAGTTTTGTTCATATTGTCACTCCCCTATCATCAATCGGAGAGCATACGTGCCTTTTAACCCTTTAGTTTTTGCGGTCAATACTGACCACAATGCTTAAAGGGTTTTGTCCATGATATTTTAGCATTGAAGCAGGAGGCCAAGGAAGGTCCAGGCTGTAGGGAATGGACAACGGCCTGGGACACTGGACCATTGGGGACATGAGTGGGTTTTTTTTTTTGTTTTTTTCGTTTGGTTTTTTTTTCTCCCACCTTCTCCTGGCCTCCTGCCGCAATACTAAAATGTCATGAACAACCCCTTTAGGCTAAAGCCCCATGTTGCGGAAACTCTGTTTTTTGTTGTCGCAGATATCATTACAGTTTATTGAGCCAAAGCCAGGAGTGGCTACAAAAGGAGAGGGAATATATATAAAGTTCTTATACTTCTCCCTTCTGTTCAATCCATTCCTGGCTTTGGCTCAAAAACCGCATAAAAAAAGGTGCATTTCCGCAACATGGGGCTTTAGTATTAAGTGGTTTTACAGGAAAAAGTGAATATTTTTTTTAACCTTTTTTCAATTGAAAAAAAAAACAAACTAGACAATTGGTATTACTACATCCTTAACCCCCAAAATATATTTGGTGAGTTAATTATTCTACATGATAAACGCCATAAACTTTCAGATGCCAGAGTTAATGTTTTCTGTTCACCTCTCAAAATCAAAAAGTTAAAAATCTGATCAATAAGATGTATTTAACCACAAAATACAAGGTCTTGTAAAGCTTCAGGGAAATGAAATCTAAAAATGTCACAAGACACCAGAGTTATGTACCAGTAATATTTACTTGTGCCATAAATCCAAAGTCTGTGATTTAAAAAAAAAAAAAAATCTTAAATATTTCGGAGGGTTTTTCTAATTTTATTTTGACTGTTAGGGTGTTAAAGGGGTTATCGGAGTTGTTTTTTTTTTTTTTTTTTTTTTTGGGGGGGGGGGGGTGTTTAAATAGCTTATTCTTAGAGCAGGCCATAAATATCTGATTGGTGGGGCTGACGGTTCAGTGGGAGCTGAGCTGCAGTAACTACACCTGGACACTATACAGTTTGTAGAGTTGTCTGCCTTCAGCTCTGGACACTGTATACTACAGGCATTAGATGTAGCTGAGGGTGCCGGCTGTTTGCCATCACCGATCAGGAGAGGCCATAAAAAGTTAGACGTCTTTTTAGATGCCTTAATGCAGTTATGCCAACACTTGCATTAGGACATTGATACTATGTGCAGTAATGCATCCATTATGAGTGAAGATTTGGCATCTATAGATTCAGCAAATGGGGCTTGTGGATCAGGTTATTAAATTCTCTGCACAGTTCAGAAATAATTCCAAAATGTATCCATCCAGGGGATAAAATGGCTGAATATTGATTTGTATCTCTTTTGGCAGGAAAGTTTTTCAGTCCATCTCAGACTTTTATCAGGTTGCATCAGCATAGGAAGTACCATATACAATATAGCGCTACACATATATATATATATATATATATATATATATATATGTATATGTATATGTGTCATATTCCTATAACATAGCTATATGCCTAAAGCGGGGTAATGGGACAACCCACAATGCAGTAGTCAATAGAAGACCTGTTACATGGTGTACAAATTAGAGCATGGATGATACACACCAAGCCAAATGTTATATTTGCCCAGAACATAGCCCTTAGGGTACTGGTATACAGTAACCAGGTTAGAGCCCTCCAACTGGTGGAAGATGTTGGCATAGCCCATGGTATACTGGCATTTACAGGGTTACTAGGGTTTTGAAATCACAGTACTGATGATGGCCTGTCTGTGGGATAGGCCTGTAATATCAGATCAGTGGGAGTCCTTCTCTCAGCACTACTGGTTAATGGTGTCACCAGCACGTGGGCTTGGCTGGAATAAGTCTGCAGTGCCCGGGACAGCCGATGCAAAGTGTACAGCGTTCTGGTGTATTGACCGGTATAAACAAAGAGGGGGCTGCTGCTCTAGCCCGAATGCCATGGCACCTTCACACAGCTGATTGATGGGGGTGCCAAGAGTCTGACCTCCACTGATCTGATACAGATGCCCTGTCCAGTCACATAAGTGACTATCAATGTAATTCCTTGATTCACCAGCCATAACAGAGTGGCCGATTCTACCCCAGAGAAGGGGGTCCTAAATGGCAGTCACCCACACTATACCATGTATATACCTTAATAGGCCATATAGATATGGGTTGTCTTCATCTGAATACACCACTTTATTTGGTGTAGAGCACTCTTTGAACCTGTGGGTTTGTCCCACAACTCGTATCTCTGATCCACTAGATAGGGATAGGTGACTGACTGCTCGGAGTCCCACCAGAACAAGGGTCCTCAAGTTGCCTGTGTGAATGAAGTGTTAGTGCCAAGTTTCATCACTGCTCCATTCACTTCTATGGGATTGAGTGCTGTACTTTGTCATAGAAGTGAATTGAGTAGTGGTCACACATGCTCCTTTCATGTATCTTCCTGTGGACTGGAACTAACTCAATCATAGAAAACCCCTTTTCATAGCAAATTTCTGTTTCTCCTAAATGCAAAAAGGCATAAAAATAACCCGCACAGTAATTGTGTAAAGGCATTACACCGGTCTAATACAGGCCTGACAGTCAGAGATATCTGTATCCAGGCTGCGTCTTCGCTATTGAGGAAGAGGAAAGGATTTGCGGGTTGAGCTTTATCCACTTTCAGACCTGTGCAGTGGTTTTGTGGTGCAGACTTTCAAGTGTTTTCCCATCAGCAGCCTTGTTTGCAGCTGCCAGGAAGTTAAGGCCTCAGTCCCCGTCAGTAAATCTATTTTATAGTGAATTTTAGTGGTGTGGATCATTTCTTATAGGGACTTTTTGTCCAAATCCTGTATATTTTCAGATGAAGTAAGTGCTGTGGATTTGCTAAAGAATATTTGTGCCTCAAATATGTAGGTGTCCTGTATCATAAAGAAAATGTGACTGTCATGCCCCATACAACTCATGACCTCTTTTGTTAGACCTGTAACCCTTACTTGACCAGAATAGATATGTGACAATTTGACTATTGAATGACAGCAATCAGAGATCTTGTAAACCCCTTTATATGAGTGTGTCACCAGAACCCATTATATCCCCCCAGAGAGATAAGTTAGGGTCACGCTGAATTACACTGCGTTTTCCTATTGTGACTCTGTGCCTTTGCTGAGAGATCGCTGTTTTTGATGATGTAAAAATTAACCCCTTGGAGCAGTGATGGTGTGGAATGCTTCTTGTTGCTCCAAAGAAATAATTTGTATATTGACAAAGACAATATTTTGGCAATAGAATCACCGATTTAATGAGTAAATGCTTTTACTCGGGTGACCCTAACCTACCTGCCCGTGGGTATAAAAATGATTTAAAGGGGTATTCCAGTAAGAACAAGGTACCCTCTATCCTTTGCTGTTCGTTGGGTGTCCACTGCTGGGATCTCCCCACAGGTCTCAAGAACTGGGGTGTTTTATACCCCAATTATGACCAGGGATTGTACAGCATGTGCTGCCTCATTCAAATGAATGGGACTAAACGGTGGTCAGGCCTGGTCACGATGAATGTCATGCCATATGGTCCTTGAAGTTGAAGCCAGCTGATCTGCGGGGTTCCAGGTGTCGAACTCCTACAGATTTTTAATTGATGATAATACCTCAGGACAGGTCATCACTTAGCAAGTCTTGGAAAACCTTTTTAAAACCTTCTCTCCTCATTTTGCATGGTGTAGGATTTATGTTAGAGGTTCACAACTTTTTGTAGCTTGTGGGCAAAAAAAAAAAGCACTGAGGCGTACAAAATAGTAAAAAGTGAAAAACCCCCGACTTGGGTTCATTTGGAATGTTTTCTTACCAGTATGTTTTTGAAGTATGGGAATTGCCCTACGACATGAATATATTCCTGCTTTAACTAGCATGTACAAACATTACATTTACTGCAGTGTTGCTGTATTCTTCTCCCTTTAGCTTGTAGTCAGGTTGTTGGACCTAAATGGCTTGGGTAGGAGTGAGTGGTCTAACACTTTGGCATTGCTGACTCTGCCCCTATTGTAAAGTGACCCTGCTATTGGCCAACCTCTAGTATAATTAAAGTTTTGGGGGTTTTCTGGATGGGCATATATTTCACTAGTTTTATTGTAATTTATTAACATGTTTTTTTTTGTTTTTTTTTTTGTACTACAGGAAAAGTTGCCATTAAAAGAGAGGATTTGTGCAGGTACTATGGTAAAGAACCCTGGTTTGCGCTTCAACCTATAGATTCTAATTCAGAAGTACAGGTACGGTTAATGAAAATCACATTTGGTCTGAGTACATTTCATGGAAATATCATTATGTTATGTTCTTCACACTGTGATCTGCAGAAGCATAAGGGACGTGGGATGTAATCGGCAAGAAATAACACGCTTTTAAAAAAAACAAAAAAAAAAAAAAAAATTTTTAAGACTGGCATGAAAAGACAGCAAGCTAAGACTTCATCATTGAGACTTTATTTCCTGTCCCTTCTTTAATATCTAAACTTCAGCCTTGAAGGAATATTTTTACCCGTTTATTAATCCCACCCAAACCCCTGAATTTGTCTGAGCAGATTTTTTGGTTTATGGGGTACCAGAACAATAATCTTTGCTGTTCAGTTGTCATAGGTACAGCTTTAACCCATTCCTTCCCAGTGCCAAAATAGTACACTATGGGAACATAATAGTTCCCTCAGGACCCTGGAATATTACAGTGCAGAGATGGCACTGGCACAGGAGCTGTGTCTATCAGTCGAGGGTGTCAGCCGCACTATACAATGGATGCCCCACTGTAACAGCTGGAATGATATACAATACAGATCTTGTGTATCTAACACCTTATATTCCCTAGTCAATGCTGACTGCAACATAACCAGTTAGATGGAGGGAGATCCTTCTGTCTCCAAACTTCCCCCTTTCCCATCACACCATTGTAGATTAACAGTGGGTTGCGGTGGCACCCTTGAGCCTAAAAAAAGGCATCCAGATCTGTCATGTATGGAAGTCTAATGGGACTTGCCCAAGATTGTATGTCAGTTTTATTCTGACAAGCATGAAGTATTGTAGTGTATTATGTCAAAAGAGTAGATGTACGAGTAACGGAGATAAGCAAACTGTAGCATATGCATGTGCTGTAAGGAGGGGAATATATAGCTATATATTTGCCATAGATTATTGTGGGTGGGAAGAAAAGTTGGAATGCAACAAGCTGTACAACCAGTGGAGAGAGAATGGTGCTATATAACCCCATTTTTTACCGTTCGCCCCTATTCAAGACAATCTCCCCGTTGGATATCTGTAGTGTTACTAGGTATACTTGTTGTTGTTGTATGGGTGATCCTATACCATCAGTGATGAGATGTACTGGTAGTATATCCTATGGCATGTCTATTATGTAGTAAGTTGGAGCCTGGCAGTAATGTCACGTACAATATTTCACTACTAAGCAGAATGTGGTCCGGTATTATTGACTCTCAGGGTAACGTCTTGTACAAGGACATAGGAAAAAACACTATTAGTAGTTGTGTACGACGCTATCTCTCAAACTTGCCCAAGCATGTCCTAGTCCTATCTAATAAGCATGTACCATGGCATACTGGGCGCTTCACTTATGACGCTTCTTACTATGTTACTTTAGTTATGACTGACTTTGGACTTGGCTCAATATTCGACCTCCTGCAGTCACATTAGATTATAATGCTTCTTATTGATATTGAGTTAACCATACCATGGCAGGCTAGGACTATAATCTCCCTCATAATAAGCATTTTATATCTTATCATTCCTGCTTTAGAATTTCTCTTTGTTGGTGCTGATATCACAGCGTTTACTGTACTTCACTATCGCCCATGAAAATATAGGAGCCCTGGAAGGGAATGGTATATTGTGTTCTATATACTTTCACTTATGGCTGCTCCCTGACAAACATTACAATCAAACGTGGAATTTGTGGCCACGTTTCTATGTCTATACATTGCGTTTAATGATCCCCATACGTGTACGCAATCTGTAGCCATTACACAGTATGTATGCAATGTATGCAATGACAAGACTGCCCTGACCACAGAAATATTTTCTATATAGTTTCTAGCAAAAATCCTTACTATGGCTAGCTTTATAATTGTCCAGTGAATAATAGATCAAATACAATCCCCCAAAGTATTGACATTTTCAGCTGGCAATATAACCAACATGCATGTTTCTATTCACTGAATTATAAAGGTTCATTCACATGGTGCAGAATTGTATAGGCAAAAAAACCCCGTTTGGTTTCTTAATTTTACATGTGAAACATATGTGTTTAGCATGTATTACCTGTAAAATCAAAAACTGCAGGAAAAAAATTAATTAAACCTGTATTGAGTTTTTTTTTTTTTTGATTGATTCTGTTCTAAGGGCTAGTTCACACGGGGCACGGGACTGCGTATTTTGGTCCTGATTTTGATGCGGGAAGCCGCGTCAGAATAGGACCAAAATGCGCCTGCCATGACTGTCGTGGCTTCCGACAAATAAATGGGCCTAGTCCGGAGGGTGCTGTTGCAAGGCGGACGCTGCAACTTAATCAACTGTGGAGTCCGCCTGAAGAAAGGGCGGCTCGCTTCTTTTTTCCGTGATCCGGAACATACCGCTCACGGAAAAAAAAAAAAGCTAGCGGTCTACATAGACTTCTGTTGTGAGGGGGTGGATTCTGAGGTGGATTCACCAGCAAAATCCGCAAAATCTGTACAGTACGAATGGATACAAAGAAGCTGTAGGAGTATAGTGCAGGTTAGGGGGTAGTAAATGGGTATAATGCGGGATAGGGGAGAGTATATGGATATACTACTGGTTAGAGGAGAGTGTATGGGTATACTAAAGATAAGAGGGGAGTACATGGGTATACTACGGGTAAGGGGGGAGTGTATGGGTATACTACAGGTTAGCGGGTAGTGTATGTGTATACTGCAGGTAAGGGGGGAGTGTATGGGTATACTACGGGTAAGGGGGGAGTGTATGGGTATACTAAGGGTAAGGGGGGAGTGTATTGGCTCTCTAGGTGACGCTCCAATGGTTCTGTAACCTTCGTGCATTATACTGTATGTACATATATAGTTCTTTATCTAGACTGATTAACTTTGACATTGACATTTGATTTTTCTCCTGAAGTTCTTATATCTTTACTTATTGCAAACAGGTCACATTGGTTACTAACTATAGAAGAAAGTGACATGAATGCTCTTTCCCCCTTAGTCCTTCTTATGAAAGACTTTTTTCTTTCTTTTTTTTTTCTCCCCATTTCATGTTTGGGTTAGCCATAAAATAACCAATCCAGTTTGTTTAATGGTAAGATTACATTAGTGACAGTTCTCCGTTGTTATGGTCCATTGGAGAACCAGAACAATGGATAGGCAGACAATTAAAATAGCACTTACATAGCCTGATGGACTCTATGGACTAAAATGGGGAGTCCATCATTTTAAAACTGAAAGTGGTGGACAAAAGTGGTGGTTTTACGGGCATCAGACTCTTTTGTCTGAAGTTTTCAGGTGAACTTTGTGACCTGTAGGCCCAATCTGGCCAAAATGTGAACATAGCCTTACTTACTTTGTATGCTGGGATGTTTATGATATATGGTTATTCCCATAATTATATTGTGAGGCATAAAGGATTGTTGGATGGTTAGATGGTTTGTGTTGGTGTGTAAAATGATGGAAGAGCTGGGGGGGGGGGGGGGGACTTGATTTATGATGATTTTTCTGACTAGATGAAACCTATTTATAAAAGGTTACAGAATAAAAAAATAAATTTTTTTACAATACATGACTGTCCTGAGATGTTACTACATTTCCTACTCCGCCTACTTACTGAAGTGCCATAATCTGAAAAAGTTACCATATCTTTTTTTTAACAGAGAATACCTCATTAGATTCTTGACTTGCTAGTAATGTATGGAGTGAGATCCTGTCTCTAACAATTTACTGTGTCACGTCAAATCCTATATTCATTTTCAACACAAAACTAACATCATTAACGAAACACAAAAAATGTTTTAGGGTATGTTCACATGGCGGCAAATTAAAATGAATTTCACTTCGTTTTTCGCTGCCGGCATTTTCGTCGTGGTCTAGCCAAGATGGGATACCAATGCACTGCACCAGCATCCCGTCGCGGCATGCTCCTCCTGATTAGGGTGAACGGGCCTAATCAGGAGGGAGTTTCAAGCCGTGAACCCCGCGGCTGAATCCGCCACAGAATCTGTGGCCAGATCAAGCAGGATGTTTTTGGGGGTTTTTTTGTTTGTTTTTTTTGCATCCTGCTGTGATTTCTGCCTCCCATTGAAAACAATGATAGGCAAATTCCTGGAGGAATCTGCTCCGGATTCAGGGGCCAAATCTACAGCAAATTCCTTAGTGTGAACACAGCCTTAGGGGGCTGCAAGAAAATGCCCCCTGCAGTTCCAACATCAATAAAAGATAAAGAAACAGTTATAGTTACCTGACGTCTTAAAATACAACTCTGCACACACAAAAAATACAGCCCTTAAATGGTCATGTTCCCCAATTTTAGACAGACTCTGCAGTACCAGTGTGAACTTAGCCTTACTTAGGGAGTCTCTGAGCCAGGTTCTTCTATTGCTTTATAAATCTGGCTTTGTCTTCAGTTTCTTATAGGATGTTAGAGGTTTTCTAGAACCCCATCCCTATGCTGCAGGAACACTTATTACTAGAGATGAGTGAACAGTGTTCTATCGAACACATGTTCGATCGGATATCAGGGTGTTCGCCATGTTCGAATCGAACACCGCGTGGTAAAGTGCGCCAAAATTCGATTCCCCTCCCACCTTCCCTGGCGCCTTTTTTGCACCAATAACAGCGCAGGGGAGGTGGGACAGGAACTACGACACCGGGGGCATTGAAAAAAATTGGAAAAAGTCATTGGCTGCCGAAATCAGGTGACCTCCATTTTAGACGAATAGTGGATTTCAAATCCGGGTCATATGAGAATGTGAACTTTGTGACTATGAGACAGGGATAGCTGTACAGGCAGGGATAGCTAGGGATAACCTTTATTTAGGGGGGAATGTTATTAAAAATAACTTTTTGGGGCTCTATCGGGTGTGTAATTGTGATTTTTGTGAGATAAACTTTTTCCCATAGGGATGCATTGGCCAGCGCTGATTGGCCGAATTCCGTACTCTGGCCAATCAGTGCTGGCCAATGCATTCTATTAGCTTGATGAAGCAGAGTGTGCACAAGGGTTCAAGCGCACCCTCGGCTCTGATGTAGGAGAGCCGAGGGTGCACTTGAACCCTTGTGCACCCTCGGCTCTGCTACATCAGAGCCGAGGGTGCGCTTGAACCCTTGTGCACACTCTGCTTCATCAAGCTAATAGAATGCATTGGCCAGCGCTGATTGGCCAATGCATTCTATTAGCCCGATGAAGTAGAGCTGAATGTGTGTGCTAAGCACACACATTCAGCTCTACTTCATCGGGCTAATAGAATGCATTGGCCAGAGTACGGAATTCGGCCAATCAGCGCTGGCTCTGCTGGAGGAGGCGGAGTCTAAGATCGCTCCACACCAGTCTCCATTCAGGTCCGACCTTAGACTCCGCCTCCTCCAGCAGAGCCAGCGCTGATTGGCCGAATTCCGTACTCTGGCCAATCAGCACTGGCTAATGCATTGTATTGGCGTGATGAAGCAGTGCTGAATGTGTGTGCTTAACACACACAATTCAGCTCTACTTCATCGGGCTAATAGAATGCATTGGCCAATCAGCGCTGGCCAATGCATTCTATTAGCGTGAACTGAGTTTGCACAGGGGTTCTAGTGCACCCTCGGCTCTGCTACATCAGATTGCTACATCTGATGTAGCAGTGCCGAGTGTGCATCAGATGTGTAGTTGAGCAAAACTGACTCAGCACTGCTAAGTCTCTGCATTCGCATAGGAATGCATTGGCCAGCCTTCGGCCAATCAGCGCTGGCTCTGCCGGAGGAGGCGGAGTCTAAGGTCGGACCTGAATGGAGACTGGTGTGGAGCGATCTTAGACTCCGCCTCCTCCAGCAGAGCCAGCGCTGATTGGTCGAGTTCCGTACTCTGGCCAATCAGCACTGGCCAATGCATTTCTATGGGGAAAAGTTAGCTTGCGAAAATCGCAAACTGACAGGGATTTCCATGAAATAAAGTGACTTTTATGCCCCCAGACATGCTTCCCCTGCTGTCCCAGTGTCATTCCAGGGTGTTGGTATCATTTCCTGGGGTGTCATAGTGGACTTGGTGACCCTCCAGACACGAATTTGGGTTTCCCCCTTAACGAGTTTATGTTCCCCATAGACTATAATGGGGTTTGAAACCCATTCGAACACTCGAACAGTGAGCGGCTGTTCGAATCGAATTTCGAACCTCGAACATTTTAGTGTTCGCTCATCTCTACTTATTACCATTGCAATGCAAAGGCTGATCTCTTCTGCAAATTCTGCAGGCAGGTTTCTTCCCCCAGTGGAATACCTGCACAGCCATGACCTTGATCTTTTCACATTAATGCATTATCCTTCTCCCCCTAATGTTTTTCTCATCATGTGTCCTTTCAACGTGACTCATGAGCTGCAAGACGTTGGCGCTTTCTGCCTTATAACGTATAATTCTTCTGTCTCGCAGGGAAAAGTCCACCTGGAGCTGAAGCTAAATGAGCTGATTACTGACAATGGATCGGTGCAGCAGCTTATGGTACAGTAAGTATATCTGGGAACATGTGCAATGAGCAATGCACGGTGGTCAGTATGACAAGCTCTGAAAAGCCACCAGGACACTTCCTTTTTTCCGTAACTCGCACAGAGAGGAAGCGTAGGCGGCTGCACAGAGGCTTTGAATAAATACAAATTACTGTTAACCTCTTCTGCCAGTCTGCCAGGGCTGAAGAATGCCATGAATTCACCGGCTTTATAAGCCGTATGCAAACCACAAAGCTGTCTCATACATTACAGGCTATACATTTTACATATGTTACGGTTTCAGAGAATCTCTGGATCGCTGATTTTCTGCTTTGACAAACCCCGTGATAGGCTCCTGAATAATGAGGAACGTGGGCACCTAAATGCTTTGTAGGGTGCCATCAGGGGCTTTCTACACAAATCCCTGCCCTATATAAGCTCTCAGCTGCACAGTAGTGTCAAAAAGGGTCACATGCAGTCTTGGGAGCCCTGACCTTTTGAATAAAAAAAAACAACTCACTTTGCCTTGAGAGGTGCCAATGAAAGGGGCAGATTTAATGGGTACAGATATGCCAAGACTATATTCATTTTGATAAAGCATCCAATATTGTTGCTCTGTTCACACTGACATTGAGAGCCTCCTTTGGAAGGTCTCTTGGCCATTACATTATTTTTGATGCCAAGAATAAGTCATTGGGTGTAACTTTGCGAAAGTCATAATGATAGTGTGAACAGAGCCTTAAAACATAACTAACCGTTTTATTTTTATTTTTTTTTGGGCAGTGTTTAAGTAAATAAACTTTGCAATATATTTTGGCTCCTTTGTGTGAAATGCTGCATTTCTTTATTTTTCTCGCGCTTCTCTATTGAGAGCTGTCCCCTCACTTCAAACAGTTTATATCTCCGGTATTCTAAAATGTAGAAACTCGCTTCTACCTATATTATTTCTAGAGATCTCACAGCTGCATATAAATATTCCAATACTAACTGTATTTTCAAGCAGTGATATCTCCTGAAATGGCACAGGTAGAACTGCAGCCTTGTCTTGTGAACGATGAGGGTCTTCTCTTTCTTAAGTAACCAGAATCAAGCTTCTATGTTTTATAATGCCCAAGATGTAACAGTTTTTAAGTGATCCTCTCCCACCCTCATTTTCCCTTCATTACACACAAACCCATACTGGTTATGGTGCCTCCTAGTGTACTCTCCTTTCTCCGGTGCTCCGGTGTGTCTCAGTGTGGTCTCCACAATGCTTCGTGTTTTCTTCTGCACGTAGCTACCTGTGACATCTTTTGCGCTTTCCTTATTGACCTCTGCGGTTATGTGACCACTGGGACTAATCATTGACCTAAGGAAAGGGACGCTGGACGTCGCAGTGCGGCGCAGACTATTTCCTCAAGAAAAAGATAAGATAATAGTCCCACCATGGGGAAATTTCAGTGTTCGGGAGCCTTCACACAATGTAACGCTGCGCTCATTCTGATCGTAAAAAGACGTTCAGAATGAGCGCGTAAAAAGCAGCTCCCATTGACTCGAATGGGAGCCGGCATACGTGCGCTCCCCATTGAAATCAATGGGAAGCTTTTTCCCCCTATGCTTTCAATGTATTACGCGCGTTTCACATTGAAAGCATAGGGAATGGGAGCTGCTCATTCTGAACGTCTTTTTAACGATCAGAATGAGCGCAGCGTTACATCGTGTAAAGGCTCCCTTATAGCAGCATGGATAATACAGATACAGAATAATAAACAGTAATATATTACAGACGGAGACACCCATAAGTTGAGAAAAATACTAGGAATCCATAACAGCTAAGAAAAAAAAAGAAAGATGACTTCAGGATCATTTAGCTCTCGCTCTTCGCTTGGTCTGATGTAGATTATACAGCCTGGTCGCGGTTGGGAGGAAGGACTTGCGATATTGCTCCTTCTCACACTTGGGGTGAAGCAGACGGTCACTTACAGTGCTGCCAAGTGCCGTTGAGGTCTCATACGTGGGGTGGGATTTATTCTCCCACATGGAGGTCACCACAGACAGTATCCTTCTGTCACCCACCACCTGTACTGGGTTCAGGGGGCTCCCCAGGACAGAGCTGGCCCTTCTGATCAGCCTGTCAAGTCTATTTCTGTCCCTGGTTGATATACTGCTCCCCCAGCAGCCCACACCGAAAAAGATGGCTGAAGCAACCACAGAGTTCAAAAAGGCCCTAAGTGGCCCCTGGACTCTGAAGACCCTCAGCCTTCTGAGCAGGTAGAGCCTGCTGTGACCCTTTCTGTGCAGTGTGATCAGCCCAGTCCAGTTTATTATTGAGGGGCACACCCAGGTACTTATAGGTCTTGGCTATCTCAATGCCTGACCCTTGGATCTCCAACGGGATCGGAGCACTTCACCGTTTACTAAAGTCCACCACCATTCCCTATCGTCGCCATCAGTGATGAGGCCTACTATAGCAGAGTCATCGGAGTACTTCTGTAAGTAACAGCTAGATGAGTTGTGCCTAAAGTCAGCAGTGTACAGTGTGAAAGGGGCAGCAGGATGGGACCACACTGGGAGACACCGGAGAACTTGGGACAGGTGAGTATGGCTTAACTTATTTTTTAAACTTCTCTGACCTAATATAAAAATGTTTCTTTTTTCCTGGACAACCTCTTTAACTCGTCTAAATGTTCTTTGGTGAATTGCTGTTTTTATCTGTCTTGTATACGGTATATAAGCCATAGCTTGCTTTTCAATATTTAAGTAAAGACTAGACTAAAGGAATCCTCAAAGAGAACCTGTCAGATTGAGTTGGGAAACTTAACCACTTTAGGGTCCTTATGGAGCAGGAGACTACTGTTGTAAAGCCATACGTGCCCGCACTAAAAATAAAAAAGCTTTATACTCTTGCTCATGCCGTACCCCTAGCAACAATGCAGTTCTTCACTGAAGCCAGAGGGTACAACTTGGCTTCAGTGCGCATGTACAAGACCTCGGCGCATGCGCAATTAAACTACACTTCACTGAAGAACCGTGCGGGCACTGGGAGAACTGCCCTAGGGAAGTATAAATGTCTGTTTTTAATTTTATATGCAGGCACAGATTACTTTAAAACGACAATTTGGGACATAAAACCTCCCTGTCCATAGGGACATGTGGGTGGATTAATGTCCCAAATTGACCTTACAGGTTCTCCTAGAAAATGGAGCTGGTTTCACTCTTTTACTCCTGTCAATTTCTAAGTCTAAACCTATTTTTCCTTTTTTATTTAGTATTGTAGAATGTGAGGGGCTACCTCTAGTGAACGGGCAGAGCTGCGATCCATATGCTTCTGTATCTCTTGTTGGCCCATCTAGGTAAATACCTTTCTGTATAAGAAACCGAAGGCCAACTCAATGCATGTATGTATGGAAATGAAAAAAATAGTAAATTAGGGAATGTTCTACATAGCCTGATACTTCATCCAATCCTTGTATTTTAAAGGGGTTTTCGGAGATATCAGTATGTGGTCGTTGGGGGGGGTCTTACACCACCACCGACTAGCTGGTAGAAGAGGCCACAGTGTCCTAGCGCAATTCCAGCCCGTTTACTGACTGCCAAGCACAGCGCCACATATATCATAGGACCCTGTGATTGATATTGACCCTCAATCCCATTCATTTCAATGGGACTAAGCTGCTACAGAACATGATTTCATTGGCACAGTGAAGACTCTGCAGCGCTTGTGGGCATCATAACCTGTTGAGACAGCTAATTGGCAATAGCCCTGGGTGATTTTTCCAAAAATTAATGGACCACCTGCCAAGAATCCATATACCATACCAGATGTCTTTGTTGCTTAGTGCACCACATTAATGCTTGTCTTTTATTTTAGAAATGACCAAAAGAAAACTAAAGTGAAGAAGAAAACGAGTAATCCACAATTTAATGAGAAATTCTACTTTGAGGTGAATGAAGAAGTGATTTTATAATTTCAGATTATGATCTTTAGTCTTTCACTTGTTGCCAGGAATAGGTTTTCTCTACCATTCTGCCCGTTGGGTGAATTATACCCATTAAAGGGGCTCTATCAGCAAAATCATGCTGCTAGTGCCCCACATATGCGTGCATAGCCTTTAAAAAGGCTATTCAGGCACCGTAAAAGTTATATTAAACTACCCCCCCGTTTTAAAATAATATCCTAAAAAAGAATGCTATCTACTTACCGAACATGCACGCTGGGCGGGCATTCAGGGTGTGTCTTCAGCTTCTTCCACGCCTCTTCTTCCTCCGATGTCCTCCGGTCCCGGTGCCTGAATAGCCTTTTTAAAAGCTATGCACGCATATGTGGGGCTCTAGCAGCATGATTTTGCTGATAGAGCCCCTTTAAAGGACTGCCAATACTTGGTAGAGCCCATATAATTCTGGCTGTGCCCAGCGTTCTGATTCCTTCCATTATACATAATAGATGACGAGTGCCCAATGGATGGTTCCAGTCTCTACAAATTTTCTCAGTCTTGGTAATAAACTCTGCCCAAGGTCTCATTCATTCAGATGAGTGGGTGCCCTTTGTATACTATTTTTTTTAATTGATTTTTTTTTTAATTTTTTTAATAATACCGAACATTTATTTGTAGGTGACCAGGTCGAGCAGCTACACTAAGAAATCCCAGTTTCAAGTAGAAGAAGAAGATATTGAGAAACTTGAAGTAAGGTTTGTAGTCCACATTTCCTTTACTCTTGCACCAAATCTGGATTGACTTCCTGTTTCAGGCTCAGAAACCTACATTGTTGTGACGTATGGAAGCTATGTATGTTTGTGTCATTGCTGACTGTTCACATTGAATAAGAGTTGTTTAATTTAACTTGAATCCTCGGATTATGAGGATCTCTGAGTAAGAAGCAGAGTATATCCTGACCAGACTCCTAGGAGAGACCGTAATAGTCCAGATTACCCCGCCTACACACAGGGGTTGACGGTCTTCTTTGTATACACTGATACAGGAAGTTCTGCCAATCAGTATTTGTACATAGGAAGCTGTCAATCACTGTGTGTGGGCGGGGTCGTCTGGACTCTTATGGTCTCTCCTGGGAGTCCAGTCAGGATGTACTCTATTAATGCCAAATCATATAAACCTATATATTTCAGAGCTCAGCCTTAAAGTTTTGGCCACAGATATGAAAATGGAATGAGCATATTCCAGAGATGCTACATGTTTTGTTTTTTAAATCACAGTTGAAGCCTGTGCTGACAGTGACGACTGCGCTTGATGGTTCCAAATTTGAGACTGTGTGGAAAACACTGTCTGGCAACATTACAATTAGCAACCAGAGTATTTTTTATGATTGGCAAGTCACTGTGAGGGTCCATGCACATTATTATATGGGAGACGGATGGTACCCATGTGTCATCCATGTTCTGTATGGACACTTACACTTGTAAGAATGAGTGCAGACCACAAAACATACAAAAGTAGGACCTACTCCATATTTTGTGACCCAGATCCATGATGCCTCCTCTGTGGACCTGTGAATAACACTGGCATGGGGCCTTAGAAATGAATGGGTCCATGGTCTCCGTAATGATGAGAAAATAAATAGTCATGTGCATGGGGCTTTAAGAACTTTGTAGTTCTATTATTTTGGACAGCACAGGTTTTACTTGTGATCTAGAATTTACCATTTTGGCCAGCTATATAGCCCATTAAGAGTGGCACAGACCACTGGAGAGGTGTGGGATTTAACAGGTGAATGTTAAACATCTGCGCTTGGGTTTCTTTTCTTTGGCTACACCTGGGGACCCAAAAAACAGAAATTCAATCTGCTTTAAAAGAGGTTACCCGTGGAAACCCACAGACTCTATGGACTACAATAAGGTCTGTCAGATTTCTGCACGAAAAATCTGGAGAGAAAATTTCTGCTTGCAGGACTTTTCCGTCCACATTTTTAAAGTGGATTGAGGAATGGAATCCCCAAGCGCTCACTGAGCACAGATGTCAATTTACCCTTAGGGCTAGTTCACACAGTTTTTTGTTCCGTATTTTGATGCGGAATCCGCATCAAAATCCAGGTCACAAAACTGCCTCCCATTGAATTCAATGGAAGCCGGTCATTTCCGCGGAAAAAAAGAAGCGACCTGCCCTATCTTGAAACCGCCGCGGCATCAGGACAATCCCTCCAGACTAGGCCCATTCATCTGGGCCTAATCCGGAGCGGAAAGCCGTGACTGTCAGAAGTCACGGCTAGCCGCGGCAGGTGCATTTTGGTCCAGATTCTGACGCGGCTTCCCGTCTCAAAATCCGTACCAATAAACTACGTGTGAACTAACCCTTTGGGCACCTTTTCATTGATCTTAGAAAATCCTTCTAAGGTTATTTCAGGTTCACTTGATGCAGTTGAATCCAAAACTAGGCAAGAACCTATTAAAAAAACAAAACAAAACCCAAGTGTTACTCTTTTGTTACACCTGCTCTGGGGTAGTGGTTGCTTTAGTAGTCAGTTCTCCACCCACCACTTTTTAGTGTTTAGTTGGAGACTTATTCACAGGACGATCCTACAAACAAGAAGTTTTACATGCACAAAACAATAGGTTTGTGTATAAAGTAACTTAGACACATCTTCACATTGTGATGTTTGGATGTCTTGTCATTTGCACCAATTTCCTTGCCTGAAATGCTGGCTACTTAACCCCAATCTTTTTTTGTCCTTATTACAGTCGTGTCACAGTGTGGTAAGCAGCATGTGTCTGCCGTTTTCTTGTGTGTCTCTGCCTCAGTTGTCATTGAATGTATATTTTCTTAATATTTTTCTAGGACAACTTAAAGGGGACCTGGCATGTCTACTGTAGGAATTACATGCAGATCTCCGTAGTATAACAGTCTTGAAGCAACTTCTTATATTGTTATAACTTTGCACTGCAGTTTCTCTCTTATTTCCCCTAGACATTTATGAAAAAATTGACATCTGGGTGTTACTAGTTGTGGGTATATCCAATAATTGCAGCCAGTGTTAGATTGCACAGGGACACACCCCTTAGACATGTGGGAGTGGTAACACCCAGTTGTCAATTTATTCAGGAATTTTTAAGGAGGAATAATAAAGGAACACGGTGGGTCCTCTTTAACATAGAAAATAATAATAGGAATAGACATCTGTATGGCTTAGAATAACATTTGCTATTAATGTCGTCCCTTGATATGAAACTGCGCCACTGAACGCATAGACAGACTTGCATATAAGGACCGCACTGCAAAGACTTCTTTGCATCTGTGTAAGAATGCTTCAAACTAAGAAAGCTTTTAGAAAGAGAAGTGTTCAATAGTTTTTGGTTTGTTTTTTTTTGTCAACTAGCAATGAAGTGAATGAACCAAAGAGAAATCTAAATCCCATCGATATTTGGAGTTCCTGCCCCTTGGAGGAAGTCCTGTAAGTGATGATATGGCCCCCACAGATCCCTGATCTCAAGATCATCCAGTCTGTCTGGGATTACATGAAGAGAGAGAAGGATTTGAGCAAACCTACATCCACATAAAATCTGTGCTCAGTTGAACCTCCTTCCCGAGCTCCTAGGAGAATGTACCTAGAAGAATTGATGGAGGACAAAGGACGGTCACACCAAGTATTGATGGGATTTAGATTTCTCTTTTCTTCATTCACTTATTTACTTCATTGACAAAAATAAACTTTACACTTAACCCTTCTATTTCTGAAAGCGTTATGTTACAGCGTTCTTTTCCACACCTGCCTAAAACATTTGCACAGTACATCTGTTATATTTTTTGTATACAGCTGTATTAAAAAGTGTTGTTAACTATGCTTTCTCAGTTCCCAGATATCACCGTATGCTTCATATATGTTGGGTGACTTTCCTAGTGTATAAACTGACAATTACACTTGAGCTGAACATAACAATATCATTGTTTTTTTTTTTTTTTCTCTCTAACCATCTTAGTGGTGACAGTCTTTTGCCCTGGTGGGTTGCCAATGGACATGGCCATGAATGCAGGAACTTTCTCTGGTCTGGCAATTTTCATAAACCCAGCCTTGATTTCCTTTTTCCTTACAAAGTTACCGGTGAGGAGAATAAATGTACAAGATAACTGGCCACAATATGGAAATCATGGTCATATCGAGTACTGATCAAGACAACAGACTGTCACCACCTAAGATGGTTGGAGAAAATTTTTTGGGGGGAATAAGTGTCTGATCAGTGGTAGTCCGGCTGCTGGGACACCCACCGATCATGAGAATGGGACCCTTACTTGAATGGTGAGGCAATTGTACAAGTTTATTTCCTTTTAACTTGACGACTATGAGATACAGTCCTATAAAGTAGAATAGAACATCAGTGAACATGCATGACTGTAGTCCATTTGGGACCCTGATACCCCACAGTTGGACCTCCACCAGTCAGACACTTATGCCCTATCCTATTTGGTACGACCTCTCTAAGACCAAGTGGTAGCAAAGGGCCTGTTTGTTCTTTCCCGCAGTTAGTCCAGGTATTGCATGGTGTTTTAAGTGTGTGTGGCTTTAACATTGTGTTTTATTGTTCTTCTGCCAAGCAAAGCTTCACATGCGTATCCTCACACTAGATCATCTTTTCCAAATCCTGTGTTCCTGTGTGTTTGGATATATTTGACTACCGGCAGTTACATGATAAGACTGTTTTGACTGAATATTATTGCCAGTCAGTTGCCTGTGTAGAAAGTGCTTTGTAACCTGATCATAAGCGCTCGACAGGCTCCGCTTCTTCTATTGAGCAACTTCTTTTTCTGAGGGATGCGTGGGTGCTTGTCACATGCAGCCTTTGTTTTACATGCTAATTTGCACTAAACAAGATCTTCGCTGTAGATTGCCTTCCTTCATTACTATTACCTTGCCAGTGCTGTTTCCTATGTGGATTACTCATCAAATTATTCTATACTGTGATTTTATTTCACTGGAGGTCTACACGGTGCGGGGGGTTTCCCCATATCATTTCCTATTACAGACATACATATAATTTTAGAACGTATTGCTTGTAGTGCAATAGTATCAATACAATGGGGGGGGGGGATTTATCATTCCTTCTATGCCAGAAAACTGGTGATATTGAGGTGCACATTTTACACAAGGCTCCTTCTTGTGCCAAATATTCACCTCAAGCCCCAATTCGTGCCTTCCTTGCTATATTATGCGGATGTGGACATTGTAGAGAAGCCTCTGCCTGGCTGATTTATTAAAACGCACCCCAATTTTCTGGCATGTTAGAATGGAAATCTACACCGGGATGAAGTGGCCTCTATGCCAGCAGGACTGTTCACCTAGTCTTACAAAAAATTTACCCCAATTTATGTATGAATTGTGTACCTTGTGTGGTCTTTATCTGCACCACACAGGATATGTATTACTGTATTAGGTGCAGATCAAATCACCTGTTGGTCCCAAAACCCATGCAGAAATCTATAGAGATTAATCACATAAGTATCACGGAAGTGATGGCCATATTGCTCCCACTCATATGTACCCTGGCACGCTGCCAACGCTCCATCTGGATGTGGGTGATGTATCTAGGTCTCTACATTCATTTGGAGATCTGGATGTGTCTCCCATCAGCTACAGAATCTGTTGCTAAGGAATAGTCCAAACATTTTAAAGGGGTTGCCCAGTTTTAGATAAAAATGGCTATAAACTGGGCATGTCTTAAAAACACAGATCAGCGCTTTCTTTTTGAATCCCCTGCCACTTCAGGCCTCAGCCCTGGCTGTGCCTTGACTGCATTTGATGGATTCGGGTGAGTGCTGCAGCCTCTTCTACCTACTGACGGCCGGGGTGTACATCTGTATGGCTGTTGTGCTTTTATTCATTCACTTGAATAGTATAGAGCTGGAAGCAGGCCATGAGGCCAATGAATGTCATGTCACATGGCCCGTGCAGCCGAAGCTCAGGGAGCTGATCTGTGGGGTTCTCGGGTGTGGGATCCCCATTCATCTTCAATGGATGACTGATTAATTGATGACTTTAGGATAAGTCCTGGAAACCCTTTTATACCAAAGAATCATTTGTGGAGCTTATACATAATAGTGCACCATTTTAATATTTTTTTTTTCTGCAGAAGATACACCAAGTGAATATGTTCATAGGGTCTGTATGTTTTTTTGCTTGACCATCTGAATGGTTGTGTGCAGATACATAATCCTGTGCTGTTTTCTGCTAATACCACTTGGGGTAGTGAAGTCGCAGATCTTTCTGTATGATGTGTTGTAAGCTCTACGTAGCCCCTGTGATTTTGGCCCTATTGAGTACCTAAAGTTCGGTTTTTGAGGATTTTTCTGTTCCTATAACATATCCATTACTTTCCAGAGTTGACCTGTGGAACAATGGAAATCTCGCTCAGGATGTGTTTCTTGGAGAGATAAGAATTCCAGTGAGAGTACTTAGGAACGACTCTGCATCCCACCAGGCATGGTAAATATCTGGCACCATACAATTCATGAGCAATCGCTGCTTGCTAGGTAAGGGTATGTTCACATGGAAGAACTTGGAGAGAATTGAGACTGTCTTCTGCCTCAATATACTCTACAAATTCAGTCACTAATCTGCTTCCCATTGTTCTCAACAGGAGGCAGTAACGGATGCTTCATTCTTCACCGCACTAAAAAGAAGCATCCTAGCCAATCCTGCCTCTGTTTCTACGGCAGAATCCTCACTGAAACTGCGGCACGAGCCTCCATATTGATTTGCCTCATTGTATGAGGATAATGAAGGCTAGTTCACACGGGGTTCCACGTGAACACATTCCGTTGTGGGGGGATGGCATGACACTGGGGCAGATGAAGGGGGGGGAACAGCATGACACTAGGGGCAGAGATGGAGGGACATAAAACTCTGGGCAGATGAAGGGGGGACGGCATGACACTGGGGGCAGAGATGGAGGGACATGAAGCTCTGGGCAGAGATGGGGATATGAAACTGGGGGAAGAGATGGAGGGACATGAAACTGTGGGCAGATGAAGGGGGGGTACGGCATGACAGTGGGGGCAGAGATGGGGGGACATGAAACTGGGAAATAGATGGGGTTATATGAAACTGGGGGAGAGAAGGCGAGGGGACATATAATGTACAAGTGACTGTAGGATGATTATACTGTGTGGGAGCACATGAAAAATGAATGAGAATGGGCGGGGGTCAACATAAAAGTGGGCGGAGCTAAATTTGCTGCGGCGCGTGACGCATATTTTGTCCCTCTTTCTAATCTTCAAAAGTTGCGAGGTATGCCTAAAGCCATCAGAAAATACATATTTCCGATGGCTTTGGCCACTGAGAAGCTGCACTACTGTCTGCAGCAGCGCTATTCAGCTGGAATGCACCCCGTTATGGACGCGTGTTCCAAACTGAATTGGGTCACCGCAACATTAGGAACTGTATTGCGGGGTCACGGCATTAGAAAGGTTGAGAACCACTGTCCTAGAGGATGGTACGCTCAAGACTGATCCCTGGGCAATGGTGCTGCTGGTCTCAAAGAAGGCTTTCCTCCTCCTAAGATTTGCAGCTCATACTGATGAAAACGTTCATCACATCCTTGGCCTTGGTACATTCTTGGTCTAGATAATTGTAAAGAGCTGAAAGGATATGAATATCTCATTGCAAGACTAAACCTGGGGTATATGTAGATTGTAAACATAAGTTTGTCAGATTATCACATGGACCCTCACCGAATGAAGATATTGAGCGTTTTGAAGAATGTACCTTTGTGATTTCCTTACAACTTTTGCTTTTTCTTCAGGTATTGGCTTCTGCCTAAAGACAATGGAAGTAAATCATCAAAGAATGATGATCTGGGCTCTCTGAGGCTGAGCATCTGTTATACAGAAGATTACGTGTTGCCATCAGACTTCTATATCCCACTGAAAACCCTGATGGTGAAAGCATCGGATGTCCAGGTAGATGCTGCAAGCAGTGCTTTTCTCTCTACGTGATTTGTATGGACACCGTGCAGTAAACACACAGACCCCATTATAGTCTATGGGGTCTGTGTGGTTTCTTTGCTAACCGCTTTTTAATGCGTATGTTATACTGGTGAGGGGGTCCGCAAGCGGTCTCCCCAAGAACGCAGATGTGAACCAGGCCTCACTGAGCACATCACTGAAATTTTTACCTTTTGAAGCATGAGGAAGAGGGCCTGCATTTTTTTTAGAACAGGTCTTCTTGTGAATATAAAGGTAAAAAAGATATCAAGTATATACTTGAGTATAAGCCGAATTTTTCAGCACAGTTTTTGTGCTGAAAAAGCCCCCCTCGGCTTATACTTTAGTCAATTAGAAACAAAAAGGGTACCCTAATTAAACTGAAATGAGAGCTAAAACATAACTTTTATTATGACTAATTAAAACACAATAACTGGTCCCCCCTCCATAAAAGACAAGGAATAGGTTATTCAATGAATAGATGCCAACCCACCCTTTGATATTCAAACAAACAAAAAGGAGTGGAGAGTTCCCAATGTACTCAGCTGTATCACTAGGGCAATAATACTGAGTACATTGGGAACTCTCCACCCCTTTTTGTTTGTTTGAATATCAAAGGGTGGGTTGGCATCTATTCATTGAATAACCTATTCCTTGTCTTTTATGGAGGGGGGACCAGTTATTATGTTTTAATTAGTCATAATAAAAGTTATGTTTTAACTCTCATTTCAGTTAATTAGGGTACCCTTTCTGTTTCTAATTACAAATTTATAGGTACCACTAACCCAGTGTGTCTAAGTTTATACTCTAGTCAAGCAAAAAATAAATAAATAAATAAAAAAAAAATAGATAGATAGATAGATAGATAGATAGATAGATAGATAGATTTATTATTATTATTATTATTTTTATTTATTTTTTTTTTATTTATTTTTTTTACTTTATTTTTTTTTTTTTTGGGGGGGGGGGGGGGTCTATGACCAGCTGCAATAGTAATGTATAGAATCTCCCATAAAATAGTGAAAAAAAAAAAAGCTATAAAAAGGAGTAAATAAAAGTTCTAAATCCCTCCTTTCCCTAGAATACATACAAAAGTAGAGAATGACTGTGAAACACACACACATTAGGTATCCCTGTGTCTGAAAATGCCTGGTCTACTGAATATAGGGGATCTGCAGTGCTCCTGTTCCGTCGGGAAGGGGTTAATAGGAGCACTGCAGATCCCCTATATTCAGCCAGACTGAATTCC
The DNA here is from genome assembly GCF_031893055.1 of Leptodactylus fuscus. Lineage (NCBI taxonomy): Eukaryota > Metazoa > Chordata > Amphibia > Anura > Leptodactylidae > Leptodactylus > Leptodactylus fuscus. Next base: position 197,361,964 of record NC_134267.1, on the reverse strand, counting down.
TAGTGGGGGAAAAAAAAACTCAGTCCTCAAGTTCAGGGAAGGGGCAGACGGACAACCAAAACACCCCCTCCCCTTCCCCAGCATCTACTGAACTCCCAAAATCTCCAACTATTTTAATTTTTGAAATTTTCCAGTAGCTGCTGCACTTCCCCCCTCGGCTTATACTCGAGTCGATACATTTTCCCAGTTTCTTGTGGTAAAATTAGGGGCCTCGGCTTATATTCGGCTCGGCTTATACTTGAGTATATACGGTAACTGTTCTACTCCAATCTTGAATTCTAATCCTTGTCTATATTAAGGTCATGTTATGGCGAAAGAGTCTATATAACCTGCATTTGTAGATTTCTTCACCTGTCTCAAGATCCTCTGTTATCCAAACCCTCTTCACATACAGGCATCCATCACCAGTATTACATGTGGCCAGAAGAGGGGGCTGTGTTTCTTCTGTTGCAGCATGGTCTAAAAGAATTTGAAAAGACATGCATATATATATTTTGATATATTAAATATTATGTATATTTTTCTATTAAATATAATAAACACATATAAATATATATTACATATATTCATATATGTTTAATATGTATAGATCTATAATTTATTTATATAATATATATGCTTTTATACGCTTGCAATGTAATTTCCTGACTGCTAGATAAATATTTGTCACCCGTTATAATACTGACCACATTTTGCTCTATATTAGGTTTATATGCTGTGGGATTGTAGAAAAGCAGCAGCATCGGAGAAGAGATTTATTCAAGTCTCATCCACTTGCACTAAAACCGCTCTGCAGCCAAAATTGACTCCTGCGGCTTTCACATTTTGTATATGGTCAAAACTGCAGTAATGCATGATGTTGGCAACAACAACAAAAAATACAGTTTGATGTATTGTATTAGAGCACATTCAGACAGCTTGTATACATGGCAGAACATACACAACACATACAGTTTTGTGCAAATGTTTTAGGCAAGTTTAGGGAAAGGAGGAATCGATATTTGGTGTGAATGTTACCCTTTGGTAATCCTTAAAATGATATGCCCACCACAGAGCCCTTATATTACCATCATCCTGTCTGTTTGGGAGTACATGAAGAGACAGAAGGATTTAAGCAAGCCTATATCCATAGATGATCTGAGCTTAGTTCTCCAAGATATCTTCAAAAACTGTCTGCAAGTGCGCCAAGAAGAATTGATGGAAGGCAAAGGTCACACCAAATATTGATGGGATTCAGATTTCTCTTTGGTTCTTTCTCTGCATTGTGATAATTGATCAGAAAAAAATGAATAACTCTTATATATCTGAAAGCTTTCTTACTTTACTGCAGTTTCAGGGAGGAACTACCTGAGGGCAAATACAGAATTTCAGTATTGATTGTGAACTATATTTTATTTGTATAGTTTAATATTATAATACATTAGTTCCAACAATGATAACATGGATGAGGGAATTGTGAGCTTAATCTGCTGTCTCTTTCAGCCCATCACTGCCTCCGCTGCCTTCATCCTGGGAGAGATTTGCAGAGACAAGAATGACGCTATCCTCCCTCTAGTCCGGCTCCTTCTTCACCATCAGAAACTAGTTCCCTTTGTGACGACTATTGCACAGCTGGACCTGAACGACACTCAGTGCGTGCTTATGGAGACTGACCTTATGTATGGTTTATAGTATAACCTCCTGTAATATTCATCCAGTCACTGCTTTCCTTTCCAGGGAAGCCAATACCATCTTTCGGGGGAATTCTATAGCCACTCGTTGTATGGATGAGACCATGAAGATTGTTGGAAACCATTATCTGAAAGTCACTTTAAAGAATGTTATAGATGAGGTAAGAGGGTGTCATCTTGTCTTGTAGAGAGTCCTTTGGGTATCCTTAGATTTCAAGGCTCTGTAGCGATTGATGTCTCTGAACCCCTATACCTATGCCCATATTGTTAGTTATATTTATTACCAACAATTCTGCCATCATTTTGCGATTGTTAAACTTTTTAGTGGTATTCACGTCTCAGACACCAAGGACATACCCACAAGATATGCTATAAGTATCTGATCAATGCAGATCCCACCTCAGAGAACTGGAGAGGCGGCCACACATTTTTGTGCCCGTGTCCATTCACTTTTGTGGGGTAAAAATGGTTGTGGTGAATTAAAGATAAATAAATTGAAACAGAATACTCCTATTGATTCTCTACTGCTCCTGTTTTGATGTTGCCCGGTTTCCTGCTGGTCTTTACTTCCTAGTGTTTCTTGGGAAAGGCCCTTTAAAGGGGCTCTATCATTGGGAAAAGTCATTTTTAACTAATCACATCCTTGCATAGCCTTTAGAAAGGCCATTCCACACCTATCTTTTGTATGTAAATTGCCTCAGGAGATTTTGAATAAGTCCATTTTTATTCACATGCTAATTAGCTTCTCCGTGCACCCCGGAAGTCTCTTTGTGCACCGTCTTCTGTATATACAGCACAGCTGCTGCTGACTACTCCTCCCTGCTCTCATACATAGCACACAGCAAGGAGAGGAGAGCTGCCAGACAACTTCCTGTGCACGATGGAGCCTAATTAGCATATAGATAAAAACGGACTTCTTCAAACACTACTGACGCTAGGTTCACACCTGCGTTCAGCCTTCCGTTCTGTGCTTTCCGTCTTCTGCATGCCAGAAGACGCAAAGCACAGACCGGGTCCGGCTGTGAGCGGCAGTGAGCGTTTTATGATTTTCGCGGCGGAGAGCGCAAAACGCTCACTGCCGCTCACGACCGGACAGCTTTCTCACCCATTCAAATGAATGGGTGAGAGCCTCCTGCAGGTTTCCGTATCCTGCTCTGTTTTATGCAGGAAACGGAAACCTGCAGAACGGAGACCACAACGCAGATGTGAACGAGCCCTGAGGCGATTTACATACATAAGGTAGGTGTGAAATAGCCTTTGTAAAGGCTATGCAAGGATGTGATTAGTTAAAAATGACTTTTGCCAATGATAGAGCCCCTTTCAATGCCTACTCGGCCAATCACAAAGAGGCGGCCACAATTGGTGGCAAGAAAATGAGAAATAGTAACTGGCGGGGACACAGTTTTGAGCAGCGGGTGATTGGGGAGAGGTGAGTATCGCTTTTTTTTTTTTTTTTTGAAATGACTCGGTGTAAATTTTATTTACTTTTTTTTTTTTTTTTGTAGGTTTTTTCCCCCCTACGGTGTATAAACTCCTTTTAAAATGGTTTATTCTTAAAATCAATATTCAAAATAGACAAAATTTGCAAGGGGTTGTGAACCATTCGTGGTCACATAGCATACAGGGTGAGAAACCACTTTTTTTTTTTTTCTTTTTCTTTTTTCCTTTTAGCAAGGCTTGAGTCTTTGAAAAGCATGGTTGGTATTTCTGTATACAGTATTGTGGAGTTTATTGGCAGTCAACAAACAGACCAACTAAGAGAGTGCAGAACAGCCATGTAAAACGATAATAAAAAGGGGAAAATGTTCTCTTCTCTCCTTTTCACTGCATTTTTGATCGCTCCATAAACTATGGATCACTTTTGTAGCACACGTTTTTTTCTATAACAAATGACGAGCTCTGTGTCCTTATGTATTTTCACTTTGTACTTTATTCTAGATATGTGATTCTCCCAAGCCCTGTGAGATAGACCCTAACCGACTGCGGGAAGGTGACAATATTGACAATCACAAGGTATGGGTTTAGTTGTCAGATTGTTCCTTCCCTGCCACCACAGGCATTCCACAGCAATAAAATAAAATTTAAAAAAAAAATCATAAATCACACAATTTTTTTTTTTCTTCCAAAAAGGAAACCTGTTTTGAAGATAAATGGCAAATAAAAACAAACAAAAACAAAACCCTTGTAGGGCTGACTTGGCTAGCACATTGTTTGGGCTGTTGAGCACCAATGGCAATACAGTTCATTGATCAACACTTGCCTACAATGCCATTTTTAACAGACCAAAGTACATAGTGTGGTGCAACAGATGCTGCACATTGGCAGCACATCGCTGTTTACAAAGGGCTATGTGCTGTCGACAGTCTTGCATTTCTCATGTTGCATAAAATATGCAGTGAGCCAGCAACCAAGTTTTTGCTTGGCAGTTCGAAGGCCAGCTAGGGTGAAAACACGTAACACAATGCCGCAGCACTGCCGGTGTTTTCACTAAAACTGTTAATCATCTATTGATTAGTCCTTGTTCACGGTCTAGCAGTTTTTACAGGTTTACCCGCAAACAGGCACGTCCATTAACACAGGAAAAAAGGTATAGTCAATAAATAATTAACAATGTGATTCAAGTCACCATTGGCACAGACCGTATGCAGACTGCATTGTGCCATGTGTCTTCAACCTTAAAGGAGGTTGTCTAGGACCCAAACATTGTCTATTTAGTGCACCAATGAAATATTTGTGCCTGCTGAAGCAAATTTGTAATATTCCAAAATGTCACCAAAAGAACCAACTGCACCTAGAGCGAACAATCTGAAAACAATATCTGGTATCAAAGTCTGAGATCTTATAATCTACTGTCACAATATTCTCTTCCACATCAAGCACACAAGAGAATTTCTTTAAAAGATGGGGGACAGCTGAATGCAAAATAGGTGACCGACCCCACCTAAACGAACAAACTGGCCTATTTAAATCGCTATGTTTATACTAATATCCATCAGCGATGGATAATACAGTGGACAAATCAGTAATGCATTACCAAATGTCCCATTCCCCATGCGTTTTTGTATACCTTCTTCCCTCCTGTGCCTTGCTCTCCAGCATCAGCATTCCCTGGTGTGGGCTAACCAAGCTGAGTCTTCCTCTGCTTCACAGTGCTAGTATCTAGTACGCAGAGAAGGGACGGCAGGTAATAACTATATATTACAATTTGTCTTAACTGTCATGAATATTTCTTTGGTGCCGTAAAAAAAAAAAAAGTTTGTGTTCGAAAATTGTGCTTGGTGAAGACCCTACCTAAAGCTGGCCATTGGTTGAAATGGCCGTTAATGTCTAGTGATCGCTCATGAAAATACTGCAAACGTATTCCATCAGTTCCATTATGGATTGGATGACCACAATATGATTGTCCAATATCTATTGTGTATGGCCAGATTTAGACTTGGGCTACGCTGATTGATTTTAACTATAGATAGTGACTGCTACAACCAACCAGATTACATACAGCCAAATGCCTTTATTTGCATCGCATCGGTAGCTCAAAACCAATTTGTAGTTCTGCAGAAAGTCAGAGTAGCCCTGGCCTAAGGGGTTAATGCATGGAGGACATGTAGTGGATACTGAAACCCCCAAACAGAAGTCACTGCAGTCTTTAGTAACTTGTATAGCTGGTTAATGTGTTATATATGACAGTAACATTTAATTTTGTGAGTTGGGGTGCTGCCACACGCAACAGGCCTGACTGCATATGGGATAGCTGGTGATCTCACTTGAAGGGGTTGTCCAGTTCCAGACAAGTATGGAGAGGCAAATTTTACTGTTTTGTATGATAAAAAGTTGTGCAATTTTACAATATCGGTATCAGTTTACTAGATCTCTTCTTCCTGTTATCCATTCTCCTTTCTTCTAGTAGCCAAAAATCAGTCTGTGGCCATGTGATGGCCAGCTTGTTACAGACAGTATCAGACATCCTCCTGGTAACAAGCTGTGCACCTGTGTGCCCATCACGTGGCCAGGGGCTGCCTTCTATCCATGGTATAATGGTAGTACTGTTTCATGCCAGTTTGAACTGGGGGCCAACTTGACTCCATGGCCCACCCGGGAAATCACCAGTTCACCTGTGGACCAGTCAAAGCCGGGTTCTAATATATGTGTGGAAGGAAGAAACAAAAAAGAAAAAAGACTGCATCCTTCAGAAGAGCGCTGTGGCGCACATAACCAAGCACAGCTCTTTATATTTTTGACTCCGAACCAGCCAAGTGACAATGAGTGTGACATGGCTTGTGAAGTGGAAGCAGGGCTCGCAGAACGCAACTGAACAGGTGACCTGCAGCGTTCTCCCAAGACGAGCCCTCACAGCGCCATAGACGGAACTGTAAAATCATTCTGAATAATATGACAACACAAAGCAAGTTTTTGGTTTTTTTACTATCACGAAAATTGAAAAACAAAAATTGCCTTGTCCTTTAGAGCATTAATAGTATTAGTATTAGAAACTCTGCAAAGTTGACAACTTATCCCATCCTGTACCTCCTGTTTCAGAGTTAAAGGGAACCTGTCAGGTCAATTTGGAAAATTCAGCCACCCACAGTCCCTTATGCACTGGGGGTTTAGTGTCCAAAATCACCTTGTCTTGCCTCTGCAGTGGCCACTACTGGGGAAAGGTAGTATTGCATATGGCTGTCCATGAATTAGAAGTACAACTGTAGCTGCTAGTAACTTTTTTTTTTTTTTTTTTTTTTTTTTTTTTTAATATAATGAAGGGGGTCACATGTAGCAGACCCCTTTCTAGGACATGTTTTCTAATAGGGCATGTAGACAAACCTTTTATGCAACCCATTTTTTTGTGCTAAATATGTAATGCATTTTGTTTTCTACAGGACAATCTAAGATATTATGTGGACAAGGTGTTCTCATGTATAGTGAAATCCAGCATGAGCTGCCCCACCGTGATGTGCGACCTGTTCTCCTCACTACGACACATGGCCGTTAGACATTTCCCTAGTAAGAATCCCCCCCGCCATTGACTTGTTGTAAATGCAAGCTGTTATCTGCCTGAGACATTAAACCTATTTGCAGCATGAGAGGGGTTAATCTTCCATTTTCAGCGCCACCCACAAGTGCGCAGTTGAGAAGATGATGCGTTCGCTTGCATGTCTATATATGTAATGACAACCACGTTTATCTAAATGTCCATAGACTATTAACTACTTCTTGTCCATTGAAAGGGATGTGTTACTAGTGCTGGGATCTCATGGCTTGCATGTGCCACTGCTTTGGGGGCTCGGTTATAAGTCACTGCTGAGGTTGGGGGGTGGGTTGGGAGGGTTTCTGGAGCGCATCTCATCCTGTTCAGTTGCTCAGATTCTCTGCTTTATCTTGTTTAGCTGCTTCTTGCTACTGAGCTATTAGAACAGAGGAGGCAGCTGAATGAAGAGGTTTTGCACAGTGACATTCAGTTTGTATATTGGCACTTCTCTCTCCCTGTTTTGCGTGCTCTTGCTCTTGATCACTTGGCACATCACCCACATGCTCTCCCTAGTTTTGCAGTTTTGTTCTTCCCCTCCCCCCAAGTTGGCTTGTTTCAAGTATACCATTTCCCATAGATTCTGCAACTATTGCAATACATGTGAACTTATTGTAATAGAGCCTCATGTTTCAGAAGCCTGGTACGCTTCAGCTCACAGAAAGGCTAGTCTCTAATGTGTAGGGGATAGGTACACTTTGAAAACAAGAACACCTTCCTTGTTCCATTCCAGCCTTGTACTGCAGTCATTTCATGCTTTATGTTAAAATACAGGTATTTGCTGTGCCAGCCAGCCATGCATGATATGTATATTGTTAAGGTATAAGGATTATATTAAAGGAATTCTCCATGTTTTCAAAATTGATGGCTATCAGTTTTAGAACAGCGGTGGTCCGACTGTTAGGACCCTGTACATCAATTTTCTCAGCTCCCAGTACTGTGCTGCTGACTCGCTGTATTCTTGATAGTGGCAGTGGTGTGTAGAGTTGATTCGAATAGTATTCGAAACATAGTTTCGAATACCTCGCTCACATAGGAATGAATTGAAGCGGCCGAACAGCAAGGGGTTAAGCGTCGGCCGCTTCCATTTATTCCTATGGAGCGAGGTATTCGCTCATCTCTAAGTGGTGTGTACTGGTGTGGTCTCCAATGCACATCTATTGGACACCCACAACTTCCAGTATTGTTGGGGGAATGGAAGAGGAATTTGAGATGTACTTCAAATTACTTTTCCATTTTCGCCCTTCTGGCTTTACCCCACTGATTAAGCTGAGATGAATTGGCCTTATCACTAGGGTGTGTCGAGCCACAGAATCCTCAGCAAGATCAAAAAGGATCTCTACCTCCATTGAAAACAATAAGATGTAGATTCTGGGTGGATTTTGGTGCAGATTTTTGTGGTGGAATCTGCTTAACAATCTACACCAAATTCTACCATGTGAACTAGCCATAAGGAATACAACAAGTGAGCAGTACCATGTAAACAGTGCTAGCAGTTGTGCACCTGGGGAACAGCTAAACAGTAGGGGTCCCAGCAGCTAGACCCCACAAATCTCAATGGATGACCTATTATAATAATAGGACATCAATTTTTAATTGTGAATATGTAGATGATGCTTTTAATCCTTTAATATTTCCTGACCTTGCACTATATGTGTGTGTGTGTGTATATATATATATATATATATATATATATATATATATATATATATATATATTCTTTGACATAAAATCCTTACACTCGGCTGGTGGTGCAGGCATGCCTGTATTTGTTAGACATTCCACTGTCTCTTGCTTGAGTCGTCTTCCTGTTGTGTTGTTGCATTGCACTGTATGTAAGTAGTTTATAGGCCAGGACTCAGTTCCCATGGTCTAAAAAGGTCTAACATGCTCCATTGCACATTGTGACAACTGTATTTATCTCTACAGACGACCGGCATGTACAGTACTCCGCTGTCAGCAGTTTTGTCTTCTTGAGATTCTTTGCTGTTGCAGTTGTGTCCCCTCATATCTTCCATCTTAGATTTCACCATCCGGTAAGTTGTTATTGCCGTTGAGGTAAGCTCGCCCAGTTTGCTGGACATACTGGATATTTACAATAACGGATGTTACATAATTTTCTGTTTCTTTTTGGATAAACAGTTTTGTTATACTAAAAACTAAGGCTGGTTTCACACTACCGTTGCTAATGTTTGTTGCTGTCTGCTGTCATAGGATAATAGTAACGGACAGTAACTGTAGCAGAGAATAAGCACATAATGTAAACCGTATGACTGACACTTTCTTCTGTCATGTTTTGTTTACTTCTGTAATGGAAGATATAGTCCTGCATGCACAACTTTCTCCTGTCAGAAAACTAAACAAACATATTGGATGACAGCGTTTACATTAGTGTCAATAATAACGGACACAGACTCAGACTGTGTCCGTTCTCTGCCACAGTTAATGTCCGTTGCTGTCATCCTATGACGATAGTCGGCAATGGACATTAACAATGGTAGGGTGAACCCAGCTTAATGAAAGTGAAATGCAACCAGACCAGTACAATGGGGCAGTCGACTTATTCGTCTTAAGGATAAAGGAACTGCCATATTAATATCTAACATACCCAACCCTTCTTTCCCCCAATATCTGCTGTCAAAGGAATGTGGGGACCTTCAAAGTCAGTGGGTTCAGCCTGCTTTCTCCTGTTAGTGCCATAGACTATGCAGCCATCTCCTGAAAATGCAGTGAGCAGATTTTCCAGAGGCTTTAGCAGAATACATAGTCAGCACTTCTGCGATATGAAAGGTCACCGTATTGATGTAGAGCTCTCTGACTAAGAGGCCAGTTGCTAGGCAGATACCTGGACTGCATAGCAGGCGCTTATTGATTTGGGTTGTCTAGTTTTCATTGGGGTTTTCCTTTGATTTCCTGAAGGACGCAAGCCTTCTGTTTCTTTATATGCAATACTAACAGAAACATTGCACCAATATGAGTAAGTGTTTTTTTTTTTTGTTTTTTTTTTTTTTTTTTTTTATAAAGAACTAAACATTGTTCACAATATAGGCCATCAATGTCCATTGTCATTGAAACGTCCCCTGGGGAATACGTGAATGAGGCTACATGGACATGACAGGGTGTGCATGCCGAGGTGGGACCAGTTTCATAGTGGAATGACTTGGATACCATCAGGGTGTGATCTGAGTAGCTTCTGTCCTCCATTGACTTCAGTGGGGGTTCTGCTCCTTTCCAGTGCCATAGAGCAGGATAGGACTTGATTTATAAATCTTGGAACAGAGCATCGGACCCCTCATTGGAGGAGCTTTGGCCTGCACACTAGATCCTATGAGACCTTAAAAGTCTCTCACCACTTGCAGTTATAAGGGCTGTTAGTGACATAGTGGACATACGTGTTTTTTTTTTTTTTTTTTAGGAAAGTGCAGTCTTGTTGCCAATAAAATCAACTTTTTAATATGTAAGCAAGTGAGCGGTTTGGTGTACCCAGGACATGGACCCATTTGGTGTACCCAGCACCCATTTGTGCCTGTGGTCGTCACCTATAGGAATCAGTTGTTGTTTAAGTAACATTGTGAGCACAATGGAAACAAGTGCTCATACAGATGTGGTTACACACAGAACAGCTCGTGTCATACAGATTATAATGCCTCCTAAATAGGGAGTTCTATGTAGAATAATATGAAGATTTCTGGATTGCATGTGATTTCTTTAGCTTACCCTGTATCTGTCTCCCTTGCACAGGACGCGCAGACATCTCGTGTTTTGACACTTATATCCAAAACCATCCAGACTCTTGGAAGTGTGGGCAGTTTGTCAAAAAGTAAAACTGTAAGTTTCATCAGGTTTGGATTTTATTGTCTTTCCTTCATATCCTGAGTCCTGCAACTTAAAACCATGTCCGGGTCTCTCCACAGTCCAGCTTCAAAGAACCATTCATGTGCGAATTCTACAAGATGTTCGAGGAGGAAACCTACACAGCAGATGTTAAAAAGGTTAGCGGAATTGCATGAATAGTAGGGCAAAAGCTAAGGAAGTATAGTAGGTGGCACATGTGGTGAACCATGCTCTAGTCATACAAACCCTTATCCAGAACTTCCAGATATAACTTGGATTTCCAGACCACCAGTATACCGCTGATAAACTAGTCTGTCTGTGCTGGATTAGTTAGTCTACATGGCATTGCAGAGGTAGTCATTCATCTCCTAAGCTGCACTGTAACGTAGCACCCATCGCATTTTGATGACACCCCGCCTGCATGCATATAGTTAAACAGCTATATAATAATGTTATTATTGGTAATTATAGATTGTAAGCTCTTGCGAGCAGGACTTGAACCCCTATATTTTGTAAAGTGCTGTGGAATATGTTGGTGCTCTATAAATAAAATTAGTAGTAGTAGCAAAACCACATGTAGGCAGGGTTTCATCCACGCCTGTTGTTACTTTGGTGTGTAGTGTCGCTTCCTCTACTAATGTTTATTCCTATCGCACAGTTTTTAGAGGAAATTTCATCGACTGAAAGTAAAGAGCCAAGTGGAGTGAGTGAATCAGTCATCCTAAAAGAAGGGTAAGGACGTGAATTTATATACCACTGGTGTCGTCCTGCAGATGTATAGGTTAGGATCACTTGAACCAATTGGTGTTTTTCACTTGTGAGTTGGTTCCTCGGTTGTCAAGATAGCAACTTTTTTTGTCATTATGCACATGAGCTCTTGAGAGCAATGAAGGTATTGCTGTTGTTCCAGAGAGGTAAGTGGCAATGCCATCATTGTGCCAAAGAGCTGCTTTGCATATTGACAAACACAGTAATATCTTAGAGACAAAGGAATCACAAGAGGGAAAACACTGTAGAATCAGTTGACTGTAATGTATCTATTTGCGAGGCTGGGGACCGCTTTAGTATCTCCTGCCTTAACCAGTGGTCCTATGCCTTTCTTGGCTTCCTTGTAAAATCTAACAAGGTTAAGGATAGAAGACATATCTCAGAAAAAAGGGCCTCACTTGCCTAGTACCAGATGCCTAGCCACACTTGGCTAGTGCAGGATGCTGACAAGGCCCCATTGAAGTTTTTAATAGAAAAAGCAAAAGTGCAAAATGTTAATAAAACCTCTTCTCTCACACCTACAATCCATGATGGGGTGGATGCCAGCATACAAATAAAACTTACACAAGGCACAGGTCACATAATAATGGAAGTTGCACAGCGCCAAGGAATATCCAATTGACCACAGCCCTTACTAGTAGATTAGGTGAGCTGTCCATCACCTCCTTAGGTACTAGCTCCCTGCAAATATAACACAGCCTGGCTGCATCTTGGAAAAAAGGTTAAATCACCATGAGGTACAGATAAGCGGCCGACTTTTGTGTAGCCAACTATGAGACCATGTAAAGGTGATAACTTCAGGTAACTGGACCATTTTTACTGAATATTGACAACTAACGGCAGTCCTGTTTTTGCAAATCTGACTTACTTTTTTTGAAAAGTGGGTCAGGATTCCTTTTATAAAAATCAGCAGTGTTTTTGGTAAGCTAGATTCCCAAATATGGAGTATTGATGGCTCCAGTAGTGGCCATGTAGTGAGTTACTGCAGCTCTGCTCCATACAAGTGACTGGAAACTAAACTACAGTAACCAATACAGCCGCTACTCAGAGAACATGGCTATCTGCTTCCAAGTCTGTTCTCTGTATTGCAGCTGCTGGAATAGCTGATTGGTGGAGGTCCCAGTTTTTAGATTCCTACTGATATGATATTGATAACCTATACTAAGAATGGGACATCAATATTAGAGATGAGCGAACACTAAAATGTCCGAGGTTCAAAATCCGATTCGAACAGCCGCACACTGTTTGGCTGTTCGAACGGATTTCGAACCCCATTATAGTCTATGGGGGGAAATGCTCGTTTCAGGGGTACGCAAAATAAAATTCGATAAAATTATACTTACCAAGTCCATGAGTGACGGTCGGGCTGGATTCCCCTTGAAGTCTTCTCCCGGCGCAGCGCCCCTGCGGTGTCTTCCGGCTGGAATTCACTCTGTCTAGGCATCGGGGCCTAGGCAGAGCCGACTGCGCATGCGAGGGCTAGGCTCTGCCTAGGCCGGATGCCTACTCAACCTACTCGATCGAACACTACTCGCTCATCTCTAATCAATATTGTTGGTTGTCATGGTTATTGCTACACTGATGACACTCAAATATCTCTCTGGACCAGACATTACCTCTCTGTTGTCCAGAGTTCCGCAGTGTCTAGTGGCCGTAGCCTCCTTCCTCTCCTCCCACTTTCTCAAACACTACATGGAGAAAACAGAGTTCATCATCTTTTCCCCACCTCCCACGGCCGCCATACCTGACCAATCTATCAAAGTTAATGGAAATACACTTACACCAGTCCTATGGGTCCACTGCCTTGGGATAACCCTCAACACCTCCTGCCTCCTCCAACTCAAGAACATTCTTCAAATCCACTCCTTCCTCACCCCTGAAACTGCTAAGACGCTAGTCCATGCCTTCATAATCTCCCGCTTAGACTACTGTAGCACCCTTCTCCATGGACTCCCAGCGTATACTCTCAGCCCCCCTTCAGTCCGCCTTAAACTATGCTGCTCGCTTAATACACCTCTTAATGTTCTTCATTGGCTACTTCCCTCTGCCAGTCCCTTCACTGGTTACCCGTTGACCAGCAAATAGAGTTCAAAATACTTAGGCTGACATACAAAGCCATCCACAACCTGTCCCCTCCATATTTCTCTGACCTAATCTTCCACTACCTGCCCACATGTAACCCCAGATCCTCCAATGACCTCCTACTCCGCTCTGCTCTCATCCGCTCCTCACACAACCGTCTCCAAGATTTCTCTTGTGCATCCCCCATACTCTGGAACTCCTTACCAAGACACATAAGACTGACCCCCACAATCACAGGATTCAAGAAGGCCCTGAAGACTCACCTATTCAGGAAGGCCTACAACCTCCAATAACACTACTGTTACCACACTGCCATCTGAACAGTCTCCCCCTCTCCTCTTCTGTCTCTATCTCTCTTTCCACATAGATTGTAAGCCCTTGTGGCCAGGGCCCTCTGTCCCACTGTGCCGGTGGTCACTGTTATTGTTGTATTTGTTTCATATACTGTACCCTCAAATGTACAGCACCAAGAAATCAATTGCACTTAATTAATAATTAAAATGTTACGGATAAGATGCATTTAATGATACATACATTTTTAGTATGTTATTGATGAGCTGTATAAAAGCAGCTAATTCATCTATGAAAGTGAATTTCTTAGTAATATTTTACACCTATCCCTCCTTTTCTACTACAGAGAGATGTACAAGCGAGCCCAGGGCCGCACTCGGATTGGAAAGAAGAATTTTAATAAGAGATGGTTTTCGCTAACGAGTCGAGAATTTGCCTACCACAGACAGAAAGGTGAGTTTTGTATAGTGTAGAGAAGTAATGCATTTGTATTGGTTAGTTACCTGATACATGGTATCTCATCCATTGTCGTCTTATGACCCTTCTGTCTCCATCATTTGGTTGTGCAGGCAATAAGTTATTTTGGCCACCATTATACCCAGGAAAACAAGACTGCATTCTGATTTTATTAGTTCCAGTCAGATATACATCCCATGGTGGACATTTGAGTTGCAGACCATTTTGTTGTCATGTTAGAAGCACTTGCTTTGTCAGATTTCCCATAGATTTTATTTGCAGCATAAAGGGCCGGTGTCAGCAGCTTTTTGACGTTACAGGACCCAGATTTTACATCTACTTAGGCTCCATTACTGTAGCCAATAATGACTTGTGTCCCAAAACCAACTTAAAAGATTATTTTGTATCAAGATTGAGAACAAGGGATTCTCCAGGATTTCAGAAACTTGGCTGCTTTCTATCAAAATCTGCTTTGCGCCTGTACACAGGTTGCTAGTAGTATTATGGTTTGACTCTATTCTGTTTAATGGAGAGACGATGTAATACATCCATGTTTATCTGATCCTGAACTATCCCTTTAAATAGTGCATATATCTGATGTAGCCATAGGCTCCCATTAACCCAAAGAATGCTAAAAATTTCCTTTTTGCATGGACCTAGGTGGCATGTGTTAACACGTCCTGGTAGCCTGGGCAGTCACCCATTGCATACTTTTCTTTAATATTGTGGCAGATGTATGCCACTATATGGCTATACACTATTTGGGAGCATGCTCTCCGTGTTCTAATAATACAATATGCGACAAGCAATTCTTTTTGATATCTTTCCAATGCCATTATCTTGTTTCTCTGTCAGATAAAGAGCCGGTCTTCCGCATCCCTATTAAAAATATCCTGGCTGTTGAGAAGTTGGATGAAAGTGCCTTCAATAGAAACAATGTAAGTCGCTTGACCTTAGATAACATGGGAAGATTCCTGATGATCACAGTGCTTCTTGTGGGATGATAAATTTGGTTCATTATTAGACCAATTTGCCTAAATTTGCACCACTTATTGGCGTACTGCAGAAGTTTGTTGCACCCAAGCCCATTTAACTCTGCACCCTTTTATACTAAACCACACGCAGTTATCCTCATCTGTATAATTGGCAGTTGGGGAAATTCAGTTTAATACATATAGAGAGAGATTTTCTGGTTGTAAGTCTGTATGTTATATATGCTTGACAGATGTTCCAAGTCATTTATGGTGAAAAGCCCCTGTACATCCAAGCCAGTAACTGTGTTGAAGCCAGCGAATGGATAGAGGTGTTGAGCAGAGTGAGCAGACGAAATCATAGAAGACTCAGCAAATATCACCCCTCTGCTTTTATAAATGGAACGTGGCTGTGCTGCAAGGCGGCGTCCGAGGGTACTGGAGGCTGCAGCCCCTGTACGCTGTAAGTATTGAAGACTCTTATTAAATGTACTGTAGATAATATCCACAAGAGAGAGGATGTACTCTATAGAGAGATATGTATAAATATCTATAGATGTTATATCTACCCCCACCATGTGTACAGATGGGGGTGGTATGTTATAGCGTTCATTGTATTCTGCAGCCTCGCCTGCATCCCTGTGACCAGCGCCTCTAATCGAGGATCACATCATTTCCTTCTCCACTATTACAGATTTCAGTTGCCCAATCTAATAGTTTCCACAACTTTATCTGGAGCAACATCAACTTGGAGGGGACAATGTGAAAGCTTCTGGCTTCTATCACTTTTCCATCACTTGCATCATTGTCTCTGCAGCTGGGAGTCAGAGTGTTCTGTGCTGGGTACATTGTGTCACTAGCTCATTAATACGTCTCGTGTCCTCTCTTTACAGAGGTGTTCCAGCTGACGTGGCGCTAGATATAGATGGAGATCGCGAATGTGAAAAGATCTATTCTCTGTTTAGCACAAACATGCAAAAACTGCAGAAAATGGAAGGTAACGTGTTCCTAAAAGTATTTCCTTCTTCTGATGTGACTTGACAATTGTACTTGTCCTGTTCTGCAAGCAATACATTGCGTGCTATTCTACTTTATGTAATAACTGCGGTGATATATATATATATATATATATATATATATATCAGCAGATAGGACAGCAGACTGGTCACCTCTTGTGTAGTTCCTCCATCCCAACTGCTCGTTTTAAAGGGCATGTATGGTATATCCACCTATAGCATAGGCCTCCATAGTAATATCTAGAGATGAGCGAGTAGTATTTGATCGAATACCTCCCCTGCATAGTTATTGGTGTAATCGGTCAAATACCACGCGGTAGACACAGTATAAATTCGATGCCCCTCCCACCTTCCCTGGCGCTTTTTTACACCAATAACTATGCAGGGGAGGTAGTTGATCAAATACTACTTGCTCATCTCTAGTAATATCAAAATAATTTGAAGGGGTTAGTTGTCATCTTGTAAATACCCCAGACTACTACACAATGTATGTGGCGCTTTCTTTCAGCACTCCCAGTGAATGAATGGCACAGCATATAGCGGCATACTGTGCTGACAGATCCACTTTAATAGCCTTGTTTGTAAATGAACTTTCCAGAGGCCTGTGCGAGTATGGCGGTGTATCAGGGCCCACAAGAACACAGTGATTACCACTTCACTATAGAAGATTCTGTGGAAACCTTCAAGACCCTCCAGCAGATTAAAGCCATTGTCGAGAAGCTGAATGAACCTCATGAGAAACACAAGAAAGGTTCTACCAGTGCAAAATATGGCAGCCAGTAAGTACTGTATTCATTTTTGTATGCAGCTGTGCGAAAAGGTGGCTCAGTGATTAGTCAGTCAGTTAGTCAGTCCTGGGTTCGAATCCCATCAGGAACAACATCTGCAAGGAGTTTGTATGTTCTCGTCGTGTTTGTGTGGATTCTTCCCACCCCTTCCCAGTGACCCAGTGATGATGGCCACTTGTGAATAGTCTGGGTCAGCAGCCATATGCCATACTACTGGTGTCATGGCTACTGACATTGAACAGGTCACTGATTGGTTGTAAAAAAGACTGAGAGGATCACTGTAGCTTCAAGGGGTTATTCAGTTTCTAATATTGATGGCCTACCTTGGGATAGATCTTCAAGGGTCTGACCGCTGAGAGTCCCACAAACCTCCAGGGATATCACTGCTCCTGGTAACGTTCACTTCAATGGAGCAGCGCTGCAGTACCAAAACCTGCTGCTTCAAATTGTAAGGCCAGTGAGTAATGTGGATCCCACCATATAGACATTACCAGGGGTCATACTGTCCTCAAGCATCGGATATGGGGCTAGTACTGGGTGTCGGACCCTCGCAGAACTAATATGGATGTGCCATCAGTGTTAGAAACTGGATAACCCCTTTCTGCTCTGGTTTGCTAGCTAGGGGAAAGAAAAAGTGAGCAGTATTTAATTTTAATCTTTTTAGAATTTTTATGAAACAGAACAAATGTAAATTTCTGTCTGTTGTTCCGGTAAAAGCTCAGTGGCGATGACTCCCATCACTATAATGGTATTGGAGCTCCTGTGTGATGTTTGCGCTGCAAGTCGGGTATCTCTAGGTGCTGAGCAAATATTCTACTTAAGACAAAGCAATATTAATGTGTAATGTGATAACCCAAACACAACCTCAACTATCCCAAAAATGCTGAAGTCCAATATGACCCCGGCAGCCTTTCTGCACAGTGGGTGTTATGGGAATAGAGCACCTTATCAGCAGTGTTGTTCCCTTAGTATAGATGGGTGCAGGTTCATCGTCTAGGTCAGTACGACATTCTCAGTCATTACCTGGATACAGCTAATAATATTTCTAGTAGTTTACACTCATTTATATCATTGGAATAACATGCTGGTTCATAGCAGACGGCTCGTGTCGCCTTTCCTTTGGGTTGTCGTGCACGCCCATTGATTTTCTGTTTTGCCTTTCAGAGAGAATCCAATTGTGGGAAAAGGTTCATAGCACCCGCACAAGTATGGGCATCTAGAACTGGAATAAAGTATTGCCAGAAGACAATTCACGGTCATAATGATGGCTACAGTTATGTAACCACTTGGCAGATCCTCTCAAATATTCATAATAGGAAATCTTTCAATGGCGTTTGGATGTCTTGGTTGGAAGTAGGAAAGAGCCATGAGGTGCCAGTATCTTGCAGCAGCTAGGGATAATGGGAATACAGGTGGTGGCCATCACACTGCAGGCAGTACTTTGCAGAGTCCAGGTACTGCCTTTAATCTCCGTCACATTCCCTGGGGGTCACACCCACTATTGTTTATACCGTCTGTATTCTTGGCCTGGCTGCAGTGACCTAGCTGTGTTAGGACACACCACTCAAAGGACAATGGGATTTCGGACAAGTGTGCTCGGCACTGTGCAGTCCTTCATGGTTCAATCTAAACCTTGGGGCACACTTTGTAGCTGAAGAAGAAAAGTGGCAGAGTAATAAAGGAGGAACCCTTGAAGAAACTACACTAGACTATACCACCTGTCCCAGAACTAAGTCAATCAGGGCCTGGTTTCCTTAAGACGGTACAAATTGTTTTTATTGTTTTTTTTACTTTTCTATTTTATTTTTTTTTCTTTTGTATTATTTAGGTTTTTTTTTTTTTTTTTTTTTAATTTTACTGAAGACGCTAGGGATAGATAGACTCAGCAGCACAAAGTTTACTCTTCACCACCGCACGTGACCTTACAGACTGACTTGGCCCTTGCGTTATTTAGGGGCAGTTGTTGACCACCACTAACGTGACAAACCTTTTCTTCAACTTGTTGAAGGAACACTAAACAAAGAAAATGCAACAAAAGTATGAAAAAATATTTCCGCACTTCTTCCCTTAAAGAGAGTCTTTAAAGAGAACCCAGCAGATCAACCCAGTCCTGCAGATAGATGGGGTCACCTGAGTATAATGGTGCTTTCTCCTTGCCTCTGTTACTAAAAAAAAAATCACCTTTATATCTATATGCAGATTAGATCTTTGGAGCAATGGGAGGGGGGGGGGAATTGCCATTACTTCAAAGAGGTAATAAATTATGGCCTGGTCTCGGGTTTTTATTAATTTTGGGTTTTGTTTTATTTCTTTTGGGGTCTCATCTGGTGTCTTTATTAATCTTGGGGTATAATCGGCGGACTGCTTTGTGGTCTGGCTGATATCTATAATTTAAGGGTCACTGTTTTTCATTAATATGAGCTCTTTGAAGCAATGGGTGGGTGCAACTTACCTCTATAGAGCAACGGCAACACCTTCTTACCTCCAAAGAGCTCACTCGCACATCTCACATTCATATCATTTATATTTGCCCAAGGGAGAAACTCCATTTGATTCAGGTGACCCTATCCTATCTATCTGTGGGGCTGGATTGATATGTCTGGTGACAAAATCCCTTTAATTCCCATCTTTTCATTGATCCTGAATGTAAATGTATGATGAGGAATATTTCTGTAGGTGTCCCTTTGCCTCAGCCATGTTTCTCTTTCTCCTCTTCACAATGTTGAGGTTGTAAGACAACTGGCGGCAGCAGGACCTTCCCTCTCTTCCCCCTGCACTGTCTGGAGCAGGACAAACTGATCATTAAACCCCCTCCCCAATTGGTCTACAGTCAGAAATGGAGATGCTGAGCAGGAAATTAACACTTAAGTTGTTGATGTTCATTTCTTTTAAGATTGTTTGTTCCAGGATCAACGCAGAAAGTACTGAAGACTGACACACAGTGAGGTCGGCCATATTTCTTGTGTACTGCTATCATTTATTTCTCTGTTTAGTGTTCCTTAATGTGAGTGCTTAGGGGGGAGGGGGGAGCCCCTGGGATTTTCACTGAGGTGGTAAAGATGTATTCATCCAGTATTTGTCAAAGCGGGTAGATTTTGTAGGGGGTTTGTTAGCTTAGCGGGAGATATGGGCATTTATTACATACACCGTCCTAACACAAGCCATGTTTCGCTACTAGGGCGTTTGTAATGTAAGAATTCAGTTTTTATGTATAGCTTGACATGCCATTAACCATAGGATGACATTGTGGTCAGAATCGCCATCAGGTCAGTATAATGGGCACCATATATTTAATGTACTTACATTCCCTAGGAGTGAACACTAGATGGCCGGGAGCCATAGTACAGAAGATCTCCAAATGTCTACATCCGGATTAGCATTGTAGATACGGTTCCATGTTCACAATTACTCTGCATTCATATAGGCAGCTCAGACTGTGCAGAGCTTGTATGGACAGGGGTTATATAATGCCCCTTGGTGATCCCCCACTAAGTGCCAAGGCCAGAGGAAGCGACACTATAGAAAAGGGATTAATCCTTATTTATACGTCCATCCCGATCAATATGGCCCATCTTTCATGTTTTATCATACGTCCTGCCTGCATACGTGGCACTCGCCCCTGCAGCAGCGGTGTATGGAACATGCTTTGGCTTTGCACAGCATCATAGCACAGTGCATCCATGTTTGGCTTGGCAGGCATGTTTTACTCCTTCCTCCTCCATATTGTTGTTTTTTTTATTTTATTTTGAGATTTTTTAACCAATCTGATCCTTCACGAATTGTCTTCACCATAGGAATGGCCTAGTCAAGGCAGCCACTTTCCTTACCACTCTGAGCACTTTAGTAATCTGCTGTGGCCGGGTTACATGTGTCGTTTTATTTTCTTTTTTTAATATAAGATGCATAATGTATCAAGTTGTTTTCTTCGTTACGATCAGTTCCATGATCAATGCTGTAATTTCTTTAATGGTATAAAAAAAAAAAAAATTGGAAAAAAAAAAAGTTTTATGAAATGTTTAGGAGACCAAAGATGATTTATAATCTCTCTCTGTATATATTTATTTTTAAGTTTTTGCTTTCATTGTGGAAAAGATATGAGGTTTGCTTTTGTCAGTATTATAGAATACAGGTACTGCTTTACTCTGCCTTATCTCGGTATTGAGGGATTAAGCTTTTTTTTTTTTTTTTTTTTTTTTTTCTTTTCTTGTGCAGCTTTTGCACAAGGAAACCGTTGCAAACAGAATATAATTTTTATTTGGGTCCCCGTGATTTTTATACCCAGGTATTGGGCATTGCCTATTTTATTTTTTCTTAATAAAAAGCACACAGAAGAATGTATGTGACATATAATAATGCGTTCAGCCTATTCCCTTACAGCAAAAGAACATACCCAGATATAAAACAATGTGGTGATAGTATTTTTTTTATGTCTTTTTTGGATTATATGCAAAGTGAAACAACCGTGTAATTAGTCTTCATATCAATTCTGCCTTTTCTGTCCAAAGTTTACACACGTGTGTCTCTATGGTTATAGACTACCTGCAGTCACGTGTTACGCTATGTTCACATCTGAGACCCTGTGTCCGTTGGTCTGGTCCATCAGAAGACCAGAACAATGGACTGCTCGAATAGCAAACTCCAACAGTGCCCGGGAGACCCCATTGACAATAATGGGATCCATTGGGTATCCGTTCCTTTAATCTGAAACTGCAAGATGTAAAAGTCACACTTGCAACACTGTCAACAAACTGAGACTCCAACACAGATGTGAACGTAGCCTTATCTACATCCTCTCCTGCTATCTGTAGCAGTGCAGTAATACAGACATATGACTGTGGAATTAGACTATATACAGGGTGCGTGTAGTCTGTAGCTATGGGGACACATAGGCGTGCATAGGGGCAAAAGGCAGAATTTGTCCATTTTAATACTATTTGCAGTGTTGCTTCATTGTAGACGCATCTAAGCCAAGAAAGGATAATAAAACTTTTACCCCAGATTATAAATCAATCATGCACAAATCAAAAGTAGCGCATGTTTTGTATTGCAGAAATATGCTTGTTTTTCCATTTATCAGGCTCCTCACCGCTGCTTCCTGCACTACCTCACGTAAACAGATTACGCCAGTGAACTAAGGCTGATTGCAGACGAACGTGACCATATTCAGTGTACTCGCCGTGTATTTAACGGATAGCACACTGACCCATTCATTTCAATAGGCTCTGTACACAGGACCGTGAATTTTACGGTCCCGTGTGTGGGCCAACAATCCAGGCTGCAAAATATAGAACAGGTCCTATTTTGTGGCCCTTGCTTCCTAGGCTTCTTTTCTTTTAATGAATAGGACGTCCCCATGGGTCACCCATGCTTTAATTCATGGCCGGCCAGTTGCAGCACGGTCGTCTTCAGCCGGCCTTAGTTCACTAGTAGAGATGAGCGAACACTAAAATGTTCGAGGTTCGAAATTCGATTCGAACAGCCGCTCACTGTTCGAGTGTTCGAATGGGTTTCGAACCCCATTATAGTCTATGGGGAACATAAACTCGTTAAGGGGGAAACCCAAATTCGTGTCTGGAGGGTCACCAAGTCCACTATGACACCCCAGGAAATGATACCAACACCCTGGAATGACACTGGGACAGCAGGGGAAGCATGTCTGGGGGCATAAAAGTCACTTTATTTCATGGAAATCCCTGTCAGTTTGCGATTTTCGCAAGCTAACTTTTCCCCATAGAAATGCATTGGCCAGTGCTGATTGGCCAGAGTACGGAACTCGACCAATCAGCGCTGGCTCTGCTGGAGGAGGCGGAGTCTAAGATAGCTCCACACCAGTCTCCATTCAGGTCCGACCTTAGACTCCGCCTCCTCCGGCAGAGCCAGCGCTGATTGGCCGAAGGCTGGCCAATGCATTCCTATGCGAATGCAGACTTAGCAGTGCTGAGTCAGTTTTGCTCAACTACACATCTGATGCACACTCGGCACTGCTACATCAGATGTAGCAATCTGATGTAGCAGAGCCGAGGGTGCACTAGAACCCCTGTGCAAACTCAGTTCACGCTAATAGAATGCATTGGCCAGCGCTGATTGGCCAATGCATTCTATTAGCCCGATGAAGTAGAGCTGAATGTGTGTGCTAAGCACACACATTCAGCACTGCTTCATCAAGCCAATACAATGCATTAGCCAGTGCTGATTGGCCAGAGTACGGAATTCGGCCAATCAGCGCTGGCTCTGCTGGAGGAGGCGGAGTCTAAGATCGCTCCACACCAGTCTCCATTCAGGTCCGACCTTAGACTCCGCCTCCTCCGGCAGAGCCAGCGCTGATTGGCCGAAGGCTGGCCAATGCATTCCTATGCGAATGCAGACTTAGCAGTGCTGAGTCAGTTTTGCTCAACTACACATCTGATGCACACTCGGCACTGCTACATCAGATGTAGCAATCTGATGTAGCAGAGCCGAGGGTGCACTAGAACCCCTGTGCAAACTCAGTTCACACTAATAGAATGCATTGGCCAGCGCTGATTGGCCAATGCATTCTAGTAGCCCGATGAAGTAGAGCTGAATGTGTGTGCTAAGCACACACATTCAGCACTGCTTCATCAAGCCAATACAATGCATTAGCCAGTGCTGATTGGCCAGAGTACGGAATTCGGCCAATCAGCGCTGGCTCTGCTGGAGGAGGCGGAGTCTAAGGTCGGACCTGAATGGAGACTGGTGTGGAGCGATCTTAGACTCCGCCTCCTCCAGCAGAGCCAGCGCTGATTGGCCGAATTCCGTACTCTGGCCAATCAGCACTGGCTAATGCATTGTATTGGCGTGATGAAGCAGTGCTGAATGTGTGTGCTTAGCACACACATTCAGCTCTACTTCATCGGGCTAATAGAATGCATTGGCCAGCGCTGATTGGCCGAATTCCGTACTCTGGCCAATCAGTGCTGGCCAATGCATTCTATTAGCTTGATGAAGCAGAGTGTGCACAAGGGTTCAAGCGCACCCTCGGCTCTGATGTAGCAGAGCCGAGGCTGCACAAGGGTTCAAGCGCACCCTCGGCTCTGATGTAGGAGAGCCGAGGGTGCACTTGAACCCTTGTGCAGCCTCGGCTCTGCTACATCAGAGCCGAGGGTGCGCTTGAACCCTTGTGCACACTCTGCTTCATCAAGCTAATAGAATGCATTGGCCAGCGCTGATTGGCCAATGTATTCTATTAGCCTGATGAAGTAGAGCTGAATGTGTGTGCTAAGCACACACATTCAGCTCTACTTCATCGGGCTAATAGAATGCATTGGCCAGCGCTGATTGGCCAGAGTACGGAACTCGACCAATCAGCGCTGGCTCTGCTGGAGGAGGCGGAGTCTAAGATCGCTCCACACCAGTCTCCATTCAGGTCCGACCTTAGACTCCGCCTCCTCCAGCAGAGCCAGCGCTGATTGGCCGAATTCCGTACTCTGGCCAATCAGCACTGGCTAATGCATTGTATTGGCGTGATGAAGCAGTGCTGAATGTGTGTGCTTAGCACACACATTCAGCTCTACTTCATCGGGCTAATAGAATGCATTGGCCAATCAGCGCTGGCCAATGCATTCTATTAGTGTGAACTGAGTTTGCACAGGGGTTCTAGTGCACCCTCGGCTCTGCTACATCAGATTGCTACATCTGATGTAGCAGTGCCGAGTGTGCATCAGATGTGTAGTTGAGCAAAACTGACTCAGCACTGCTAAGTCTCTGCATTCGCATAGGAATGCATTGGCCAGCCTTCGGCCAATCAGCGCTGGCTCTGCCGGAGGAGGCGGAGTCTAAGGTCGGACCTGAATGGAGACTGGTGTGGAGCGATCTTAGACTCCGCCTCCTCCAGCAGAGCCAGCGCTGATTGGTCGAGTTCCGTACTCTGGCCAATCAGCGCTGGCCAATGCATTCTATTAGCCCGATGAAGTAGAGCTGAATGTGTGTGCTTAGCACACACATTCAGCTCTACTTCATCAGGCTAATAGAATACATTGGCCAATCAGCGCTGGCCAATGCATTCTATTAGCTTGATGAAGCAGAGTGTGCACAAGGGTTCAAGCGCACCCTCGGCTCTGATGTAGCAGAGCTGAGGGTGCACAAGGGTTCAAGTGCACCCTCGGCTCTCCTACATCAGAGCCGAGGGTGCGCTTGAACCCTTGTGCAGCCTCGGCTCTGCTACATCAGAGCCGAGGGTGCGCTTGAACCCTTGTGCACACTCTGCTTCATCAAGCTAATAGAATGCATTGGCCAGCGCTGATTGGCCAGAGTACGGAATTCGGCCAATCAGCGCTGGCCAATGCATCCCTATGGGAAAAAGTTTATCTCACAAAAATCACAATTACACACCCGATAGAGCCCCAAAAAGTTATTTTTAATAACATTCCCCCCTAAATAAAGGTTATCCCTAGCTATCCCTGCCTGTACAGCTATCCCTGTCTCATAGTCACAAAGTTCACATTCTCATATGACCCGGATTTGAAATCCACTATTCGTCTAAAATGGAGGTCACCTGATTTCGGCAGCCAATGACTTTTTCCAATTTTTTTCAATGCCCCCAGTGTCGTAGTTCCTGTCCCACCTCCCCTGCGCTGTTATTGGTGCAAAAAAGGCGCCAGGGAAGGTGGGAGGGGAATCGAATTTTGGCGCACTTTACCACGTGGTGTTCGATTCGATTCGAACATGGCGAACACCCTGATATCCGATCGAACATGTGTTCGATAGAACACTGTTCGCTCATCTCTATTCACTAGTCATTTACAGGTTCACTGAATGATCCAAGTATCCACAGAAGTCTAAAGAGAAGAGAGAAAGAGCAGATGGGGTATGTTCACACAGTGGAAATAGAAAAGGAAGTTGGGGCAGACATCCAGTTTCTGTTCCGTTTCCAGCTTTCCATTGCTGATTAGACTCCGATGAATGGATATACTCAGCAGAGTGGAATCAGCCATGGAATCTGCGGTAAGACTGAGCTGAATGCTGACTTTTTTTTTTTTTTTTTTTCAGCCTCCTGCTGAACAATGCTGCCCATTACTTCTGTATAATGTCCTCTATGCTGCTCTGGAGGGTGTGATACAGAGAGGGGACATGAATCCTCTCTTCTCTGCATATGGGGATCATCATAGCGCCTACTGTTCTGCACTGTCTTCTCCTGTCCTTAGATTTCTATGGACTGTAAGCGATCAGTGCAGGAGGAGGTGAGGTGGAGAGGAGCCTGGTAAGTAGAGGGAGGCATATATTACAAGGTTTCCTCTGCTTGATCACACTATGGATTTAAGGAAAGTGATTTATAATCGGAGGTGCACTTTAACATAGCTGGGAACCTACATGGTTATCATAATCTAAGCATATGGATGGCTACGGGATGCCTTTTTAAGTGCGGTCAACTTGTATTACTGGTTTACAGAGCCATGTTATGATTCTTTACTATAGTGTAAAACTTCACAATCAACGGTGTAAACTGTGCAATCCTCTGTAATCCTGGAAATCCGCTCTTATACACTATCATATGAATGCCATGATTTGTTACAGTGACACTATGGATAACGTTAGCAATACAGCCATCGCCCAGTCCAGCCCAGAGTCTAACCTACATGGCGTCACTATTGGGGAGAGTATATTTTTAAACGATATTTGATTTTTTTTGATTTTTTTGTAATGGTTTAGAGATTAAAAAAAAAAAATCTAAACTTTTTAAGTAAAATGTTGCACCAGGCAATATGTGACTGTAAGTTTATGGTTAAATTACTCTTCCCAACTTGCTCCGGGTTTTTAATGGCAGGCTGGGAATTGTAACTAGAAATCCGTCTGATAATCTGGTCGACCATATGAGAGAGAGAGGAGACCTATCTCTCCAGCTGCTGAACTGCAAGTCCCAACATGTGTTTGGTGAGATGATGTTTCACAATGTCTGGAGAAGCATCGGCCCGTGCGTCCGCATGGTCCACGTACTTATTTACATAATGTAAAGCAACCTTAAGCATCAGAACAATCACTTTCTTATAAGCGTAAACAGGGTATTTTTTATTTCGACTAATATGGCATTACACAGTGATTTTCCCCATTTGATTTGTGATGTTTCAGTTTTGTATCCCTTAAGGTGTTAGCAGAAAGCTCCTGACGGCAGGCCCAGAGGCAGAGCCATCGTAGATGCTTTTGTCTTCTGCACTGGCTTGGGCTCTGCCAGTTCCCGGGACATTGAGCTATTCATTTTCCCACATTGCTTTTTTTTTTGTAAAGCTTCTTCTCATCTCTCTGTGAAGTCAATCTCTGTCTATTAACCTTGAGAAGTCGTGGAAATGTTTATTTTAATTAAAAACTGTTCTATTTTCTCATCAGGCGTATTTCATGTTTTGTTCTTCTTTTTTTCTTTTTTTTTTTTTTTTTTTTTTTTTTTTTTTATATGTTTCCTTTTGTAAACTACTGGTTGGAGAAGAACCTCTACTGAATAAAATTTCCAAAATGAAAGCTCAGAAATGTGTGCTTATTTATCTGACTCCAGTCTGTAGAGGTCTGGAGTATTCAGCCATGGAGGAGAGACATCAGCAATGAGAGAAGTATATACTCGAATATAAGCCGAATTTTTCAGCCCAGTTTTTGTGCTGAAAAAGCCCCCCTCGGCTTATACTCGAGTCAGCAAAAAAAAAAAAGTTCTAAATCCCTCCTTTCCCTAGAATACATACAAAAGTAGAAAATTACTGTGAAACACAAACACATTAGGTGTCCCTGTGTCTGAAAGTGCCCGGTATACTGAATATAGGATCTGCAGTGCTCAGATTCCATTGGGAAGGGGTTAATAGGAGCACTGCAGATCCCCTATATTCAGCCAGGCTGAATTCCAAGTGGGGGAAGAAAAACCAGTCCTCAGGCTCAGGGAAGGAGCAGACAGACAACCAAAACACCCCCTCCCCTTTCCCAGCATCCAGCAACTACTACATCCAAAAACTCCGACCATTTTAATTTTTGAAATTTTCCAGTAGCTGCTGCATTTCCCCCCTAGGCTTATACTCGAGTCAATAAGTTTTCCCAGTTTTTTGTGGTAAAATTAGGGGCCTCGACTTATATTTGGGTCAGCTTATACTCAAGTATATATGGTAATTGTTGCTGCCCATCACCATAGGAAGGGTTATAAGGCCATTTGACACCGTTTGCAGTCCATCATCCCATAGAGAGAAGAATTATTTACATGTGGAAAACAAAAACACAGTTGATTTCCAATTTCCCAATCTGTTTACAATTTCCCGATGGTCAGAAAAAGCACAATGACATACAATGGTCAGAGTGCAAAAATCAAATACCCTAAGAGCTACATCTAAAACTCTACAGGCCTCAATTAGGATGCCAAATATTAAAGTTCGTGACTGTAGAATTACAAAAAGACTGAACAAGTATGACTTGTTTGGAAGGGTTTCTAAGATGAACATTTCTTAAAGGGAATGCATCACCAAAAACAGGCAAATTTTTAAAAGTTTTTGTGTGAAATATTTGTAGGGATTTCTATTGCAGCAGTCGCAGTGGCGGGGAGAATCTTTAAATTGTATTCTGTGGAGTACTGCCCGTGCCAAGTGCAACACAGGAAAGGCAGCAGGACCTCATTGAGTTAGATGCATGGCTCAATTCTTTGTGCAGGAAAAAGGGTTTGGGGTCCTAGAGCTCTGGGCTGGCTTTTCATTGGGGTGCAAGCTGTTATCTGCAGATAACTTGCAACTGACTGGAAGGGGGTCTACCGTGCTGGGGGAGACTATTCTAGAAGCGGTGGTGGGGTATTTAAAATAGGAATAGTGGGGCTGAACCAGGCAAATATAGGGGTAGATTGGTTAGAGAAGGGGTAGGCAGAGAAGTGGCTTGTGGTCAGGGGGATAAGAATCCTTGATAGCGAGATCAGTTTGTTACCATTGAACAAGATAGACAAATCTGGCCATAAAACTTCAAGAATGCCTATTTCTGGAACAAAATATCTGAGATTGGATGGAAAGTTAGTGTATGTCACAGAAGCCTAGTGAGTAAACCAGGGGGAGCCCATTGATGTAGTTGGTGTGGCTGAAACATGGCTAGGTTTATCTCATGATCAGGCTGTTTATATTCAGGGTCCTACACTCTTTCACAAAAACAGGGCTAGAAGAGGCAAATGTGGGATCCTTGTGGGTGGAAGTACATAAGGATGTGACCGCTGAGGAAATACTTTTTGGCATAATCTGTTGACCACCACCCCCATCATAACTGAGGAGAGTCAGTTGTGTAAGCAAATTGAGTGGACAGCACAAGTGGGTACAGTGGTCTTGAAGGGAGATTCTAACTACCCGCATATTGACTGGAGTCATGGTCCTGCATCGTCCGCAAAGGGGAGGAAATTCATCAACTTGCTGCAGGACAATTTTATGGTCCAGTGGGTAGAAGATCCAACTACAGGGAATGCTGTGCTAGAACTGATCATCTCTAATAATATGGAACTTGGAAATGTCACTGTTGGTGAACTTTGGTAATCTCAAAATCCTTAAATTTTAAGAAGGCCAATTTTCCCAGGTTAAGGCCACTCTTCAGGATATAGACGGATCAGCTGTTGTCAGATACAGAGGTCAAGTGGATGATATTTAAATCTACATTATGTAAGTGTCTAGCAAAATGTATAGCCATAGGGAACAAGTCTAAACTTCTAAAATTACAACCTCCCCCCCCCCCCTACGCCATGCAAAAAAAAGAAACACAATGTCAGAAAAAGTAGTAGATTCCCTAAGTAATGGGAATCATAGGTTAAATTACATCATGCAATGTCAATCAGCTGCATCTAAAGCCAGCAGGATATTGTCATGTATTAAAGGGATTCTATCATTAGAATTCCCTTTTTAAACTTAATACAAGTTGGAATAGCCTTAAAGGTTATTCTTCTCTTACCTTTATTATTCTGACCTGCGCCGCCGTTCCTGAGAAATGTTGTCTGTCTTCCGTATGTAAATGAGTTTTCTCGTAGCACTGCCGGCGTCCCCAGTACTGCTTGAAAACTCTCCAGTGACGGTCTCTGTCTTTTTCTCCGACTCTGCCTCTTCTCTCACACTCCTCTTCATCCAAGAGCGCTGGCTGCGCGTGTCCATCAGCCATTTTCCTGTGGCTAAGGCCCAACTGTTTAGTTGCAGATTTACGCAAAAAGGATTTAAATCTGTTTAGGAGTACTCCCTCCGCCTGAAGAAAAAAAAAGGTTTAGACTAAGGATGCACAATTTGGGAAAGCAGATTTTTATTTATTTTTTTTGCCAAATCCAGGAGTAGATTGAAGAGACTGGAGAAGTATAAGAACTTCCTATTTATTTCATATTCCTTTTATAACCACTCCTGGCTTTGGCTCAAACTTCTGGAGCAAAATCTGCAACGAAAAAGCTGCTATGTGGGGCCTTAGCCTTAATCTCCATAGCCGACAAGGATTATTAACTGTAAGGACTGTGAATCTGTGGAATAGCCTACCCAGGAGCTGGTCACAGCTGACTGCCTCTATGCTTGACATGGAAGCAAATTTGAAGAAAATCCAGCACTGCAGTCAGGTATCCGTATAAAATAAAACTTAACTTTTATTGACTTGTAGTTGCTACATTAAAAAATCTGTGTGCAGCAATAGGAGTAGCTTCTGCTACGAGCATATACGTTGCTTTATTTTGGGCCCACAAAATTACGGGCGCAAAATAAGGCTGTGTATACGCTTGTAACTCCCATTGAAATCAATGAGATCTTTTTGAGCGTTCAAACTCTGACACGCCGTATACGTGCCAGATCACGCTCCATTTTACATCGTGTGAACGCACCCTTACACTGACGGTCACCATTGGAGTGTCCATTTGGCCTCCACCATATATCAGGGTTATGAAACGTTATATAATTTGCTACTATCCTTTGTTTTTAAAATAAAATTAAGAATAGCGTGCCTTCAATGAAAGGAAATACTCATTTTCATTCAGTCAGCTGGCCGAAAACCCGTAGAGACCTAATACTGCTCACAAATACGTTTACTACAGACGTACCAAACACTGTCTTGTGGGAATGACAAAATCACATGGGAATGGCATGTTTCCCTTTTTACGCACCAAATTTTTTTTTTTGTGTATGTAAACTTGTGCAGATGTTGTTAGAATTAATGTAATGTATGCCAAGGAACATTACTATGTCATCTTTGTAGACGCAGGACAGATGACACCGAGGGACATTCATTATACCCCATGCTTATTTTCTGGAGTAAAAGGTCACAAAACAGTTTGTGCTAAATTTTGTGCCAATGGTATTTTTATTCTGCCTTGCACTTTCAGTAATAGGGACTTGGAGTGGGCGGCTGTGGGCAGAGTCTTCAGGGGATATCCAGTATATAACAGTTTTGATCATTCTCCCCCACTGTGTTCGTCAATATCGGATCATTGGGGAAGGGGGGGTTCTGGATCAGTCTGCCACCTACCCCACGTTTCTCACATTCTTCCATCTTATTGTCTTTAATGGTTATGAGTCATTGATGTTCAGGTAGTTTTTTGTGCCCGTGGTGCATGGTCACCATCTGGGACTTTACTCGTTCAAAGGGGTTTACTCATCTCAGGATTTCAGCTGCCCTCCTGTCTCCTCTCTCCTCCACTTCCTGGTTTTCAGCTCATTCCAGCAAAGAGCTCTGCGCAGTTATCTCTGGATTTACATACACGGATTAACAGAGACCCTGCTAAAGAAACTTGACTAGCTTTTATCTGGGCTCAAAACTGAAAGCTATATGCAGTGAGATTAAAAGTAGAGAATATAGACGGCCAGGAGCAGGCCCTGAGCCATCATTCTGACCTGAGAACAGGCCTATGACCTAGGCAACCAGCTGTAACCACTGATAAGAAGGATGGTGTTGTATCTGGCAAACAGATAAAGCAATGTATTGGGAAAAACACTTCAGTTAGCTTTAGCCATAAGTGTGAATATGATACGTAACACAAACTCTGACTTAAAACAGAAAAAAAAAACAAGAGACTGACACGTTTAATAACATTCAAGGTTTAATAACTAACGTACCAGAGAACAGAACTTTTGGTGGTGTACCATTATAATACAGTCCCCAGACTAGCCCCAAAATTTATGTACAGACTCCAAACTGCACCCCACAATTACTATACAGGTATCAGCCAGAACCCCATCATTAATATAGACCATTGACTATACAAACACCAGATAAGATCCCAGATCAGAACACAAAACTATTGAAGACCTCAAACCAGGCCATAAATTATTAGCGACACCAACGCCATCTCGGCAATGGATTCAGTTATTCATGAGGCGAAAACACCGTTCCCTGGGATTCAGGTATATTTTCCACTGATAACTATTGTCAGGGGACGTTGGGGCAGCATCATACACATTAGATGATATGTTGACCAGGCAATATTGGCTTGGTGGACATTCATCTATAGTAATATGGCCACCCATCGATTGTCTCCAGTGCAGTAAACGTATTAATGGCGGTGGTTACAATTGCAAATTCAGTGCCAAACAATATTTTATAGCTAATAATATATTTTAGGACCATAAGACTATATTTAGGAGTGCAGATGGTCACACATTGGTGAAGGGTTAAATGTATGTCTTGTGTGTTCCTGTAAAACATCTGCAGGAGGCAGATACCGGGAACATGTTATGGTTGGAGCCAAGGTTGGCGTAGAGTAAGGGACATAAGAAGATCTAGTCTCCTCCTATTAATATATAAAGGACACAGAGCGAGTGATAACCATTCACAGCCTTGGGAAAATGAAGCTTCTCATCGGTGTGTCCGTACCGCTCATTGTGTACCTGCTTACCTATGGAGATCTTACAGTGGGGGCTATAGTGCCGGACCCCAACCAGGACCACACAGCAGCAAAGGTAACACTGTACTCTCCATACATCTTAATAATCAGATAGGGTGCAGGTTATCCATGCACCATAGCACCCAGCTCAGCACCTGATTACGGGTTTATATCTTTGACACCTACACAGATGTAGCAGAGCTGAATTTGTTGTCACAAGACAGGATCTGTAGTTTTATATAATAATGCCCAGTAAACTTCTGCTTTATTGTAATAAGTCACAAAAGATCCAGCCCTGGAGAGTTTAATAACTAATTCCCATCTGTATAGTTTTTGGGTTTTATCATGTATCATATTCGTTTTGTATCCACCATATAAAGAATGTATTGTTAGAAACTGTTCAAGGACTTGGATTATTCGGTAACATCGTGTTCACATTCATCTCACAATAACTATTTAGAAATCATTTTCTGCCGGAGCCTTTCGTACGTTTAACAAAGATTTTCAAAATCTGTTTTCCTAATTTTGTGTAATTTGTAGAATTTTTTTTTCCATTTATTTTTAGCCTGACATCCCCCCCCCATCCAAAAAAAAAAAGAAGACAATGAAAACTTTTGTATTGCTAGAATTTTTTTCAGTTTTTTTTTCTCCCTGTAAAGAAAATGCCTGAAAAAAATTGTAATGGAAATGCAAAAATATAAATGCAAAATAAATAAAAAAAAACAAAAGCAATATTTGCAAGGTTTTTCATTATTTAATATTGTCTAACCTGTAAAACCTGAATACTTGGACATTGAGGGGGTTCAGCAAAAAAAAAAAATGCCACTAAAAGCACCCAATATAAATAATATTTCCAAGGGAACCTAAATATTGGGATGAATTTTAATAGCGGCTTTTAGGTTTTTGCTGGGATCTGATGTTTTTGGCTTTGTGAATAGCTTTGGGAAATCATTCGTTCCATTAATAGGATTATCGTGTTCCTACAATGACTTAATAGTGGACGGGGATCAAATAATAAATCTATTATTATTGCTAAGACAGTATTAAAATGAAATACACTTTTTTATTTTTTAACATTAAAGGGGTATTCCCGACTCCGAAATGTACGGCATCTTTACATGATATTCTGTAAGTGTCACATACTGTACAGCAGATTCCTCTGGAGTAAAGAGATATTTGGGGTATTTTTGTGGTTTTTTTTATTCTGGTTCTGTAACTCTGATAGAAGTAAATAGGGATCTCTTTCCCCCTTTCTCTTTAGGGACCCCTGTTCTCAAATTAGGTGCAGGTCCTAGATGTAGGACTTGCATCTATGAGACATTTATGGTATATCCAGACATGGTAATACCCATTTAATGATAGAAATGAGCTTTCTTACAGCAAAGAGAATAAAACAAAAATAAAGGTTATTATAGGCCCGGTTCACATCTGCACAGGGGTTTTCGGTTCGGGGGTCCGCTTGGGGAACCTTGAACAGAAACCTATCCGAAAAAAAAAAAAAGCGGTTACCTTAGGAAACCACACGGACCCCATAGACTATAATGAGGTCCATGTGCTTTCCACACAAAAAATGTGGAGAGAAAAGTGTTGCTTGTAAGATTTTTCTCTCTACATTTTTCATGCGGAGAGGGGAACAGAATCCCCAAACGCAGATGTGACCTGAGTCTTACTTCTATTTAAGATGCCATATGATATACACTAAAATCAGTATTGTTTGCTATGTACAGTGGACAATTGGGATTTCTCTAACACACGTCCCATTACCAAAACTGACCTACAGACGTAGCGGAGCAAACCCAAACTTCTCACAGAAGACAATAAATAATGTTTATCTTTGGTTTTTATTATCTTTTCTGATGAGATATTAAGATGCAGCAGTTTAACCCATTGCAGTTTGGGATAACTCTGCTTCATCTGTATATACAGACGGAATAGCAAATGGAAAACTGTACAGTGAATAAAACATCCAAGTAGAAGACAGTAATAAAACGTAGAGATATTTCTGAATGGTTAGTCCAAATTTATGGCGTAGTTATTGGTGAAAAAGTAAATTCAGAACATGGGAAGTTTGGTGATAAATACTGCAGATTTAGTATAAAGCCCAAACATGATTACCAGGCCAATAATAGCGCCATCTATGGGGCCAATAAAAGGCACAGAAACAGAGCAGAAACCGATGGAACTTTGTAACAAGCTCGGTATCCAGTGAATTATACAATCTCAATAATTCTATAATATTATTGAAAATAATCATCTTAGTTTTGGTAACTTAGTTCTGACTACCTGGCTTCCCACCAAATAACAGGAGTCTCATTCCCCTTCCCAAAGGTAGCTACCTCTCCATTCACTGTCTAAGCCACTGTCGGAGATGGTCAAGCTCTGTACTCGGCCATCTCTGGCAGTCCCATAGTGAGGACAGGGGATAACATTACAACTTGGGCCAACCCTTTATAGGGACTTTTACTAACAGACATTATGGGGCACCCATTAGTTTATGACAAGGTTCTGAATGTTTTTTAGTTACTTTGGAGTGTGTTTTCCAGGTTTCATGTTCTGTGGAGAAGGTGGCGAGATCTTCAGAGAGTTTGTACATAGGGAATGGAGATGCCCAGAGCCTTCTGCACCTGGAATTCCAACTTTCCGAACTAACCAGGTATTAACCTTCCCATTGTGTTGTATAATTGTCTAAAATCTCCCATGTAGGTAGAGGGTCGCCTGGGGAATATAGTAAGTGGAACCAGAACATGAGGACTCAATGATCCTATTTAGTAATAATTAAGAGAAAGATGTTCTGCAGCAGTCAAGAATCTACTCCAAATTGCCTAAAAATGTTGTTCCCAACAGTATCCTAGCCTATCTTACCAGTGCCATCTGAGCCGTATACTGAATACTTAGATGCCTCTCTATGTTATTGATATAGTAGTCTATCGGCTGTATTTTTGTATATGGATGACTATACATTGTCGGTACCCATTTGGTCTAATGTGTTGACTCTCCTTTGGTCCACAGTAATCTCTCCTCCTTTGATTTTCGGACCTTTGATCCAGAAGGCATTATATTCTATGGAGATGTTGGAAAAAATAATTGGTTTGTGCTTGGGGTCCGGGATCGTCGTCTAGAGGTACAGATGAGTAATGGGAATGGCCAGATGGTTCTGTCCAAGTGGGGGCCAAACGTGAGCGATGGAAAATGGAGGAAGGTGAGATGAAATGACCCCCAATCCTGGAATCTACAATGATATAATAGGCACATATATATATATTATATAGACAGACTGTTACATAAACCATTCTCATACACTTCTCTCTGCCGCCATGTAATGTCATGTACTGTATTGTTCAGGCCTTGATTGTTAAAGGGGTTTTCCAAAAATTAAAGAGTACCTGTTACCCAGTGTGAAAAACCATCTGATGAGGATTTCGGTGTTTTGTTTATCCAAATCTGTTCAGCCATTCCAAAAATAAAATCCCTTTAAGTGTTGATACAGATTTGGATATAGTAGCCACGTAGGCAGTGACCCCAGAGAATCCACCATGTTACCGCTCACTTAGTCTCGGATTACTATATATAACATAATGTAGCTACAGCCTGTTACAGTAGTAATGCGCTGTGCTGTGTTGTCTTGCAGGTGACTGTGGACAGTACGATCAACACCATTGATGTGAGAGTGGATGGGGAGATTGTGGTCATGTTGACTTTCCACGTGAACAATGAGCTGGTGCCTCTGAGCTGCTCCAAACTTGGAATCATCCTTGGTGATCTCCCTCCAAACAGTGATGTCCAGCTTCTCAGGCCGGTACTATGTCATGACGCAGCCCCTTATTAGAAGATATTCAATGTACTGTTATTCCCTATATAATAAACTAATATATATGTTCAGATATAGAACATGTCCCAATAAATATCCTACCTTACATGACATTGAGAGCGCCATTATTCTATGCCAATATAACTGATATCACTTGTCCTACCACTTTTTGTCTAGCTCGCCCCCGCATTAGATGGCTGTTTGCGTAACTGGGCTTGGGTGAAAAAAAATACAGAAATCCTAGATAGAGCAATGGAGATCGAGGAGAATCGGCGCTGCTTTCAAAATGAGGAACCTGGAGCTTTCTTTCCTGCTCATGGCTATGCTATCTTCCATCCAGCCGGTGGGTTGTCTTCTCATATTCTTATTAGAGATGAGCGAACACTAAAATGTCCGAGGTTCGAAATCCGATTCGAACAGCCGCTCACTGTTAGACTGTTCGAACGGATTTCGAACCCCATTATAGTCTATGGGGGGAAAATGCTCGTTTCAAAGGTAGGCAACATTCGATAAAATTATACTTACCAAGTCCATGAGTGACGGTCGGGCTGGATTCTCCTTGAAGTCTTCTCCCGGCGCAGCGCCCCCGCGGCGTCTTCCGGCTGGAATTCACTCTGCCTAGGCATCAGGGCGTAGGCAGAGCCGACTGCGCATGCGCGGTCTGCTCTGCCGGCCTGACACCTGAGCAGAGCCAACTGCGCATGCGAGGCCAATCAACGCTGTTTCTGCATCGAACCTTAAACTTCGAACAGCTAGTAGTGTTCGATCGAGTACGAGTATTTCAAATACCGTAGTATTCGATCGAACACTACTCGCTCATCTCTAATTCTTATTTAACCACTTCAGTACTGGACTATTTTCCCTGGTTCAGGACCAGACCTATTTTTGGATATTTTATACACGCGGTTTTGAGGACTTTTTTTCCCTTTGAGTTATTCAAATAATTTTTCTGTCTTTTTTTTGGATGACACGCAGGGCTTTATTTTTATGATGATTTTATTTTTCCATTTTTTTTTTTCTTTATTTGAATATCCCAGAAAATGTAGACAATAAGGACGTGTTTGTTTTTAACATTTATCATATTATATTAAATAAAAGCGCTACCAAAAGTTTTCCCTCTCCCTTAGGGTCTGTTCACACTGAGTTTTTTGGCAGCGGATTTTGAAGTGGAATCCGCCTTAAAAACTGCTGCCAAAAACTGCTCCCATTGACTTAAATGGGAGCTGCTCGCTTCTTTTTTCTGCTAGCTAGTAGCGAAAAATAGAAGCAAGCTGCCCTATCATGCTGCGGATTCCACAGCTGCGGCGTCCACGGTGCGAGGCTCCCTCCCGATTAGGCCCATTCATTTGGGCCTAATCCGGAGCTTAATGCCGTGATGAGATGCCAGACGGCACACGGAGTGTTCACACGCGGAATACAAATTCTGCTGTGTGAACATACACTTTTATAGTTTTTTGGGGTTTTTTTGTAGGTGATACACATTGTTTTGTCACCAGAAGGCAGTCTAGAATCTATGATGTGGGCATAATGTTGGTGTTATTTTTTTCTTTTAATTTTTTTCTTTTTTTTTTATATACATT
Organism: Leptodactylus fuscus; assembly: GCF_031893055.1. NCBI lineage: Eukaryota > Metazoa > Chordata > Amphibia > Anura > Leptodactylidae > Leptodactylus > Leptodactylus fuscus. The sequence goes on along the minus strand of NC_134267.1, from coordinate 197,323,896 downwards.
GTGCCCCCATAAGGTCATTAGAGTCTTTTGGGTAACATTTTAATGTCACTTTTATTTTTCTCTGATGATTTCTCCTGTTACTGAAGCTGATATATTTGCCCCAGTTGCAGGAGGAATGCAGCCCCCTATACTATACTGCAGAGGTGATCCTGGTCTTCTAAGACCCAGCAGCTCATACAGTCCCTGTCCCTCCTACAGTCATGAACGGTGATAATCCGTCCCTGTCTACCCTACAGGAGGTCTGGCTTTAGTAACAGCCATCCCACTCCTAGAATACTTTGCAATCTGTTTTCTTCTCCACTATTCAGCTCACTTACAGAACTCTATGGAGAGTGTTGGAGTAGGAGGATGATAATAGATTTATCCCCTCATTCTGTGCACTGGTATCCTGTTATCTTGAATAATAGCTGTGTTAAGAGTGGTACCTGAGTCACAGAGTAGCAGAATGTAGCAGATGCAATTGTATGTTTTCCAGCAGTGTACTCCTCCCCATCCCCTCTCCATAGACTAACATAGAAAAGGAAACTTAGCTTGATAAATGGAGAAGGAAGCATATTTCTCAAATAAGACACATCACAAAGTTTCTTATATTCACCTGTACTAATCACTTATGCAGTTATTTTATAATTGGAGTTACATTTTAAGAGTGTCATGTCATAAATATCTATTGTTGGAATACAACTTTAATTTTTGTAACTTTTATTCTTGTAGCATTTCCAACAAGAGGCACAGATTCCTGGATACTGACCGTCCAGCTCTCCTTCCGAGTACAAGAAGGTGGTGGGGTCCTGCTCCTATTGTCTGGTGCAGGGAATGTTTCTGCACTGACAATAACTTTGGATTTAGAGAAAGAAGTAACAATCCTTGATTTTATCATTGTTTATTAACATTTTTAGCTAAAATCTTATTAAAGGGGCTCTATCATTGGGAAAAGTCATTCTTAACTAAACACATCCTTGCATAGCCTTTAGAAAGTCTATTCCACACCTACCTTTAGTATGTAAATTGACTCAGTGGTTTCTGAATAAGTCCGTTTTTATTCATATGCTAATGAGCTTCCAGCCAGCACAGGAAGTTCCCAACAGCACTCGTCTCTGCTATTCTCTCCTATCTGTGTTTGCAAACAGGAATCTAAGTCATCAGCATCAGCAGCAGCCTATGCTGTATACACCCATAGGAAACAATAGCAAAGGGGGTGCATGATGTATCGTGCACCAGTCTAATTAGCATATGAATAAAAACGGACTTATCCAAATACCGCTGAGGCAATTTACATACTAAAGGTAGGGGTGGAATAGCCTTTCTAAGGGATATGCAAGGATGTGATTAGATAAAGTTTTTGAGTTAATCACCTATGTATAATACAATGTCATTGCCCTCAGGCTCTGGAAGTCTCCCTGCTGGGGAAATTAGCGCATTCATTAAAGTTTCCACCTGGAGTATGTCTTAAAGAATGGCATACTGTGAATGCTGTGGTCCAGTCCAATAAAGTTGTCCTGAGTACCTCAGAGGCCTCATCATCCATGGACATTCTGCCAGCGGACTTCAAGGCTTTGGAAGACATATGGCTGGATCCTGAGTCTCATATTTCTATTGGAGGCACTTCAGGTAGATTTTGTTTGCCTAGACCAGTCAACATAGAAGAATGATGTTCCTTATGTTTCTTTTGAGAAACCTCTATGCTTTTCTGTTGTGTTCTGCCTCTTTTCTTCAGTCTCTTTTTCTCCTGTGTTCTGTCTCTTTTCTTCGGTCTCTTTTCTCCTGTATCCTGCAAAGAATGCTCTTACCTGCAGAAAGTTTGGCGGGCCAAGTATTGTTGTATGACCTCTTCTCATGGGCTGGGATGGTGGAACATAACACCTTGGTCCCGATACGGCTTCTGATGGATTGTCATGTGACCAGTCTTATCCATCAGCAGCCATATTGGGACAGCAAGTCATGCATTGCATGGCTCATAACACCCCAAGGGGTCATGACCTCTACATTGGGAATGTGCCATCACTTCATGATTGATGGGATCCAGTTAACTATTTAACGGTTGGTCTTCTTCTATGGTCTGTGAAAACCCATTTGGCCATGCAGATACACAGATTGATAATATGTACTAGTATATATTTATAACATGGTAGTGCACTATTTTTTCTATATCCTAACTCTGAAATTCTTCTATGCTACAGAACAAGGTGAGCCTGGCACACGTTTCTCGGGTTGTCTGAAGATGACTCTACAAGGAACATCTGTTGAGTTTGACTCCGCTCATTACAAACACCCTCATATCCACAGTCACAGCTGCCCATTGGCAATATAGTGAATCAAGTCAAAGTGTTCATTGGCGTCTCTGCGTGTTTGATTTTTTTTTTGCACCGATTTTTGTCCATTATATTGACCTTTTATTGCTGGATTTGTAGAGAATTGTGGACAGTTTCTGAGCTATAAAACATGTTTTCTCAATGGTCTTTTATTACGGCTTTGTTTTTACAGTAACTACAATACTATTCATATCTGATTTACTAAGAGCCACTAGTACCGTACCAATGACTGTGTATGTGACATGTATTATTGCTCTAAATAACTATTAAACCAATAGAGGATTTCAGAAGTTATTATATGGGCCCACTTGTTACACATCGGCTTTTGTGGAATCCAGAATATAGTGCAAAGTGTTATTTTTGGGAAAAACAAATACAAAAGACCAATATAGTATAAAACAATGTATTATGTACTTCTTATTATCTGCTTTCATGGCAGGAATATCTATAGTGATCACTACTGAGAAGTATCTCTTCATATATCAGTAAACCTGACAGCTGAATATTGTTTTCTGTCACATGGATGTATACATAAGAAATAAATCGGATTTACATCTGGATGACTAACTGTCTTTATTAATAGACATCTGACTGATCTATCGATATAAGGTGCCAAGGCCAATACAGTCAAGATGGTGAAAGATTGCGGACATTGTTTTCAAGATCCTTGCAGTCATTCACAATAGGAATTAGCTGTTTTTGGGATTGTCTGCCCCCCCCCCCCCCCAGACTTGCTGCTATTTCCAAAAGCGCAATGGTTTTGGAAATCACTGTACATATTTTTCTGCAATGTGTGGATGGGATTTGCTTGACTTTGCAGGGACAGTAAAACGTTACAGTTGTTACTGCTGCATTTTAGCTGCACCAAAGTGCACCGCTTACACCAAAGGAGTTTTACAGGATAGGGGATAAGTGATATGTTGCTGGAGGTCTGTGATGAGGAGAATGGGGGGCTGAAAATCCCCCTGCATCCTCCCTGTGAATAAAGTACTAGTGCAATTGCGTGACCTGCCGTCCTTTCACTTCTATGGGATTGCCAAAGATTTCCATCCTGATAAGCCCCCTAGCAGTGAATGAAACACCAGCCTTAAACCCCCAGTAGTCACAGTTAGTAGGATCAGCGCACAGGGACCCTGCACACACCTGTAATATAGTGTAGAATTTCACACACTACATAGTCTTTATAAGACAAGACTGAGATGAGATAATAATTTTATGAAGTTATTTTGATTAAAAAAAAATAAAAAGATTTATTTGTGGCATTTTTCCTGGAGAATTTCTAAAATTTCAAGCAAGTTTATATAACTTTTTTGACTATCCAATAACCCAGAACATCAGGTCCATGTTTTGCCAGATGCAATGTATTAGAGGTCTGATGATTGAGCCCCATTATTCAGTCCTACATATTACATGCATCCTGCGCTGGTACAATGGCACGCTGTTCTGTCACTCTTCAGCAGTATATAGGTGTGGCCAGGCTGAGAACATACTCAGGACTGAGTTCAGAAGGGAAGTTTATCGGCACCATAGAAACTGCAAGTGACTGCCAAAGTCTGCCTGAGCTTCCTAGACCTCCCTTCTATAGCAGGTACTGTATATCCTGTATTATACTCTATAAGCCTCACTATGTTGCGTTATGGAGGTTTCTTACTGTGTTTTGGGGGGTTTTTTTTATTAAAAAGGTGCAGTTGTTGGAGGTTTTATTAAGCTTTTTTTTTTTTTTTGCCAAAGGCAGAATTGGATTTAGGCTGAGGCCACATTTTGTAGAAAAGCTGTGTTTTTGTTACATTTTTTTGAGCCAGAGAGTAGCTTCAAAAGGAATGGGAAATGTAAAGATAACCCTTATCTGCAAAGTCTGCATCAGTAACTCCGCTTTCCTGCAATTCCTTAAAAGGATTAGGAAATACATAGAAAGGACATATAATTCTTTTTGCTTTTGAATCAAAAACTGCATCACAAGCTGTGCAGAAACCATTCCATTCACACTAAGTATATGCTGAGCTGATTCTGAACGTAAAGCACGTTCAGAATCAGCGCATACAAAGCAGATCCCATTCATTTCTATGGGAGCCGGCATACGTGCGCTCCCCATTGAAATGAATGGGCTGCTTTTTTCCCTATTGGTTTCAATGTGATTTACCTGGAAAAAGAAAATCTAATTTGTCGCAAACAACAAGAGCTATGAAGGAAGCCAGAAGTCAACAGAGTTCTCTTCAAGCCGAGCTGAGGGGATCATCAACGCCAACAACACATGCATTATATGGCGTCGCAGCGAGCTGCTGAGATGCCGGAACGATTACAGGCACGGTGCAAAGAACAACTTCAGTGCCAGGCCAACTTGAGAACTGCCGATACCCCGGACCAGGCAGAGCATCAACGCCAAAAACACGCTCATTATATGGCGTTGCAGCAAGCTGCTGAGATGCCGCAACAATCACGGGCACAGCGTGAGGAACAAGTTCAGTGGCAGGCCAGCTTGAGAGTTGCCGATATGCCGGAGCAGGCGGATCATCAACGTCAACAAGACGCTCATTATATGGCTTCCCAGCGAGCTGCTGAGATGCCGGAACAATCACAGGTACAGCACGAGGAACAAATTCAGCGACAGGCCAGCTTGACAGCTGTCGAAACGCTAGTATTTACAGGATGTGTAATTTATTTTTGGTGCAGTATAGGGGCACATATAACTTTTAGATCATTTTTTTTGTTATTTTACATTTTTTTTGAGGGGTGAGATGAACAGAAAACTTCCGTTTTGGTAACTGAATTTTAGGGTTTATGGACGTTATTATGCAGGATAAATAACATGCTAATTTTACTTTATGGGTAATTACAGATGTAGCAATCTGAATTATGTGTATTTTTTGTCATTGACATGGAATAAAAACATCTATTTTCTCTTTTGTGTAAAACCACTTAAGTGCCGCAGTCAGCATTGACCACAGCATCTAAGGGATTAAATGTCCAATCTGTGGAGGCAACAAACAGCCCAACTAGGCACAAACCAGTCATTAAACAGATATGCTTTCCTCTAATCACACCAAAAATTTAACAGGTGCGTATTTATTTTTTTAATCAGCTTTCTTGTTCTTACCAAAATTTTCAAAAACTCTTGGACAACCGTTTAACTCCAGCCTTATGAGGGTACATTTGTGATGGAAAGTCTTCATCAGCTCACTGTTCTGTATTATCAGATGACGGTCAGAAGTCCTGGTCTGACCATGGGTCTTATGAACAGAACTAACAACACCATAATAACAGCTATGGCCAATAAAAATCCAAAAATACACATTTATACGTTTCCAGTGCATAATCCATTACATCTGGACATCCCAGAATATTATGGAGAATATTATGGAGACAACAGTTAGCGGACCATCTCCATGTCACCAGTAAGCACAACTAGAATCTAACAACCATTGAGACAGGTAAATCTAGAACGGCTGACATGTCCATATTTCATCTGTCAGTATGCATTGTTTTGTCACTTATAGGGCATGATATAACCACAATGCTTCCGAAAACCGAGAAGAAAGGGAAAGGGACAGGAGGTAAACCAGGAGATACATCAGCTCTGAAGAGATTCCTGAAAAGATATGAGGGTCATTGTGCTCAATGTCAGTCATCTGTCAGCCCCACAATTACCCGGGGCCTCAAAAAATGTATCCAAGATGGCTCCAAATACCTGAAGGTAAGCATGGGTTTACCTGTAAGACACCAAAACTTAAATACAAATTTCAATTTTACAAATTTCAAAGTTTCCATCAATTGGTCAAGTCTATTAGCATTGTCTCTGTAGAAACATCTACAATAATAAGTTCTCCGTAAAGAACACTAAAATCAGGCACTATAATAGTCTTTCAAAATACAATAAAGCACTTTTTCCAGACAAATTAAATTTTGACCATCCCATCCAGTATCTGTCGAAGTTGACAATTCAATTAGTTGAAAATGTAGTATTTGGACGGTTAGTATTACAGGGTTGTTCCAGGACTTTACCAGTGATTTCCTATCCTTAGAATATGTCATGACTGGTAGAGGTCAGTACCCCCATCTGCAAATTAAAGGGCTTCTTAACAGGAACAGGTGCCGCTCTGTACACTGTGTAGTGGCTGTTAATAGTACTGAAGCTTTCTTGTATTCAAGCAAATGATCCAATGAATTAGAGCATGCTGCAAATAGGCAGGTGTTGGCTTCATATTTTTAATGTCACCCCTTTCCTCATGAATTGTGATTGACTGACTGATATTTGATACTGATGTCATCTTTTTAGTAGCTTTATTCTTATACCTGTGATTTAGGACTGCTCTATTTTTTCTGCAGATCATCCTGTCCGGACCTGAGAGTTCCTCCGATGCTTCCTCTCCAGTTTTGTTAAGACCGCTATTAATGACTATACGGGATGAGCGCTATATGCTTGCAACAGATTTGTGCTTATGGGGCATTCCTCTCTGTAACCAGGACGTTGCTACTCTTGTATGTTTGTAGGTTACATGCATTTGGGGAACATTAAAAAAAAGAAAAAATCTTCAGTATCTTAACATTTTGCATTTTCCACTGATAGGGTTCATTGCCTAGTCTCATCTCATCTACTGCCAGAGACTAAGAACCTATAACCCAATGTATAATGAAATAACATCGAACACTGTAATAGGGTCGAAGGAGTATTTGTGGCTCCTGATAGGACTGGTCACAGGTTGAGCCCAATAAATTAGGATTTACATGTAAAGTATAGGCAACCTTTACTTTTTGGATGTTTCCATGTGGATGATGTATAGCTCAGTTGTAGCACAGGTCTGAATATACGTAGTATTAAATTACTTTTATTAAGCCAGTGGGTATAAATGTTCTCTGCAGTCTTTGGGACTCCTTAGCGGTCTCAGCAGAACTTCTATCAATAAAATATTTATTGCAAATCCTATTAATATATCATAAATGAATATAGTAGAAAGGTTCTTCATGAGCCTGATGATGACCAGTCCATACCAGAGAGTTGTTGAGGGCAAATCCTGGAACCAACCTTTGCCCGCCATTGATGTAATCCATGAGTCTCTTATCCAAACAGTAGATCCAGCTGCTGCCTTTTAACTACTTGTTACATGTGCCTTCTTGTCTTCATGCAGGCTATACTACTGGAGTTGAGAGGGAGAACTTCATATCCATTTATAAAACTGGAGGCCGTGGATTGTGGGATTGATATGTGGTCATTGGAGAGGTTGGGGAAAGCTGTTCAGTACAGCCAGTTGACATCTATAACACTGGACCACAATAAGTAAGATTACGTCCTGCTGTACATACACGTTCTATGAATACTTCTCAATCTATGGAACATGCTATTGTTTCTTTAGGTTTCAAGATGAAGGAATCCAGTGTCTTATCCGAGGTCTTGAAGGAAACATGAAGCTGGTGTTTCTCAGTCTATGTTACTGTAACCTGGGTCCTTCTAGTGGGGCAGTACTGGGTAAACTTTTGGTGGAATCAGCCATCAGGTAATCTCTATATTAAGCATATATATCTTCTGATATAGTGGTGGCTGCAGGTGGCAATGTCCTGCTTCTATGCCTTGCTGACTTTCTTGTATTGCCATGCAGTGAACTGCATCTCACTGGAAACTACCTGCAGTGCTCAGGGGCAGTAGATCTCATTACTCCAGTGGCAGAACATGTCCAGAAGTTAACAACAGAAAGGCCACCTGAAGAGGCCACCAGTCTGGCCCATCAAATTCTAGAAGGTAAAATGGAAGCTTTCTCCATCTATTATAAGTCATGACATCTAAGTTTTAATATCATAAGGTTTCAGATGTTGTGGTCAGTTTTAGTCTGGAGCCAGACATAGAGAACAGGCTAAAGAATTTTCTCCAAGGAAATTCTGCAGAATGTTCCTCTGCAAAAATCACTGAAATTGGGTGGTTTTCCAAAAATTTGTGTGGGTCATTAACTTAGCCGATGACTAGTTCATGCACGTAAGATCATGACCATAGACTTAGCGCTTGTTGAGTGGATTATCTATGGAAAATGTATGTCCTGACAATTCCCATTATACATCTGCCCTCAGAACGGGGCAGAGGGGTAAAGTGATGATCCTCCCAGTGCCTACATATTTATCACCAATCTTGTGGGTGTCATGGAACAACCCCCTTAATGCAACTCTCTGTTGTGAGTTTTTTGAGCAGCACAAGAGCAGTCTGGTATTCACACTCTGATCTCAGGACAGCCAGCAGCAATGGACAGACCAACAGTATCACCTGATCGAAGTTCTGAGAAAGGGAAACGCAAGAAAAAGGGTAATTATGTTTACAAACCCCCCTTCCTTTCCCACATACACCCCAAAATTTGAGTATTTGATGGAACTTGTACAAGCTGAGGAATAACATAAGGATCTCATGGAGATGTTGTCCTAGGAGGACATTGCTCCTAAGCAGCACTATTACATTCAAAGCCTGTTTTTGCACAAAACTTTATGACCATTTGCTGGGTTGTGGCTGTGACAACACTTTCCCAAAATGTTGTATGGCGGGGCTAAGGGGGAGCTTTGGTCTCCTACAGCTCAACAGATTTACTATCATTTTTTTCCCCACAAACTGATGGAAATTAGATGCTGAAATCTTTGAGACTTGAAATTAGGTACATCTCCACTCTGGTGCACAAGGGACTGGAGTATGGCATACCGGTCTTGATACATTTCTTCCATACTCATAATTCTCAGTTATTGCACGCTCTTGCTGAGACTGGCCAGGGCTTAAAGGGGTTGTCCAGTTTCTTCAAATAAATCTTATTGTTCGAATAATGAAAAGATCTACAATATTCCAATAAACTTTTTGTATCAATTCTTCACGGATTTCTAGCTCTCTGCTTGCTGTCATTCATTGGTTACTTCCACTGAATAAAAATCAGTCAATGGTCATGTGATGGACACAGGTGCTACATTTGTTACAAGATATATGTTTACTATGCTAAGCCCTGTGCACCTGTATGTCCATCATATGACCATGGTCTGTATATCACATGACCATGGACTGTCTATCACATGACCTTGGACTGATTTTTATCCACTGGAAGTAACCAATGAATTACAGCAAGCAAAGATCTAGAAAACTGTAAGGAATTGGAAGAGAAAGTAGATTGGAAAATTGTATAACTTTTTAGTATACAAACAATAACATTTATTTGCTGAAACTGAACAAGCCCTCTAAGCTGGCCATGCTTTTATAACTTTTGGCAGTTCTTGGCAATGGTCTACTATGTATAGGAAGGGATAACCATTGTTCCACCAAGGGGTAAGCAGCACCAGAGGTGTCAGGCAGCTACTTACCTTCAGCTCCGTATTGCAGTAAGAGTGTGTAGGTGCGCAGGATGGCGATGATGGAGATAACTTAGTTACATCTGCCAAAATGCTTCCTCTGCTGCTGAGGTTAATACTATATTCTTCCACTCCAATACAACTTTAAACCAACAAAAATGCAATAAATACATAAATTATTCTTAACTTGTCAGGAAGAAAGAAGAAGGGTAAACCTACACCAATCCCTGGACCCTGGGTAAGCAAGCTGTACCTGGCTGACAATGGCATCGATGCAAGAGGGAAGGAAGGAGAGACTGGTGTGCTGGAATTTTCTCAGTTACTGAGTAGGTAAGTACTAATCCAAACAAGAACACTTGTAGCCATATTATATAGCCATTATCAAGGTGCAAGTGGCCCAGTTTGGTCCATAAATTTGGGACAATAATTCTTAATGGTATTTCACCATAAATAAAGTCCAAGATGGTGGAGTTCCCTGACTTATATCTGTATGTTGTGTATAGGACTAGATACCAGCAATATGAGATAGTATCAAAGAAAATATACAAGACACTACCAAACAAGGCAGAAGTGAGCAGACAGGGCATATCTCTAGTCAATGTCAATCAACAGGTTCACAAAATCAACATATTCACTATCAGGTTTCATACACCTGGCCAATGTCGTATCCCGAGTGTCTTCTGTTTTCACAGATCTAAGCCGTTCATTGAATTCAATGTAAAACAGATGACGCTTGAAATATAAAATTGGTTATGTACATAAAGCCTAACTGTAGGAGAAACCAAATAAGTAAACCAATAAGTAAAAGTGAATACTCAAGTACAGAATTACAAATAAAGAAAAGTCGATACAATATGCCCTTCCTTATATTTCCCCTTAACTGAAGATATTATGAGATGAGTGTCAGGAGATGACCAGCACTCAGGAGTTGGGTTTTGTGAATAGCTAAATGTTCTTTCTTCAAAGCTTGCCATCTCGTACCAAAAGGAAAGGTAAGGAGCTAAGGAAGGACATATCTGTATATCATATAGTTTTTACATGGTAATGTATACTTTGTCTCTTTCCAGTCTCATCCGCTACTCTGAGCATCTCTCTGAACTTGACATGGACGACAACTGTCTGGGAGAACTGCCGGCCACTGACATCCTGGAGGCACTAATGGAAAGAAATCAACGTACGTAAAAGCTCCTACCACCAAATATTAGATGTTGGAAGGTTATCAGAACATTCCTGGAACATCCCATCTCAACATCTGTTATCAGATATTGGTGTTAGTAGCATGATGTGATTATTCCCTTAAAGGGGTATCCTTAAGGTGGGCCATCCATTTTAGATTGGTGGGGTCTGACTGTCAGGACTCCACAGTTCAGTTGTTTCCTGTAGCTCCCAGTATGGTTTACATGCCAGGTGTTTCACTGCGTACCTACTGTTCTTTCAGTAGCAGTGGTTATGGGTATTGCAGCGGTGTCCCATAGACCTGAATGGGATTCTAAACATTTGGTTACCTTCAGTATTGTGTACACCTTCATATACTGTATATATTTATATATGTACACGTGTATGAGGCATTATCCAGGCACAGCTACTTTCTTTTTGTGCTGGATTATGTACAAATTCATAGAGGAAAAAAACATGGCATGCTCCATTGAATGAGCTTTATGTATGGAGCTTTCCATTACCTGGAAAAAAGGTTTCTAGGGTTCTAGGGGACCACAGCTTCATATATATGGCACCAGACAGAACCTGTATGATAAAAAACAAAAGAGACACCGAGCACACTATATAGTGTAGAATGTCTGATAAATTTTGGTGGAAATAACCAGAAGATTTAAAAGGACCAAATGGCCTCTCACCTGATGAGGTTGTGACAATCGCTCACAACTACGTTTGGGGTTTACCGTCAGGTGGAGGAGGCAGCACGTCTGATGGACACCGGCCAAGGCCAGGGAAGATAGAGTTTTCAATGAAAATGGAAAGACGGCGCTCTCAGGTCACAACAGGATTTTATTCAAAAAGACAATGATGCACAACGCTAAAAAATCGCCGCGTTTCGGGCACACCTGCCCTTTCTCAAGTGCGTAACCTCAGGATAGTTGAATAATCGCCTTTATTTAAAAATCACAAACAGGGATCTTCATCACTACGCGTTACGGGACACCCTGGTCCCTTTTTCAAGTGCAAAAATAGATCAATCATAGATAGATCTATTTTTGCACTTGAAAAAGGGACCAGGGTGTCCCGTAACGCGTAGTGATGAAGATCCCTGTTTGTGATTTTTAAATAAAGGCGATTATTCAACTATCCTGAGGTTACGCACTTGAGAAAGGGCAGGTGTGCCCGAAACGCGGCGATTTTTTAGCGTTGTGCATCATTGTCTTTTTGAATAAAATCCTGTTGTGACCTGAGAGCGCCGTCTTTCCATTTTCATTGAGAACCTGTATGATGTCACATATAGCATTATGCCACATGTAGTGGTGGATTATAATAAGAGTGAAATGGGTGCTTGTTCAGGGCCAGAGGCTGCAGGGGGGGCCCAGCAGCAAGTAATTGCGTATTGTGCCCATTACAACCTAACCTTGTAAACAAATGTATCAGTATCCACGGATATAGTTATTACCCTGGCCAGGCATTGGAGTCTATTAGAGGTGAGTATTACTTGGGCGAACCTTGCTAAGTCCTCTGCTTATTATACTGTGGTGGAAGAAACTCCAAAGTATAATAGTAGATCATGGGTCATCATACAGTGTGGTTGGGTCCCTATGGGACATTATTAGTGTTTTGAGGGTTCCTATAGGACATTATTCTGCCACAGGGATCTTTAGCATGAAAAGTAGGCATGCTTTTTGGACAACCTGGGGCCCATGGTCCCCTTAATCCGCCCCTGGCCACATGAACAAGTCCTACATTTCATTTTGGTTGCGTGTGATGTCCTACAAATCATTACTGGTCCACTGATCATAACCATCCCACAAAGTGCACTTTCATGCTGTTATACATTGCACTAAGTAAAATGTTCCATCTATTATCCTAACCAGGTAAATTACCATGCATGAAAATTAAGGTAACAGCCCAGATGTCACCCCTTACATTTAAAGCCATCTTGAAACAGAGTGGAAAACTGAAGACCTCAAAAAAGAAGAGAAGAAGAAAGGTAGATTTATGATTATCCAATAGTTCAGTCCAAACAATTGATAACAGGAAGTGTATGTGTCAGTATGTAGTACAACATCTCTTATGTATTACTTATGAATGTAATTCAATTGGGGTACTCAGTCTTATAGTAGAGACCGCCATATAGGTGTAGAGCAATGGTGCCCAATATGTCGATCGTAAAGGAAGTATGGGTCGATCGCGTGACATTTTTAATTTTTTTTAAACTTTTTTTTGTTTGAACCAGCGCAGGAGAGCTGCTGCTCTCCTTGCGCTGGTTCAAACATCTACGTTTCAGCGTAGACGGCGTCATGACTGTTGCAAAAAAAAAAAAAACCTATGCAATTGGTAGTATATTATTAGGTTTAGTGGTGAAAGTTAAAATTGAAGGCTATAGTACCTTTTTTTTTTAAAATGTAGTGACAAGGAAAGTGAAAAAACAATATATCAAAATTCTTTAAAAAATATGTTTAACATAAAAATCTGAATTAAAAAATAGGCCATTTTCTGGTGACATAATAACTATGCTTATCTTGTTGCAGATTTTGCTGTCATTTTTCAAGCCACAGTCAAAAATGGCTTTGACAGGAGGGAAAAGTATAAAAGCTTCCTTTATATTTCCCATTCCTTTTGCAGTCACTCTTGACTTTGGCTCAACCAAAAAATGTAGCAAAATCAGCAACAAAAAAAGCAGCTTTTCAGTAATGTGGGGTCTTTAATTTTACATCCATGAGATAAAAAAATTTTGGGTACAGTTATTTGGTGAATTTTTGACAGGACAAGCTGTCATGGCGGCTCAGTTCCCCAAACTATACAATGCACTATATACTAAGGTGAAACGAGGTGACATTAGAGAAATTTATCATTCTGGATTTATATTTTGTCGTCTCAAGGATGAATCTCTCTCCTTCACAATCTTCCCTCACCACAGGTTTCTTTCACAGGAATAGACAATGTGTACAAGTTAACTCCATACAAACAATTTTGCAACAATTCAGTTTCTCAAGAGAAAAGTAAAAAGAATGATTTCTCCCAAGGTTGCAAATAGCATAATTCTGAGGAATGCAGGGTTCATGTGTGGTTACTTAATCTCCGCTGAGTAATAAAGCGGAGAACACTTTGTGCCTAACAAGGGTCCTCTATCGTGTCAGCGAAAACACTGTAGGGACAAGCAGGACATCTGGATGACCCCATCGGGGACAAATATGAGGGATCTCCACCTGCACCGCCAGTCAAAGTGCTCACATTCTACGTGCTTTGGTGTTTACAGATAGAACTATTTTGCTTCTGCCGAACAGAAAAACATCCAGAAATAATTTGTCTTATTTCTTCCAAAATTTGATATTTTCCATAGAAAAACTGACGAAGCATCGCAAACATCAACCACAGTGTGGACGAAAAAGCATAAAGCTGAATTACAGGCACAGAGATATTAGTGATATAACTCTCGATATTTGTACATGAAATAAGCAACAGGACCAAGAAGCATGAGCCTTAGTTATACCGACTGATGGCCAATCCTGTAAGGTTATCCAGGTATCCATGAATGTCGCCGCTGTATTATATACATTCCAGTAACTGTATGTGGATTTTGCTGTGGTTGTTAACTCTGTTAATTCCAGAGACTCTTTATTAAAATACTGATTTAATCTGTTATGTATTTCAAGGCAACAATCCCCTATAGTGTATGTGCAACATTGGTCTATTTCACCATCTTGCACCAAGTAACAAAGTCAAGGGTGTTGCTATGTTCTTAAAAGATTCAGGGCCAAGCAATGGCGTAACTACTCCTGTGGGCCCCGATGCAATCCTTTGTCCAGGGCCCCCTACAGCAAATTCTTGACAGTGATGGTTACGGGGACTAAGGAGTTTAATCCACCTTAGTGTGGTTAGGGTAATCTGTGCGTCTCCTTGGTTTATGTGCCAGATGGAAGCTGCAATCTCAATACTGATGCCAGTGCTTATAGGCCCCTAATGCTGTTGTGCCCCAGTGTGGCAGCCCCCTAAGTGGACAAGCCCTAACGCACATGTACCAATTTCCCCTTCTCCCCCACTCTATCCCTCTTACATCCAATGACTCACAAGTGACATGTCCTCTAAGAGATGTCATTCTCTTTTCTCACCTTCTCCATGTGGCCCAGACCACCATTTATGCTTCTTCCAGCCACAACTCATCTCTGTAGAATTTGCTACACAGACATCTCAGGCTCTTCCATTCTGGTGCCCTAATAGTATTACCCTGCTGTTTCCCCTAATACTGTACCTCTTGCGCTGTCCAATGCCCTCAATTATTGTTCTACAGAAATCACAGTGCCATACATATAGCCCCCTAGAAATACTCATACAATACAGATAGTTCCCCCTCCAGTTATTAGTGCCACATGTAGTGCCCTCAGTGAATAATAGCCCTGACAGTAATACAGCCCCATAGTAATGGTACTCCGCAGTGTGTCCTATTAGTAATAATGCCCTTCATGGTAAAAATGCTTGCCCAGTGTGCCCCATTAGCAATAAAGCCCCAATATTGCCTTCAATAGTAATTATGCTACTCATACTAATAATGTTAATCATAGTAATGCCAACCATAACGTCCTCAATATTAATAATGTTCCCCTATTGTGCCCTAAAATTTAATGCACCAAATACAGAAAATAAAAATACTCACCTTACTCCCATTCCAGTGCAGGCCAGAGGCCTTTAGTAGCCTGGTTCAGGTATTGCAATGACGTCATCACGCTACCTGACCATTGATCTGACCATTCGCCTATAATGGCCTGCTGCACATGATATTGATCAATGAGTACGGTAATAAATTGTATTGCTGTTGTGAGGATGGTATCGGGAAATTTATTGCACTACACAACAGACAAAAGATCAGATATTTTATATTTGTGACGCCCATGACATTGTTTACAAAAATGTTTTTTTTTGTTTTGTTTTTTTTAGATGTTGGTTATTGATTTTTACATGTTAATATGTATAATAAATAAAATTCTGAAATACTTCAGTCTGACCATTGACCCCTCATAATAGGCTGACCCTTCCTGTCACCTCCCAGTCTGTGCTATGTTCAGGTTAGGGCTGGGCAATTAATCGAAAATTAACCAAAATCAAAAGTCAGCTCAATGAATGGATGAGAACTTAACGACATTGGTTGTGTCAATTATTTAGCATCCTTGCCTGTATTACATTGCTATTACCTAAATAATATGTCACTAACTGTATGCTATCAAATCAGAATTGCTGATATGTGAATAACTGAAACCAAAATTCAGTGACAATACGTGGCATGTAAAAAAGGGGGTGTCCTAAAATAACCATTCATTAAAATGATTCTTTTTTTTTTTACACAAGTATGTGGCCACAAGAAAATGGCCGCAGATATCCACAGTCAGCTCTGCATGATGGCAGCGCCATCTGCGCATGTGTGAATTTTAAATCCTGAAGAAGCCATCGGAAGAAGAGATGGCAGAGAGGCATGCCAGAAGAAGACAGAGGCCATGGCTGGAGAGGGTTACCTGTCAACTCATTATTATAGGCAGGATTACAATGAAAGACAACACCTCTCTTACACTGCTGGGGGGAGATAACAAAGGATCCTCCATTGATAATAGGGAAGATGGGGGAGCGCTTAGCTCTTTCTCACTTTTCCTGCATAGTGACTACTATATATGTCAGTGACCATTCTCACAGCATTCTGCCAGTGTTAGGCTACATGTTACCATTCATCATATAAAAGTAGCATCTACCATACTGCATTATTCAGATCAATAAAATAAATGTTTCTCAAGTGTCCATGTCTCTTGTCTCTCCATAGATTAGAGGTTTTCATTAATACTTGTTGTGCCTCCCACGCCTCATTTTTCCATTTGACTATTTTGTACTAAAAATATAAAAGCGGTTCCTTACCATGGGGCCGTTAGTAATGGCACACCGCTCTACCCTTATTATCTTAAGCATGAAATTCAGAATTTGAAAAGTGTTCAGTTATTTTAGTCTTCATACACAGCGATAACACACATAGTGAGGTCACAGTACAAATCATGCGCACAGTGAGGTCATAGTACAAATAATGTATGCAGTGATGTCACAGTACATAAATAATAAACACAGTGATGTCACAGTACAGAAATAATAAACACAGTGATGTCACAGTACAGGAATAATAAACACAGTGATGTCACAGTACAGGAATAATAAACACAGTGATGTCACAGTACAGGAATAATAAACACAGTGATGTCACAGTACAGAAATAATAAACACAGTGATGTCACAGTACAGGAATAATAAACACAGTGATGTCACAATACAGGAATAATACACACTGTGATGTCACAGTACAGGAATAATGTACACAGTGATGTTACACTATAGGGATAATGCACACAGTGATGTCACAGTACAGAAAAACTTATGACCAGGTATTGCCCTGAATGACTACCTCCCTTCAATGGCAAATATTTAATATAGTCAAAATAATTTTACAACATAAGACAGTAGCTGGCCCTTTAACAAAAAATTAAACAGGAGATATATTATTTACAGAATACAGGTGACTGAGATGCCAAGAGCCTTAAGGGCATGTTCACATGGCTGAAACCTTTTCCGCCATGTGACTTCTTCACGCGGCTAGCCGCCATGGGATGCTGATGCATTGCATCTGCAGCCTGTTGCGGCATCCCGCTCCTGATTAGGCCCGGATGTATGGGCCTAATCAGAAGTGTGCCTCGAGCTGTGGACGCTGCGGCTGACTCAGCTGCGGAATCCGCAGGAAGATTGGACTTGTCGCTTCTTTTTCCCGTTATAGCTGTAAAAAAATCGCTAGTGGGAAGAAAAAGCAAGGGACTACTAATGAAATGCAGGGGAGGCCTTTTTGCAGGTGGATTTTGAGGCGAATTCCACGTCAAAATACGCCTGCAAAAAACTCTGTGTGAACATAAACTTATGCCCACACTGACCACAGGGATTTGCGCTGAGTCTTTGCCGTATAATACAGCAAAGATCTGGTGCTTATGGGACTGCTCAGCTCCTGAGTGGCCACCATATTTAAATACCAAACATTCGCTGTAATAGTACGGCAGATGTTGGGAAGGAGTTAATGTTTGTGATCCGTGAACATGCTAGTCGGGCAGAATGGGGGTGGCTGAATGCACACGGAGTAAAGTGCGGCTGCAAAATTACGGGCACAAAATTACGCGGCCTATACGCTCGTAACTCCCATTGAAATCAATGGGATCTTTTTGAGCGCGCAAACTCTGACACACCGTATACGTGTCAGATCGCGCTCCACTTTACTCCATGTGAATTCAGCCTAAGGAATTACTACTTTCATAACTTCATAGCATTCTAAGGCTACATTCACATTGGCACCAACGCAGATCAGCCAGGAATTGTTGGACGAAACTGTGTTGCAAGCCTGTCTTTTTCATTTGGATATTTCAATTTAAAAATTGACCGGATTATAGTCAATGGGGTCCCCCTGGCTCCTTAGTTTGGCTTTTCATTGATCCATTTTTGTCCATTTCTTCCTTCTACTTGACAAGCCTGAAGAAGGCGGCCAGGTGTGTGCATAGCATTACTTGTGCCTAGTATTTTACATGGCTGACCAAATCCTACAAGAGTTAGTGGAAAGCAAAAAATATCCCCAAAAATCCTCCAATGACAGGACTAGGAATGAAGTAGAAGCTTTCCACATGTTCAGTTTATTACAGCGCTCCCCCTGCTGGTCATCACCTGCAATGATTTCTCTTCCAGATCACTGCAATGACGTCAGCAGCCCTCGCTGTTATTGGACCTGTAAGGCAATGCTGCACGCTCCTGTCACCTGATTGGTCGCCTCCGCCGCACGGAGTTCCGGTTTCTCCAGTATGCATCGCTGATTGGTCCTCCTCCCGGACTACGCCATGCTATAGGGCAGAGCACGACCCTCCTCCTACCGGTATGGCCGAGCGGCGGGCGGAGCTCACCCGGCCGTGTGTCAAGATGTTTTCTCTGAAGAAATGGAACGCGGTGGCGATGTGGAGCTGGGACGTGGAGTGCGACACGTGCGCCATCTGCAGGGTGCAGGTTATGGGTGAGGACGAGCGGAGCGGGGGCAGGAGGAGGGGGCAGGGAGACCGTGGCGGCCCTGCAGTGGTGGGCAGACTGCTAGGCTGGGGCTGCCTGTCTTATGTGGCTCATGACGCGACACATGTGCGCCAGTGCTACATATTGACGCAATGGGATTGCACTCAGTTGTGTGCTATGACAATAGTGTTTACAGTGCCTCCTAGTGGTGAGGTATGGTATTACATGGCTTGGCTTGTGCCATCCTCTGCTGGGCAGGTCACCTTGTTCTGTGGAGGGGGACTGTCAGCAAGGAGGTGTCCTATAAACAGACATGAGCCTTGGCATGTTTGCAGTATCACTGTGTCTGATCACTGGGACCCCCACCAAATGGAGAGAGGGGGGGAGGACTGTGTAACCCTTTATTGACTCATTCAGCACTATGGGAGAAGAGCAGCTGAGTACTGTGATCTAGGTGATGGGGCAGCAAGTGTGTAATAGGGGTACACAGAAGCAAGTGTGTAATAGGGGCACACAGAAGCAAGTGTGTAATAGGGGCGCACAGCAGCAAGTGTGTAATAGGGGCGCACAGCAGCAAGTGTGTAATAGGGGCGCACAGCAGCAAGTGTGTAATAGGGGCGCACAGCAGCAAGTGTGTAATAGGGGCGCACAGCAGCAAGTGTGTAATAGGGGCGCACAGCAGCAAGTGTGTAATAGGGGCGCACAGAAGCCACAAGTGGGAGACACTACATACAGTCATTTGTCCCTAAGGCTATGTTCACACTTGTGCTGTGTGACTGTTTGGGGATTCTGTCCTCCATTCTGCTTGAAGATGCAGAGAGAGAAGTTCTCCAGCAGGACTTTTCACTCTGTGTTTTTTTGGGTGGAAACTGGTTGAACCCCATTGTAGTCTATGTGGTCCATGTGTAACACATTTTAAGTGAATTGGGCTTCTGTTTTTTTGGGGGTCCACAAGCAGACCCGAAGAATGGAAACCTGAGCAGATGGAGCATATTGTGTTTGCATCCGTCATTCACTGTAATGCAAAAGTCAGATGAGAAGGAAGTTTCCTGCAGTTGTTTACTTATCGGATAAAACATAAAGTCCCAGGTTTTTGCTGTCCACTTGAAAAATCGGACATCTTTGTGAACGGACAGTAAAGGACAGACACGGACAGTTAAGGACACACATGATGTCCCATTTAAAATAATGTAAAATGTAACAGACACAGCTAGTGTCCAATTCTAATGTCCGCGCAAGATTTTGGCATGGGATTGCACATGAGACTGCGGCCTCTCCATAGTTCAGGTACACCCCTATGCGCCAGAATCTAAATCTACACCTGCATACTGCTTCTGACTGATGTGGCATTGTGACAGTCATATCTATGCATCACGATTAGAGATGAGCAAACAGTGAAATATTCGTTTCGAGTAGCCCCTCAATATTCGACTATTAGAACAAATATTGAATCCCATTTTAGTCTATGGGGAAAAAAAAGCTTTGTTTCAGGGGAAACCACTATTCAACTCAGGAGAGTCACCTCTATGTCCACTATGACACCTCAGCAAATGATAACACCTCTGGAATGCAACTGGGACAGCAGGGAAAGCATGCCTGGGGGCATCTAACAAGCCCAAGTCCCTGTATTACGCCACTAATAATGCGCAAGCTGACTTTTTCCCATAGGAATGCATTGACCAGCATTGATTGGCCGAATGCCATACAGTGTACAGCATTCAGCCAATCAACGCTGGTTCTGCTGGAAGCTCGTCTGTGAGGAGGCGGAGTCTAAGAGTCGGTCCACAGCAGTCTCCATTGTGGTCCAATCTCAGGTGTAGTAGAGTTGACACAGCACTGCTACATCCCAGGTGTACCAGAGCTGTGCGCTCAACACTGCTACATCTGAGATCGGACCACAATGGAGACTGCTGTGGACCGATCTTAGACTCCGCCTCCTCCGGCAGAACCAGTGTTGATTGGCCGAATGCTGTACTCTGTATGGCATTCGGCCAATCAACGCTGGTCAATGCATTCCTATGAGGAAAAAGTCAGCTCCCGCATATCACAAGCTGACAGGGATCCCAATGAGATAGAGCCCCAAAGAGCTGTGCGAGTAACATTCCCCCCTAAATAAAGCTAATCCCTAGCTAACCCTGCCTGTACATCTATCCCTGTCTCACAGTCACATAGTTTACAGTCTGATGTTACCCGAATCTGAAATCCACCATTCGTATAAAGTGGAGGTCACCTGATTTAGCCAGCCAGTTACTTTTTCTGATATATATATATATATATATATATATATATATATATATATAATATTTTTTTTTTTCCGATGCCTACGTTGTCGTAGTTCCTGTCCCACCTCCCCTGCGCAGTTATTGGCGCAAAAAAGCGCCAGGGAAGGTGGGAGGGGATACGAATTTTTAGTGCATTTGCCACGTGGTATTCGATTGGAATCGAATATCTCGAGCAGCCTGATATGATCGAACGCCGTTTGCTTATCTCTAATCACAATGCCTTGGGGCCCAATTGGTGGCCCTTAATGTCAGCCAGAAGTGCCAAAGACCGCATGGAGTTTTCTCTCCACCCCTGGCCCTCCACTTAATATACTCTGGGGTCTGAAGAAATTCCTTCTCCCACCTTAGGTATAATAGCAGTATTAGTTCAGTTCAGATGAACCTCGCAAGACTAATCTCATGGGGTTCACCCAATACTTAACCACTTCAGTACCGGGCCAATTTGTGGTCCTGGACCAGACACATTTTAGTTTTATTTTGTATGTGCGATTTTGAGGGCTGTAACATTTTTCCCATATGTCTCAGTCAACTAATTTTTGCGTCTTTTTTTCGGGGACACATAGGGCTTTATTTTTATGTTATTTTTATCTTCAAATGTGTTTTAATTTTTTTTATATCCAGGAAAATATAAACAAAATAGGAGGAAAATTGTCTGGTTTTCAATTTATAATTTTTTTTAATTTAATAATTAATAGTGTCACTGAAAAACTTTATAATATAGTTTTTCCTCTCCGTTACGGTAATTTTTATTTTGTATGGTGTCTTCGGGGGTGGGGCTATAACCTTTAATAGTGGCGTTTTATTAGCATATTATTTTTTTATTATTTTATTTACATTTTTTTAAAACTTTTTTTTATTATATATATATATATATATATATATATATATATATATATATATATATATATATATATATATATATATATATATATATATATATATATATATATATATATTTTCCAGATTGTGTCCCCATAAGGTGATAAGAGACCTTTGGGGACAACTGATCACTTTTTTTTTTTGTACTTGAGGCTGATTTCTCCTATAACTGGGGCTGGTACATTTAACCTCGGTTACAGGAGAAATCCAGCCTCCTGCACGCTGTATACACAGTATACAGAGCTGATCTGGGGTCCTGTAGGACCCAGCAGCTCTGGTAAGACTCTGCTCCCCGCGGATCACGTGTCTGCCGGGTCAGAGGGCAGCTGATTTATGGCAGCGTCCATAGCTGTGTATACAGCGCTCATTGAGCACTGTATATACAGCGATCGAGATAACAGAGGAGGTAATAAACCTTCCCTGCTATCTCTCTGGGAGCTCCGGCTGAAGTTACAGCCGGCTCCTAGTGAAAGCAGCTACACGATCTCCGTGCAGCTGCTGTGTTCTGACTGGACGTACAGGTACATCCTGTCAGAACTAGGTAACCACTTCCCGGACGTATATAGTCTATGGGCCGGAAGTGGTTAATCAGAATGTAAAGTTAACGTTTCCAAAAATCGCCGTAAACTGGGATCCAGGTAAAATGCCCGATTGCAACTTGATGCCCCCATCACTAATACTAATAACCACTACAAAAAGAAAGATTTGATCTATGTAGTTGACGCAACCACCGTTAAGCACACATAGAACGGCCCTTAAAAATAAGCCTGATGCGTTTCCCCTGGTATTATTTCATCCAGTTCATCAGAGGCTGTATGGACCTAACAATATCGCCAGGAGTTACGATGATTCGCCTCCCATATTTTAGAGGACCGCATAGTGTGCATATGTTGCCGGTCGGCTGTAATGTGAAGCTGCATCGGCAATACACTTCGTCTGGGTTAATAAAGACCCCAGAATTCTCCCTCTTGAGTTGCATCATCGGGGGGGGGTGTCCAACCCCCGGAGCACACTCCCATAATGATGCGGCGTGCCGAGCCTCCCGTAGGGGCGGGACCAGCATCATACACACAACGAGGCCATAGGCAGCAGTTAAAGTATCCACTATTATAAGTGCTAAACGTCACACATAACCTCAGCCTGACGGACTGCAGCGCCACTAAGAGGTCAGCGGTCTCACTGGTGTCATGTGAAAATAGGCCTGGCACGGTTTCATTGCAAACAGAAGCCACGATGCCAGTGTGAACCAGTCATAAAGCCTTACTTTCTGTCATGGTGGATTATCCAGCCTGGGCATCAGTATTGGTATTTGATTCATGGGGTTGTCTGGCGCCTCCCGCAGTATGTCTATAGTAAGTGCTATTTCTGTGTTATTTCTAGATGCCTGTCTGCGTTGCCAAGCTGAAAACAAGCAGGAGGACTGTGTAGGTATGTGACTTTTACGTGTCATTTACTTTCCCTTTAATTTATCGGTTGTGTTTGGAACGGGCAGCGGCTGAATAACTCGGTCCGGTCTCCCTAGTAAACTGCTAGTTTGGTGATGGCTACAGAGGACGTTTTACTCTGCTGCATACTTCAGGTGGGTAAGAAGGGTTGTCATACACGCCCTATTAGGATATGACATTGTGGAAATGTCTTCCATTTGGGACCTGCGTGTTTGGCTCCTATTTTGGATGACCTGAGTTGTCCTCATATTACCGAAGCAGCCATTACTGCCTGGCTGACTATCGGCAGCTTTTTTTTTTTTTTTTTTTCTGGCAAAAGCAAATGTACGCTGGAGATGTTGGATATGGCATCTAGGGAGATCAGCTGCATTATGAAGGGGGTTTTCAATCCTTTAAAAGGAATCGCAGCCACTACAAGGGAATTGCAGCATTACATGATGTCTATTCCTATGAAATGTCTGTGTAATGGAAAGTGATGACACTTATACCGCCTCTACTGGTCAGATAAGAGCGCTGCAGCAGTGTAGCGCTCAGGTCAAGCGACAGTATATTATGTGGCTGTCCTTTTACTGGGATGGACGACATGCAGTAATGCGTTTCCCCTCTAGTGGCTGCTGTAACGTAAATAAATTCTAAAAAGATGGCTCTGAGCTTCTCCTGATAACAGCAGCCATGGATTAGAAAAGCCCACGTACTGGAGGGCATTTGTCTCTTTTGTCGCCTTTTTAAAAAAGCGCAAGTCATAAATGCAGTGTGAAATACACTCACCGGCCACTTTATTAGGTACACCATGCTAGTAACGGGTTGGACCCCCTTTTTCCTTCAGAACTGCCTCAATTCTTCGTGGCATAGATTCAACAAGGTGCTGGAAGCATTCCTCAGAGATTTTGGTCCATATTGACATGATGGCATCACACAGTTGCCGCAGATTTGTCGGCTGCACATCCATGATGCGAATCTCCCGTTCCACCACATCCCAAAGATGCTCTATTGGATTGAGATCTGGTGACTGTGGAGGCCATTGGAGTACAGTGAACTCATTGTCGTGTTCAAGAAACCAGTCTGAGATGATTCCAGCTTTATGACATGGCGCATTATCCTGCTGAAAGTAGCCATCAGATGTTGGGTACATTGTGGTCATAAAGGGATGGACATGGTCAGCAACAATACTCAGGTAGGCTTTGGCGTTGCAACGATGCTCAATTGGTACCAAGGGGCCCAAAGAGTGCCAAGAAAATATTCCCCACACCATGACACCACCACCACCAGCCTGAACCGTTGATACAAGGCAGGATGGATCCATGCTTTCATGTTGTTGACGCCAAATTCTGACCCTACCATCCGAATGTCGCAGCAGAAATCGAGACTCATCAGACCAGGCAACGTTTTTCCAATCTTCAATTGTCCAATTTCGATGAGCTTGTGCAAATTGTAGCCTCGGTTTCCTGTTCTTAGCTGAAAGGAGTGGCACCCGGTGTGGTCTTCTGCTGCTGTAGCCCATCTGCCTCAAAGTTGGACGTACTGTGCGTTCAGAGATGTTCTTCTGGCTACCTTGGTTGTAACGGGTGGCTATTTGAGTCACTGTTGCCTTTCTATCAGCTTGAACCAGTCTGGCCATTCTCCTCTGACCTCTGGCATCAACAACGCATTTCCGCCCACAGAACTGCCGCTCACTGGATGTTTTTTCTTTTTCGGACCATTCTCTGTAAACCCTAGAGATGGTTGTGCGTGAAAATCCCAGTAGATCAGCAGTTTCTGAAATACTCAGACCAGCCCTTCTGGCACCAACAACCATACCACGTTCAATGGCACTCAAATCACCTTTCTTCCCCATACTGATGCTCGGTTTGAACTGCAGGAGATTGTCTTGACCATGTCTACATGCCTAAATGCACTGAGTTGCCGCCATGTGATTGGCTGATTAGAAATTAAGTGTTAACGAGCAGTTGGACAGGTGTACCTAATAAAGTGGCCGGTGAGTGTAGATCTCTGTTTAAGCTACACCCCCTTACCCCGAGATAAATCAATAGTGGTGCGGGTAACGTAACATCTAGGGGGGGAAAAGGAGCAAATTCTTCATGCAGGGCAGGAGAGGACCACCAATTGGTACTAATAGCTTAAAAAAGTGTTCCAATATATTTAACTCTACAGGGAGGGGATACAGAAGGGAATGGAAGTTAAAAAAAATATATCACACAAAAAAACATGCCAACAAACCACGGCGCCACCTATCATGAATCCTATACTTTTCTCAGGCCATTTCACCATGCGATGTACACCACCAGGTTAGTAGGGTCAGGGACTGCCGGGATTAGCAGGGTCTTTACTTTTAATCTCTTTGGTCTCTTAAGAAGGTATTATCATTGGTGAGTAAGTCTCTTAAAAGAGCATACTGTGTACATGTATAGATCCCACACTCCTGGTAATGGTCTACCTGCAAATGCATCGACTCCAGGTCAGGAATCACACAAGTCTGACAAGAAGTGGGTTAAAGGCCCTTTCACATCAACTACCTTTTTATTTATTTATTTTTCTTCCTTCTTTCTAGTGAATGGAGCCGTTCACACATCCATGACTTTCTGTGCTTTTTATTTTTTCCTCTGTACAGACCAAAATTCACCCCCCTTCTCCCTACTTGTCCTGACCATTCAAGTCTGTAGGTCCGTGGGGGGAAAAAACCCTACTGTCTTTCATTTGTCTTCAACATAGTCCTTAAGTGATGCTGAACTAAAAGATGGCACCATTATTAATAGCCTAGAAATCTGTTGTTCATGTGCAGGACAAGCTGCCGAAAATTAGGTTTTTTTTTTTTTTTGTTTTTTTTTTTTTAAACGCAGCATGTTCGTTTTAGCTGCAAAATCGCAAGCGGTTATAGATGTTACAAGGGAAAGAAAAAGTTATCAAAAACTTAATATGTTTTCTTTGCATTCCCCCCACTGCTCTTAAATGTGTTTTGCTACATGAAGTCTTATCCTGAATTGGGAACTATATTAATGCTGTAAGTCGTCATAGTAGTATCACTTTGCACTAAAGAGGAGCTGTTTCAGTAGTGTGTGGATGGGATTTAGAGGGGTTGTCAAGGCTGGAGTAACTTACCTGCTTCTGAGGATCACTGATGGACCTGGGCGTTCCGGTTCCTGGCTTTACAATAGTCATTCAGCCCCTATAGCACATGTAGTTGCCTGTGATATTGTGGGAGGAGGGGGTGGAGCGACCTGGGGGGCAGAATGCAGCTTCCTATCACGGTGACATCACTGGAACCCCCATATCCATCATTAGCTATCCCTGGGATAAGGTAACCCCCTTAAATCTCATCCACTACACTGCTACTGTACTCTGCAGCAGGTTAGCCGCCAGCCATTTTGCCATGGCAAACCCACTGAGTACCCAGCATGCCCCTGGGTTACAGGATCATTTCCTATGATGTAGTGTCATTCTGTTTTAGATCTCTTGGTTTACTCTATATTAATCTGTGAATAATAAAATCTGACTGTCTCCACCAGACCCATAAAGTGTCCTGTAAGTGTAAACTCATCCTATAGGCCCCACACCTTGTGCAATGTGTAATGGCGTGCTAATACAAACACTGTGCTCTCTTCTCTTGCAGTGGTATGGGGAGAATGTAATCACTCGTTCCACAACTGCTGTATGTCCTTGTGGGTGAAGCAGAACAACCGGTGCCCATTGTGCCAACAGGACTGGGTGGTGCAAAGAATAGGAAAATAATAGTTACTACGTCCTGTCTGTCATCCAGACATCGCTCTTTGCTAGTATACTGTTCTAATGCACAGATCTTAGTGCTCCATGTGAGTGACTGGAAATATTTAATAAGACACTAACTGATGGTTACAAGGCTGGAAATGAGTGGAATATCCCGGTGTATCTGCAGCAGATACTGACTATAACTATTGCTGAATAAAAGTTAACTTACCTTCTGTGTTGCCTTTTGGAATTATTCATGTTTCATATTTTATGCTCATCATTTTTTTTTTTAGAAGATCTTTCATGCCCTCTGACACTGGTGGTGTATACATACCAATGGAAAGCTGAGTTTAGCACACTCAGCTTTGCCAGTATGTTCCCCAGTTGTGGAGAGATTAGTGCTTTTAAAGGGGTTTTCTGGGCAAATTTCTTTATTTAATTAAAGGTCTTTGTGCTATAAATGGGTGAATACATGCGCCCAAATACCTTTTGCAGCGTCTTGAGTGATTTCTGTGTCTCTGGGAGCTCCTGGTATCTTCTGCATTTGTTTACTTGGTTCAGGTTCCTGCTATGTAACTTCCACACTAACCCCTCACCTCACTTAGTTTCCCACACACACACACACACACTTCCTGCCTGCCTCCCTCCCGTAACCCCCATTCCCCCCCCACACGCACGCACGCGCACACACACACACACTCGCAGTCATACTTGACTTATCTTTTTTTTCCCAGTCTTCCTCCAGCGGGACAGCCCATCCTTCTTTTCTGACTGCCGGTGCATGCTATAGACCCAGAGCTACTCTTCTGACAATCCACCTACCAAAAAAAAAAAGTTGTTCTTGGAGATCTCGCCAAAATGGCTGCAGCTTTGACCAAGGCACTGGGTGCCTTATTGCCCGAGAACCAGTTATTGTAAGTGAGGTCAGGAACACGCCCCGCCAGGAGAGTAGGGAGATCAGTAGAAGTATAATGATTAAAGAGCTCTGCTTCCCTAGGAGGAACACTCCTCCTGCAACAGCAACAAATAAGTAGTATCTGGGAAAAAGAGCAAAGCACAGATCAGTTTGGGCCAGGGATGTCCAAACTGGAGTCCTAAGCCCATGTCCAGAATCAGAGGCACCTTGTCAATGGCTCTGGGATGCCGACAGTGTAGAGGAGGCAGGAGAATGTGGGAGTGAGGGGCAGTCTGCATCTGCTGCTGAGGCAGGAGAGGACTGGGCTGCTGCAAGCCCCCTGTACACTGTATGTCCCACCACCATCATTGGCATGGGCAGGTGGGGATCGTTTGCTGTCTCAAAAGAGGGAGAGCTGGGTGGTAAGCTGCTCAGTGTCCACCAAGCTGATATGAGTCTGGGTGCCATCTTGGAATTCTTCACATGGCTCTAGGTCACTGAGGAACCGGTGTACGAACTGACCCGGAGAGAGCCCAAAGGGAGTCGACAAGGACTTAAAGAGGACCTTTCACCATATCTGGGCACAGGCAGTGTTATATAGTGCCAGAAAGCTGACAGTGCGCTGAATTCAGTGCACTGTCGGCTTTCCCGATCCGTGCCCGGTGTAAAGCGCTATCGGTCCCGGTACCGTAGCGCTTTACAGTCAGAAGGGCGTTTCTGACCATTAGCCAGAGACGTCCTTCTGCCTCGCGGCGCCAATCGCGCTGTGCTGTGGAGCGGGGAGGAACGCCCCCTCCCCTCCTGATAATGCTCGTCTACAGACAGGCTGTGTGAGCAGAGGGAGGGGGAGTTCCTCCCCGCTCCACAGCACAGCGCGATTGGCGCCGCGAGGCAGAAGGACGTCTCTGGCTAATGGTCAGAAACGCCCTTCTGACCATAGAAGAGCTACGGTACCGGGCCGTAAGCTCTTCACACCGGGCACAGATCGGGAAAGCCGACAGTGCGCTGAATTCAGCGCACTGTCAGCTTTCTGGCAGTATATAACACTGCATGTGCCCAAAAGTGGTGAAAGGTCCTCTTTAAGAGGGCCCTTATTTGTTTTGCCAAGGCTCTGGAGGAGGAAAGGTACTGGTTAGCCATGTATCTGGGAACAACCTAGGGAAAGAGCTGAGGTTAGTGCATCTTCACTCCTCCATAGTCAAGCCATGCCTCCCTCCTGCCATGGTTTGGACTTTGGCTATATTGAGTGGTAAGATCTGGCCACATTCTTGCTGTCTGAAAGAGGTCTTAATGTGATAAAATCTCAATATACGGTAAATCTATTTTGGTAAGGATTTGCTGATAGTGACTGGAATATGGTTGGTATTAGTTTTCATGTCTTTCACCAACAGGAATTTCTTGGGGAATGTTGGAAGCTTATATGATTACGAGCTGGTTTCTGTTCCCATAGCCTTACCCAGATTATGGCAGCCACAGTATACAGTACAGACTGGCTGTAGCTGGTTCACGACACCTAAACAGGATGGAGATTTGTGTTACAAAGCCTGTTCTGTATTTCCTGTGCTTACTCAGCAATGATAAATGTCAAAATCTGTAGTATTGCCTCTAATCCACTACAATCTATGCTTTGCACATGACTTGCATACATTTTACCTTAAAGGGACAATTTTCTACAGTCAGTATTTTTATACCAAAACCAAGAATGGAACCTATAGAGAAAAAAGTATAATGAATCTATTTATACCCCATCAGCTAAGCCTATATTCACACAACACTGAAAAATGGACAAAATATCCTGTTTTTGTCCATTTTGAAATATATGAACAATCCGTGAAAACAGGAGCCCATTGGGTGCAAAACAGCTGTGAAAAAATGGCCATTTATCACGGTCATGTGAATCTAGGCTAAGGCTGAGTTCACATCTGCTTTGCAAACTCCATTTGCCGTGCTGACTTTTCCAGTAAAATAATAGATTCTGTGGTGGTAACAGACAGGTCCTATTATACGTCAGTGAGCTCTGTGTGAGATGGATCTGCCACATTTCAGTTACTTGCTGCTATGATAGAGAAAAAAAAATCAGAAATAGAAATGCGCATGTGAACTCATCCTAAAGGTAGTGTCCCACATAGCAGTCAGCAACCCACAGCTAAAACATGTCTGTGATGCAAGAAAAAAACCCTAGGTCAGCATATTTTGCAGATGAGTTCATTGTTAACCCATTGTGGCTGCATATCAGATGTGTAATTGCTTTTATGTAGGACACCATCCTAATACAAATGTGCTTTGGATCACTTTGTATTCTAGACCAAAAATATGTGGATACCACTCCTCCAGATTGAGTTTTGGGTGTTTCGGCTCCACTTATTACCATGTAAGTCTGCAACATGTAGGCCAGATGCGTGGGTTGCGTACTTGGTGATGTGGTGTGACATGGACCCCTCGTGCTGGATTTTCCGTTCTTCGGATCTTGGATTTGATTTTCAGTTATCCGTGCTTTCCCGTTCTGTGCCCCCACTGAAGAGCCATTGGTGCTGGTACCATAGCTCGTCAGTGTCAGAAGGACGTTTCTGACAGTCAGGAACGCCCATCCGTCACAGTAGCGTCTATAGTGCTGTACTGTGAGAGGAGGCGTTCCTTACCTCTCAGCCATGATGCTGAGTAGTGAGGAACGCCCCCCCCCCCAGTCCTCGTCTATGGAGGAGCGCAGGCATGTGCAGTCAGCTCTGCCCGAGGCCTGATGGCAGAGCTGACTGCGCATGCGAAAGAAGTTTGAAGCCAGTATCGGAAGAAGACGTGGAGAGAGGCCGTTCCAGACGAAGGTGGAGGCGGCGCTGGAGATTTCTCTTGCAGCATTGGGGACTCCCCGAGTGCTTTGAGAGAACTCTTTTGCATACCGAAGAAAACCACGATTTCTACCGAAATGCAGCGTGGAGAAGACAACTAAAGGTAGGAGAAGAATAGCCTTTCTTAAGGCTATTCTTTCGTGTTAGTAAGAAAAAAAATAGCATTTTAATGACAAAATCCCTTTAACTATAATTTGCTGACGAAGATGTTGGTGAATAGACTCAATACGGTTATTCCTGATTCACCTTAAAGGGGTTGGCCACTTTCAGACCAATATTGACAAACAAATGTACAATAAAGAGAGATGCAATTTTCTAGCTTCTCTAAATGCCACCAAAACATTCAAATTTGTTGAATGGCCTTTTCTCCTGCAGGTCTTGGGGCCTTTTGGATTTTGGTGAGAAATGTATTAATTGGATATCACTATTGTATAAGTCCCCCAGAGCACTGTTGTCTGTAAATGGTGCACCCTCTGCATATTTATCTCTACACTTGGCTATTGTCCTCCACACAGGGGTGAATCTGGGCTCTCTGCTGCCTGAAGCGGAGTCAGAAAGCCCCCCCCCAGGAGGGGTGGAGCTGAGGGGGCGGGGTTGCAAGAAAGGGGTGGGGCCAAGCGGAAGGGGTGGGGTCGAGCGGAAAGGGGGTGTGGCGGAGCGAGCGGCGTTCGCAGGCAGGGAGAGGACCTGCTCTCTGCCTGAGTGTGAGGGGCGGCCGCTGGAGCAGCACTGCGTCCAGCAGGGCCGCCCCAATACACCGCTCGCTTCCCGTGTTGGGCTGCAGACACGGTGATGCTAAGCCAGTCCAGGACAGCTTGTCCTGGACTGGCTTAGGTCAGCAAAAATGCCGCCCTCCCGAGGCCCTGGCATAGCGCCGCCTGAAGCAGTCGCTTCAGGTCGCCTCATGGGAGGTGCGGCGCTGCCTCCACACAGACCCAATCTATGAAGGAGTGACTATATGTGAAAAAAGAACTGTGCTCTATAGCAGGCATGTCAAACATGCGGACCTTTACAGGCATATCTGCGGCCCGCACAAAAGTCTCAAACTTTGTCTCTAAACTTTAGAGACAAAGTTTGAGACTTTTGTGCGGGCCGCAGATGTACAAGGAAAGTGAGCGGTGGATTGGATGCAGCGCTGCTCCAGCGGCCACCCCTCACCCTTCGCAGAGAGCAGGTCTCCCTGCCTGCTCCGCCCCCTCCTCCCCACATGCCGGGTGACGTGGCCATGTAATCAGGCCCGTACCCGACGTGTGCCTGCGTCTTACGCGGTCTCACAAGACCGCTGCGCAGGCTGAAGAGCAGAAGCAGGTAAGCTTCTGCAGAAGAAATTGTGATTTTTCAAGTATTTAACCCCTATCCTACCATAGGGGATAAATACCCATAGGGGATAAATACTAGATTTATGATGATGGGGGGGTTGGAGTGCTGGGGGAGGGGGGCTTTTTGATGTCTGTCTGGCCCTTCCTTGGGCTTGAGGACTGGGTTTTTTTCCCACCCACCTTGTAATTCTTTCACTTGGGGGTTAATTGGAGCATTACAGTCTGTAGTGCTCCTATTAACCCGCAAGTGCAAGAATTGCAAGTGGGTGGAATAAAAAAAAAACAGTCCTCAGGCCCAAGGAGGGGCCAGACATCCAGAGCCCCCCCTCCCCCAAGCACTCCAACCCTTCCCCAGCACTCCAACACAATAATGGTGTCTGCCAGCTTTACCTGAGGTGCCATTTTACCGGCAATCGCAGGCACCCGGAGCAAGATTCGGGGCCTGCGTGCATTTTTATGGCAGCCGGGAGCCTTGTTGAGGCTCCAGCCTGTCATTCTATACTTTCTATTGTAGGCTACTCTATGTAGCCTGCAATAGAAATGCCGGATTTTTGCGATGCATGGTATTAGTGATCAGTCCCCTAGGCCCTAGCCATTAGCTGCTGTGTGTGGCCCTGGCAACAACCTCTTATTACTCATGTGGCCCTCGGGGTACCCTGAGTTTGACATGCCTGCTCTATAGAGATGACCTGCTCCTCTTTATAGCCAACCTGCCCGTTGGCCAATACTTGGGTTTACCAACAAACTGGGCCTAAACTTCCTGTATGCCCATTAGTTGTCCTCAGCGAGTGGTGGTGGATTACATATTACTATGACCTGTAGATATCTGGGCATCCATATCTCCAACTCCAAATAGGCTACATGGAGACAACAATTTCATAATGGAATGTACTTGGATTACATCAATGGAGGGTTGTGCTCAATTCTGATGCCACAGAGGATTGTAAAGCCTGTCCTATAATTATCTAAACATAATATCTGATCCCCCCCCCCCCTTTTTTTTCTGGAGAGACTCAGCCTGTACACTTACTCATGTGCATGAGGCCTTATTGATGGATGAGCAGCTGCCTATGATCATTGAGCACCATGCCAAGCGGTATAAAGCATACTACCACTAAACTCATCGAGTAGTGGAAATGTGATTCTCCGGAGTGATGAATCCTATTTCACTGTCTGTCACACTGATGGATTAATCTGCGTTTAGGAGATGTCAACAGACATATTACACAATTCACACTGTCTAGATTGTGACAACAGTATGGTGAAGGCCACTTCCTATTCCAGCATGACTGTGCTCCAGTGGAAAACCGTAAGGCCATAAGGGGCATGGTGTGATATACACTCACCGGCCACTTTATTAGGTACACCATGCTAGTAACGGGTTGGACCCCCTTTTGCCTTCAGAACTGCCTCAATTCTTCGTGGCATAGATTCAACAAGGTGCTGGAAGCATTCCTCAGAGATTTTGGTCCATATTGACATGATGGCATCACACAGTTGCCGCAGATTTGTCGGCTGCACATCCATGATGCGAATCTCCCGTTCCACCACATCCCAAAGATGCTCTATTGGATTGAGATCTGGTGACTGTGGAGGCCATTGGAGTACAGTGAACTCATTGTCATGTTCAAGAAACCAGTCTGAGATGATTCCAGCTTTATGACATGGCGCATTATCCTGCTGAAAGTAGCCATCAGATGTTGGGTACATTGTGGTCATAAAGGGATGGACATGGTCAGCAACAATACTCAGGTAGGCTTTGGCGTTGCAACGATGTTCAATTGGTACCAAGGGGCCCAAAGAGTGCCAAGAAAATATTCCCCACACCATGACACCACCACCACCAGCCTGAACCGTTGATACAAGGCAGGATGGATCCATGCTTTCATGTTGTTGACGCCAAATTCTGGCCCTACCATCTGAATGTCGCAGCAGAAATCGAGACTCATCAGACTAGGCAACGTTTTTCCAATCTTCAATTGTCCAATTTCGATGAGCTTGTGCAGATTGTAGCCTCAGTTTCCTGTTCTTAGCTGAAAGGAGTGGCACCCGGTGTGGTCTTCTGCTGCTGTAGCCCATCTGCCTCAAAGTTGGACGTACTGTGCGTTCAGAGATGCTCTTCTGGCTACCTTGGTTGTAACGGGTGGCTATTTGAGTCACTGTTGCCTTTCTATCAGCTCGAACCCGTCTGGCCATTCTCCTCTGACCTCTGGCATCAACAACGCATTTCCGCCCACAGAACTGCCGCTCACTGGATGTTTTTTTCTTTTTCGGACCATTCTCTGTAAACCCTAGAGATGGTTGTGCGTGAAAATCCCAGTAGATCAGCAGTTTCTGAAATACTCAGACCAGCCCTTCTAGCACCAACAACCATGTCACGTTCAAAGGCACTCAAATCACCTTTCTTCCCCATACTGATGCTCGGTTTGAACTGCAGGATATTGTCTTGACCATGTCTACATGCCTAAATGCACTGAGTTGCCACCATGTGATTGGCTGATTAGAAATTAAGTGTTAACGAGCAGTTGGACAGGTGTACCTAATAAAGTGGCCGGTGAGTGTATAGTGCAGAAGAATTGATGGGGTCTACACCAAGCCCTGACCTCAAACCTATCAAAACCCTTTGCATTTAATATTTCCAGTGGAAAACATGATGAAAGCAAATGACAAACCTGTACATAGTTATAGAGGATTTGTTGTCAGTCACTGATAGGACAACCCCCTTGACTTCTTATCAAGAGAAAGGAATTATTTATACTGAATGTTTTCCCATAAACCTATACGTCAACCTGCTCAGCTCCTTCTACTCTATAACATGCTGCTTACAGATTGGCTTCCATTTGTAATGTTACAGGGTCCCAGAGATCTGCTTTCATTGTCTGCAATACAGAAAATGAAATAATTTACAATGTGGGAGCACGGTGCTAGGTTCACCTCTTATACAACAAAAGATACATATAGTGAAGAGAAGATTTTTTGCTGTTATTGCTATACGGAAACTGGGATACAGTATTGCCAGGACACTGTCTTCACAAAATCACTGACGGGTAATTTACTCAAGGTACTAAACTAGATCACTGTAGGAGTAAATACTAAAACATAACTTTTACTAATATTTGTTTAAAATTGGCCTAAATAAAATGATAACACAATTGCAGTATGACTTCACTATTATCAGGCAACAATTAGTATTTTTATTGCCTTCCCTATACAGTCATCTACAAAATAACTTTTTCCCATATGTAGCTCTCAGATAGTTTGTTGAGAACCACACAGTTTACCCCTTGATATCTGGGTACTAACAAATGCAGAGACCAGAGACCCAGTTGATCAGGTAGCAATCAACATCTCCCACCAGGTGAATGAAAGCTCTGTGGTCTATATACTACATATGCAAGGCTGGCTGTGGCACAACAGGTCCCAGCCAGACCTTAAATAGCTCCATTCATCACAACGTTTTGCAGTGATGTTCACATATGCTGCTAGGTATTTCTATATTGTGGAGCCTGTATTTAGCATTGCATCCACAGTATACCAATAATAAGGTCTGGAGCACTTCCTAGCACTGCAGCCTAGCCACAAGCCGTAGTTTCATCTCTCCCTGTGTAGTGTTAGTCAAACTGTCTACCTTACAGCCTCATAGGAGCCCAGATGCAACACGGCCCCAGAGTTATTTAGTCTCCAATTACTCTGCTATACTAAGTTACCAGGTCCTCCCCATTTGCTTTAGAGGTCCCTGGTTTCCCCTCTACGCAGCGTTTCGCTAGGGTAACTAGCTCATCAGGAGGATATTGATATGGGAAACTATTTCCCATATCAATATCCTCCTGATGAGCTAGTTACCCTAGCGAAACGCTGCGTAGAGGGGAAACCAGGGACCTCTAAAGCAAATGGGGAGGACCTGGTAACTTAGTATAGCAGAGTAATTGGAGACTAAATAACTCTGGGGCCGTGTTGCATCTGGGCTCCTATGAGGCTGTAAGGTAGACAGTTTGACTAACACTACACAGGGAGAGATGAAACTACGGCTTGTGGCTAGGCTGCAGTGCTAGGAAGTGCTCCAGACCTTATTATTGGTATACTGTGGATGCAATGCTAAATACAGGCTCCACAATATAGAAATACCTAGCAGCATATGTGAACATCACTGCAAAACGTTGTGACTGGTATACTGTGGATGCAATGCTAAATCTAGGCTCCACAATATAGAAATACCTAGCAGCATATGTGAACATCACTGCAAAACGTTGTGATGAATGGAGCTATTTAAGGTCTGGCTGGGACCTGTTGTGCCACAGCCAGCCTTGCATATGTAGTATATAGACCACAGAGCTTTCATTCACCTGGTGGGAGATGTTGATTGCTACCTGATCAACTGGGTCTCTGCATTTGTTAGTACCCAGATATCAAGGGGTAAACTGTGTGGTTCTCAACAAACTATCTGAGAGCTACATATGGGAAAAAGTTATTTTGTAGATGACTGTATAGGGAAGGCAATAAAAATACTAATTGTTGCCTGATAATAGTGAAGTCATACTGCAATTGTGTTATCATTTTATTTAGGCCAATTTTAAACAAATATTAGTAAAAGTTATGTTTTAGTATTTACTCCTACAGTGATCTTGTCTTCACAAAATGTCCTGTAATGTGGCCTGAGCCCCTTGTTATCTGTTTGCAGTGGTCTGTTCCATAACACAGAAACTCTCTCTGCCTCTGTATCATTATGGACCATACCACTGGACACAGATAATGGAGGATTTTTGACTACTCGAAGTCCTCATGCACATGAATGTATTTTTGATCTACAATTGCAGATCAAAGAAGGGACGCATGCAGTTTCATTGGCCCAGACACACAGCTGTAGTTTTTGATGCTGTGTGAAGAGCCCCAAATTATAGAACAGACCCTATACCTGTCTCTTATTACGGCTCTGTCAAGTCATTTGATTGTATGAACCAGTGAAAATGATGGATGACTCAGGGATACCAGAATTATTTGTGTAATTTTGACCACAGCTCTTTCATTAGTGTTAGTGGATTCAGTCACATTTCGACTCTAAGGGCACCGCAACATGTACTCGCAAAAAGATCATTGCTTGATCTATTTGCGTCTAGAAGTCGCAGTTGCAGCACCCTCAGGGTGACATGGCAATCTTTTAGTCATAGGGTGGCCAAAATTGCTGTGTAGCCCTATCCTAAACAGTTATATCTCGGCTAATAAAAAATGAATTATCATCTTTCACGTGACACAAGGATTGCATTTCTACTTGTACTATTTTCAAAGATATCAATTAAAAACATAGTCTGGATTGGGGGGAGCTGCAGCCAATACCAAATTTTTTTTTAAAGAGATGGTATGTCTAGAAATAGTATAGGTAAAACAACATGTGTATAATATGACACCAGAAACGCTGTTCTATGTTTTATAATAGATAAAGATATATATATAGTACCAGCATGGACAAGAGTAGAAGTGAAAGCAATAAAACTTAGCTTTAATAATAGAATTAAAATGGCGCCACTGGTTACGTAATCCTCACAGAATCAAATAATGCACAAAATACACAACAATAAAAACAAAATACATATAGCAAGGGACAAAGTTCTTCTATTGATCCTCAGACAGATCAATAATATAATAAGTCAGTCTTACCGACCCTTATCCTCATAGCACCAATGTAACATAGTGCTATTTGCTCCAATTACCCAATCCTCTTACCGAGGCTAGGTAGTCTTAGCTCAGCTGACACTTGACCCTCAGTTTTCCCTTACAGGAATGAGCCCATCATCATATTTATTAGTGTCACCCACACACACTTTTTGTCCCTTGGTGAATCCAATTGTTCAGAAGACAAATTACATATTCGGACAGGGAAGTGATAGGGCACAAGCCAACACGGGGTATAGGCTCAGAGACATAGGTTTTATTAGGGCAAAGACGTTCATGTTCTATTATATTATTGTTCCTTCTTATTTTTATTTTGTTTTTATTGATGTGCACTTTGTGTATTATTTGAGTTTGACTGTGTTGATTATGCCAACAGAGGCGCCATTTTATTGCTTCCAATACTACTCTTGTGCACATTGGTGCGGTATTTGTAATTTGGATTTTCTGATCCACGAGTCCTTTTTTTGTTAGATATAGATATAACTGTTTAAAGTACCTCCCCCACCCCAGACTCTGTTTCTCTACTTTATTAGAGCCATACACCCATATTTCAGTGGTAGAAACAAGCAAAGAATAAAGAAAGACTAGAAGTGAATTTCAGCATAGGATTTCATAGAAGCAAACCAATATTTTTCAAAAAAGTATATTACAATATTTATTAATGTTACAAATTCTGCCAGAAAATCAAAAGTTTAGGTACAGCTTATTAAAAAGGCTTCAAGGCCCATTTTGAACTTGTTCAGTGAATCCACCATCACAACATCCGGAGGCATTGAGTTTCATTGCCTCACTGCTCTTACAGGGAAGAATTCCATCTATGATACCAATGAAATGTTCTAGAGGATGTCCTCTTGTCGTGGTTAAAGAGGACCTTTCATGTCCTCAGGGCACATGCAGTGTAATACACCACTAGAAAGCCGACTGTGCACTAAATTCAGCGCACTATCGGCTTTCCCGGTCTGTGCCCCCGCTAAAGAGCTATCGGTGCCATTACCGTAGCTCTTCAGTGTCAGAAGGGCGTTTCTGATAGTCAGTCTGGAATGCCCCTCCTCTTGGTAGCGTGTATTGTGCTGTTAGAGGGGGCGTTCCTTACCGCCAAGCGATGATGCTGAGTTATAGGTAATGCCTCCCCTACTCCTGATAGTGCTCGTCCATAGACGAGTACCGGGGGAACGTTCCTCACCACTCAGCATCATGGCTGGGCGGTAAGGAATGCCCCCTCTCACAGTACAGTGCAATAGACGCTACCGTGAGGACGGGTGTTCCAGACAGACTGTAAGAAACACCCTTTTGAAACTGAAGAGCTACAATACCGGCACTGATAGCTCTTCAGCCATCAGGTTGCTGTGTTGATGACTCATCTCCCTGCTCCCATAGCAGACACAGACCCTTTTGGAGGGCACGGAGGAGGCTAATTAGCATATTAATAAAAACAGACATTCAAAAACTACGTAGACAATTTGCATGCAAAAGGTACATGTGAAATAGCCTTTCTAAAGGTTATGCAAGTATGTGCGTAGCTAAAAATTACTTTTCCCAATGATAGAGCCCCTTTAAAGACTTAGGTACAAATCTTTGGCAAGTTCTCTCAAATGAATGAAGTATATTAGAATCTTTTCTTTACATAGCTCTATTATTGTTGCACAATGGCCCACAATTACTAATGCGGATGTACCTGGAAAGTGTCCAAAAATGTGCCTCAACTTGGCAAACTGGCACATCTTATCCTCTGCACCCGCTCACCACTTTTATAGATAGTAGGCAGAGTGAGGCTTGATGACTTGGGGAAAAACTGACTGGCTTACCTACATACGCTACAATTACTAGGAGCTTCTTAGTAATTCTGGCGGGGAATGACTTAAGAATGACATAAGAATCACCGGTCTTAATAAATCCACCCAATGTGTTAAAACCCTCTGTCTGTGCCTCTCTTGAGTACCTAGTGTTGAGACACTTATTTCACATCTCTGTCTGGCTGGTTTGTGTTTCATTTGCATATTTCTTACCAAATTGTATGACAGTAGGGAAGTTCTTAGTTTTTCCTAATACTGCTTCTTTTTGGCTAGAAATGTAATAAAATATGGTCTATACGGCTGCGTCAGTTCTTTTATTGTTCTTGTAAGTTTGATATTAGGCTGAAAAAAAATCTGCAAAAATAATTCTGGGCAGAAGCGTTATGTAATTTATTATGGTCTATTTTGCAACTTCTGCTTTGGACATCCTTCTGTTGTTCTCCTCTTCCTTGTACATGTGCTAATGTCTCTCTGCCTTGCCGTATGTAATCAGCAGCTATACATAGCATGCCAAAAGCTCCTTACAGCAGAGAAACCTCTTACCAGTCACTTTCCACAAATGGTACAAGCAAAGGGTCTTAATGAAAATCCCTTAGTGGTATTTAATGCTAACGCCCGCAGCTGGACCCTCTGTCACAGTTGGTGTGGAGAGAAGAAGGGGACTCCGGAGAACACCGAAAGAAAGGAGAAGTCACTGGTCCTGTGACCTCTGTCCCTGCAGGCAGAGCATAGCCAAGGCTCCGAGGCAGCCATGTGTGACATGGGAGGACTAGATAATCTGATAGCTAACACAGCTTACTTGCAGGCCAGAAAAAGTAGTGAGGGAGATTTGAGAGAGTTACAGAAGAGGCGTAAGAGTCTATCGCTACCTCCCAAAGATGCCTGCCGCAATGAAATAAAAGACTCAATTCCCCTGGACTTTCAGAGTATCTGTGTGGAGCAACCAATTGGCCGGAGACTGTTCAGAGACTTCTTAATGACAGTGCCTGAGTACCAGGTGGCTCAAAGTTTTCTGGAGGAAATCAATGACTGGGAACTGGAGGAGGACTCGTCCAAGGATCAATTGTTACAGAAATTTGTTAGCAAAAGGTTTAAAGAAAATGCTGAGGGTCCTTTGCCTTTCCTGAGTTCAGAGCTTTTTAAAAAATTCCAGGAGGCGCCATTAACTGAGGTCCCACCATTGTTTCAGCGAGCGAAGGAAGAGGTAAATAACTACCTGAAGGAGGCACCATTCCAGGACTACCAGAACAGCGTCTTCTATGATCGATTCCTTCAGTGGAAAGCCTTTGAGAGGCAACCCATCACTCAGAAATACTTTTATGAATTCAGAGTGCTGGGAAAAGGTGGCTTTGGAGAGGTATGAGCACGTTACATGGTTCTAGCAGAAGTAGATTGTCATAGTGGCACATTTTAGGTACCTATGTAACCCCCATCACATCAAAAATACTATAACTGGCCTTTAACACATTGATAGTTGGGTTCATATAACTGGTGGTAACCAACGTGTCTCTGGTTACACATTGTGCCGGTCTCATGCTTAGTATTCTAACCTCCTCTTAAATACTACATTAAAAGTCAGATTTGTATACAATCTTGTGTGTGAGGGCAGTATGGAGGAGCACTGTTGGCTTAACCACTTCTCCGAATAGCGCATGTGGTATATGTCCATGAAATAAATATATCATCTGCATGTGACCAAACATTGATTCATTCTCCATCACCAGTCCTAGAGATCGGTCCCTGGATCTGAATCTCAATGTTGTTTTTGTTAGGTGGTTCTAGACCATATAGACCTATGTATGCTCAATTTTATGAAATCCTATAAAGCTCCCGTAAAAGTTCACAATGTAAATATAGAATTATTTATTTTCCTGGAATAATTTGAGGTTATGTTGTCTACCACCCATCCAACTATTGAGATGGCCACAGATATTGGTAAGCTATTATAAGAGCCATGTTGCCAAATGTTAAGTGAAGCCTTCATGTGATTTCCGAGCTACAGCTCTTTGATCTATATTCACAAGACAGGTGTTACTCTTTGTACTACTATGTACTTGCATATGCATGAAGTATGGAAATATAGATCTATCAATAAACTAAAAATGACAGAAAATATTACAATACGCCAGCAGCACTAGGCGCCTAGACACAGGCAGTGTTTTGCATCAGGTTTTGATTTTTACTAATATATTCATTTGTTAAAGGGAAGGTTCCTCTTTTGACACTCGCCATGTTACTCCCTTCATTCCCTGTTGTCTTTCTCAGAATTTCCAGTTCCAGTAAATTGGAAATTTAGACAATATTCAGATAATGAAGTGATATGGCAAAACCTCTTTACCCTCTTCCTGCCGCAGGATTTTTGATTTTCGTTTTTGACTCCCTACCCATGTAAATTTTGTATTTTTCTATACACAGAGGCATATGAAGGCTTAAAGTTTGCGGGACATATTGTACTTTGTGGTACCCATTTAATATTCCGTAAGATTTACTGCGAAGCTGGAAAAAATTAAGAATGGAGAGGAATGCAGAAAAATTGCGATTGTGCAACTTTCTTAGGGGCTTTGTTATTACAGCATTCACTGTGCAGCCAAAATGACATGTCACCTGTATTCCTTGGGTGGATACAATGCCTGGCATACCCAATTTGTATAGTTTTATATACGTTTTAACCCCTTAAAAATATCTAAAACTTAGCAACTTGTAGTTAATACAGTATATTCTGACACCCGTAACTTTTTTTATATTATGTGTATTGGGATGCACAAGGTGTTTTTTTTGCCAGGCCTTATGTACTCTTTAGTTGTATTATTTTGGGGAAGGTCTATTACTTTGATCGCGTTTTATTCAAATTTTTAACACAGGCAAAACTGCGAAAAAGCGACGATTCAGTGCTTTAGTTTTTTTCCCCCTGCTTTACTGTTCCCCATAAGGGAAAAATAAGCTTGTAGACTGGGCATTTTTTGACACAGGGATTACAAATGTGTATGTGTTTCAATTCATTTTGTTTACTTTTATGTGTTCTAGGGAAAGGGTGGTGATTCGATTTTTTTTTTAAACTGTATTTATTAGATCCTCCCCAATGCATTGCAGATGAATGGGACTTGTAATACAAGCTGCATAGAGCAGCCAGTAATACAAGGCTATGCCAGACAAGCGTGCATCAGATTGCTGGTACCAGATCTTGGTCCGGAGCCAGCATTCATCCTCAAAAAAACTGGTAAAATGGTTCTGTATAATAAAGGAGCTGAGCACCTGCCATATATAAGTACCTGATATCCACCATAATTTGCTTAGGATGTTGGGAAGAAGTTAAGGACAATGAATTATTGGTAATATTATTAGTAATGTGTCGTTATTCCCAGTGTACATATGAACAAGTTACAAGGTAGTTGCCCATTTTACCATAACCTTATATTTACTTACATACTGTAATAAGCCCATCAGCACCATTGTTCTCTGCTGACCGCACCATCCCCTTGTGTAGTACACTTGGCTCCCCATTTATATACTACTCAGCTTCAAATTCAACTTGAAGTTTCTATGGTCTACTGCTAGTCCCCTCAAATTCTTGCTCTAAAAATATACTTGTAAGTAGAGTGGCCATAACTTGTGTAAGGAGATTAGATTGTAAGCCTCCCTGGGGACAGGGACTGATGTCAGTGAGTACAACTTGGACAGCACTAAATACCTAATATAGTAAAAAAAAAAAAATACGTACTAGACAACTACAACAAAACTTTAAAGAGATAATAAAGGCTGCATTCACACTGAGTAACGCTGGCGTTTTTTGTGCTTATTTTTGCACATAGCGCCGCGTTTGCGCCGGTCAACGCCACCGCAAAATAGCGCGGCGTTAACGCGGCACTACGCGGCGTTAACGCGGCGCTATGTGCAAAAATAAGCACAAAAAACGCCAGCGTTACTCAGTGTGAATGCAGCCAAAGACTGCAATGGAGACCAGGGACACGTGAAGCCAACTGATGAAGGTGAGGCCAGGCAAGGCACCAGGTACTAGGACACATGCTTAGCCTAGATTGGGGATTTATCCTATATTAATAGGTAGTTAATGATTGAAATACCACATTTAGATACATTTCAGTATGATGATATAATCCCTTAGTGGTAAAGCCGGTAGGTATATCCAAGGATTGGTCTAATCTTTTGGGGGGGGGGGTTTGTCCTGAAATGTATCTCTTGGGCCAACCATATTTATGGACACCTTCTCCTAT
Organism: Leptodactylus fuscus; assembly: GCF_031893055.1. Lineage (NCBI taxonomy): Eukaryota > Metazoa > Chordata > Amphibia > Anura > Leptodactylidae > Leptodactylus > Leptodactylus fuscus. Next base: position 197,280,015 of record NC_134267.1, on the reverse strand, counting down.
AACGTGTTCAACAGAGATAATTCTGTGTAATGAAATACATTTCTGTTTCCACTGTTCTTAGCTAATAGAAATCTAACAATATAGAGTCATGAATCCTCGGGTGCATCACTGACCTTTGACTCAGTCAATATCTGGTCAATATCAGCTATTGGCATTTTTAGAATTGTGGCTCCATGATAGCCAAGCTTGAGCTATAATGAGGATACAAAAGCCTAGAATATAGTGAAATATAATATTCATAATGAAAAGTCAACCAACAAATAGAAACCCATAAGCTTCCACAAGGCCTGGGCACCAGCATGTGAGACCAGTTGAAGTAAAAGCAATGAAGGTACTACTGGGGAAAGCCTTAGTAAATGCATTACTTATTGTACATCCACTTACTGAGAAGAAACAGTTGGGTTGATATGTAGTTGTAGTTGGGTTGTATGTAACCGTATATGTCTAGTTGAGTTGTGATGAGCTCCTACTACACAATCCACAAGGGATGTTAGGATAAATGTGTCACGTAACATAACAGCATGGTCGTCCATGATATTGTTATACCTGTTCTAATGTTCCATAGATGTGTTGTGAATTCTCATATATAGTTATCCAGTCATTTCTGTTTAGCCACAATAAAGTAGTAGTAGTTAGGAGCAGAACAAGTAGGGGCAGATGCTACAGACAGGGCTATGGAGAAAGGGCTCTCTGACCCCACAACCTAGACCCCACAAAGCTAGTCCTATATGGGTTCCTTGATACCCCCTACATCATTACAGTCCAAACTCATCAATGGGTTCAGTCAGCCTTCTTAAGTATATGGCTGTCTTTGGACTCTTCCCAATGTATGGTGTCAAGGGAAAGAAGGTTCGGTCATGTTAAATTTAAATGCCCTCTGTTTTTGTTCTTAGGTAAGATAAGTTATGACAGAGGCAACTGGCAACTTTCTCTCCTCTTCCCTGGATACCCTGGCCAGACTGGGCATGCATGTGTTTAGGGAGTCATGGATGTCATCCAAACCATCATTCACCCAAGAGATTTTGAAGATGTCTGGACATGTTTATCCCCACGTTGTAATTTTTGCCGGGTGTCATAGTTTCCATTACCTATATAGGACAAGTTTCAGTTTCAATCTTTATAACCTGTCCTTAAGTATTTAAGGAAATCGGTGCCCCTATAGAAAACCCAAACAAACACGGAGAACATACAATTAACATGTAGATATTTCTCTTAGTTGGTTTTATACCCAGAACCCAAGCAATATAATAGTGCTAACCACTGAGTGACATAGTGGTCCATAATACTCTTCATCTTCACTTTGGTGTTGCGTAGTATGGAGACATAAGGTCTATCATGATCTAAAAAGAGCGAAGGTCTCTTTAAATTAATTGATCATTAATTTGATGACGGCTTCACTCATGAGGAACCTATTGTGTTAACAACCTGCCTGTGGTTTATAGTCCTGCTGCAGATCTAGGCCCAAGGTGAACGATTTCTCCTTGGAATTGCTTGACATCAAAGCAATTAGGGAAGACTAGAAATCTGACATCCCCTCTACCTTCACTAATTCCCCGTAATCCTCTGTATGCAATGAAGTCTTCCCGCTGTGAAAAGAAGCATTTCTTCTGGTAATTACCAGGCCAAGGAGGTAACCACCTCCAGGCACAATTGTACCAACCTGTCAAGGTTCACATGGGCTTCCTGACTAAAAGCAGATTAGTGTACTGAGGGCACAAACAAGCTTGTGAGGACATTCTTAAATTGGCTGTAAACTTGTAGACAGAGATCAGTGGACTATTCCATCATTAGGACCTTCTCTTTATAATCCCATGTTTTGTTTTAATGAATGGATCCAATCCTAACGTTGTGGCAGAGGTCTTTTTTCACACATCCCTTGCCAGTAGATCCACAACTTCGCAGGCAAAATTGTAATACTAATATTTCATGGCCAGAATTTTTGGACCATGATACATGTTACTGGTGACCTGTGTGTTAGGTCCATGAATAATCTACTGTAATGCTTCAGTGAGATAAGATGCTCATTATTTTAAGGTATACATGTACATAGACAGTAGCTTGGGTGATCAGATGCTCTCCTGATAAACATGGCGGGCAAGCTTGCACACTTATCTCATAGAGAACAGACCTATCTGACTTCTCTCCTTGTGGAACATAATATTGACTATATTAAAAATCCATCATGTCAAATTCAGCCTTTCTTTGACAATCTTAGGCTAGGTTCACAACTGCGTTAGAGGACTCCAATGCAGCATTCACCGATAATCTGCAGAGAGAAAAGTCCTGTAAGGACCATAGCTTATGGGGTGCTCAGGAAACTGCTGTTTTAGCGGATGTGCTGTCCGACGTTGGAGTCCTTCAGTGGACCCAAATGACAGAGAGCCCAGCGCCAGTGTGAACCTAGCCTCAAAGGACTGTTCAACTAACCCATTGTATTGTTGGCCAATCTCATTGATATTCACCCACATTCGCCTTGATGATTTCCCAAATGTATAGGAAATGTTTATAGGACTACTTATAGTAAATTATTTGGCAAGCTTATCTGTAAACTAACTATAATTACTTGACTCTATTGGAAACAACTGAGCTTCCAACGCTTTGAGGCTGTGTGGGCCAAACGTCCAACTCCTCTATCTTTCCACAGCCTGACTCCATGTCCTGTTCTGACTCCTTCATAAATGGCTTCAAGTCATTGTCAGACAGAAGCAGTAAAGATCCTATAATTCAGAAAAAACTAGTGACTGGATATTCTAAAAGTAAATAGACAACAAACTATGTAGCTAATTACTGTGCCATATTAAAAAAACAAGAAAACTTGATGATCTTCAGTAGTTGATACCTTTTTAATGGCTAACTCATAATGATGACAAATGGCTGACGTTTCGGAACGCTTGGCTCCTTTATCAAAGTAGATTTAAAAACATTTCTGAAGGAGCACATTTATATACAGAGCAGGCACAAAGGGTGTTAGAATTCAGGAGGAAGGGGGGGGAGGTTGTTAGTAATTGGTAGAGACAATGTAAACGCTTACAGGTCCTTATCAGTTCACACGTTACTGTAAAAAGACACGGTACAACAACGAACATTTTCCTTGTGCAATATTATTAATTGTATAATATAATTTGAAATAATTATTTTGAAGCCAATGTCGGTAAATTTTTTCCAATGCCAATTGCACCCAAACGTGGTCCTGACTCCGATCTCGTCTCCACAACTCATGAGTTTTAATATCATACAACACTTGCATTTAATGTTGCAATAATCACATATTTTTGTGCAGGCAGATGCTTGTGCTTCAAGTACTCAAGCTGTTAACATTAAGTTAGTAGAGTTACAAGTGGATGTAAAGATGACGAAAAAGTAATGCTTCACTTGCTGCCCCAACAAAGTACCATGCCGCTAAACTTATTCCTCTACAATGTTAAACCTGACAGAAGTCACATGGAGCTTAATCGCTGATATCATGGGATGTCATGTAGGGCTGAGCACCATACACATAAAGCTCTGACAAGGTCTTGGTTTACATACGGTACATGTCATCTAACACATTTATTGTTGGTTGCAGGTATGTGCCATCCAAGTAAAGAACACAGGACAGATGTATGCATGTAAGAAACTGGACAAAAAGCGACTTAAGAAAAAGAACGGGGAGAAGATGGCTTTGTTGGAAAAGGAGATCCTTGAAAAAGTTAACAGTCCTTTCATTGTCTCTCTGGCCTATGCCTATGAAACTAAAAGCCACCTGTGCCTAGTGATGACCATTATGAATGGAGGAGACCTCAAGTTTCATATCTATAACATTGGAGAGAAGGGGCTGGAGATAAAAAGGGTGATATTTTACTCAGCGCAGATCTGCTGTGGGCTTTTGCACCTTCATTCTATTAAGATCCTGTACAGGGACATGAAGCCAGAAAATGTTCTTCTGGATGATAACGGCAACTGTCGGCTATCAGATTTGGGACTTGCGGTCAAAGTAAAGGATGGACAACCCATTACATCAAGGGTAAGTAGCGCATTGATCAATGACTACTGACATGCCCTGGCAAAGGGGAAGAAGTGACTGAGCTTTTTTACCTTGTCTTATAAGAGCAAGTCTTAAGTCCCTGGGATTTGGCCTTCGCTAAGGACCTTATGTGGCTATTTAATTTTAAAGGCAGATGGTAAGCAGATTCTGCCAATTAACTATTCGAGAACTACTTAGGTACCAGTTTACATAATATATGAGACACTTAGGTCTACATGTCCCTGGTGGTATTACTTGTGTACTGCATGCTTTTCTGCCATGTGACACAATTGAGGTATGAGATCATTGATACATTGGCGATGGCTGCGAATGGTAAACCTTCTCAGTCTCCATAAATGACTTCTTTTATTAGCTTCTAGGAGAGGTTTGGCCTTAATGGGCTTAGATGATAATTGTGTAAGTTACCCATCCTGATTTTGCAATATATGGTGACCAGGCCAAGTGGTAGTGAATAATGTAATGGGTATTATCCATATGTCATAAAATTGTTATAAATATACTCTCTTCTAGATATGGCCATTTTTGTGAGTAAAATATTTGACAGTCTCACCGATAAACTGGTGATGAGTGACTCCAAAAATGTTCCATGGTAAAGGCCCCCATGTACATTAGATTAATGTCGGCCAAATCTACTAATTTCGATGGAACTCACCAACCATCTAAAGTGTGTAAAAAACTTCCAACTCTCCCCCTATAGATAAAGTTGGGGAAAGTACGTTGTGTTTCAACCCCCTATCTCCAGGGGTGACTTTCCCCCCTGTTCTCATTAAGCTGACCTAAAGGTACATATGTCAGGAGAAACATCTGTTGGTCGACTAGTCTTGAAGTTTTATTGAAGGTGTGTGAGCTCCTTAAGAGTAGAGTGGGTTACCAGACATAGTTGCTTCCTGATTTAAAACAGCAAAGAACAATATAACAATGCTTTTAGAACAGCCTGAAGAAGAATCTGTTGTGTCATGAGTCATTGCTCTGCTGGTCGTAATTGAAGTCCTTTCAGTTACCACTTATAATTCATCATTCATCTTGTCTGTTTGGCTCCAAGCTTTGCCTTCATTATACAGTAGATGAACTACAATCATCTTAATACTTATTTCAGACCGGGCAGGTATCGCTGTGGGTTTGTGTTTGGCGAGAATTGTTTGCTAATATTCTTTAACCCCTTTCTGTTGCAGCATTTTATTTTTTCTAAAAGCCACAACTTTTATATTTTTCCGGACACCTAGCTGTGTGAAGGCTTTTTTTCTGCAGGACAAAGTGTTCTTTCTATTGGCTCCATTTAATATTTCATGCGATGTAGTGTGAAGCCAGGAAAAATTCTGAGTGGTGTGGCACTGAAATAAAAAAAACCTCAGTAGTGCCATATTCTTATGGGTTTTGTTTTTACGGTGTGTGATAAAAAATGACGGGTTACCTTTATTTTGCAGGTCAGTACAATCATTGTGATGCCAAATATATATATAATATATAATATTAGATTATGTTTCTGTTATATTATAATATCTATTTTGACCCCCTTGACTTTTTTTTATTTTTCTGTCTACAGAGCTGTGCTCTTGTTTTGCAGGATGAGCTGTTGTTTTTTTTTAGTAATTCCATCATGGGGTCCATAGGACTATTTGATCACTATGAATACACATACCCAGTATTTTTGTGCTTTGAAGGGCATTGAGGACACTAGAGATATTATAGGGTGTTTTTTGTAGACTAATACTTTACGAAAATTATTTTCTACTTCTTATGATGTTGTGATATAAAATGACTTCAACCTCATTTCAGCTCAATAGTCTGCAGAGTTCTGAATCCCCTAGTGTTCTTTTTCCAGTAATAGCCTTTCTCTGCTTCTCTCTAAAACGTTTGCTAATTGGTCTGACACTACTATTCTTGGCAAAAAATACAATTCCTTGGGCAGAGCGGCCGCCAAGTTTTTGCTATGCCAAGTATCAATAAGTCTCTTATAAGGCATTTATTGGAGTGTACGGTTGGTTCAGAGCTGTGCGAGAATGCCCTGACTGCAGCTGCCGCACCCTGCCTGTAAATGCCATAGAACATTTCCTTTGTATTAAAAACATGTGCAATGAAAAGTTGCCATCATCACCCTAACATGTCTGCATACTGACTACATCAAAATCCATGTGTAGCCTTGCATACCATGACTCTTATAGTCCTTATCCACCCCTAGCACATTGTTACATGTCATCTGGTAGGTTGGCGCTTTTCCATCAAGAGTAGTTCTACCAATGGTATAACAATTGTGGTTGCATGGGGTGCGACCGCCGGGGTATGGGGCCCACAGCCAGCTGGAGATGGCTGGAGCCCTGGACCATTATGACAGTGGTTGGGGAAAGCCTGGTTCTATTACCTCTATATATATTGTAAATGAAAAGGGGCCCCAGTGTCTCCAAAGACATATTAATAGGGAATATAGATTGTGAGCCCTATATGGGACAGTGACTGTCAATGTCTGTAGAGCACCACAGAATAGCATGGTGCTATATAAGTAATAATAATAATAATAATAATAACAGATGTTAGCCCAGGGGAAGTGACTTCAAATAATAAACACTGATACTCACCTCTCCTGCGCTCAGTGTCCTGTAATGGACATATAATACGGCGTGTAAACCCACTGTGGAGCGTATAATACTGTGTGGGGGCTACTGCTGAGCATATAATACTGTGTGGTGGCCATTGTGGAGCGTATAATACTGTGTGGGGGCCAGTGCTGAGCATATAATACTGTGTGGGGGCCACTAGTGGGCATATAATACTGTGTGGGAGCCACTGTGCAGTATACAATACTGTGTAGTTGCATATTGTGGAGGGTATAATACTATGTGGGGGCCACTGTTGGGCATATAATAGTGTGGGAGGGCCCCTTCACATCACACACCATCTGTTGTATAGCAGCCTTACACTATTAATACAGGCTATAATAACATTCTTTGGTGATGATAAAACTGATGCTGTGCAATGTAAATAGGGAAGGATTCAGGGTGCTCACAAAAGCACCACAGTAACTTCAAAGATTTGATCAGCAGCGTCCCCAGGTTTTGGACCCCATTGTTCTTTATATCTCTTAGACTGTTAGAACCCTGCAGATCAGATGTTTCCCAAAGCAAGCAGCTCACAGTATTGGTTTTATATACTGGTCACTGCGCTGCTCACTCATCATATTTTTGATGACTGTAGTTTTGGGTACTACAACTGTATCCCTTTCAAGTATCTGAGATACTGCTGCAGCACCAGTAGCTGTCAAAAATTTGGGAGGGGTAGGGCCCCGGACAAAAGTTTGCATCGGGGTCCACAATACTTTTGTTATGCTTCTGTGTTCTACCCTACTACACAATTGTATCTGTAAATTAGTTCATGTGAATCTTACTTTAGGGAACATGCTACCTTACTGCAAAGAATCATGGTCACCAATATTAGTACAATGAAGAATAAATTTATGTAGGCCAAGAAAAGTATTGTCCCACTAGAGGCATATCTTCTGACCAGAAGAACAGAGATCCTCTAACCACTCAAACCACTCCGATACAATGGAGAAAGCTTTGGGTATGCTTTTTGGGATTCCAGTTCTCCTGATGTGGAATACCCACACATCAATTTATGGAATATTCAGTGAAGAGAAAACCCCTTGAAACATCTTTCCAGGGGCTTTATATATGAGTGATGTTATATCCTTGCAATTGCTTCTCCATTGTGGACGGTCTCTGCCTGTTAGAAGGCTCCCCGACAATAAACTGTTCACAGAGCGTTCCTCTGCTGGTGTGGGAAACTGGCAATAATCCTGTACTGCCACCTCTGGTGAATTGAAGCATTACACACTGACAATTCTTATCAATGTGGATAATCTGTTCCCTAATATGTAGTTCACCTTTACCATAATGTCACTTTTATTCCATAATATCAAGCTAATATCATTGGCCCTTGACAGTTCATGTAGGTTCACAGCACCGTAATATTTCAGGATACAGCACCTGCTCATGTCCACACAATATAAAATGCATAGAATAATGTAATACAATTTGCTGTGTATACAGACCCCGCAGCTGCCATACTGGCGCGGTGATTCATACGCTGCAGTCACAAGCAACATAGACTTGATTAATTTGCAGTTGTCAGTGCAATTAGTTATGGTTGTCACATGATCAACACAATCTATACAGTAATGTCGTATTAGCAGCAGGGGGAGAGATTGTTACTAGAAAATTTTAACCTATATATCTTGTATATAGGTAGAGTTTGTAAGAATAGTATACAAATTTTTCATTGGTTAAATTTAGAAATTGGTGGATCCAAGAAAACTGAATATTTTTAATGCTAGAATTGGTTGTAACAATAGTAATTACAGTAATTTCTTTATATTATATTTAGATAATTCTAGATTTAGTACAAATATAGAAAAGTAACAAAAACAGCAAATTACAAAAATGAAAGCTTATAACTTTAAGAGGACCTTTCATGTCGTCTAACATTGTGAGTATTATATACCTTGCAGATGACAGTGTAAGGGTCGGTTTATATTAACATATGTATTCCAACCGGGAAGAGTCCGCATGGAGACCCCCCCGGACAGAATACAATCATAATTGCAAGCGCTGTGTTGTAAAAGCACACGGACCTCATAGACTATAATGGGGTCCGTGTGCTTGCGCACTGCGCGCACGGCCGGGTGCCAGAATTCTGCCAGGTGCCAGAATTATTGATGCTAAGAATTTCGGCACAGATAGTGGCGGAACTACCACCATAGCAGCCATAGTGACTGCTCTGAGACTCGTTTGGCCCCCTACTTTTTTTTTTTTAATAGGCCATTACCTGTTGGATTACTTCAGCAGGTAACAGCCGCCGTTTACTTGCCATTTCCCGATCCTGCACACAGTTTCCTCTGGTTCTTCTTCAGCCCTCCAGGGAGACCCATGTGTCCCATATCATGTCACGCCACACAGAACATCAAGGCTGAAGGGAGTAGGTGGCCATGGGCACAATTGGGGATCGGTAAGCAGGGCTGCAGCACTGAGAGTATTTGTTGGGCAAACTTTTCCGGGGTCTTGTTACAACAGAAAACTAAACAGAGCTGCTACTATTATACTTTTTGTATGTTTTTTCTTTTTTATTTTTCATATGGAATAAAGGTTATTTTTTAATACAAAAGAACATCAGTGAGCTGCAGAACTTCATTTCCTTTCTTTCTTGTACATGCCAAAGCCCTAGGAGTCCAAGGGGGAAGTTGCGTGCACCCCGAGGTGTTCTATGGAATATGTGTTGAGCTCCAAAAGCTTTATACTTACCTATCTGCTACTATTATACTCTGGGTTCTCTTCAGAGCTCAGAGTATAATGAGTGGAGGCCCATGGTGTGACCCATGTGACCCAAAGACCTGTGCCAGTGGCCAGGAGAGGTAACACTGTTGTTTGTTATGTTTTATTACCTCCCCTAGGCTCTGGCACGGGTCTATGGGCCTCCTGAATAACATCAGAGACCTCTGAGGCTTGTGATTGAACTCCAGCAGCCACATGGGTCACGTCAGTGTGATATGGTATAATAACGGCAGGACTTACTATATGAAGGCCAGTAAATGGGGCATTATACCGTGTGTGTGCTGGTAAATGGGCCAGTTAAGGGAGTATTATACCACGTAGGGGCCAAGAAAGGTGGCACTATACTGTGTGCAGGTGAGGGGGACCCAGTCAAAAGTTTCCTATGGGTCCCAGTCTTTGCTAGTTGTGCCACTGGGCACCAATATTACTGCACTGTGAAAGGGACAGGGCTTACATCTCAGCATCATAGATGGGTGGTGAGGAAGGCCCCTCTTCACAGTACAAGTCTATAGAAGTGTACCATCAGGGGGTGTTAATCACCACCCAGCGATAAGCTGTAAGGTCGGTCCCTCTGACAGTCCAGAGATATTGATGGCCGAAACTAATGTCACCAATATCTCTAGAACAGGAGCAGACACCAGCGAATCGTCCTAATCTTAGAGGACATAAAAGGTCCTCTTTAAAGATTTCCTGTCCGCTTTAGTATATAAATGTATTCTTCATAATATGGCAATTCTGGAACATCTTTTCTTAGAAATCTATATTGTGTAGTTCCTCTGTTATTCCTCCTAGACACTGATGAATAAATTGAGAATTGGGTGTCCCACAATCCGACATTCTGCAATCAGTCTGCCAGTGTCACACTATGTAGGGGTACATCACTTTGACAAGGGTGACATCCAGTTACAATCTATGCACCTGCGTGTTTATCACATTACCGTAAACTGTACATCACATGACCATGGACTGTACATCACATGACCAGGGTTAGAATTTCATCCAGTAGAGGTAACAGAATGAACGACAGCAAGCAGAGATCTAGAAAACTGCATGGAATTGATACAGAAAGTATAATAGAAAATTGTACAACTTTTTATTATACAAACAATAACATTTGTCTCTTACTACTGGTCTGAAAGTGGGCAACCTCTTTAAAATCAAATAACAAGAACTATGTAAATTTGGTATTACTGTAATTTTGCAGACCAGCAGAATATAGGTGACCATTTATATTGCAGTAAATACTGTAAAAACAAAACCCATAAGAAAATGGTACAACTGCCATTTTTTTTCTAATTCCACACCATTCACAATTTTTGTTTTCAGCTTCCCCTTGCACCATACACAATATTAAAAGGTATCAAAAAAATTTGGCATCTGTGAAAAGAAAAAATGATGGTTTTCAGAAGGTATTTCTTACCATGTGCTGTCTAAAACACTGGTGTCTTCTTATGTTGCATAGAGGTCTTTGGGCCCCTCGGGGTCAAGGCCTAGTAGCGATTGCTACCTCTGCACCCCCTATAGATACACCCCTGTAGCACAGCTGTCTTTGTTCACTTGTATAGGAATTCTAGGAAGTGGCAGAGACTCTCTTAGAAGTGAATAGAGAACTTCACTCCAGTCACAGCCGGGACGACACAGGGGCTGGCAGGGAATTCTCCTGTATCTTTATGTACAGCATACATTAGTTTTTGCTGACCAGCTGTTATATATTTATTACGCGGCATGACATACTGAATATCTCTTCTTACTTGTGTGTTGTAGGCTGGCACTAATGGTTACATGGCACCTGAAATGCTGAAGGATGAGAATTACTCATATCCCGCTGACTGGTTCTCCATGGGCTGCACTATATATGAAATGATAGCCGGCCAGACGCCGTTTAAAGATCCAAAGGAAAAAAATAAGGACGAGGTGAAGCGCAGGACATTGGAGGAAGAGGTTAAATTCCAACACCCAAACTTTACCAATGAAGCAAAGGATATATGCAAACTAATGCTAGCCAAGAAGCCCGAACAACGGCTGGGTAGCAGGTGAGAGTCTCTATATAAGTTATGGATTAATCCAAATATTTGGTCTGTACAGGGACAACAATAGGGTCTTGTAATCCGGAGATATCCCATTCATTTAAAGGGATTCTATCATTAGAATACCTTTTTCTACAAAGACCATGTCGGAATAGCCTTTATAAAGACTATTCTTCTCCTACCTTTATTATTCTGATCTGCGCCGCCGTTTTTGTGAACTTTCTTTTTTTCTTCTATATGTAAATGAGTCTTAAAAAAGCACAGGGGGCGTCCCCTGTGCTCTCCAAAGACGCTCCAGCAACGCCTCTGTCTTCTTCTCCTATCTGCCTCTTTGCCACGTCATCAGCCAGCAGAGCCAACTGCGCATGTCCATTCAGCCATTTATGTGGTCTCTTACACGAGCATTTGTTCGGCCACAGGAAAATGGCCGAACTGACATGCACATTTGGCTCTGCCGGCTGGTGATATGGCCGATAACATGGCCGATAACACAGCGAAGAGGCAGTCAGGAGAAGAAGACAGAGGCGTTGCTGGAGAGTCTTCGGAGAGCACAGGTGACACTCCTGTGCTTTTTGAAGACTCATTTGCGTATAGAAATAAAAAGAAAATTCACAGAAACAGCAGCGCGGAACAGAATAATAAAGGTAGGAGCAGAATAGCCTTTATAAAGGCTATTCCGATGTGGTCTTTGTAGAAAATGGGATTCTAATGATAGAATCTCTTTAAAACAAACTAAAGAACCCCCAGGTAACCTAAAAATCTCTAGAAATCTTCGATACTTGGAGCCCATTTAGAGTGGCCCATGAACCTGTGTATACTATAAAAGGGGCATTTTACTAAAAGACTGTCTGTGGAGACAGCCAGACTTTGTGAAACAAGGATCGGACAAGTTGGATTTTAAGTGATCCCAAGATTCCCAGGTACTGATCTGCTGCTCTCCATAGAAAGCATGGATCCATTTATGGAGTGATCCAAATGGGGTTGTTGATCACTTTTAGATGTACTAATGTTATTCTGCCCAGGTTGGGGATTTTTCTACCTTTTCTGGGCACATTTGAGCTCTTCCAGCAACGCTTCGTGATCTGGTTAAACCTGTGCCCTTTGGGGTTAGCATTATTGGGGTCAGAAAGGTGTTTAACCAAGTCACTTATGTATTCAATGGCCTTCCTTTGCGACATATAAAAATGGAGCTGTTTGAGGCAAAAACTGACCTTTTTACCCCTTTTATCTGCTGAGAAGACCTTGCTTTTGAATTGTCTTGAGTTGTATATTTGCCTTGGCATGGCCTCTTTATTAGAAGAAAGGGGTAAATTGCTCACCTATGGCAAGTGGACAGGTATGTCTTATATTAAATATGTGTCTATGAAGGGATTATTATTAAGATTAAGGTTTGATGGTTCAAAGTTATGGTCAACAATTGGTTAAAGTTTTCACTTTATTAAAGTGTTCTTTAATAAAGATGGCCGTGGTCAAGATTCATCCACTTAAAGGGAGTCTTTTACAAAAACGAAACATCAACCCAGCCATGCAGATAGATAGGTTAGGGTCACCTGAGTCAAACAGTTTCCCCTTGAAAATCACTGCCTCCATTGCCCACATAACACCAATATGCAAATGACCTCTTTGGAGCAGTGAGGGCAATGACGACGCCCTTGTTGCTCCAAAGAACTCATTTGCATATTGACAAAAATAGCAATATCTCTACAATAGAGGCAAAGAGTAACAAGTGGAAAAGGCAGGTAACTGTAACCTATCTATCTGCAGGTCTGGGTTTACTGTATATGCTAGACTCTGCTTAGACTGCCTTTAAGATTCCTGCATTTACTTACCTGTAGTTATTTTTACTTTAGAGTATAGTTATATGTTTAATGATTTACTATCCCATGAGAAGAAAACGGTAGGCAAACAAATATTATTTATCAACGACAAGCAATGGACCCTCCAAAAAAATTGCTTGTTTTTGTTATGTAGGCTGTAAAGCAGCTATATATTATCTCCCAGTAGAGGGCACTGTAGCTATCAGACAGTCTGCATCTTCCTCTCATTACTACCGCTATCAGACATTCAGTTCTTAATGCACTGAATGTAAAGTCTTATATTTTTTTTATTCTAAGTTGAGTGACAAGTGAACTTTAAAAAGAAAAAAAAAAAATTGATGAAATTTACATCCATCGTTCTTCAGGCTCGACTACAGATTTCACATCATTGATACCATCAGATTTGCTTCTGTGCTCATTCGACATAATATACTTAACCTGTCAAGTGGTCACATTTCTGTCTCACAAAAGTGGTTGTCATGATTCAAGTACACGCAATCTATAGGACAAGAATATGGGCCTGCATGAAATGGAGAATAAACTATTTCAATATTTCCCACAATCTCCATAGCTCGCACACAATTAGTAATGGACCGGATACCTCCCACCTTTTAAAGGCCTGAAAGTGGGGCAAAATCTGTAAATCAGCAAATTTAGGTATTGTAAGCCCACCTCCAGCAAAACCTACTTTAAATTCACCCATTCCTATCCTTGTCCCTTTGTGCACCCACACAGTATAATGTCCCCTTGTAACACCTACAGTACAATGAACCCTTCATTGTGGCCCCTACAGTAAAATACCCATTTCAGTTTGGCCCCCCCACAGTGTAATGCTCCCTTAAAGTGGCACTAATCTCCAATTTAATATGCTCCCCACAGTATAATGCCCCCCTTCATGTGGCACCCACAATATAATGTTCCGTTGTTATGGCCCCCACATTATAATGTCCCTGGTAAATTTGCATTTGCTGATCTTAGATTTTAAATGCTTAGAACTTGACTTTTCATCAGCAGAAAGTTTAGCAAGGGGCACCATAAGAAAGATCATTACTTGAGCCTAGCTTGTCTGCTGCTGAGGCAAACTATAGAAAGGCACCCCCATCAAAAAAACAAAAGATACCCATACTAGCTATCTTTGATTGCATGATGCCCCCCCAATTAAAATTGTAGGGCACACAACCCCATTTTCAGATCAACAAAAATCTCCTTATTTGGCCCCCGTATAGTATAACAACCACTTTTTTTTAGCCACCACACAATATACGCCGCCCCCTTTTATGGACCCCACACGGTATAACCCCCCCTTTTTTTTGGTCCACCACACAGTATATGACACCTTTTTTCTGTCCCACCACATGATATATGACCCCTATTTCTGGACCCCCACCCCATTTTATGGCCCACCATACGGTATATAATCCCCTTTTTAAGGCCCATTACATGGTATATAACCCCCTTGTTATGGCCTACCACATGTCCATTTTTATGGCCCAACACAGAGTATATGATGCCCCTTTTTCTGGCCCACCACATGGTATAGGAGCAACCTTTTTCTAGCCCACCACACAGAATGTAACCCCCTTTTTATGGCGCACCACACACAGTATTTTATCCCCTTTTTCTGGCCCACCAAACTGTATATGGTGAGTAAATTATCAGCTGCTCCCTATTGCAGTAATACAATAAGTAGTGGTTGAATAAAAAAACGTAATGCCACTGCCCAGTTTATTCTATGAGGTGCTACCTGAGACTATTGCCTCATGGAAGATGCGCCCCCTGGCTGGTGATAAGTTTAGGGTGGAAGAACTTCCTGACACATTCTCCTTAAAGTAATTCTCCCCAACACAAATTGAGCGTCCTTTGGAATCACTTATATTTGAAGTGTAATTGTCCTTTTACTTTTCTTTTTTTTTTTGCTGTTGTATAGTTACATAGTAGATGAGGTTGGATGAAGACACAGGTCCATCAAGACCAACCTATAACCCTGCAGTGTTCATCCAAAGGAAGGCAAAAAACTCCATGAGGCTTATGTAATTGCCCCATGTCAGGGGGAAACATTTCAATCCGGGCTTGTGGTGAACATTTGGCGCAAATAAGGATCTTGCTTCAAATGTCCACCAATATATCATCCCTCTATGCCAAAAAACTGGTTTTGTCACATTTGACCAGAAGAATATTGTTGGATAGAGTGACAGTTCTTTTTTTACTGTTGACTCAACTGTCTGAAGGGACCGTGTGTGAAATAAACAACCAAAAGTTGCAATAGGGCCCCACTCTACCACGATCAACTGCAGTTTTAGTGGAAAAGGGCCCCCTTAGTTGGCAGATGCTGTGCCTGTCCCCTGATAGTTCTGTGCATGATGAAGGTGTGAACAGAACGGCTTTGTAAGCATGGATCTCTCTAGAAGGGCCTTATGTCTTCAGTTTCCTCTCAACAGCAGTCTGGCTCACACTGTAATGTTTCCTACATCCATTTATGCTGCAACGAGAGCAAGAATTTCAAACCAACCTGGACTCAGATCAATAGTCCGAGATATGGACTGAAGCCTAGAAAACGTCCATGTCTGCAAGTGTGGAGAAATTATTGCTAGGCTCTTATTTAAGTGGTAAAGCATGTCTTTCAGTATCCAAGCCTCTGTGAGGGAGAACTTGTCTTCAGATTTTGGCTAAACACAAAAGCTCAACTTTTCTGAAAAATGTAAATGAACTGGTATCTAAGGCCTAAGGCCTAGTACCGCTAGATCTCATTGTGTTCATTCTGGTTTTGTCTCTATCTCTAATTCCTTTCTGTCCTTACGTCAAAGAATCTTAATTGTTTATGGCATTATAATAGGATATAGCGTCAATACTAGAGATGAGCGAGTAGTATTCAATCCAATACCTCCCTTTGCATAGTTATTGGTGTACTCGGTCAAATACCATGCAGTAAACCTTCAATTCCCTTCCCACCTTTCCTGGCGCTTTTTTTTTACACCAAAAACTATGCAGGGGAGGTATTCGATCGAATATACTCACACATCTCTAATCAATACCTAATAGGTGCACCCGTATTTTGGGACGCTTTTCCATGTTACCTGTTCACCAATTCACACCTGCTACTTTCGTCTTAGAAGCAAATAGATTTCAGAAACCCCCAAAGAATTCAAAGAAGAGACAAATTATTATGGGGGTTACAGAACTTCGGTTCTTCTGATAGATGTGGGTCCCAGAGGTGCAGCCCACACTTTATTAGATATTTATGAAATATTCGAAGAAAATGCCATAAATGTGTAGGATGGAAATATGGATGCAGAAAGTAGATATGGCATGGAAATTGTCACAGTGAAAAAAAGCTAAAAGCATCCCTTGACCCCTCCACCATTTACAGGTCTTGCCAACCAGTGACCACCCTATTCCCGTTGTTTTCAGTCACTGCCAGACTGGAAGTGTCCTTGTACCCATGGCACCTGATCGACAGGCCTCAGCAGTGATGCCATTTGTGTACAGGTCACCACTGAGACCATTGAATGGTGGCACGGTAACCCGAATGCAAATGGAACATTACCACTTCCTGTCCATCAATGACTGAAAACAGCATGCACAATAAAGTGGGGTATACTGAGCCCATCTATCCTGCACATCCACCTGATGCTACCAGAGCTGACATTAAATAATATATCTTGGTCTATGGGACCTCAG
This sequence comes from Leptodactylus fuscus, assembly GCF_031893055.1. NCBI lineage: Eukaryota > Metazoa > Chordata > Amphibia > Anura > Leptodactylidae > Leptodactylus > Leptodactylus fuscus. The sequence continues at coordinate 197,263,148 of NC_134267.1, read as the reverse complement.
TCCAGCTAGGAGTGGTGTGAGACTGCAGGACTTTTCTAGACACTTCATTTCTAACTTAATTTCAGACGACATTGGCATCTTTAGAGACCTATTACAGCAATATCGTGCTATGGGATATTTTAGGGGATGAAAATGTGATGACAGATTTCCTTTAATATCCACATTCATGAAGAATGAGTGAACAGAGGATGACTATGCCACTGAGTGAAAGGTTTTTCCACACTGCCTTCCTGCCTTTGTAACTGACCTGTTATATAATCTCTTGCAGAACCAATGACGACGATCCAAGAAAACATTCCTTCTTCAAATCTATAAACTTCCAAAGGCTGGAAGCCGGAATGGTGGACCCACCGTTTGTACCAGACCCATCTGTAGTCTATGCCAAGGACATTGCAGATATAGCTGATTTCTCTGAGGTCAAAGGGATTGACTTTGATGAGAAAGATGCCAAATTCTTCAAGAGGTTTGCTACTGGCGCCATACCAATCAGCTGGCAGCAGGAGATCATCGAGACTGGACTATTTGATGAGCTTAATGACCCGAAAAGGGAAAGCTCTGGCAGATACATGAGTGGCGGAGAGAGGAAGTCTGGAGTATGTTCTATAATATAGGTGATACTTCTTATACAATAGCGGCAGAACGGGACATATTCTCTAAGCAGATTCCTACAATTAAGCATCTGATGCTTAATAAATCTTGCTGTACAATCCATCCAAATGTGACTGTTTACGTGAGCCTATGTGGCACAGGTAGCTTCTTACCAACATATGAAGATCATCCGTCATCTTCAGCATGTATGTTTTGGCAATCTTTTACAAAAAATCTCTTGTGTCTCAGTGTGTTGTTTCATTGTGACTTGTTACACAACAGTCCCTACATTTATAAACTCATCACAAAAGTGTGTTTGTGTTTTTTATTAAAAGGAGGAAGCTGGAGGACAAGGGCTGTTTGTGGTGTCTGATTGCTTTTATTGTCTATGAACATCACTTATGACATGCTATTGATTCCCACTCTCTGTTATCTGTTACTATCTAACAAAAATAAGTCACACAAGGTTTCCCACAAAGGACGGATTCTGGTTCTGAGAACGGTTCATCCTACATTCTGACTGGTGGTAGAACTTTATTCATATTGAGTCTGTCAGTAGAACTCGGCATATCAATCCAGCCCCATAAAGAGATAGGTTAGTGTCACCTGAACCAAATGCTGTTTTTCCCTTGTGAATCGCTGCCTCCATTGTTGAGATATTGCCATCTTTACAATGTCTTTGCCCAAAAAATTTATTTGCTGTAATATTATGTTCCAATCCAAATATCTTGATTGAGGAGTGAGCAACACCACACTAGCAGTAGGATCATAATGTCTTCAAAATTGGGTCTGATATGAGCCTTGTAACAAGTTATTAAATGGAGTCAGTCATCAGGAAAATCAGGACCTTGTAGGGAAACTAGAAATTCTAGAGTTACCAAAGATGTATTTTTTTATTTTGCATTACAGCTCCATCTTCATGAAAATCCGGATTTTATTCTTATGAAAATTAGTTGAAAAAGGCTTTAGGCAGTGGCATAACTATGTAACTAGCAAATACTGGGCTCCCCAGCAAACTTATGACTGGGGGCCCATCCCATGACATAGCATCCCCTTTCCTGGCCCTCACACGGTATAGCACCCCATTTACACACACTATAATGTCCCATAGCGGCCCCTCCAGACACTATAATGTCCCATAGCAGCCCCTTCAAACAGTATCATGTCCCACCATGGCGCCTGCACACATTATTATGCCCCATAGTGGCTGCTGCACACATTATTATGCCCCATAGTGGCCGCTGCACACACTATTATGTCCAGTAGTGACCCCTGCACAAACTTTTATGCCCCATAGTGGCCCCTGCACACACTATTATGCCCTATAGTGGACCACTCATGAACAATTACTGCCATGCTGACTATATCTGCAAAAGGTAATCACTCTTCCCACCTTGCCTATTCATACTCCTTTAATCCTGCCCCCAAAGACCATTTGGGGTAATTACTTTGCTAACGTCTCAATGCAATTTAACACTCACCTTCCCTGCAGTTAGTGGTACTATCATTAATCCATATGGCCTGTCGGCAAGGAAAATAAATGAATTAGGTAGTTCAAATGTTATAGCATTCTAACATATGCTGTATAGGTGTAGGGGCAAGCCATGATGGGTATATTCCAGCATTTCATGTGATAAAATTGTGTTCTGTAATCCCAACGAGTACAAAAGTGGAAGATCAGCCATATTAGGAAGCTCATTACAATTGATGCTGTGTTCCTGGGCGCAGGTTGGGTGAGCTGTGACAAGTGAATCGCAGCAGTGCTGGTGAAGAACACTCCGTGATTGATGGGACATCGCTAGGCTCATGGCCGTTACAGAATCATCTAGCACAAAGACGCTTCCTGGGCTTCTGCAGGGACTGGTGAGGAATAGTAAGAAGAGCCAGGCACCTAATGAAAAGGTTCAGTGTTAGGTTGGGGAACGTCCAGATCCTGTTCTAATGGCAGACCTGCAGAGGGAAAAAATGAGGACAGTCACTTATTCTAATGGATTGAAAGGAGCTGATGCAAGAGATATCAGAAAATGATGATTGTAGTATATAGTATACAACCTGCTGATCCGACACAGAACTTGCAGAACTCTCGACAAGTAATGTATTGTATTTAAGACCGCTTGTCATCAACCCAGACAAAAGAGACAAGAAAGAAGTGGACAAGTACAGATACTCCGGGACATGTATTTGGTATTAAATGTGACTTGCACAACAAGAAGAGGAAAGCTGGACTGATGAAGGGTTTAAGGCAGCGCCGCATTATAAGGAGGGAAAATTGTCTAGAGGCCTGTGCCTCATAGGGGCCTCCACCACCCTGTTTCTGCTAGCCTTAACCAGACAATAACAGACAATGGTATGGGGCATTGAAAAGGAACTTTTGCTTTAGGATGAGGCTGCATCCTCCTGTCTGCACTGGTAACTAGAAGAAAACCCTTTGTCGAGCATGCGCATTTGTTTCCATAGGCAGAGACGAGGAAGCACCTGTCAGAGACTTCTAGCAATACTTATCCTAGTTGGACAAAGGATCAGGCTTATTAAATGGAACCTGTCATCAATGTTCCCTCAAATACTGAAAAGATTGGTTAGGGAGCCTGGCAAAAATGTGGGTAAATTGGTGCCTGAAACATTCTTGAAATCTGCATTTCCCAGTTGCAAGGGATGCCCCCACCTGTTAATATAATGAACCCCATCATAACACAATATAATGCCCTTTTATGGTCCCACACACAGCGAACTGTTGCTTTTATGCCCCCACACCATATAATTTTCCCTTATACCCCTCAGTATTAAGGCTCCCTCATGCCCCCATAGAAAGTATATTGGCTCCCTCAATGTTCCCATACACAATATATTAGTCTCCTTCACACCCCCATACAAAGTACAGTATATTGGCACCCATCATGTCGCCATATACAGTATATTGACACACTCAGTGTCCCCTATACACAATGTATTGGTTCCTTCACTGCCCCCATAGACCGTATATTGGCCCCCTGAATATCCCTATACACAGTATATTAACTCACACACAGCAGCCGCCCACCTTACTGGAAAAATGCCTGTTACCACATTTGGAGCATGTCTTTATACTGCTGGGGTGTAGGGCCCCAGACCTCTGGAATCCAGTCCCATCTGTGGATCCATTTGGCAGATTTTAAAGCAAGCTTTAATCTACTACAGATAATTAATGACCCTATGCATGTGCTATGAAGTTGGGTGTAGACTCCATGTAGGCTTCAACTGGGTATTGTGCATGCTATCGAAGCTTGTTGGGATCAGTCATGACACATTTCTGGCAAATGAAAACTTTAAAATAAACGGCCAAACTGAGCCACAGATAGGCCTGGGGTCACCAGATTTGCATATTTGCCAATTTTTCACTCCTGGGAATAGGGACATTTAAATCCTGTCTTTAGGAATACAGTCAGACGTGCCCCAAACTGAATCGTAAAGCCCATTTTGGGCCTGGTTTATACAACACTGCCCTACTTGAATGGATATTCAGAAAAATCTGCCTCTTTTCAGCACAGGAAATTCTTAAATTTGGCGACATTGTTACCAAAAATTCTAGACAGTTGGCAAGTATGGGTTTGGTGCCCTAAACCCTAATAGCATAAGGACATGCTGCTGGTTTAGGGGCCCCAAACCTGGTGCCAGGTTCCCTTTAAAGTTCAATATGCTGAACTTCCCCAGATGTGGGAGGCTGTGGGTTGCCTCATGTACAATTGATCGCTTCCTGAATAAACTGCTGCTGTACTGAAAAATGTTTGCTTGCTCTGGGCTTGCCATGGTAACATCAATAGCGTTGTGTGCATGGACTTCCTGTTATGTGCTGTCACTTCATTAGGAAACTTGCATAAGAATGGAGGGCAGGAAGTTTATATACAGAGGTGTTACCCTGTTGCATACAGAGCTACTTTCTTTTTTTGGCTATGATATATCTGTATTAAACTGATCATGGATGTAAGAGAGAGGAAGAGCTGTTTGGCCAGCAGCTAAATGGGTTGGCCACTCCATGCCATAAACCATTGGGGGGAACTTATTAAGACTGCCATATCTTGCGCCTGTTTTAATTCTTTCCCTAACAGACACAAGATGCGCCAGATTTACTAGGAGGCTCCGGCCACATGTATGTGCCACATGTATGTACACCGGATCTCAAACCCATAGCATAGATTTCTGATATAAACCTTTCCAGTATTCTGGCGTGAATTATAGTAAATCTGATGGACCAAGGTGTCCCTGTTCCAACCCACCTAGATTCATATCCTGCTCTTTGGCACCCCCTGTCTAAAAAAGTGGTCAGTGGGACACAGGAGCTGAGATGTGCCAAAAATGGGCCAAGTTGAGGCATATATTTGGCCATTTTCTAGGCACAGCCCAGTCAGTAAATGTGGACCACTATGTTTTATGCTACATAACTTTATACTAATTCATTACTTATCCAAACTCAATTCTTTATTTCATATTCTCTGCTATCCATGTAAACATTGGTCACAGCCAACTTTTTGCTCATAGAATCTCAGATGTTGTTGGCCACATAATGTAATTACATTAACGCTTCCTCAAATGTCCCCAGCCATGTCCTCTACTGCGCAGGCCCTGAATATGTACAGCACAGGCACAGTTACGGGCACCAAAAAGTCCTATCTACACTGATTTGGGGAACAGCCAGGCAAGTGGATACATGGTTAAATTATGTGACCACTGCCACCGTGTCCAGTGTGTACATGGGCAGGAGTTATAGTGTCTATGTCTACCTTCTTATTTTCCAGAAAACTGATACTTATACTTTCCAGGGGCGTAACTTGAGGGGGTTCAGAGGGTACAGTCGCACCCGGGCCCAGGAGCCTTAGGGGGCCTATAAGCACTGGCCTCAGTATTGAGATTGCAGCTTCCATCTGGCCCATAAGCCAAGGAGACCCACAGATTACCCTAACTACACTAAGGTGGATTAACCTGTAACCATCATGATCAAGAATTCCCTGTAGGCCACTGATACTTTCCATAATAGTTCCCACACTATTGTGCCTATGTAATATCACCATTTAGTGTCAAGCATAAGTAGAGATACCATACTAATAAGTTTCTCTGATTCCAAGGGCTTTGCTGGTGTTGAGCCTCGCCATCCATACATATACAGGATACCATTCTCTCATAGTGTAACACTTTTTTTATCTCACAGAGACCAAACTGTACATCTGAGATGGCCGTCTGGCCCCCAGCACAGCAGTGAAATGCTCTGGGAGATGCTGTCACTCTGCTGGAGAGCCTTATTCCGGTCCTAAGTGGATGAATGCTGTCCCTGGATGTTGTCCCTGGGTAGAAGCCCAAACTATTCTGTTTGTTTAGCAAGCAGCCCAGATACAGCTCAGGAGGAGAACAATAAGACAGAAGAAGCTTCAAGCATGAGGTGAGGAGGGTCTGACAGTGCAAACTTAGACAGTCCGAAAATATGCCAGATTTATTGCAGTGGCTGATGCTGTATGATACGGTGTCTCTTAAGACTGTCTAGTCTAAACATACACCTACCACCTTTAGCTGAGACAGAATTTTTCTGCATTATTTTGGAGCATTTAGGCAACGCTCCCACATGTCCGACATGTCAAAAAATATTAGCCCATACAGCACTATGCCATAGATGTGCCATGGTTACACCCGTGTTTAGTCATAACCACAATAGTAAGTCTGAGCCAGTGTTGCTATCACAGTCTTGTTACTAGATAATGCAAATTTTAGGAAATGCTGCTTTTTTTGTTGAAGATTTTGCTACAAGTTTTTGAGCCAAAGTCCGTAGAGCATTTAACAGAAGCGAAAAATAAGCTTCCTTTATATTTTCCATTAGTTTTCAAGCCCTTCTTGATTTTGGATCAAAAAAACTCAGTAAAATCTATAACAAAAAAAAAAAGTTCCGCAATGTGGGGCTTTAGCCTTAGAAAGTAAAGTTTTGTTACTACTGCTATTTCAATACTAGGTAATGGGTAGATAAAAGAGAAAAAACAACAGGACTGTTTTCAAATCTGCCTTTGTTATTTCATACCGTCACTCCATTCCTGAGATATATATTGCTTTAGAAATATACAAATTAACTGAAAAGGGCTTTAGGGGCATGTAATCTGCATTTTGGGCTTCAGTCAGTTCTGCAGATTATCACCCCGAATTCCCTCCATGGTCCACCCCCAAATGAAGGACAGCTATCTCCTCTCTAGGCTTTCTCAATCTGCACATTCCTGCTGACAAACAGTATTACCAGCCCTACAAGCTACAAGATACTTTAGCTTTATGTCATATTTATGCTGACAGACTCCCCTTAATATCGCTTTTGCATCTGTTTGTCATATAGATTGAAGTTCATTGATCTATTTTTTTTGACCCAACCCATTCATGAATTTTTAATGGCTGTCAAGCGGATGTATTCATTGTATTGGTCCGGATGTCCATGAAAAGGAAGAAAAATAGGACTGAAAATAGTGTCTGCACAAAAAAATACACAGTCTACACAGTAGGCAGCAGTAGGTATCGCTGCCCAGAATTGATGTGTATTAGACTAAGGTCACTACCTCAACAAGGTCAGATAGGTTTAAAGAGGACCACCTCCACCAATTCCAGTTCTAGGCACTGATCCACTGATTCGGCACAGTTGGAATTTTTTTCTCTAGCCTCCACCATATCCGAGCAACAAGCACAGTTAGTTTTGGTGCTTGATGAGATATTTAAAGGGGTATTCCCATATCCCTTGCTCTGAGAGCAGGAAGCTAGGTCACAGGACACAGGAACAGCTACAGACACAGGCTCACTCCCGTGCACTTAGCCCCTTCTCCCTCCCCCCCTGAGAGCAGGCAGCTACCTCACTTGACATTTGAGCAGATAATCCCAAGGGCCATAGAAACTCAGTGTCAACAATGAAGTGAATAAATTAAGATAGTAGAAAAACAAAGCAGTTTGCTGAAGCAGTGTATTTAGGTAAAGTCTTAAATCCACATTAATAAGCAGTATAGATAGGATCCTTGTGATGGGACAACCCCTTTAAGCTCTGTAATGTCAGGAGGGCAGTGTCAGGTAGGGGTGTGTGATTCAGGGCTCCAATCAGAGGCAGCCAGTGTCAGAGCTCAGAATCACACCCCTTGTTTGCTCCTGCCTGACACCGCCCTCCTGATAGTACATAAACCAAATAGTATATTAAACACCAACAGTAACAGCATTGATGGCTCAGGAATGGTGGGGGCTAGAGAAATAATTCCATATATAATATAATTTAAGGACTTGTTGAAGTGGTGAACAGTCCTCTTTAAGCAGAACTGAACAAGCTCACCAGAGTACCAGAATATCCTCCAGTGATCCTAGAATCTCACACGACCAGGCTGAAGCTACATAGCGATTTTGCCAGTACTTGATATTTTTTGCAACTCAAAGTCTCAGATAAATCCATTTATTTCAGTGGTAAAGTAGAAAGTAAGCATAAGTGGTATGGGTGGTATGTATGACTGCATGCACCTAGCAGAGTGAAGTCTTTTCTATCTGACTTCTTATATGTAGGACAGAGGCAAGGAAGAGGATAATAAATATCTGCCGAATGTCAATGCTATAAACAAGACTGTAGCAGCTGAATCACCCATGAGTGTCGAGCAGGTAGCTGTGTGGTTTATGGCTTTACTAGCTTTTACCCGCGACTTCGTCTGCGGTGATTGGAGAATTGGGCGGACACAGACGTGTGAAACTGTAAAAGTGCTTTAAAAAGTTTGGTGGGCTAGCAAATGTGATGTGATGTGTTGTATTGTGTATGTCGTGATACAGACAATGTGATGTGTTGTATTGTGTATGTCGTGATACAGACAATGTGATGTGTTGTATTGTGTATGTCGTGATACAGACAATGTGATGTGTTGTATTGTGTATGTCGTGATACAGACAATGTGATGTGTTGTATTGTGTCAGACAATGTGATGTGTTGTATTGTGTATGTCATGATACAGACAATGTAATGTATTGTGTCAGACAATGTGATGTGTTGTATTGTGTCAGACAATGTGATGTGTTGTATTGTGTATGTCATGATACAGACAATGTGATGTATTGTGTCAGACAATGTGATGTGTTGTATTGTGTCAGACAATGTGATGTGTTGTATTGTGTATGTCGTGATACAGACAATGTGATGTGTTATATAGTGGAAAGCTATATGTAAATGTAAGTGAGTAGAGTGAGGGCTACTCCTGAGGTGACAGTAATGAGTGTGCAGGCAGGTTGAGGCAGGAAATGCCAGGCAGTGTGTGTGAGTGTGTATGTAGTGATACAGACAATGTGATGTGTTGTGTATGTAGTGATACAGACAATGTGATGTGTTATGTGAGTGAGTAGAGTGAGGGCTATTCCTGAGGTGACAGTAAGGAGTGTGCAGGCAGGTTGAGGCAGGAAATGCCAGGCAGTGTGTGTGAGTCTATAGCTGGGGCTAGGAGTCCTGCTTTTGTGAGTCTCCTGCTAGGAAGCCATGTTGTTTAGTGGCACCAAAAGTAGCCTGTGACTCAATCCTAAGGGAAAACTATGTTTGTGGAAAATTGCACGCAAATCCGTCCAGGCGTTTTAGCGTGATTGAGGAACAAACATCCAAACTCACAAACATCCAAACATCCAAACACACAAACTTTCACACTTATAATATTAGTAGGATGTTACACATCTATGATGCTGAGAAATCCTTATTTGTTTATACATGATTGCCATTAGAAATACAGAAAGGCAAGTAGAACATTTCCCCTAAGGCCAGATTAAGGAGCCATGGCAGGGGAGCAGTGTGATCTATGGTGTTTTTTGATGTGGCTATTATGTGCAGCGTCTCCCCCATAGGTAATAAGAAGAAACAGTGGACCACATTTAATAATAAATAGAGCAGAAGCTAATGCTGGGTGATAAATTTGGTTAATTGATACACTGTCTAGTCTAAGGGGGTGTTCACACTTGCACCCCTGTCCGCCCACCGTGTTTCCGTCCTAATCTCTGAAGAAACTACATAGGGGATGGCTTCCCAGCGGTCAGTTTTAAAACCCATACATATGAATGGGGTTTTAAAGCAAACTACTGGTGTCTGTATGCAGCCTCTCCACCTGGAAACCGTTTTTTTTTTTTTTGCACAGATACAAAGTTGGACATGCAGGACTTTGTGCCCATGCAAAAAAATGGTTTCCAAGTGGAGAAGCTACATATGGACACCAGTGGGAAGCCATAACATAAGTTTACATCGCCTATTAGTTGGTACACATTAAATCATACTTTTTTAGAATTAATGTGAGGTGACATATTAGCAACGATCTCTGCAATTTTTTTTTTTCTTTACTTATCAGCAAGCTCAGATTAGTCCCACTTATCATGCTGCCAACCACCAAATAAAATAGTTTGTAAGCCCCTTATATGCTATTGTAGAAGCGGGTAGTGACATAGTAAACTTACCTTAACATAAAGAATGACTGGTCCTGATGTCCAGTGACCAAACCTGCTGCTTTGACATATGTGGCCAGGCCCCAGGTGCACTGAACGCTCATTCACATGAATTTCAGCACTTTGACACAAGAATATGTTCAGATGGAGGAATGGGACCCCCATTCTCATTGTGGGTGGGGACCCACTTAGACCAGACAGCTAACCCCTATCCAGTGGATGGGGGGAATAACTTAAAATGACCAGAATACCTCTTATGGTTCCCCTGGGTCCAGTATTCTGGATATTGATTACTCTTGATGCTGCTGCTAAGTTGGTGGTTGGAAGCTGAGCGTGAGAGGTCTGGGTATTCTTCATAGGAGATTCTAACATTCTTATGGATGGCAATGACGGAGAGGTTGGACAGTTTCCATTTCTCTGACGGTTGTCCTCTTTTTTTGTTATTGTTGTGCATGTTTGTCCTACATATTCCTACTATTGTGGTTATATAAGGATCTATTCTCTTACTATTTTTGTGTATTTTTCACAAGCTATATTAATATGTAACACTTCTTCGTATTACCGTGGATGAGTTTTATTTGATGTTGCTCTTTATGGAGAAATATACCTCATATATATATGTATGTTCTTATTTTTATCATGTTCTTTCTTTTCATTGTATAACAATATCAGCCATTGAAATGTAAAGCTTTGCTGGCATTGCCTCAGTCTGTGCTTTACAATGAATACGAACAGCGAGGAGTCTTTGTGAAAAGGCCATCTTACAATATACTGTAGGTTACTTGCCCGTCTCAGAACGACATTCCTGGTGGAGGCTTCTAGAAAGTCCGTCAATATCTTGATTATGCAAAGGAGCTGGATTACTGTAGCGGTATCAGAAAAGTATGTGAGCAGTATGTTAATCTTATAGAAACATTATATGCATATCACACAATTGTATGATTTCCTGGGTTGTTAATGAATTCATTAGATAAAGCAGTAAATTGACTATAAACCTGATCCCAGGGCCTCGTAGAGAAGATTCTACACTACCCAAATATGTGTCTAATATTCAGTTTTAGGGCCCAATTTTCTTGTAAATATATTATTTATTCATATGCACTTTTCTGCTAATTTGCATATAAATAAAACATCAAATTACATGAACATTGGGGCTCTAAAGCTGAATAACAGAAGAACATTTAGAATCATCTTTACAAGGTAGTGTAAGACTCGGTTTAAAGGGGTTGTCCCATCTCAAGAATCTTATATATACTGGTAGCTTATGTAAATTGAATACTTTTCCTAAATATATTGCTTTAGAAATGCTGCTTTGTTTTTCTGCTATGTGAACTTATTCCTCCCATTGTTTACACAGCATTGCTATAACCACAGACCTATAGGACAAGTGACCTCACGCACTGCACTTCCGGCAGGACAATTGTTCAGCTAATTGCAGCTTGCTGATAAAACCCGATCTGTTGTCTTTCTATGTAAACACACAGATAACACTGAGTCCATTCTGTGCAAGCATCTGCATATTATCCGACTTATCTGCATAAGTATTGTGATCCTTCTCAAGCCCATTCAGCAAGAGGGAGGAGGGTGAGAGAAATAGAGGAAATTAGAAGAACAGACTGCAGACAGTGTACTGAGACGCTAAGATGGGAAAACCGCTTTAACTACCAGGTGACCATAAGGGTGTCCATATAGGACACCCATATAGTCACCATGCAGTGGTGTAAAGGTAGAGTGCCGCACATAGTTATACCATAAATTGCTTCGGTTTTGAGGCACACAGCAAGTACAGGTTAATGGCCCACCTTTATCATGCTCAACAGGGACAACATTCAAGTCAATGCTGATTTTGTTTTAGACAACATCTGGCAACCAAGACAATACTGACAATGAGATGACATTAGAGCAAAAGGTTGCTGCCATCCTTGAAAGTAACAACCCAAGCCAACACTCAACACAACATAAAAAAAAAAAACTTCAGAGGCAGAGCTAAGTCAGATTGGATGGTGGTGGTGGTGACTGCACTGGCAGACACGATTACAGTGCTGCTACTGCTGCCAGTGGTGACTTTGTGGGAATTTTTTTGTACATTATCAAAGGACAAATCCAAGGTAAAATCTTTAAGACGAAAATAAGTCTTGACCATGTTAGCACAAATGTAGGAACTTTTAGTCTTCGTAGTCACACAAACAGGCATCACCAATTCATTTGGCAAAATAGAATTGGCAGTGGCAGGCAAAATGAGCAAGACTGTCCTACACCGTCTCCCTGTGTTCTTTCTTCTAGTCAGTCCACATCCATGTCTAGAACATACTTGTTATCATCATTATCAGCGTCTGCTTCTCCTACTTCTCCGTGCCATGTCAATCATCTCTAAAGGAATGTTCAGGAAGCAGCAATGTTTCTACTTAGTGGATTCCACTGGCTCAGGCTCTATGGAAGACACCTAGCCACCATCATTTCTCTAGGAAAGCTGTCCCTGCCTTATAGTGCCACATTATTCCACAAGCCTGATAGCTCAGGTAGCAAGGAGACACCGGGTAAAACAGCAGTTCACATGTTCAAATCCTGACACCTGGTCGCGGTTGGAAGGAAGGACTTGCGATAACGCTCCTTCTCACACTTGGGGTGAAGCAGACGATCACTTACAGTGCTGCCAACTGCCATCAAGGTCTCATACATGGGGTGGGATTTGTTCTCCCGCATGGAGGTCATCACGGACAGTATCCTTCTGTCACCCACCACCTGTACTGGGTCCAGGGGGCTCCCCAGGACAGAGCTGGCCCTTCTGATCAGCCTGTCAAGTTTATTTCTGTCCCTGGTTGATATACTGCTTCCCCAGCAGGCCACACCGAAAAAGATGGCTGAAGCAATCACAGAGTTGAAAAAGGCCCTAAGAATTGGCCCCTGGACTCCGAAGGCCCTCAGCCTCCTGAGCAGGTAGAGCCTGCTGTGGCCCTTTCTGTGCAGCGCCTCCAGGTGATCAGCCCAGTCTAGTTTATTATTGAGGATCACGCCCAGATACTTATAGGTCCTGACTATCTCAATGCATGCCCCTAGGATCTCCACTGGGGTCGGAGCACTTCTCCGTTTACTAAAGTCCACCACCATCTCCTTGGTCTTCCCAGCATTAATCTTGAGGTGGTTCTGCTGGCACCATTCAACAAAGTCCCGGTTTAAGTCTCTGTATTCCCTCTTCGTCACCATCAGTGATAAGGCCTTTTATTGGATATGTCAGTGTGGAGAAAGGCACGTGCCACACCGTCACTAAATAACTAAATAAAACCTGATGCTTCTGCCATTACCAATGCCATGTCAGTGCAGCATCTGCTTCCATAAAGGAATATTTTTTGGATCCCCCCCCCCCTTTCAACCAGGCACAAATTTTTCATTAAAGGGGTTGCCCAGGAAAAAAACGTTTTTTCTCTGGGGATGGTGAAAAAAATAAACAATAACATGCTCATCCAGTGACATATTAAAGTGCCATCCAGGTTCCTTTCCTTAGGCCACTGATGTCACTTATTGGCCTCAGCGGTCATGTGCGACAGAGACTTCCTCTGGAACAAGCCCTGGAGTACCATGGGACCAGACAGCGGCCTGGCACACCGGAGCATCGTGGACAGGCGAGTATTTTTTAATTTTTTTTTTTTCACCTTTTCTGGCCTTGACAGAAAAAAAAAAAATTCCTAGACAACTCCTTTAAATTCTGTATCTGTCCCTACTCTTCAGTGTGACACTGCCAGCATAATAAAAACAAAATAAAAAACATTACTTCTTCCAATAGAATCACCATGTGCATATGAAAAACACAAGGGCAGGAAAATTTTGGAGAGCTTGTAAATTTAAAAAGTGCAGAAAAGTGGCAGCACAATGTTTGGTTAAACACGCAGATTCTATCTATGGATTACCTTCTATTTTCCCATAGACATTCATGTTACCGTCTTGTTGACATAACTTTGGTTGTGTTTGTCTTAGATAACTAGCAATGGATTATATAGGATCCTAGGAGCCCTGACAGTGTTATACATATATTTTAAGCCAATTTTACCTACGATTTGGGATGAATTTATTCAGACTGCCACAATCATTAGACAAAACTGACCAAACCTGAAACGAATCTTCAGAGGTACACCAATCTCTAATCTTCAACTATTCAGATAGACCAGTTTCTCCAGTTAGTTAAAGCTGGGAAAAAAACTGAACAATCCTTATCTATCAGTAATGTACACCATTAAGATAAAATCCAAATTTACATTGGACTCAAGATGGCCTCAAATCCTAGCAAACAATGGTCATAAATATAGTCTATCCCACTTTGTATTTTCTAACTACGTGGTTATGGGGAGTTTGTTTTGCCACAATAAAGTGATTTCCTTGCAGTGTGGACAGGATTGAACTGGCATGGCCTGGGCATTTCATGTCGTCATTGTCCCCATTGTAAGAAGATGACAGAAGCTTCAAAGCGAATAACTGGATTTTGCATTCTACTTTCATCTTATCTCCATTGTATACAAAGGATTCAAAGGGATTGGACCATTGACTGAACCTTAAGGGAGGGCATCATCTTGCTTTAATGTTCACACTTATCTTGTAAACATCCAGTGCAATAAGTGAAAGATCAACACAAAACTAGCCACAATAGCAGTGTACACCGAACTCTCAGATAAGCGAAAACACTGGGAAAAGAGAGAGAAAAGGAAGAGAGTGTTCCCAAGGGTAATACTGCATAAACAAGAAGGAGCAAATACTAGTTTATGGTGATTTTTGTTATTTATATAGCTTTTTTCTTAATATTTTTCATTTTTTGCAATTGTAACTTTTCTTCTATTATTTGAACCAGTGGTTCTCTATCAATATTGTACTTACAATCTAATGAAGGGAGTCTATGTAGCCCCAAAATACACTGTATACATTATTTACCAATGAATCAAGATATACGTTAGGTTTTTTATATATTCTGTTAGGGAATCGCTAGATGAGCAATTCCCCAGTAGCTGCTGATGAAACCTGGGAGGAAGGGAACGACAAAACAGTGAGTCCTAAGACTGAACTCATTCCCAGTTCCTGCCTATTTGCCTCTCCTACCATAGGCGGTAGGAGACAACTGGGTGACACTGGGTCCCTTCCTATGATAAAAGTCACAACACAGAATGCAGACAAGACGAACAACAACAAAAACAGGAGGTCAGCTAGATAAGGGGTCAGAACCAGTTGAGCAGCGAAGTACAGAGTCGGAATCCAAGAGAGTAGTCACAAGAAAAGTCATAGATCATAAATATAAATACAAACAGCAAATAGTATAGAGCCACCACACACAGAACAGCAATATCAAGCATTAGGGAGCCTGGAAATTTATTTAAAGGAATCCACCCTAGACTTGATTGATCAGGAGGAATCTCAATCAAAAGCACTAAGTTAACTCCCTATTAGTCAAAAGAACAAAAGCACTGGCTGCACTGATATACAGCAACGGATCCTCAGCTGTGCAACAACAACAGGTGCAAAGGATCACAACTGAAAGCACCTCCTGCGCCGAAGCATGCAACAGAATGATGGCGCAGAGGCCCGAACAGGCAAAGATGTTACATATTCCTTTGCAAATCGTCTTACCATTGACTCGGAGAGGTAACGCTGTTAGTTAGTAGCTGAGTAGTAATTGCTACCTCTGCACCTGACCCTATAGCTTACGGCCCTGTCTAGTACCATTTATATGTGAACTTCACATATAGAACATGTCATTGTAACAACTGCAATCAACTGTTCTAGGCAAGCTTGAAGCCAAACCCTCTACAGGGGACAGAGAGGGAGCAGAAGACCCCAATTAACATGATTGCTCAATTGTAAAGGACAATAAGCCTGAGTTACCATATCAGTATACTTAAAGGGTTATGCAGCTGAGAAATGCTGCTTTACCCAAGTCCCAACCCCTAGAGGTTGGTACTTGGGAGCAATTATTCTCATCTCCCCATCAGTTTGACAGGATAGATATAACCCTTTAACTCCTAGTAGGGTGAGATACACTGGTATGGCAGCCAGGTGTCTTGGAAATCATGTTGGAATACTGAGATCAGTGTTAATATGGATGATCGCATCTCCCCATCCTCCAGTCATACAGGTCTATATTTTCTCGCATTGATGATATAAGTAATGATCTTACAAGGAAACTTCAATTATAAGAAGAAATCCTGTTTATATGATGGGAGGAGATGTAAGACCTTTGTGTGCTATTAATATGTCACGGTTTAATATACAGTCATAGAGTCATCTGGGGATTTCTATTAGATGGGATTTCTAAATATAGCTCTGCTTGAAAGGACAGGAAGAAATCTTGACAAAGGTTCTGTGATGTGGATTTCTTTATTCCCATGCAAAACACATCCTGGAAATATCACCAAAAGTCATAAATTCACACAGAGGATTGCATTGCTAGCATGAAAGTGACTTGTAGGAGTATCAAGATTTCTAAGTGACAATTCACTATAATATTGTTAGAATGGTGTAGCACTAGAGATGAGCGAATACCATTCTATCGAGTAGGTATTCGATCGAATATTAAGGTATTCGACATATTCGATTTCGATCGAATACAACGCGGTAAACGCAGTAAAAGTAAAAAATTTATATCCCCTCTCACCTTCCCTGGCGCTTTTTTTGCACCAATAACTGTGCAGGGAAGGTGGGACATGAAGCAGGAAAATGTAGGCATCAAAAAAAAAAAATAGGAAAAAGTCATTGACTATCTAAATCAGGTGACCTCAGATTTATAAGAATAGTGGCAGCCATATTCTTGTCAGATGCGGTTTGGTGAGATAGGGAGAGACTTA
The DNA here is from genome assembly GCF_031893055.1 of Leptodactylus fuscus. Classification (NCBI taxonomy): domain Eukaryota; kingdom Metazoa; phylum Chordata; class Amphibia; order Anura; family Leptodactylidae; genus Leptodactylus; species Leptodactylus fuscus. The sequence goes on along the minus strand of NC_134267.1, from coordinate 197,246,313 downwards.
CAGCTGAGAGTCAAGATAGGGGACGTTCACTCTAGCGTCGGTGTCCGACAGCTAGTGTCCGATGCTAATGTCCACGTAAAATCTTGTGCGGACATTAGCATTGGACACTAGCTGTGTCCGTACATTTTGCATTGATTTAAATGGGACATCAGGAGCGTTCTTTACAGTCCGTATCTGTCCTTAAGTGTCCGTTCACAAAGATGTCCGATTTTTCAAGCGGATAGCAAAAACCTACATGTAGGACACCGACACTAGTGTGAACGCCCCCATAGCGATTAGCTTCTGCTAGGCAGGAAAACTGAAAAGAAACAGCTCTTTTCAGAGCTATACTGCAGGAAGAGTGTATATACTGAACCGTATATACACGCAATCTGCCAAAATTTCACAAAAGCCCTTTGGGCTCAAATTTATTACAAGTGGTATATATTCTAACTGTCCCATAAGGGTGAGAAGAAAGTTTAATACTGTCATCATCTGTACACATCTGAAAATGCGTCAGGGCTCGTTCACATCTGCGCCCGGGACTCCGTTCTGCAGGTTTCCGTTTCCTGCACAACACAGGGCAGGAGATGGAGAACTGCCGGCATCTTTGAAAAGTGTTCGGCCGTGAGCGCCGGTTAACGTTTTATGCTCTCCGCGGCGAAACCGTTTTTTTTAAAACCGGACACAGAGTCGGACATGCAGTACTCTGTGTCCAGTTTAAAAAAAAACGGTTTCGCCACGGAGAGCATAAAACGCTCATCGGCGCTCATGGCTGGACTCAGTGTCTACTTGATAGGCTGTGATAGTAGGGTGATACTGGGACTTGGGCGTGTTAGATGCCCCCAGACATGCTTCCCCTGCCGTCCCAGTTGCATTCCAGAGGTGTTGGCATCAGTTCCTGGGGTGTCATTGTGGACTTGGTGACTCTCCTGAGTCGAATAGTGGTTTCCCCTGAAACGAGCCATTTTTCCCCATAGACTATAATAGGGTTTGATATTCAGTCAAATAATCGAATATTGAGGGTCTACTCGAAACGAATATCGAATATTTCACTACTCGCTCATCTCTATGTAGCACCATTTTTTTTTAGAATCTTTGGTGCTGTGTATTGTAGGTGGGGCAAAAAGGCGCATGGGCTAGTAAAGGTTTGTAGGGGTTCTGAGCCCATGGGGTTATGATAGTTTCACGATTGCGTAATGTGTATAAAGCACCATTAATGCCATGGTGCTTTACATTATTACATTAATTCCATGGTGTCTTACATTTGAGGATTTACATACGGTACACAAAATATACAAACAAATATAATACTAACAGTGACCGACTGGCACGGTGGGGTAGAGGGCCCTGCCCGTGAGGGCTTACAATCTATGAGGGAAGGGGGGTAGAGACAGAAGGAGAGGGGGAAACTGTACAGATGGTGGTGCGGTGATAGTGTTATTGGAGGTTGTAGGCCTTCCTGAATAGGTGAGTCTTCAGAGTATGGGGGATGCACAGGAGAAATCTTGGAGACAGTTGTGTGAAGAGCCGATAAGAGCAGAGCAGAGTAGGAGGTCTTTGGAGGATCTGAAGTTACGTGTGGGCTGGTAGCGGGATATTAGGTCAAAGATATGTGGAGAGGACAGGTTGTGGATGGTGCTGTATGTCAGTGTTAGTAACTTGAACTCAATTTGCTGGGCAACAGCTAGCCAGTGAAGGGACTGACAGAGGGGAGCGACCGATGAAGAATCGGGGGGAGATGTATTAAGCGAGCAGTGCAGTTTAAGGTGGACTGGAGGGGGGCGAGGGTATTTGCTGGGAGGCCATGGAGAAGGGTGTTACAGTAATCTAAGTGGGAGATTATGAGGGCATGGACTAGTGTCTTAGCAGTTTATGGGGTGAGGAGGAGCGAATTCGATGGATGTTCTTGAGTTAGAGGCGGCAGGAGGTGTTGATGATTTGAACTTGAAGAATAGGTCGAAGTCCAGGGTTATCCCAGGCCACGGACCCATGGGACAGGGGTAAGCATGGTTCTATTAACTTTGATAGATGGGTCAAGTAGAGAGGCCATATGAGGTGGAGCGAAGATGATGAACTATGTTTTCTCCATGTTGAGTTTAAGAAAGCAGAAGGAGAGAAAGGAGGCTACGGCCGCTAGACACTCTGGAACTTTGGAACACAGAGAGGTAATGTCTGGTCCAGAGAGATATATTTGATTGTCATCAGCATAGCAATAGTATTGAAAATCATGAGATTCTATGAGTTGGCCCAGGCCAAGGATGTGGAGGGAGAAAAGGAGGGGTCCTAGGATGAAGCCTTGGGGGACACCTACAGAAAGAGAGCATGGCAAGGATGTTGTATGTGAGTGGGAGACGCTGAATGTGCGGTTGGTGAGGTATGAGGAGATTCAGGTAAGGGCCAGGTCTGAGATACCAAGGGATGAGAGAGTTTCTAACAAGAGGGAGTTGTCGACTGTGTGAAAGACAGAGGAGAGGTCAAGGAGGAGGAGGACAGCATAGTGACGCTTGGCTTTGGCAGTTGGAAGGTCATTAGTGACTTTGGTTACGGCAGTTTCTGTGGAGTGCCGGGTCTGAAGCCTGACTGAAGTCTGTAAAAGAGTAGGCTGCACGAGAGATAGGAGGATTGTTAGGACTGGACGTGTTGCTGAAGCAGTTTTGAAGCAGTACGGGAGCAGTGAGATGGGTCGATAGTCAAGGGACGATTTATTAAGTATAGGCGTGACAATGGCATGTTTGAAGACAGAAGGAAAGGATCCATTGGTTAGGGATAGGTTGAAGAGATAGGTTAGGGCTGGAGTAATTATTTCAGTAAGTTTGGGGATGAGATGTGACTGGATCGGGTCAAGTGCGCAGGAGGTGAGGTGGGATTTAGAAATTAGGGTGGAGAGCTTTTCGTCAGTTATGGTGAAGAAACAGGTTAAAGATGAGGAACACCAAGCAGTTGGGTAGAGTGGTTGTCGAGGGTGTAGGGTGAGACTGTCTATGATGGTGTCAATTTTACATTTAAAATAAGAGGCAATGTCGTCCGTCGTCTGTTCGGCCATAGGAACAAAAGAACAAACTAAGTAATAAGGCAGATGTGTCTAATTATGGACAATGAGGGACCTCATTGACTATATTGGGGATCTTTGGGTGTATGTTGTTTTCGTTGTCACATTGCTGGAAGTCGGGACTGTAGGAATTTTTCATTAGCGATTTTAGACAGACTCTCACAACATGTGGCATCATCAAAACGCCTAATTAAGGAATTGTGTTGGTCAAAGTCAGGTAACAAGGAGAAAAACAAAATTGGCGAAAATAAATTAATGCTAATAAAACTCAACTTTTATTGCCTATACTTAAAAACCTCACATGTAAGGTATGTTAAATGCAAGTGTCACTTCACAATGTCTACTAGTTCCTATTCTCACAGAAAAAGTGAAGGTGTACAAGAAATAAAAAGGAAAACATGACAATTTTGTCAATGTATGCCACTGTATGTTACAACTTTCTGTTAGAGGTATTGATTGGGAAATACTTTCAAAGTATACCTCGGGGTAGTGCGGTTTCCCTCCACACTCCAAAGACATAATGATAGGGTATGTAGATTGTGACCCCTATAGGGAACAGTGACTGACTATGTCTGTGAAAGCACTGTGTAATATGATGGCGCTATATAAGTAAGCATAATAAATATTAAAGTTCTTAAACAGCTACAAATTTGTACAAATATATGTATCTATGCATAATGGTCAAACAACAAGTGCGCCATGCATACAGAATAGAAGCGCAGAATATAAGGACAAGAATTACAATATCCAAAGTATTATCAGAAACAGAGGGGGATACACAAAACATGAAATGGGTGGTGGAAGGAGTAGAGGCTACTAAGGGTTTTAAGGTACAAAACCACCCAAAATAAAATAAAGAAATATTATTTTTATTGGTACGTAGCCACAGACCCACTGACTCTGTGGATCCCCCCATAAACACATGCAATTCTTTCAATTATATTGGTGTCTGAAGGACACTGATATTGTTGAAATGTATGGTACAGCGGGAAGCATTTGGCCTCCTGCTCTCTCCATCCTGTCTGTGCTCATGCGCCTTGTCAACAAGAAGATGTGCAGGAAGGGATCACAGGTAGGTGAATATAAGGGCAGTTATTATAAAGGGACATAGAAAATATAAGGGGTCATTAGAGTGTGTTGCGACTGTAGGGGAGAGATAATTTCTATAAGGCCCCATTCCCGAGAGTGACGCGGGAAGCCCTGTCACAATAGGACCATAATGCGCCTGCCACGACGGTCGTGGCTTCCAACAGTCACGGCTAACCCCTCTGGAGTAGGTTCAAATGAATGGGCCTAGTCCGGAGGTTGCTGCTGAATCAGCCGCTGTGTCCGCCTGAAGAAAGGGCAGCCCTTTTCTTTTTTCCTTGAGCGGCATTGTTGCATGTCTACATAGACCTCCATTGTGAGGGATTATGACGTGGATTCAGCGCCATAATCTGCCCCTATTTGCCCCGTGTGAACGGGGCCTAAGGGAACTTAAAGAATATAAGGGTTTATTAGGGTTATTATCACTACAAGGGGGAAATCATTTATATAAGGAAGCATAAAGACTATAAAGGGGGCATTATATATATAAGGGTCATTAGAGGGATTTATGAATATAATTCGGTAAAGGATATGGTCTCAATACGAACTCAAGTGCTCTATTAAAAGTAAAACAGAAACATAAAGACAATAAGTGATACAAGCATCCATGCAAATAAAATGGATGGCTAAAATAATTTAAAGACAATCACAAACAATATGTATATGAGTATAATATAGCACTGCAGCCTTGTAACCCTGAAGTCCTAGGTTAGAATACCTTAAAGGACAACATTTACAAGGAGTTTGTATGTTCTCTCCGCTCTTGCATGGGTTTCCTCCCACACTCCAAGAACATAATAATAGGATATTTGATAGTTAATATCATATTAGGGGTGTTGCTATTATACTCATATACATTTTTGTGGGATTAGCCTTAAATTATATTGGATAACCATGTTAGATGTTTATGTGGACGTAATCCTTAATAAATTCACGTCCCACCCCATTGTCATGTAGTTGCTGTTTTATTCATATGCATATGATGGGAATAGTAATTCGGGTGCGCCTTAGCTTGTCTGTTCTTTGGTCTCAGATCTAGATTCTCAGACAACCTTTACCATTAGAGATGAGCTAGTACTGTTTGGATCAGCCGATCCGAACAGCATGCTCCATAGAAATGAATGGATGCACCTGGTACTTCCTCTTTGACGGCGGCCGGCCGCTTAACCCCCCCGCATGCCGGCTACGTCCATTCATTTCTATGTGAGCGTGCTGTTCGGATCGGCTGATCCGAACAGTACTAGCTCATCTCTATTTACCATCATCTGCCCTTGAATAAAATGTCGATTTACTTGAAAATGGGCTCCAAAGCTGAATAACAGGGGCATATTTGACAACTGTGGAATCACCTCTGGGATCAGGTTTATAACCAGTTTACTGCTAATACATCCCCTTTAATCCATTGTGTATGGCCACCTTTAGTCCCATATCTTGCTGTAGGGAGTATCGGGGAAGGACTGGAGAGAATAGGAAGGGGCAGGTCCCTAGATGGTACAGATTTCTAGGCAATTGTTTCTTTTGCACTCCCTATAATCCCTATAGTAAAGGCTTTCAAGTGCTTGTGACAGACATGACCCGCACACCATAAATAAAACCATTGTGTATGTTAAGGTCGACCTTTCATTTATTAAGAACCATTAGGAATATCACTGGATAAGGATCCTAACAAACCGGACTCTAATAGGGTCATACAGTCACATGGTAAGAACAGGATAATGGGCCTTGACCTGAAGCATGATAACGTCATCCAAATTGTAAAATTCCACTAATGTATTTGTAGGTATTGATGTATAACAAGTAATTGGAGTAAGTGCGCTTTAATCCCTTTGATCCCTTTCAGGCATTCTATAAATTAGGTAGGTGCTGGTGGATGTAATAAAAATGCCTATTAGGGTGATGTTGTTTTGTTACAGACAGTGATGGGTTAACAGTGCATTGACTATAGGATAACGCTTATAATTTATATATAGCAGCGATTATAGCTCTCCGGTCTATAGCCGATAAGTGAGGAGGCTGGAAATGGCATAAGCGGGTTACACTGCAGCGATACTGCAGAACCTTCTGAGTGATATATGACAAGACAGAGAAGAGTCAGCAAATGCTGCAGAGGAAATAAAACCAGAAAAAAACACAGCAGGCGAAGAGGACACAAAACTGCAAGGCTGCAACTCTAGCTCACTGTTAAAGGGGACGTCCCCAGTGTCCTGCCGAGCCAGGGTTTACAAGAACACAATGTTTATGAATTCTTGGGAGCAGGTCTCTCTAAGATCCTGATATGTCAGCACTTAAGATGGTCCGCCTTATGGTAAACATCTCTACCACGTAATGTGCACGCTATAGTGAAGTCAGGTCTGAGGTGAAGGCAGAATCTTGTAACTGAAAAGCAGAAATACTCCTTAACCTCATATGAATATTTCACAGCAAGAGAGTGGCTACATCTCCCTTGTCGAAAGCAAAGTAGTCAATGTGGTGGTTGCAGCGGTAAGACTGGGACCACGCAAGACACAGCAGCACACTGCTCTGGAAGTTGCTGCAGCATACTCCACCTGAAATTGGGAGGTTCCTGCTGCAGTACAACTGCGGAGAAGGCTGCAGGTCTCTGCTCTCCAGCAGCAATAATTAGTCAAGGCGTGGGGATGGGATTTGGTTATATCTCAGGCAAAATACTTCTAGTTTATATAACTTGCTGTGATTACTGCTCATGTCCCCCAGCCTAATATCGGGCCCCACAGTAAAACCATAATAGCTCTGCTTCATTCCCTAGGGGCATCACATTGAAATGGAGCACCTACAACACAACTAGAGGCCTCACAGTGCCAAAATGCCACAATCTGGCCTGCAAAGTAGCTGCAAAGTGGATGGCATTCTGGCTAATCCCATCCACACATTGCAGAAAATATCCACAGCGAAAATGCTGCAATTACAAAAACTGTTGCACTTTTATAAATTGCAGCATGTCAATTATAACTATGGAAATGCTGGCATTTTCTGGATAGTTATAAGAGGGACAGAAAATCCACAGAGGAAAACTCTGCAGACTTTCTGTGAAAAGTGCTGCAGAAAAAAACACAATGCATTTTCCTTCATGGTCCTTTCCATAGTGCTTTTTTGGCTGTGGCTCGCGATGTGTGGCCGTAGCCTTGAAGGGGATTTCCAGGGCTGAACTATTGATTATTGGTCCTTAAAATAGCTCATCAATATGTAATTCGGTGGAGGTCTGACACCCTCGATCCCCACAGATGAGCTGTGCTGATGATGTCATGTTCATCAGTCACATGAGATATTTGCAGCTCAGTCCCAAGCAGGACTTGCAGTGATGATATGCTATACATGCACATTTGACAGCTACAGCCAGTCACTATCCGCAGCAGTCTTGTGCTATACATACAGTCATCACTGTGATTGGCAGCAGTGGTTACTTGCGCATTCATTGCATAACAACACTGCAGTACAAGTCAATAAGACCAGTGAGGGCCATGGAAGCAACAGAACTAAAATGTAGGAATAGTGGCGGAAATTTCAAAAAGTTCCTAGACAACCCTGTTTTGAACTTCGCCTGCCCGACATTACTTATTAGTGGGCCATACACAGTACACAAGTGTTGGCTAAACTCAGCGATTAGATCATGTAATGTGTACAGGAGTGTCCTGACTGTTCCCTGACAGAAGATATCAGAGTAGATAAGGATACGGTACGTAGTTTTCAACATGACCAATCCTTTTCCTCTTCAAGAGGACTTTCAACCACTTCCAACAAGTCCAGCTCTTTACATCATCTAATAGTTGCTGCTCCTGGCACAGTTGGAATTTTTTCTCTAGCCCCCACCATTCCTGAGCGATCAATGCTGTTAGTTTTGGTGCAGTGTCAGGCAGGAGCAGACATGGGGTGTGATTCTGAGCTCTGACACTGGCTGCCTCTGATTGTAGCTCTGAATCACACACCTTGCCTGACCCCACCGTTCTGACATTACAGAGCTTAAATAGCACATCAGACACCAAAACTGGCTGCACTTATTGCTCAGGAATGGTGAGCGCTAGAGAGAAAGTTTCAACTTTGCTGAAATCCATGGAGTAGCGTCTATTAACAGATGGTAAGAACTAGAATTGGTGGAGGTGGAGAAAGGTCCTATTTAAAGAAAATAAGATGGTGTCTATGATGGAGAAGAATATTACGCAGCTGCTGCACCGCATCAGGATGCACTTGGTGTAATTTTCTTCCACTCCTCCCAATACCTCCAATGTCATACGCTTCTGTGACTGATACACCTATGAATACACATCATTTATGGATTTATGTATGAATACACAGATATCTATTCATATGGAAATGTTCTGTCCCCCAGGGCGGGCCTAAGGGGTGTCTAATAATAGTTTATTCCTCCTCTTCCTATTTAGAACTTGTTACATAAACAGCATTACTTACAATCCAGTTACTTTCTGCGGTATACCTTTCAGTGTCCGAGCCTAGCGGCCATTATTTTTTTCATTGGCTTCTTTACCAGGAGTTTCCAGCTTCCATTGTGTAGTGTTCTGCAGATGAATCCGTGAATAAGAATGGTTGCAAAGGAATCGTTCACCATCATTTTACACTGAACCCTAACAATGAAGACAGTTGTCACCTTGTCACATGGGATGTCACCATGCAACAGCCTCTAGCTATAAGTGCCTACTTTTGTTAGGAAAAAAAGTCACTAGTAGTCAATAAATCAGAAATGGTGGCCCTTCATCTCTTAAAGCCACCAGAGATGACTACATTGTCAAGTCTATACTACTGACCTAGAATATTGATTGTAGAGATGCAGAAATTGTTCTTATAAGGATGTGATTTACCTATAGACATATGCCTGTAGGCCCGCCCTGGGAGACAGAACATTTCCATATGAACAGACATCTGAGCTTTGTGTATTCATACATAAATCCATAAATGATGTGTATTCATAGGTGTGTCAGCCACACAAGTGTATGACATTTGCAGTATTGGGAGGAAAGGAAGAAAACTACACCAAGTGCAACCTGAGGCGGAGCAGCAGCTGTGTAATATTCTTCTCCATCCTGGGGGTTACACAGGCACCTGTTATGATGATAAAGTACATACCCCTATAGGAGCACATATAGAAAATACCATATCTACAGGGCAGGGTGGACAGATACATGTTGTGAGACATGGTAAGATGTTATTAAGGAGGCTCAGTATCAGAAACACATATCAAAGCAGACTTGAGATGTATTATTAAATTACGACAGATATAGCCAAGGCCTGTGAATATTTAAGTGCCCGTTGGGTCAATAATTGGCATTTCTGGGCTTCCTGCACAACTTTTTAATAGCATATACACAATGATCACTACAAGCTACAAGCTAACACAGGATTCCAGACAAGTACAAACCCTGGCAGAGTAGCTACCATATTTAAGAAGATACATGTGCCTCAATATAGATGAGATGGTGCTAAGATATGAAGACTGATGTTGAATACCCCCATAAGCTCCAAACTGAGGGGCGCAGAGCTTAAGGAGTGCCATAGCCACTTCATTCTAGTCTTCAGTGGGGGTCATGGGGACCATAATAATGACATCTTATGGCTTATCTCAAAATCGGATGCAATTTCACTAAAGTGGAATGGAATGTGGAGTAAAATCTTACACCCTATTCACATTCCATTTCTCAGACTTGAAAAACAGACAAATTTGTCTGATTTTAATAGCCATTGCGCATGTGTTTTGCATCTGTTCCTTGACCATTTGTGATGGATAAGTGCCTTCCATTTACATTTCTTTCTAATGGCTGAATTTCACAGTTTTTTTAAATTTTTTACCCAGCCGACAGATACATTTTTAACAGCCATTACCTGGATGCTAATCCATTTAGATAGCCATTGAAAATGAACCTGTTACAACAGATTTATCAAAACTGTCTAAAAGCAACACGGTCTTCCCCATATCAGCCAACCACAATGCAGCTTTAATTTTTGGAGAGCAGAATACATAAAGAAAGCTGCACTGGGGTTGGTTGGTTTGGGCAACTATGACAATTTTTCTTTTAGACTATTTTAATAAATTTGTACCATTGACTTTAAGGCCCCACGGTTCAGAAACACAGCTTTTTTCATTGCAGATTTTGCTGTCTTTTTTTGAGCCAAAACCAAGAATGGCTACAAGAAGAACAAGAAATATCTAGGAAGTTCTTATACTTCTATCTTGTGTTGAGTCTACTCTTGGCTTTGGCTCAAAAAACCGTAGCAAAATCTGCAACAAAAAAAAGCTGTGTTTCTGCAACGTGGGGCTTTAGCCTGATGGAGACTGGTTGTCAAAACGGACATGTCAGTTTTTTTGATGGGCCTGTGAAACAGACATGTGAATAGACTGATTCACTCTCAAAGTTTTTAAAACGGCAGTGTGATGGCAGACTAGATAAAATAGAAGTGCCAGACTTGCACCAAATTTAGCAAAAATTGTGCAACGTTAGATAAATTTGGCAGAAATAATAGTTACGCTGGCTCCAGCTGCACTGACAATACAAATTCCCAACTCCTATTTTTCTTGCAGAGAGGTATGGTAGAAGGTTTCTCTCAAGCCCTGCAGCACTGTGCTATTAGCTCCAACACAATAAATCTGATGACAGGTTCCCTTTAATGATGTGTCCTTGGATATACCAACTTACCTCCCTTACACAGCACAGACCACTGACAGCCGTCTCATTAGTATGTATGACCAGCACTCAGAAAGCAGGGAAGTAAACCAGATTATTAGGACACGCCACCGCTGCCGGCATGCTTGTCTGCCTTCATTGTTTATGTTTTAATATCTGTCATTTATAAGGATATGAAAACTTCTCGGGGCTGAGGAAGACAAATGTAGTGACCCAGGGATATGCATCTATAGACTGTATAATTTCCAGGTATAGTATTTATTGGGTATATCATTAATGATATACCTATTAAAGCCTTTTATGCTGTGGTCCGCTTTACGGGGCCTTAGTCTAAAGGGATTTACTATTAACACATGATCTCCCTTATACATAGGATAGGGAATAACTTATAGATTGGTGGGGGTCTGACTGCCTAAGCCTCCACTTATCAAGAGAACAAGGGACTTTTGCTCCCCTTTTCTGAATGGAGTGGTGATTGGACAACAAGCAAGTCTCCACTCATTTCAATGGGACTGCCATGGATAACCGAAATACAGCGGCCTTCGTTTTTCTGATCAGCGGTCTGCAAGTTATTCCCTATCCTATAGAAAAACCCCTTTAGGCCGGGACCCCACGTAACATAAACGTCACGATTTGCCCTCCACGGAAAAAACACAGCATTTTACAGTGCCTGCAAAGTCAATTCCATCCACACATTGCGGAAATATGCGCGTAGCGGACAACTGCAATTTCCAAAACCATTGCGGTATTGGAAGTCACACCGTGCCAATTATACATATGGAAACGCTGGTGGTATCCCTATAGGTATATAAATGAAGCAGAAAGTCGCAGAGGAAACCATGGTTGCCCCTGTGGTTTTTCCCTTAGCATTATCCATTGCACTGATCTACTGCATGAAACCACAGACATTATGCAGGTAGTGTGAACAGACCCTTTTGCGTTGTTCTGCAGCAATATACTGTGTGTATAGGTATATTAAAACTACACAACTCTTGATCCATTTCATTTGCCACATAGAGGCTCTTCTATGAGTCATATTCTTTTTTATTACAACTATGTAGTTGGAGTTTATAGATTTTTTACTACTATCCATACAATTGGTTTTTTTTTAAAGGGCATATCCCGCCACCTGGTAATATCATCGATATGGCTTTTATGTTCAGTGCACAAACCCGGTAGCCCAGAATAGAACAGAATTTCTCTGAATTACTGTGCTAGGAATCAGCATATAACATTTATACTGCAGCTCGCTACACTCAGACTGGCTTTTGAGTATAAGCACAAGCTCACCTGGAAGTCAGTACGCAAAGATCTGATGTCCATTACAGAAAGGATCAAATAATTAAAGATTACACATTACTAAACCACCAGTAAGTAAAAGAGGATTATCAGATTACTGTAACACATACTCTGAGCCGAATGAGCATCAGTAGGGGGATGGGAGCCTTGGGTCCACTTTAAAGTGACAAGTCTGTAGAGGATCTCTCGATGACCATCTTAGGCTCCATTCCCACGGAGTAACGCGCCGCGCATTCAGGCACGTATACACGTGTCAGAGTGTGAGCGCTCAAAACAGATCCCATTCACTTCAATGTGTGCCAGCTCACGGGAGCTACACATTGAAATCAATGGGATCTGTTTTGAGCGCTCACACTCTGACACGTGTATACGTGTCTGAATGCACGGCACGTTACTCCATGGGAACGGCGCCTTATCCTATTGTACTTTATGTCCAGAACACAACATTTTCAGGAACAATGTTAGCACTGAGGCAAACCCGGTAGCCCAAATACTCAGTGGACTTAGAAGAGGGATCCCAGACTGGTGCTAAAGCTTAGGCACTAAATAAAATGATAATGTTTGGTCATTTTTTTTATTTGTTTTTTATTATCAATTTTCACAGTTTTCAATGCTAAGAAAACAATATAAGTAGAGATGAGCGAACAGTGTTCTATCGAACTCATGTTCGATCGGATATTAGGCTGTTCGGCATGTTCGAATCGAATCGAACACCGCGTGGTAAAGTGCGCCATTACTCGATTCCCCTCCCACCTTCCCTGGCGCCTTTTTTGCTCCAATAACAGCGCAGGGTAGGTGGGACAGGAACTACGACACCGGTGACGTTGAAAAAAGTAGGCAAAACCCATTGGCTGCCGAAAACATGTGACCTCTAATTTAAAAGAACAGCGACGCCCAGCTTCGCGTCATTCTGAGCTTGCAATTCACCGGGGACGGAGGTTTCCGTCCAGCTAGCTAGGGCTTAGATTCTGGGTAGGCAGGGACAGGCTAGGATAGGAAGGAGAAGACAACCAACAGCTCTTATAAGAGCTAAATTCCAGGGAGAAGCTTGTCAGTGTAACGTGGCACTGACGGGCTCAATCGCCGCAACCCAGCTTTCCCAGGATCCTGAATGGAATACACTGTCAGTGTATTCCCGTATACCCGATATATACCCCCGATACCCGTTCCAACGGTGTGCCCCCCCACCTTCACCCCAGAAATACCCTGCAAGTCCCCTAGCAATAGAATTGGGGCTATATACACCCACTATTTTTGCTACTGCCATATAGTGCCATTGTCTCACTGGGAATTCAAAGAATATATTGGGCTTACATATAACTTCAATTCCAGGGAGAAGCTTGTCAGTGTAACGTGGCACTGACGGGCTCAATCGCCGCAACCCAGCTTTCCCAGGATCCTGAATGGAATACACTGACAGTGTATTCCCGTATACCCGATATATACCCCCGATACCCGTTCCAACGGTGTGCCCCCCCACCTTCACCCCAGAAATACACTGCAAGTCCCCTAGCAATAGAATTGGGGCTATATACACCCACTATTTTTGCTACTGCCATATAGTGCCAGTTTCTGACTGGGAATTCAAAGAATATATTGGGGTTACGTGCACCCACAATTTTTGCTACTGGTATATAGTGCCATTGTCTGACTGGGAATTCAAAGAATATATTGGGGTTATAAATACCCTCATTTCTTGCTACTGGTATATAGTGCCATTGTCTGACTGGGAATTCAAAGAATATATTGGGGTTATAAATACCCTCATTTCTTGCTACTGGTATATAGTGCCATTGTCTGACTGGGAATTCAAAGAATATATTGGGGTTACAAATACCCTCATTTCTTGCTACCGCCATATAGTGCCAGTTTCTGACTGGTAATTCAAAGAATATATTGGGGTTATAAATACCCTCATTTCTTGCTACTGGTATATAGTGCCATTGTCTGACTGGGAATTCAAAGAATATATTGGGGTTACAAATACCCTCATTTCTTGCTACTGCCATATAGTGCCAGTTTCTGACTGGTAATTCAAAGAATATATTGGGGTTACGTGCACCCACAATTTTTGCTACTGGTATATAGTGCCATTGTCTCACTGGGAATTCAAAGAATATATTGGGGTTACAAATACCCTCATTTCTTGCTACTGGTATATAGTGCCATTGTCTGACTGGGAATTCAAAGAATATATTGGGGTTACAAATACCCTCATTTCTTGCTACTGGTATATAGTGCCATTGTCTGACTGGGAATTCAAAGAATATATTGGGGTTATAAATATCCTCATTTCTTGCTACTGGTATATAGTGCCATTGTCTGACTGGGAACTCAAAGAATATATTGGGGTTATAAATACCCTCATTTCTTGCTACTGGTATATAGTGCCATTGTCTGACTGGGAATTCAAAGAATATATTGGGGTTACAAATACCCTCATTTCTTGCTACAGCCATATAGTGCCAGTTTCTGACTTGTAATTCAAAGAATATATTGGGGTTACGTGCACCCACAATTTTTGCTACTGGTATATAGCGCCATTGTCTGACTGGGAATTCAAAGAATATATTGGGGTTACAAATACCCTCATTTCTTGCTACTGGTATATAGTGCCATTGTCTGACTGGAAATTCAAAGAATATATTGGGGTTACAAATACCCTCATTTCTTGCTACTGCCATATAGTGCCAGTTTCTGACTGGGAATTCAAAGAATATATTGGGGTTATAAATACCCTCATTTCTTGCTACTGGTATATAGTGCCATTGTCTGACTGGGAATTCAAAGAATATATTGGGGTTATAAATACCCTCATTTCTTGCTACTGGTATATAGTGCCATTGTCTGACTGGGAATTCAAAGAATATATTGGGGTTACAAATACCCTCATTTCTTACTACTGCCATATAGTGCCAGCTTCTGACTGGTAATTCAAAGTATATATTGGGGTTACGTGCACCCACAATTTTTGCTACTGGTATATAGTGCCATTGTCTGACTGGGAATTCAAAGAATATATTGGGGTTACAAATACCCTCATTTCTTGCTACTGGTATATAGTGCCATTGTCTGACTGGGAATTCAAAGAATATATTGGGGTTACAAATACCCTCATTTCTTGCTACTGGTATATAGTGCCATTGTCTGACTGGGAATTCAAAGAATATATTGGGGTTACAAATACCCTCATTTCTTGCTACTGCCATATAGTGCCAGTTTCTGACTGGTAATTCAAAGAATATATTGGGGTTACGTGCACCCACAATTTTTGCTACTGGTATATAGTGCCATTGTCTGACTGGGAATTCAAAGAATATATTGGGGTTACAAATACCCTCATTTCTTGCTACTGCCATATAGTGCCAGTTTCTGACTGGTAATTCAAAGAATATATTGGGGTTATAAATACCCTCATTTCTTGCTACTGGTATATAGTGCCATTGTCTGACTGGGAATTCAAAGAATATATTGGGGTTATAAATACCCTCATTTCTTGCTACTGCCATATAGTGCCAGTTTCTGACTGGTAATTCAAAGAATATATTGGGGTTACGTGCACCCACAATTTTTGCTACTGGTATATAGTGCCATTGTCTCACTGGGAATTCAAAGAATATATTGGGGTTACAAATACCCTCATTTCTTGCTACTGGTATATAGTGCCATTGTCTCACTGGGAATTCAAAGAATATATTGGGGTTACAAATACCCTCATTTCTTGCTACTGGTATATAGTGCCATTGTCTGACTGGGAATTCAAAGAATATATTGGGGTTACAAATACCCTAATTTCTTGCTACTGCCATATAGTGCCAGTTTCTGACTGGTAATTCAAAGAATATATTGGGGTTACGTGCACCCACAATTTTTGCTACTGGTATATAGTGCCATTGTCTGACTGGGAATTCAAAGAATATATTGGGGTTACAAATACCCTCATTTCTTGCTACTGGTATATAGTGCCATTGTCTGACTGGGAATTCAAAGAATATATTGGGGTTACAAATACCCTCATTTCTTGCTACTGGTATATAGTGCCATTGTCTGACTGGGAATTCAAAGAATATATTGGGGTTATAAATACCCTCATTTCTTGCTACTGCCATATAGTGCCAGTTTCTGACTGGTAATTCAAAGAATATATTGGGGTTATAAATACCCTCATTTCTTGCTACTGGTATATAGTGCCATTGTCTGACTGGGAATTCAAAGAATATATTGGGGTTACAAATACCCTCATTTCTTGCTACTGCCATATAGTGCCAGTTTCTGACTGGTAATTCAAAGAATATATTGGGGTTACGTGCACCCACAATTTTTGCTACTGGTATATAGTGCCATTGTCTGACTGGGAATTCAAAGAATATATTGGGGTTACACATACCCTCATTTCTTGCTACTGGTATATAGTGCCATTGTCTGACTGGGAATTCAAAGAATATATTGGGGTTATAAATACCCTCATTTCTTGCTACTGGTATATAGTGCCATTGTCTGACTGGGAATTCAAAGAATATATTGGGGTTACAAATACCCTCATTTCTTGCTACTGCCATATAGTGCCAGTTTCTGACTGGTAATTCAAAGAATATATTGGGGTTACGTGCACCCACAATTTTTGCTACTGGTATATAGTGCCATTGTCTGACTGGGAATTCAAAGAATATATTGGGATTACAAATACCCTCATTTCTTGCTACTGGTATATAGTGCCATTGTCTGACTGGGAATTCAAAGAATATATTGGGGTTACAAATACCCTCATTTCTTGCTACTGCCATATAGTGCCATTTTCTGACTGGTAATTCAAAGAATATATTGGGGTTATAAATACCCTCATTTCTTGCTACTGGTATATAGTGCCATTGTCTGACTAGGAATTCAAAGAATATATTGGGGTTATAAATACCCTCATTTCTTGCTACTGGTATATAGTGCCATTGTCTGACTGGGAATTCAAAGAATATATTGGGGTTACAAATACCCTCATTTCTTGCTACTGCCATATAGTGCCAGTTTCTGACTGGTAATTCAAAGAATATATTGGGGTTATAAATACCCTCATTTCTTGCTACTGGTATATAGTGCCATTGTCTGACTGGGAATTCAAAGAATATATTGGGGTTATAAATACCCTCATTTCTTGCTACTGCCATATAGTGCCAGTTTCTGACTGGTAATTCAAAGAATATATTGGGGTTACGTGCACCCACAATTTTTGCTACTGGTATATAGTGCCATTGTCTCACTGGGAATTCAAAGAATATATTGGGGTTACAAATACCCTCATTTCTTGCTACTGGTATATAGTGCCATTGTCTGACTGGGAATTCAAAGAATATATTGGGGTTACAAATACCCTCATTTCTTGCTACTGCCATATAGTGCCAGTTTCTGACTGGTAATTCAAAGAATATATTGGGGTTATAAATACCCTCATTTCTTGCTACTGGTATATAGTGCCATTGTCTGACTGGGAATTCAAAGAATATATTGGGGTTATAAATACCCTCATTTCTTGCTACTGCCATATAGTGCCAGTTTCTGACTGGTAATTCAAAGAATATATTGGGGTTACGTGCAACCACAATTTTTGCTACTGGTATATAGTGCCATTGTCTGACTGGGAATTCAAAGAATATATTGGGATTACAAATACCCTCATTTCTTGCTACTGGTATATAGTGCCATTGTCTGACTGGGAATTCAAAGAATATATTGGGGTTACAAATACCCTCATTTCTTGCTACTGCCATATAGTGCCAGTTTCTGACTGGTAATTCAAAGAATATATTGGGGTTATAAATACCCTCATTTCTTGCTACTGGTATATAGTGCCATTGTCTGACTGGGAATTCAAAGAATATATTGGGGTTATAAATACCCTCATTTCTTGCTACTGGTATATAGTGCCATTGTCTGACTGGGAATTCAAAGAATATATTGGGGTTACAAATACCCTCATTTCTTGCTACTGCCATATAGTGCCAGTTTCTGACTGGTAATTCAAAGAATATATTGGGGTTATAAATACCCTCATTTCTTGCTACTGGTATATAGTGCCATTGTCTGACTGGGAATTCAAAGAATATATTGGGGTTATAAATACCCTCATTTCTTGCTACTGCCATATAGTGCCAGTTTCTGACTGGTAATTCAAAGAATATATTGGGGTTACGTGCACCCACAATTTTTGCTACTGGTATATAGTGCCATTGTCTCACTGGGAATTCAAAGAATATATTGGGGTTACAAATACCCTCATTTCTTGCTACTGGTATATAGTGCCATTGTCTCACTGGGAATTCAAAGAATATATTGGGGTTACAAATACCCTCATTTCTTGCTACTGGTATATAGTGCCATTGTCTGACTGGGAATTCAAAGAATATATTGGGTTACAAATACCCTAATTTCTTGCTACTGCCATATAGTGCCAGTTTCTGACTGGTAATTCAAAGAATATATTGGGGTTACGTGCACCCACAATTTTTGCTACTGGTATATAGTGCCATTTTCTGACTGGGAATTCAAAGAATATATTGGGGTTACAAATACCCTCATTTCTTGCTACTGGTATATAGTGCCATTGTCTGACTGGGAATTCAAAGAATATATTGGGTTTACAAATACCCTCATTTCTTGCTACTGGTATATAGTGCCATTGTCTGACTGGGAATTCAAAGAATATATTGGGGTTATAAATACCCTCATTTCTTGCTACTGCCATATAGTGCCAGTTTCTGACTGGTAATTCAAAGAATATATTGGGGTTATAAATACCCTCATTTCTTGCTACTAGTATATAGTGCCATTGTCTGACTGGGAATTCAAAGAATATATTGGGGTTACAAATACCCTCATTTCTTGCTACTGCCATATAGTGCCAGTTTCTGACTGGTAATTCAAAGAATATATTGGGGTTACGTGCACCCACAATTTTTGCTACTGGTATATAGTGCCATTGTCTGACTGGGAATTCAAAGAATATATTGGGGTTACAAATACCCTCATTTCTTGCTACTGGTATATAGTGCCATTGTCTGACTGGGAATTCAAAGAATATATTGGGGTTACAAATACCCTCATTTCTTGCTACTGGTATATAGTGCCATTGTCTGACTGGGAATTCAAAGAATATATTGGGGTTACAAATACCCTCATTTCTTGCTACTGCCATATAGTGCCAGTTTCTGACTGGTAATTCAAAGAATATATTGGGGTTACGTGCACCCACAATTTTTGCTACTGGTATATAGTGCCATTGTCTGACTGGGAATTCAAAGAATATATTGGGGTTACAAATACCCTCATTTCTTGCTACTGGTATATAGTGCCATTGTCTGACTGGGAATTCAAAGAATATATTGGGGTTATAAATACCCTCATTTCTTGCTACTGGTATATAGTGCCATTGTCTGACTGGGAATTCAAAGAATATATTGGGGTTACAAATACCCTCATTTCTTGCTACTGGTATATAGTGCCATTGTCTGACTGGGAATTCAAAGAATATATTGGGGTTATAAATACCCTCATTTCTTGCTACTGCCATATAGTGCCAGTTTCTGACTGGTAATTCAAAGAATATATTGGGGTTATAAATACCCTCATTTCTTGCTACTGGTATATAGTGCCATTGTCTGACTGGGAATTTAAAGAATATATTGGGGTTACGTGCACCCACAATTTTTGCTACTGGTATATAGTGCCAATTTCTAACTGGGAATTCAAAATGCGCAAGGCTCCCGGAAAGGGACGTGGACGAGGCCGTGGGCGAGGTCGGGGGAATGGTTCTGGGGAGCAAGGTAGCAGTGAAGCCACAGGGCGTCCCGTGCCTACTCCTGTGGGGCAGCAAGCATTGCGCCACTCCACAGTGCCAGGGTTGCTTGCCACATTAACTAAACTGCAGGGTACAAACCTTAGTAGGCCCGAGAACCAGGAACAGGTCTTGCAATGGCTGTCAGAGAAAGCTTACAGCACATTGTCCAGCAGCCAGTCAGACTCTGCCTCCTCTCCTCCTATTACCCAACAGTCTTGTCCTCCTTCCTCCCAAAATTCCCAAGCTTCACAGAACAATAACCCCAACTGTCCCTGCTCCCCAGAGCTGTTCTCCGCTCCTTTCATTGTCCCTCAACCTGCCTCTTCACGTCACGATTCCACGAACCTAACAGAGGAGCATCTGTGTCCAGATGCTCAAACACTAGAGTCTCCTCCATCTCCGTTCGATTTGGTGGTGGATGACCAGCAACCCACCCTCATCGACGATGATGTGACGCAGTTGCCGTCAGGGCATCCAGTTGACCGGCGCATTGTGCGGGAGGAGGAGATGAGACAGGAGTTGGAAGAGGAAGTGGTGGATGATGAGGACACTGACCCGACCTGGACAGGGGGGATGTCAAGCGGGGAAAGTAGTGTGGATGTTGAGGCAAGTGCAGCACCAAAAAGGGTAGCTAGAGGCAGAGGCAGAGGTCAGCAGCTTAGGCGAAGCCAGGCCACACCCGGAATCTCCCAAGATGTTCCAGTTCGTACCCAGCCCCGAAAAACTCCCACCTCGAGGGCACGTTTCTCGAAGGTGTGGAGTTTTTTCAAGGAATGCGCCGAGGACAGATATAGTGTTGTCTGCACAATTTGCCTCTCGAAATTGATTAGGGGCTCTGAGAAGAGCAACCTGTCCACCCCTTCAATGCGCCGTCATTTGGAATCCAAGCACTGGAATCAGTGGCAGGCAGCAACGGCAGGACAAAGGCCGCCTGCCGTTCACGCCACTGCCACTGCCTCTGCCACTGCCTCTGCCTCTGCCACTGCCACTGCTGACTGTGCTGGCGATGCACTCCAGAGGACGAGCCAGGACACCACTTCATCTGCCTCCGCCACTTTGTTGACTTCTCCCTCATCCTCCCCTGTTCCTGTCTTATCTCCTTCTCCTGCACCATCAAAGGCACCATCAGGCGCTTCTTTACAACAACCCACCATCTCTCAGACATTGGAGCGGCGGCAGAAATACACTGCTAACCACCCACACGCGCAAGCCTTGAACGCCAACATCGCTAAACTGCTGGCCCAGGAGATGTTGGCGTTCCGGCTTGTTGAAACTCCCGCCTTCCTGGACCTGATGGCAACTGCGGCACCTCGCTATGCCGTCCCTAGCCGTCACTACTTCTCCCGGTGTGCCGTCCCCGCCTTGCACCAGCACGTGTCACTCAACATCAGGCGGGCCCTTAGTTCCGCGCTTTGCACAAAGGTCCACTTGACCACCGACGCGTGGACAAGTGCATGCGGACAGGGACGCTACACTTCACTGACGGCACACTGGGTGAATGTAGTTGAGGCTGGGACTGCTTCCCAAACTGGCCCGGTGTACCTCGTCTCCCCGCCTAACATTCCTGGCAGGGACACGAGAAGAACACCCCCCTCCTCCTCCTCCTCTACCGCCTCCTCCTCCGCCACCGCCTCCTCCTCCGCCACCGCCTCCTCCTCCGCTGTTAGATTGACCCCAGCTACGAGTTGGAAACGTTGCAGCACTGGCGTTGGTAGACGTCAGCAGGCTGTGCTGAAGCTGATCAGCTTGGGGGACAGACAGCACACTGCCTCCGAGGTGAGGGATGCCCTCCTCAATGAGACGGCAATATGGTTTGAGCCGCTGCACCTGGGCCCAGGCATGGTCGTTTGTGATAATGGCCGGAACCTGGTAGCAGCTCTGGAGCTTGCCGGACTCCAACATGTTCCATGCCTGGCCCACGTCTTCAACCTAGTGGTGCAACGTTTCCTAAAGAGCTACCCCAATGTTCCAGAGCTACTGGTGAAAGTGCGGCGCATGTGCGCCCACTTTCACAAGTCGACAGTAGCCGCTGCTAGCTTAAAATCTCTCCAGCAACGCCTGCATGTGCCACAACACCGGCTTTTGTGCGACGTCCCCACACGCTGGAACTCAACGTTTCAGATGTTGAATAGAGTGGTTGAGCAGCAGAGACCTTTGATGGAATACCAGCTACAAAACCCTAGGGTGCCACAAAGTCAGCTGCCTCAGTTTCACATCCATGAGTGGCCATGGTTGAGAGACCTTTGTGACATCCTACGGGTGTTTGAGGAGTCCACAAGGAGGGTGAGCTCTGAGGATGCGATGGTGAGCCTTACAATCCCGCTCTTGTGTGTTCTGAGAGAATCCCTGATTGACATCAGGGATAACTCAGATCACACAGAGGAGTTAGGGATAGCATCCGATCCGTCACAGCTGGAGAGTAGGTCCACACATCTGTCCGCTTCACTGCGTTTAATGGAGGAGGAGGAGGAGGAGGAGGAGGAAGAAGAGTTGTCCGATGATGTGATGGTGATACAGGAGGCTTCCGGGCAACTTCGAATCGTCCCATTGTTGCAGCGCGGATGGGTAGACATGGAGGATGAGGAGGAAATGGAGATTGAACTTTCCGGTGGGGCCAGAGGAGTCATGCCAACTAACACTGTGCCAGACATGGCTGAGTTCATGTTGGGGTGCTTTACAACCGACAAGCGTATTGTCAAAATCATGGAGGACAACCAGTACTGGATCTTTGCTATCCTTGACCCCTGGTATAAAAACAACATCTCGTCTTTTATTCCGGTAGAGGGGAGGGCCAATCGCATCAATGCTTGCCACAGGCAATTGGTGCAGAATATGATGGAGATGTTTCCAGCATGTGACGTTGGCGGCAGGGAGGGCAGTTCCTCCAGTAGGCAACCAAGTTCTCACCGGTCCACACAAACGAGGGGCACACTGTCTAAGGTCTGGGACACCTTGATGGCACCCCCTCGCCAAAGTGCCGCCACGGAGGGTCCTAGTGTCACCAGGCGTGAGAAGTATAGGCGCATGTTGCGGGAATACCTTTCCGACCACAGCCCTGTCCTCTCCGACCCCTCTGCGCCCTACACGTATTGAGTGTCGAAGTTGGACCTGTGGCTTGAACTTGCCCTATATGCCTTGGAGGTGCTGTCCTGTCCTGCCGCCAGCGTCCTATCTGAGAGGGTGTTCAGTGCAGCCGGTGGCATCATCACTGACAAGCGCACCCGTCTGTCAGCTGAGAGTGCCGACCGGCTCACTTTGATAAAAATGAACCACCACTGGATAGAGCCTTCATTTTTGTGCCCACCTGTGTAAAGCACCCCAACATGAAACTCCATGTCTGTACTCAACCTCTCCAATTCCTCCGCATCCTCATACTCATCCACCATAAGCGTTGCACAATTCTGCTAATACTAGGCTCCCTCCACCCTGATTTCCCCCAACTCTGCTGGTTAGAGGCTCCCTCCACCCTGATTTCCACCAACTCTGCTGGTTAGAGGCTCCCTCCACCCTGCTTTCCCACAACTCTGCTGGTTAGAGGCTCCCTCCACCCTGCTTTCCCACAACTCTGCTGGTTAGAGGCTCCCTCCACCCTGCTTTCCCACAACTCTGCTGGTTAGAGGCTCCCTCCACCCTGATTTCCACCAACTCTGCTGGTTAGAGGCTCCCTCCACCCTGCTTTCCCACAACTCTGCTGGTTAGAGGCTCCCTCCACCCTGATTTCCACCAACTCTGCTGGTTAGAGGCTCCCTCCACCATGAATTGGTCCAAACTGGGCTGTTTAGCGGCTCCCTCCACCATGAATTGGTCCAAACTGGGGTTTTTAGAGGCTCCCTCCACCATGAATTGGTCCAAACTGGGCTGTTTAGAGGCTCCCTCCACCATGAATTGGTCCAAACTGGGGTTTTTAGAGGCTCCCTCCACCATGAATTGGTCCAAACTGGGCTGGTTAGAGGCTCCCTCCACCATGAATTTGCCCAAACTGGGCTGTTTAGAGGCTCCCTCCACCATGAATTTGCCCAAACTGGCCTGTTTAGAGGCTCCCTCCACCATGAATTGGTCCAAACTGGGGATTTTAGAGGCTCTCTCCACCATGAATTGGTCCAAACTGGGCTGTTTAGAGGCTCCCTCCATCATGAATTGGTCCAAACTGGGGTTTTTAGAGGCTCCCTCCACCATGAATTGGTCCAAACTGGGCTGGTTAGAGGCTCCCTCCACCATGAATTTGCCCAAACTGGGCTGTTTAGAGGCTCCCTCCACCATGAATTGGTCCAAACTGGGGTTTTTAGAGGCTCCCTCCACCATGAATTGGTCCAAACTGGGCTGTTTAGAGGCTCCCTCCACCATGAATTGGTCCAAACTGGGGTTTTTAGAGGCTCCCTCCACCATGAATTGGTCCAAACTGGGGTTTTTAGAGGCTCCCTCCACCATGAATTTGCCCAAACTGGGCTGTTTAGAGGCTCCCTCCACCATGAATTTGCCCAAACTGAGCTGTTTAGAGGCTCCCTCCACCATGAATTGGTCCAAACTGGGGTTTTTAGAGGCTCCCTCCACCATGAATTGGTCCAAACTGGGGGTTTTTAGAGGCTCCCTCCACCATGAATTTGCCCAAACTGGGCTGTTTAGAGGCTCCCTCCATCATCAATTGGTCCAAACTGGGGTTTTTAGAGGCTCCCTCCACCATGAATTGGTCCAAACTGGGGTTTTTAGAGGCTCCCTCCACCATGAATTTGCCCAAACTGAGCTGTTTAGAGGCTCCCTCCACCATGAATTGGTCCAAACTGGGGTTTTTAGAGGCTCCCTCCACCATGAATTGGTCCAAACTGGGGGTTTTTAGAGGCTCCCTCCACCATGAATTGGTCCAAACTGGGGTTTTTAGAGGCTCCCTCCACCATGAATTGGTCCAAACTGGGGTTTTTAGAGGCTCCCTCCACCATGAATTTGCCCAAACTGGGCTGTTTAGAGGCTCCCTCCACCATGAATTTGCCCAAACTGGGCTGTTTAGAGGCTCCCTCCATCATGAATTGGTCCAAACTGGGGTTTTTAGAGGCTCCCTCCACCATGAATTGGTCCAAACTGGGGTTTTTAGAGGCTCCCTCCACCATGAATTTGCCCAAACTGAGCTGTTTAGAGGCTCCCTCCACCATGAATTGGTCCAAACTGGGGTTTTTAGAGGCTCCCTCCACCATGAATTGGTCCAAACTGGGGGTTTTTAGAGGCTCCCTCCACCATGAATTTGCCCAAACTGGGCTGTTTAGAGGCTCCCTCCACCATGAATTGGTCCAAACTGGGGTTTTTTAGAGCCTCCCTCCACCATGAATTGGTCCAAACTGGGGTTTTTAGAGGCTCCCTCCACCATGAATTGGTCCAAACTGGGGTTTTTAGAGGCTCCCTCCACCATGAATTTGCCCAAACTGGGCTGTTTAGAGGCTCCCTCCACCATGAATTTGCCCAAACTGGGCTGTTTAGAGGCTCCCTCCACCATGAATTGGTCCAAACTGGGGTTTTTAGAGGCTCCCTCCACCATGAATTGGTCCAAACTGGGGGTTTTTAGAGGCTCCCTCCACCATGAATTTGCCCAAACTGGGCTGTTTAGAGGCTCCCTTCACCATGAATTGGTCCAAACTGGGGTTTTTAGAGGCTCCCTCCACCATGAATTGGTCCAAACTGGGGTTTTTAGAGGCTCCCTCCACCATGAATTGGTCCAAACTGGGGTTTTTAGAGGCTCCCTCCACCATGAATTGGTCCAAACTGGGGTTTTTAGAGGCTCCCTCCACCATGAATTTGCCCAAACTGGGCTGTTTAGAGGCTCCCTCCACCATGAATTTGCCCAAACTGGGCTGTTTAGAGGCTCCCTCCACCATGAATTGGTCCAAACTGGGGTTTTTAGAGGCTCCCTCCACCATGAATTGGTCCAAACTGGGGGTTTTTAGAGGCTCCCTCCACCATGAATTTGCCCAAACTGGGCTGTTTAGAGGCTCCCTCCATCATGAATTGGTCCAAACTGG
Source organism: Leptodactylus fuscus (assembly GCF_031893055.1). NCBI lineage: Eukaryota > Metazoa > Chordata > Amphibia > Anura > Leptodactylidae > Leptodactylus > Leptodactylus fuscus. Next base: position 197,220,420 of record NC_134267.1, on the reverse strand, counting down.
GGTTTTTAGAGGCTCCCTCCACCATGAATTGGTCCAAACTGGGCTGTTTAGAGGCTCCCTCCACCATGAATTGGTCAAAACTGGGGTTTTTAGAGGCTCCCTCCACCATGAATTGGTCCAAACTGGGGTTTTTAGAGGCTCCCTCCACCATGAATTTGCCCAAACTGGGCTGTTTAGAGGCTCCCTCCACCATGAATTTGCCCAAACTGAGCTGTTTAGAGGCTCCCTCCACCATGAATTGGTCCAAACTGGGGTTTTTAGAGGCTCCCTCCACCATGAATTGGTCCAAACTGGGGGTTTTTAGAGGCTCCCTCCACCATGAATTTGCCCAAACTGGGCTGTTTAGAGGCTCCCTCCATCATGAATTGGTCCAAACTGGGGTTTTTAGAGCCTCCCTCCACCATGAATTGGTCCAAACTGGGGTTTTTAGAGGCTCCCTCCACCATGAATTGGTCCAAACTGGGGTTTTTAGAGGCTCCCTCCACCATGAATTTGCCCAAACTGGGCTGTTTAGAGGCTCCCTCCACCATGAATTTGCCCAAACTGGGCTGTTTAGAGGCTCCCTCCACCATGAATTGGTCCAAACTGGGGTTTTTAGAGGCTCCCTCCACCATGAATTGGTCCAAACTGGGGGTTTTTAGAGGCTCCCTCCACCATGAATTTGCCCAAACTGGGCTGTTTAGAGGCTCCCTCCATCATGAATTGGTCCAAACTGGGGTTTTTAGAGGCTCCCTCCACCATGAATTGGTCCAAACTGGGGTTTTTAGAGGCTCCCTCCACCATGAATTTGCCCAAACTGAGCAGTTTAGAGGCTCCCTCCACCATGAATTGGTCCAAACTGGGGGTTTTAGAGGCTCCCTCCACCATGAATTGGTCCAAACTGGGGGTTTTTAGAGGCTCCCTCCACCATGAATTTGCCCAAACTGGGCTGTTTACAGGCTCCCTCCATCATGAATTGGTCCAAAATGGGGTTTTTAGAGGCTCCCTCCACCATGAATTGGTCCAAACTGGGGTTTTTAGAGGCTCCCTCCACCATGAATTGGTCCAAACTGGGGTTTTTAGAGGCTCCCTCCACCATGAATTTGCCCAAACTGGGCTGTTTAGAGGCTCCCTCCACCATGAATTTGCCCAAACTGGGCTGTTTAGAGGCTCCCTCCATCATGAATTGGTCCAAACTGGGGTTTTTAGAGGCTCCCTCCACCATGAATTGGTCCAAACTGGGGTTTTTAGAGGCTCCCTCCACCATGAATTTGCCCAAACTGAGCTGTTTAGAGGCTCCCTCCACCATGAATTGGTCCAAACTGGGGTTTTTAGAGGCTCCCTCCACCATGAATTGGTCCAAACTGGGGGTTTTTAGAGGCTCCCTCCACCATGAATTTGCCCAAACTGGGCTGTTTAGAGGCTCCCTCCATCATGAATTGGTCCAAACTGGGGTTTTTAGAGGCTCCCTCCACCATGAATTGGTCCAAACTGGGGTTTTTAGAGGCTCCCTCCACCATGAATTGGTCCAAACTGGGGTTTTTAGAGGCTCCCTCCACCATGAATTTGCCCAAACTGGGCTGTTTAGAGGCTCCCTCCACCATGAATTTGCCCAAACTGGGCTGTTTAGAGGCTCCCTCCACCATGAATTGGTCCAAACTGGGGTTTTTAGAGGCTCCCTCCACCATGAATTGGTCCAAACTGGGGGTTTTTAGAGGCTCCCTCCACCATGAATTTGCCCAAACTGGGCTGTTTAGAGGCTCCCTCCACCATGAATTGGTCCAAACTGGGGTTTTTAGAGGCTCCCTCCACCATGAATTGGTCCAAACTGGGGTTTTTAGAGGCTCCCTCCACCATGAATTGGTCCAAACTGGGGGTTTTTAGAGGCTCCCTCCACCATGAATTTGCCCAAACTGGGCTGTTTAGAGGCTCCCTCCATCATGAATTGGTCCAAACTGGGGTTTTTAGAGGCTCCCTCCACCATGAATTGGTCCAAACTGGGGTTTTTAGAGGCTCCCTCCACCATGAATTGGTCCAAACTGGGGTTTTTAGAGGCTCCCTCCACCATGAATTTGCCCAAACTGGGCTGTTTAGAGGCTCCCTCCATCATGAATTGGTCCAAACTGGGGTTTTTAGAGGCTCCCTCCACCATGAATTGGTCCAAACTGGGGTTTTTAGAGGCTCCCTCCACCATGAATTGGTCCAAACTGGGGTTTTTAGAGGCTCCCTCCACCATGAATTTGCCCAAACTGGGCTGTTTAGAGGCTCCCTCCACCATGAATTTGCCCAAACTGGGCTGTTTAGAGGCTCCCTCCACCATGAATTGGTCCAAACTGGGGTTTTTAGAGGCTCCCTCCACCATGAATTGGTCCAAACTGGGGGTTTTTAGAGGCTCCCTCCACCATGAATTTGCCCAAACTGGGCTGTTTAGAGGCTCCCTCCACCATGAATTGGTCCAAACTGGGGTTTTTAGAGGCTCCCTCCACCAAGAATTGGTCCAAACTGGGGTTTTTAGAGGCTCCCTCCACCATGAATTGGTCCAAACTGGGGTTTTTAGAGGCTCCCTCCACCATGAATTGGTCCAAACTGGGGTTTTTAGAGGCTCCCTCCACCATGAATTTGCCCAAACTGGGCTGTTTAGAGGCTCCCTCCACCATGAATTTGCCCAAACTGGGCTGTTTAGAGGCTCCCTCCACCATGAATTGGTCCAAACTGGGGTTTTTAGAGGCTCCCTCCACCATGAATTGGTCCAAACTGGGGGTTTTTAGAGGCTCCCTCCACCATGAATTTGCCCAAACTGGGCTGTTTAGAGGCTCCCTCCACCATGAATTGGTCCAAACTGGGGTTTTTAGAGGCTCCCTCCACCATGAATTGGTCCAAACTGGGCTGTTTAGAGGCTCCCTCCACCATGAATTGGTCCAAACTGGGGTTTTTAGAGGCTCCCTCCACCATGAATTGGTCCAAACTGGGGTTTTTAGAGGCTCCCTCCACCATGAATTTGCCCAAACTGGGCTGTTTAGAGGCTCCCTCCACCATGAATTTGCCCAAACTGAGCTGTTTAGAGGCTCCCTCCACCATGAATTGGTCCAAACTGGGGTTTTTAGAGGCTCCCTCCACCATGAATTGGTCCAAACTGGGGGTTTTTAGAGGCTCCCTCCACCATGAATTTGCCCAAACTGGGCTGTTTAGAGGCTCCCTCCATCATGAATTGGTCCAAACTGGGGTTTTTAGAGGCTCCCTCCACCATGAATTGGTCCAAACTGGGGTTTTTAGAGGCTCCCTCCACCATGAATTGGTCCAAACTGGGGTTTTTAGAGGCTCCCTCCACCATGAATTTGCCCAAACTGGGCTGTTTAGAGGCTCCCTCCACCATGAATTGGTCCAAACTGGGGTTTTTAGAGGCTCCCTCCACCATGAATTGGTCCAAACTGGGGTTTTTAGAGGCTCCCTCCACCATGAATTTGCCCAAACTCTGCTGGTTAGAGGCTCAATCCACCCTGATTTTCAAAACAAATGTTGGTGCCAACCTCAACTTACTACAAGGGCCAAATTCACTGCTGGTGACAAGCTCTCCTCACTGCAAGTGCCAAATACACATGTTTCAAGGTGTTTTCCTACTGTCAGAGAGGTGGTATTGAGTGTGTAAAGTGTGTAGTTGTTAGGCTGTGATGTTGGGGTAATAGAGGGTCTTTGGTGTGTTAGATGCCCCCAGACATGCTTCCCCTGCTGTCCCAGTGTCATTCCAGAGGTGTTGGCATCATTTCCTGGGGTGTCATAGTGGACTTGGTGACCCTCCAGACACGGATTTGGGTTTCCCCCTTAACGAGTATCTGTTCCCCATAGACTATAATGGGGTTCGAAACCCGTTCGAACACACGAACATTGAGCGGCTGTTCGAATCGAATTTCGAACCTCGAACATTTTAGTGTTCGCTCATCTCTAAATATAAGTCATTTTATTATTTCATTAGATATTGCAGAATGTAGGATGAGACACTTGGGTAACTCACAGCACGGAGTACAATAAAACCTTTAGCACCGAGCCAAATTATTGTACGCCACTAAGCTCCAAAGTATATAGAGAATAAGCTTAGTTCACTAACTGCAAAGCACCAGTCTAGCAGCAAATCTGGAAAAATCTGCATTAAACCTGACACACTACACAGAGCAAACCAAACAAGGAGTGATGTCCAAGGACTTTATGTTCCCTTCTGCAGCCAATAGTGCTCTGTAGTATATATCAGGCAATGCTGAACAATCCCCACACTGACAAATAAATGGATTACATTGGATTTAAGAAATTCACATTGGTGGCCTGAAAATCTGTTGCCAAATTCTGCAGATTGTGCCTAGTCATTATCAATGTCTTATTTTATCTTTATTAGCATTCTAGACAATACAAATTTTAGAAGAAGTAGGAAATTTCTCATAAAATGAGGATTGGACATAGTAACCTGGTGTCGCAGACCCTGGCCTGGTGAATATAAATGATAGTCACATATAATCATCATCAATCAGTGTAGATGATGTTGAGCTGAAACCTTTGCAGCAAGTATGAACAGAAGTGAATGTAACAGGAGGGAAATATAAAGGTTTATGCAAGTATGTAAAAATTCTGCACAGTAAGAATTAGAGATGAGCGAGTACTGTTCGGATCAGCCGATCCGAACAGCACGCTCCATAGAAAAGAATGGATGCACCTGGTACTTCCGCTTTGACGTCGGCCGGCCGCTTAACCCCCCGCGTGCCGGCTACGTCCATTCATTTCTATGCGAGCGTGCTGTTTGGATCGGCTGATCCGAACAGTACTCGCTCATCTCTAGTAAGAATGCTTTCTGAAATAGAAGTGTTAATAGTTTATTTTTTTTCAATTGATCTCAAAATGAAGTGAATGAACAAAACCCCATAAATATTTGGTGTGACCGTTCCCTTCCATCAATTCTTCTAGGTACACTTGCAGTTTTGGAAGGAACTCAGCAGGGAGGTTGTTCCCGCCATCTTTGAGAACTAAGCACAGATCATCTGCAGATGTAGCCTTGCTCCAATCCTTCTGTGTCTTCATGTAACCCCAAACAGACTGGATGATGTTGAGATCATTCTCAAAAGGGATCATTCTCCAAAGGGTAAAGGTCACACCAAATATTGATAGGATTTAGATTTCTCTTTTGCTCATTCACTGAATTTTGTTGATTGATAATAATCTATGAAAACTTGTTTTTGAAAGCATTCATACTTTGCAGTATCTTTCGGTGCCTGCCTAAAACATTTGCACAACACTGTAGGTTCTCTCTTTTCTATTCCTTTTGCATTCCTTTCTGTCTAACTCCCCCCCACACACACACATAATCTAAAACAAAATTCCTCAAAGTAATAGATTTTCTTCTATAGCTGGAGAACTTGAGAATTTCACAGTTTTTACACAGAGAAAAAAAAAATAAAGTTTGTAGGGGTAAAGGGGGAGGGAACTTATTGTGGTTAACACCTGTCACTCAATGGCAATGGCTAAGAATGGATGGATGAAAATTAAAGTCCAGTGCCAGATACTGATGAAGTTCCTTACAACACATTCAGATGGCCATAGGTCAATAATATATGATCTGTATTATAACCTCAAATTCCAATTTTAGAGCACCATAGACTCCTATGACGCTGCTACTTTGGTATGCTACTGTAGTGTAAGAAGAGACTGGCTGGGGTTTACAGGACCATTGATGCTGGAGTAGTGGGTGTATTTAATAGGTGTCTAATAGGCGTTTGTGTTATTTTTATTTCAGGACATTTTACCATTGCTTACCATATTACCCATGTCTTCCCAGTCATTCTCAATTATCAACATACATAACTAGATATTATGACTGTATTTAGAGAAATTCTTATACAGCACTAAAATTCTACAATCTGGACAATGATCTGGCCTGACTCCCACTACTATGAATGGCCTGTCATGTCAACATCAACATGCAGGAATTCTGGGAATATCTTGCTCCCTTCAGCAGGTCCTGGAATATCTCTAAGTGTCAAATATTTCCACAACGACATAAACTGAAGCAGGACAAATGACAATCATAATCCATTGCTCTGCTGTTTTCTGGAATGACGTAAAGAATTGCCTCATAACGTCTTGTATCTAGGCTGCAGGCTAGCTAATGCGGATTTTACGATATTTTGGGTTTAACTCTGCGGTGGCTGCAGTAGACAGTGATCTGGATCTCTTCACCCGCTGTTACAGTGTATTAGAAGCACTGGAGTAATAGGTTTGCATCTGACCAAGGACAACACCTGCAAGGAGTTTGTATGTTCTCCCCGTGTTTGCATGGGTTTTCCCTGGGTACCTTGGTTACCTGGGTACCTATATGGGCACTGACTGACAATACGCTGGTGCTATACAGAGAAATAATGGGGCAGCCAGCTGAAATTTCTAGTACACAAAATTAGCAAATGTGAATAAAAAATCATTAATAGTGAATGTGCAAACATGAATTTATCGTATGAGTGACATAAAATTGTAGATTGTTTTAATAATAATAATAAATTTTATTTCTATAGCGCCAACATATTCCGCAGCGCTGTACAATTTGTAGGGTTCAAATACAGACAGAAAGATACATTACAAAGAAAGTCATTTCACACAATGGGACTGAGGGATTGTTTTACCATATCATCCTGACAACTTTTTTAAAACTCTTGCATTCCAATGTTATCGTTTTAGGAGTCACAACATAATACTGTATATGTAAGAATAATATATCTGAAATAAGATTTGTCATCCAAAAATGATTTTTTGTTTAATTCAAGATTGTTACATTGTGTTTTTCATGATTTTTTTTTTTTAATTTTCCATGTCACTATCGATATATTTAAAAATTCTGACATCGTGCAGTTTTCACTTTCACTGCTAAGCTTCACAAAAAGCTCATACTTCATGTTCTTTAGAGATCACTTCTCAGCAATCAAGTGGTCAAGTCCATTATCATCACAGGCAGGGTTACAATGACAGGCAACTTCTATATGTGGATGTCACAGGATCAAATTATTGACAATAATTGATGGCTACAGCTCACCTTCCTCCCCATTCCTGCACAATGACCTTTGCACAGGGCAGAGTATCTCCACAACAATCTCTTATAGTGGTCAGCGGGCACATTTATTATTGTTGAACACCACTTTTCTGGTGTAAAAAAAAGTTACAAACTGGTAGCATGGTGGCTCAGTGCTAAACATTGCAGCCTTGCAGCACTGAAGTCCTGGGTTCGAATCCTCTGCAAGAAGTTTGTATGTTATCCCTGTGTTTGCGTGGGTTTCCTCCCACATTCCAAAAGACATACTTATGTGAGGGAGTCACAAACTTTGAGATATTTAGTACTGTCTTAAAAAAGTGCATGACAAGGGGATGTGAGCGGAGCTACCAACTCCACCATATTTCTGATTCTTTACAATCTCTTGCTACCTGGGCAGTAGTTGATGGCGTGGGCTCTAAGGATGGTTTCACACGGAGTTATGCTCTGCTCATTCAGACACGTAAACACTAGAGATGAGCGAGTACTGTTCGAAACGGCCGTTTCGAATAGCACGCACCCATAGGAGCAAATGGAAGCGGCCGGCACGCCGACTTTGTCGGCGGCCGGCCGCTTAACCCCCTACATGCCGGCTACGTCCATTCATTCCTATGGGTGTGTGCTATTCAAAACTGGAGTTTCAAATAGTACTCGCTCATCTCTAGTAAACATGTGTCAAAGTGAGCGCTGTAAAACAGAATCCCATAAACTTCCATGTGTGCCGGTCTTATGCGCGCTACACATTGAAATCAATGGGTTTAAAAGCCTCCCATTGATTTCAATGTGTAGCACGCGTAAGACCTGCACACATTGAAGTCTATAGGATTCTGTTTTACAGTGCTCACTTTGACACGTGTTTACGTGTTGAATGAGTGGAAAGCAGCCTAACAATATTGTATCCTCTCTCATGCATTTGCCTCAGACAACAAAGCCGGAGTAGAAAGTGGGAACAAATAGATGGAGAATATAGCTGTCTGAAGGATTCCCCATGTGAGGAAGTGAAAAATGCATTTTTACTGATTTAATAAATTCTCCCTGGAAAATTATTCCAATACTGGCAAATTGTGAATGTATTTTGACACTGAAGAGCTGAGAAATAGAGTCGCATGTAGAAATCAATACACCCTAGGCACTGTATAAATATACTCTAAATGCTCTAGCATTGTTGCTCAATCCTCCAGGCCTTGCAAGGAGGAAAACCAGAGTAAAAAAAAAAAAATCTCCCAAAAAATGAATATTAAATAAATAAAATGAAATGCTAAAAAAACATAAGAATATTCCTGGCTGCCTCCCTCCTTGTGCATGTGTTTATTTGCCTAGTAGCATCAGCCCTGCATAGAGGTCATAGTTTACCCTTTGTACATCCATGAAATGTCTGTTAGATTCCAGGACTTCCAATGGTTTATTTTTGCATTTTGCATTCCCAATTTGTTTTCTGCTCGGTTGCAGCCATCCTGGAATTTACATAATGTGAAATGACATCCAGGGCACTGGGAAGAAAGAAAACAAATGCGCCCTTTCCAGCAGCCTGCGGCCCGCTGAACTCTCATCCAGGCATCTTTCTTCAGGTTGCAAGAATCAGCTTGAAATTTTAGAAAGATGCCTTCCATTGTCTTAAGGAACAATATTCACAAGATTATTGACTGGAAACACATTGCTAATACCTGAGGACATACGATATCAACCATCCTAAAATATTTTTCTCAGATGTAAATGATTCAGAAAAAGTATTGTCTGTGACAAAATGAAGGATCTCCCAATGTATAATAGAAGGAAATATATGAAGATAGAAATCCTTGCTTTGTCTTTGGCATGCAGAGTATTGCTGTCCATGGACATTAGATGCCTGTTGGTAGATTCAGGCAAGAACTTGCCTCAATAGCTAGTTGGACAAATGCTCATGTGGCCAACAGCTATTCCTCCCAACCTCCTTGTAATCCTGGACACTTGGCTTGGCCAAGCATACATATTGAGATTCCGAAACATAGGCCAAATGGCTGTTAGCCAAACATCAAATATACATGAGATGGCTGGCAGATCTGCAGAAACTGGTGGGTATGGCCAAAATTTGTCTAATGTACATTATACTAACCTCACCCAAAATTGGGTGTTCCCTGTCGTCCGTACCAGCGGCACAATGTGGGGTATTTCTGCCCCTGTGTGCTGGTAGGACAGGCGGATTTTTAATTAGCCAATCAAAAGCGTGGCTGGCCCTATAAGAGGGCACAAGAACCTCCCCTCTGCGTGTTTTTTTCTGTCCTGTGTGGTCAAGGACAGGTGGGGAGGACTTGTGTCCTCTTATTTTAGGCTCTATGGGTTACCTACCTTTGGAGCATAATTCTTCTTTTTTCAGTTTCTGACCTTCTTGATTGAAGGTTCCTTCCCCTGTCTGGGAAAAAAAGTTTTGTTTTTTTTTTAGCCTGCGTGGCTCCTTTCCTTCCCTCCTACCTCCCTCCCTCCCTCCCTCCCCTCCTTCTCCCTCTGGCTCACCTATCAGCACATCTCGTGCTGGTGAGTTGGCCCGGCACTCTGCCGCGGGGCTCTCTCGCTGTCGCTCGCGGACGTGCTCTGCCGGAACTAGGTTCCCGGCGGAGAGTTTCCTGCGTCCGCATTTGCCGGGCGCACACTTCCGGTTGTGCCCGGAAGTATAGCGGCGCCATTGAAAGTCCTGGCGCCGGCGAAGGATGTTTACTCCGGCTTTCTGCTTATTGCAGAATCTAGCCTGCACGCACGTCCGGGCCAGGAATTGAGGGGGTAGGCGCCCCTGCTGGGGCTGTATGAAGAGGGGGGGGGTAACCTTTTTCTCTTCCTGGAGGGTGCATGTGATTATGGCCCCTCCCATTTCCGGCCGGCCGGGTTAAAGGTCAGGCCGGCCGGTTATTAGTTACCTTCTCCTTTCTAAGGCGGAAGGCTGTGCATCAGAGGTTGTTGCTTAGCTTCAAGTCTCCTTTTGCCTCCAAACCAAACCTTCAGTTTCTTGTCACCTTGCTGTCCGGTCTAGGACACGGTAAGATCTACCCCTTCTTTTGATATTTGGTAGAATATGTTGGTGACAATTTTGCATGGTCTATGGTCTCTCTGTAGGATATGTCTTCCTCTACTACCCCCCCTGGGGATTATAGGAGGAAATCTACTGCCAAAAGGAAGCACCTTTCCTGTTTTGACTGTGACACACCGCTCCCTGATGGTAGGTAGCGGCTTAAGAGGTTATCCCTCTGGGGTACTACCGGCCCTATAACCCGCCTATTATTTTTAGGCTATGAGTGGGCCCGTTGTCGTGGTTGCAGAGGCCCCCCACCTGAGGAGCCTTCTCCTAGAGATATGATGGCCTGGGTCAAGGAGATGGTGAGTTGGGCATCGCTTGGGTAAGGATAATTCCCTTGCTTGTACTCTCTCTTTATTTTTGCAGGATGATTCCCTCAAAGGCATACAGTCTACCTTGTCTCAGCTCGCCAAGAGACCATGCACAGAGCATCGTTCCTCGTCCCTCCCTCCCCTGGAACATCTACGGGTGGCAGAGGATGTTTCCTCCGAGGACGACTCTGTAGTTTCCAGCAGACCTGTGTTCCACTATGAACAAACAGGCAGGCTGCTGAAGTCCATCCGGTCTACAGTGGGCCGAGATGTTGACGGGGAAGCCTCCACGTCTGCCTCTGGGGGACATATTGCCTTCCATGCGGACGCCACGCTGACCGACCTCATGGTGCAGCAGTGGAAGCAGCCAGAAAAAGGACATTCATTATCCAGGATCTTTAAGCACCTGTTCCCTATGGATTCAACTCAGTGGGATTCCTGGGGGCCTCCCCCGAAGGTGGATCTAGCCGTGGCGAAGTTGTCTCGTAGAACCCTGGTGCCCCTTGAAGATGGATCAAATCTTCAGGATCCTTTGGATCGCAGGGCTGACGCCACCCTAAAGAAGGTTTATTCTGCTTCCTCTGCCCAAGCCTCAGTAGCCATAGCCTCTACCACTGTGGGCGATTTTCTTCGTAACCGCCTAGCCACCTTGGAGCGGGATATTGATTCCGGTGTGGACAGGGATGACATCTTGGCTTCCATGAAGAATATTCATAGGGCCGCAGATTTTTTGGCGGAATCTTCTCGCCATCAGTTGAGAATTTCAGCCAAGTCGATGGCGTTGTCCACTGCGGCCCGCAGACCCCTGTGGCTAAAGCCTTGGCGTGCAGACTTTGCATCCAAGGCTGCTCTTTGCGCGCTCCCTTTTGAGCCAGGAAGAGTATTTGGGCAGGGCTTGGATACTATCATAGAGGGATTAGCTGAAGGTAAGGGGAAGTCCTTACCTCAAGCTGCCAGGGGCAGACGTGCCCCCTCTAGAGGCAGAGGTTCCGCCTCTAATTATAGACGCCCAACCCAGCAAAGGCGTCCCAGATATCGTCCTAGAGGTTCCGGACGTGGTGCTTCCAGGGAGGACACCAAGAGGAAGCCGGAATTTTGACGCGGGGCAGCTCCCTGTGGCCCCCCTTCCTGTGGGAGGACGTCTTTCAGTTTTTTCAGAGCTTGGGTCACCCATATTCAAGATCCATGGGTGCTAAGAATTATACAGCACGGTTATCTTATCAAATTCCACCTTCCACCTCCAGATCGGTTTGTTGTCACCAGAACCCTTCCACCTTCCCAACAGGCCAGTTTAGAGGCCTTGGTCGCCGAGTATGTCATCAAAGGCGCCCTGGAGAAGGTCCCAGCCTCAGATCTCGGTCTGGGAGTTTACTCCCCCGTCTTTCTGGTCCCCAAAGTCACCGGGGGCTGGAGAATGATAATAGACCTGAGGTATCTCAATCGCTTTATCAAGAAGAGGTCATTCCGTATGGAAACCGTGGATTCCGTGTCTGCTTTTCTCCAGCCAGGAGACGTGATGGTTACCCTCGACCTGAAGGACGCCTACCTTCATGTCCCTATTGCTCACTCCCACAGGAAATTCCTCAGGATTGCCGTTTCTATGGCCGGCCACAGGGAGCACTTTCAATTCACAGCTCTGCCGTTCGGCATCACATCCGCCCCCCTGGTATTTACCAAGGTGATCGCTCCGGTTGCTGCGGCCCTCAGACTACAGGGCCTCTTCATCGTTCCTTACCTAGACGACTGGCTTCTGAAAGCTCAGTCTCCTGCTGCTCTCCTCCAGCAGCTCAACCTTGCCATCAGTTTCCTACAAGAGTTAGGATGGATCATCAACTGGGAGAAGTCCGAAATCGTTCCTTCCACACGGAGGAAGTTCCTCGGGTTCATAGTGGATTCAGAAACGATGCAGATCTTCCTCTCCAGCCCAAGGAAAGAAAGGATCCAGGCCGGTGCACGATTTCTATTACACACCCGGCGGGTAACTATCCGCACCGCCATGAGGGTCCTCGGCCTAATGTCATCCTCGGCCAGAGCAGTCCCTTGGGCTTTATGGCATTTGCGTCCCCTGCAGATGGAAGTGTTGACAACCTGGAACAGGTCTCCACGGGGACTGCACAAGAAGATCTGCCTTTCTCCCGCTACCCGTCTTTCCCTCAGATGGTGGATACACCTGAAAGACGGAAGGTCCATGGTCCCAACATTGTGGACCCTGTTGACAACAGATGCATCCCAGTGGGGATGGGGAGCCCATTGCCAGGACAGGACTGTACAAGGACGATGGAGATGTCCGGAGCTGGGATCTTCCAATCTCAAGGAACTCAGAGCTGTGTACTTGGCCCTAGTGCACTTTGCCCCGGAGTTGAGAGGCAAGTCTGTCAAGATCAGGTCAGACAACATGACGGTGGTAGTTTACATAAACAAACAAGGGGGCACCAGGTCACCAACCTTACTGAGAGAGACGAATCTTATATTTACCTGGGCAGAGAAGAACCTAGCCCAGTTATCCGCTGTTCACATAAAGGGCTCCCTGAACATAGTAGCGGATCATCTGAGTCGGGGTATTACCGTATCAGGAGAATGGTCTCTCAATCCAGACGTTTTTCAACAGATCGTCCAGAGATGGGGTCTCCCGGAGGTCGATCTAATGGCTACCCGACTCAATGCCAAGGTAGGGACCTTCTGCTCCCTATACCAGGAGGACAATCCCTTGGCAGTGGATGCCCTGTCCATCCCATGGAGGTTCAGGCTGTTTTACATATTCCCTCCAATTCCAATCATACCGAAGGTATTGATCAAAATAAGACAGGACCAAGCCTCGGGAATAGCCATAATCCCGTTCTGGCCAAAAAGGGCTTGGTTTGCTCAGCTCATACTAATGAGTCAGGGCATATATTGGAGGCTTCCCCCTCTCCCAGATCTGGTAACCCAAGGAGAGCTGAGATGCCAGGATCTGAGGAGACTCAACCTGACAGCCTGGAGGTTGACCAGTCCCTATTGAGGAATAGAGGACTGTCACAAGCCGTCTTGAAGACCCTATCCAGCGCCAGAGCGGATTCGACTAACAGGAATTACCGTCGAATTAGTAACATCTTTAATGCCTGGTGTCTGCAGCATCAAGTGGACTCCACTGGTCCCCCGACTGAGGCGATCCTGGACTTCCTTCAAGACGGACTAGACAGAGGTCTGGCTGCGGCCACACTCAAAGTACACGTAGCGGCCCTGTCCGCCTATCTGGGGAGGCGTTTGTCTCAGGATCCTTTAGTGAGCACCTTTATTAAAGGGGCAACTAGGCTGAGACCGGTGGTGAACACCCCTGTCCACCAATGGGACCTGATTCCGGTCCTGAACGCTCTTTGCGACCAACCATTCGAACCCCTGGAAGAAGTCTCACTTAAGTTACTAACTGGCAAAATGGCTCTACTATTGGCAGTTACAACTGCCAAAAGAGTTAGTGAGCTACAAGCCTTGTCTGCTGAGGAGCCATATACTATATTTTTTCCGGACCATGTGCAGCTTAGGTTCCTCCCAGGATTTCGTCCCAAGATTCCATCCGCTGCAAATAGGAACCAAACTATTTCTCTTCCAGCATTTTTTCCCTTCCCCTCTTCATCTGAAGAGGAAAGATGGCACAGGCTGGATGTTATCAGATGTCTGCAAATTTATCTGCAGCGTACTCGCCCTTTTAGGCAGGCCGAAAACCTGTTAATCAGTTATACGGGGAAGAATAAAGGCGCCAAGGCCGCCAAGGCCACGATATCCCGCTGGGTCTCCAATACCATAAAAGTCGCCTATACCGCCCAAGGGCGTCCGGTCCCATCTTTTCTTCATGCCCACTCGACCAGGGCAGTGTCCACCTCTCAGGCTGAGAGGAGTGCGTTGTCCTTGGATCAGATTTGTGCAGCTGCCTCCTGGGCATCTGAGTCCACGTTCATTCGGCATTACCGCCTGAGGGACCGGGTGTCCGATTCCTCTGCCTTTGCCCAAACCATTTTGAGCTCTGTCATGGAATAATCCCGCCCATCTTTGGGCCTACTTGCTATATCCCCACATTGTGCCGCTGGTACGGACGACAGGGAACAAGTGATTATGAAGATAATCTTGTTTCCCTTAGTCCTAACAGCGGCACAAGATTTCCCACCCTGGGAATCATATCTTATGTATAAAACTGTGTATAAATATGGAGGTACTTTTGTATTGACACGCAGAGGGGAGGTTCTTGTGCCCTCTTATAGGGCCAGCCACGCTTTTGATTGGCTAATTAAAAATCCGCCTGTCCTACCAGCACACAGGGGCAGAAATACCCCACATTGTGCCGCTGTTAGGACTAAGGGAAACAAGATTATCTTCATAATCACTTGTTCTCAGCTGTTTAGGACCAGGGCTCAAATTCCCTATTTTCACAATGAAAATGTCTATAGATTTTATAGTCAGGAGCATAACTTTTTAGCCAGTGCTTATATGGAAGCTTTAAAAGGATCTTATCAGGTCTATTTGGGACACTAAACCATCCACAGGTCTTTATGTGGTTATCTACCCCAATAGCCCTAATGTTATCGTGTCTGCGTTGCAGATGACTGAGGGCGAGATCAGTGTGCTATCACGGATAGCACACTGAACCATTCATTTCTATGGGCACATACACATGACCGTGATTTCTACTGATCAGTGTGCAGACCGAGAGTCCATGCCGCATAATATGAAACAAGTCCTATTTTGTTCAGTGTTTGCGGAACGGACTCGTCCATAGAAACCTGTGGGAGATTAAAAACCTAGGACTCAATGTGCCATCAGTGTGCCATACATTTTCGCGTACAAGCTAGGGATATCATTACATGTCTCCTGGAAAAGCACAGGAAAGGTGAGTAGCACTGTAGTTAATTATGTTTAATCACCTCCCCTGGGTCTTCACTCATTATACTCGGTGGTCTGAAAAGGCCCCAGAGTATAATAATAGTTAGAGGATGGTGAACCCATTCAACAAATTTTTGGGTAATTCGTAACAAAACCGTAGGGGCTCTTATGTGACATTTTACTGTGTGGATGAGCCACTATAAGATACTATATTGTGTGGAGGAACATTATACTGTGTGGAGTGGCTACTGCAGGACATTATACTGTGAAGGGGCCTCTATGAGACATGTGTTACACCGTGTGGGTGCTGGTAAAGAGGGAGGTATGCCATATAGTGGTCAGGAAAGTTGTGTTATACCATGTGGGGGTCAAGAAAGGGGCACTATATGTTTGGGGGCGAGAGGTCCAGTCAAAAGTTTGCTATGGGGTCCAGTTTTTCTCCCTGATTCAGACCCCCATGGAATATAATGTTATACGATATCCCATAAAATTACAAGATGGGAAACAGGTTCAGTAAAAATGCCATAAACATGCCCACTGTGAACACAGCCTTACTCTGGTTTATTTCCAGTCCTGACACAGTTACAGCTCTGAAGACTCATCTGCCGATTTATTTTGGCAGACGTATATGTGACAGGTCCCGTTGCATTGAATGGCTTTTGTTTACAATGTTTCATTAACAAGTTCAGAAGGAGGAAAGCTTCCTTATTAAATGGCCCCGAGCATTACTTTTCCATAAATCTCTAATTCAATTTTCAGCCTAAAACTACTTTACATAAGAAGTGAGCAGTGTTATATTCCCACAGTCAGGATGCTCATAAAACGATTATGGCTTTTGCTTTGTGATGGAAAGCAGAGCATTGTCTGCAAATTATTTAGCTTTTTATATTTGGATAGTGCATACCCGTCATTTCCAATGAAGATATTCAGGTTTTTTCAAGTTTTCCATAGGATAAGGGATAATTTAATAATCTTGGTAGTTGGATACTGGGACACCTCCCAATCATGGGAACAGAGTTCCAATCTCCTGTCCTATTTGTTCTCCATGGGACTGTTGTAGGAAGGCCAAGTGTTGTACTCAGATATCTTTGCCAGTCCTTCACTATCATTATTGGTCGGGGTCCAAAAAAGTTGGAAGCCCACTGCTCAGCAAGTTATCCTCTATCTTTTGAATAAGGAGTATTTAAAATAAACTGAATACCCCTTAAGGCTAAGGCATGGTTCACTTCTACGTTCGGTAATCCACTCGGCCCCCCCCCCCTTCCCCGGACGGAATACCGAACGCATTGGCAAGCAGTGTGCTTATGAAAGCACACAGACTCCATAGACTATAATGGGGTCCATGTGTTTTCTGCACGGTGTCTGTACGGAAAGTGCAGACAAAAATGTTCTTCATGATCTACTTTCTTGTCCACATGACTCGTGCGGAGAACGCGCAGAGAGCACACAGATCCCATTATAGTCTATGGGGTCTGTGTGCTTTCACTGCACACCGCTTGTCAATGCATTCGCTAGTCTGTTGAGGGTGGTCCCCATGCGGACTCCCCAAATGGATTACCGAACACAGATGTGAATTAGGCCTAAGGCCCCCACGTTGCAGGGGGAGTAGTATAAGAGCTTCCTATTCCATTCCTGTTTGTGCTGTTGGCATTGGCTCAAAAAACTTCAGTAAACTCTGTATCAAAAAAAAAGCTTTGCCACAATGTGAGGCCTTACCCTTAATCTCCACTTATCTATCACCCTTTAAACTTCAAAAACTGCTAGTCCACACCCTCATCATCTCCCTCTTAGACTACTGTAACCATTCTCTGCCTCCCAAGAGATGTACTCAACTCCTCCCGTCCATCCTGAACACTAAACCTTGCTTAATTTACGTCTCTCCTTGTTTTTCATGAGCTTCTCCCCTTTGTCAATACTTTCACAAGCTACACATTGGCCAGCGGATACAGTTCAATATACTAGCACTGACATATACAGCCATCCACAACCTGTCCCCTCCATACATCTCTGACCTAGTCTCTCACTACCTCCCCACATGTAATCTCGAATCCTCTGAAAACCTCATTCTTCACTGTACTCTTACCGCTCTTCACACAACCACATCCACATCCTTCTTCTGTGTATCTCCTATACGCTAAAACTCGCAACTGCAATATATAGCAGTCCCCACAATCACGACCTTCAATAACCTGCTGCGACCACATCACCTGAACAGCTTCTACTCTCACCTGCTGTCACTGTCCCCCTTCCCTTATAGATTGTGAGCCCTTAGGACAGGTTTCCCCTATCTCACTTTACTAGTTGCTCAATACGTTACTGTTGTACTTGTTTATGTGTATTTTGTACTTGCTTTTCTATTTGTTTTTACTTGCCTCTTTTTCCCATGTGTGTTTACTGCTCATTGCATTTATTTATTTATTGTTGTGTTAATATTTGAAGGTTTTATTTTTATTTTATTTTCCTTCCTTTGTTATTTGTGTTAATTTTGGTTTGCACTATGTGCCTGGGATGCAGCTGTAGCCCCATCCCATCCTTGGCCACCGGTGTCTCTCTTCTGTAAAAGTGAAATACTGGTTAATTTTCCCTGCATATTATCATAGGCTCCATGATACGAAGGAGAAATGTTTTGTTGTTTCATTCCATAGGTAACCAGGGATAGGTTGCAGCTGTAGTCGCATCCCAGGTACATAGTATGTCACTTACTGTACTTTATCTTTCTCACACTGCTTCTCTATTTTGCCCTAGTTTTTGTAAAATAAATAGCACAGTGTCATTTGTCATGTTTTGTCGTTCATTTGAGGTTGCCTTTACCTATTTTTAGGACTGAAACACAGGGTTTTTTTTTTAATCATGTCCTGATACATAAAACCATATAAATTAAAGAGGATGCGCTTTGTTTTTATCATCACTGTAAATGAGAAAGAGTACAATAAATTTCACCTATTGCATTGCATAAAACTGACATGCTTGAGGTATATTGTGCACCGCTATCCCAGGAAGCCAGCTATATGCCCTGATTTCTACTGTATCTGTATCCTCAGGATAAATAAAATACCATGCTACCAATCACCCTGAGATCCTCCTTTTTGACTTACCACCACATCAGAATAGCCTTAAGAAAGCCTATTCTTCTTCTACCGTTAGAATTCTTTTCCACTCCACCGTTCCTTTGATATTCCCATTTTTACCCATATGCAACTGAGTCTCCAGACAGCACAGGGGGCGGTCCATCTGCTTTCAAACAGCCTCTTACATGATTGTCCATTTGGCCACAGGAAAATGGCCAAAGGACATGCACAGTTGGCACTTTCGGATGAAGAAACAGCAAAGAGATGGTCTCGAGAAGAAGATCAAGGGCGTCACTGTAGAGTCTTCAGGCAGCACAGGGGATGCCCCCGATGCTGTTTGGGCACAGGGGGACTGCCGAAAACCAGAAATATCAACGGAAAGGCGGTGTGGAAAAGAATTCTAAAGGTAGGGGAAGCATAGCCTTTGTTTAGGCTATTCTGAAGTGGTGGTAAGTCAAAAAGGGATTCTAATGTTAGAATCCCTTTAAGGGTGACAACATTTCTGTGGAGGGTCCCTAAGGGGGCATCAAACTGTGGGATCACAAAGGAGCATTAAACTGTATGGGAGCACTCAGGAGCATCACACTATATGGGGGCATTATATTGTGTGGAGAGGAACTACAGGATCATAATATGATGCGGAGATGCACTATGGGGATTCAGAATGTGTACCGGGGTATTAAGTGGGTCATCGTCCTGTGTGTGGGGGCATTAAGGGGACATCATACTGTTTGAGGAGGCACTAAGAGGAATCATGCAGTGCGTGTGGAGACAATCGTGGTCATCACACTGTTTGGGGCACTAAAAATGCTTGATACTGTGTGGAGAGGCACTGAGAGAGCATCATACTGTGTAGGGAAAACACAACATTCAGGCGGCACTCATTACACAGTTAATATTAGATTCCACTACAATATGGCGCAGTTCGGCAAGGTCATACTTTCTTGATAGGTGTCATGATGTCAGACCTCAACACAAGCACATTGATACCGCATGATGGCATATGGGCACTTATACCCTTTTGATAGTTATCAATAATGTAAGTGCATTGTCTTCACAAACATGTACAATGAAATGGGAAGGAGCTGGCGCTGACAGCTTAGCTGGAGGTGATCCTATGAATTTGGAGTTGGATAGAAGTAGTTTTTATTCTGATAACAACTGGAGTGCTAATTATTAATTATATAATTACTGAAGTCACAGCGAATTCTTTACACTGCATATGATTTGGGTTACACAGCCCTGTATATGGTAATTTAGTTATTAATTTCTCGGTGTTTTTTTTTATTCACTGTGTTTCGTTCTGAACACGTTTATTGATTGATGCATAGTAATTATGTGAGATAGCTGTTTGCCTCTATATATATAGCTGAGCACTTTGCTACACTATTGAGAAAAACTAGTGAGCTGAGACATCGCACGTGGGAATAAATCAGGATCATCATCATACTGGAAAAAACACATGTATAAGGGTCATGGAAGCGTGGAATATTTATTACATTGCTTATATTTGCTATGGATAATGTGTGGGGAGGTACTAAGGGAGCGACATATTGTGTGAGGGGCACTAAGGGGGCATCTTTAGTGAGTGGTAGAGAATAAGAGGGCAACTTCACTAGAGGGACTTTATTACACAAAGATGACACTATGAAAGTGTGTGGAACATTAAGGGGCAGTGTTACTGTGTGTTGGCACTAAAGTTGCACATACTTTAGTGACACAAAGGAGGGCACTATTAATTTGTGGGAGCACAAGATGGGATTAGGCAATGTTAGAGGTGTGGTTGAATGTAAAAAAAAAAAAAAAAAAAAAAAAGTGTGGACCTTTTTTCCTGAAAGTTGGGTGGTATACCAATATAATAAACATTTTAAAGGGGTAACCAACTTTGTTAGGGTTGGTTCACATCTGCGTTTGTATTCCATCCGAGGGAGTCCGCATGGGGACCCCCCCCAAACGGAGTACCGAACGCAATTGCAAGCGCAGTGCAGTAAAAGCAGCGCCGCACCTCCCATGAGGCGACCTGAAGCGACCGCTTCAGGCGGCGCTATGCAAGGGCCCCGGGGAGGGCGGCATTTTTGCTTATCTAAGCCAGTCCAGGACAAGCTGTCCTGGACTGGCTTAGCGTCACCGAGCGGTGGATTGGGGAGGCCGCTGGATCAGCACTGCTCCAGCAGCCTCCCCTCACGCTCAGGCAGAGAGCAGGTCCTCTCCGTGCCTGCTCTCTGCCTGCTAACGCCGCTCCACCACGCCAACTTCGCGGACGGCGAAACAGGCAGGTTCACCCCTGAGTAAAAGCACACGGATCCCCATAGTCTATAATGGGGTCCGTGTGCTTGCCACCAGATCTCTGCAGGGAAAATGCAGACAGGAAAGTAGTTCACAATCTAGTTTCCTGTCCGCATGATTTGTGCACAGAAAGCACACAGACCCCATTATAGTCTACAGTAAAAGCACATGGATCCTGTAGACTATAATGGGGTTCGTGTGCTTTACTGCACTGCCCTTGCAATTGGCCCAGGTGCACAAATACCTTTGAATAGGATTCCAGGTATGTTAATCTGATAAGTATTGCTACTCCTTGGTTCTTGGCACTGATTTGACATCAAGGATAATTTTGAAAAGTCGAAAATCCCTTTAAATGCATCAAATCATTTCTGTAATTATCAGGTATGGTATAAGCTTCCTGCAGCTAAACCCTCTATGTAATTAGTAGGGTGCCAATGTAAGTTCCTTGGCCTGTAGCCCATAGAGCACTACAGTAAGATGCGATCTGGGTGAGTTATCACAATGTCAGAGGATAGAAGGGTCAGTGGTCTGTGCCCCATGTGCTAAACATGCAGCATTCAGCATCCTTCTTATTATACTGATCCACCCCAATGGCTTCGGCCACCTGACTCCCCTGTTTACAAGTACAAGATGTGTCTGTGGCATTTATTCTTCTCATGGCAAGTAAAGGTAGTGCAGATATAGACTGTGAAGGACAAGCCAACTTTCCAGAGAGACAAGGCTATACTGTAATAGATCCACAAATAATTCTTCAGCACAGAGGTTCCTAACGCACTTCTCAAGTCAAGGACTCTCCACACTGCAGATTTCAGGATATATCTGGTCTGGATTTATTAATAAGGGCTCTGTTGTGTTCTATGACTCAGAAGGGCTTGAAGGCAAATAAACTCCATCTCCATGTATGAAAGGCGACGTATATCAAATGTGCTGACATATTACATGCAACAGCCCTTCGAGTACCATTGGGTGGGAGAATACGCAGACAGTCATTTGTACAATCCTTGCCTATAGGCAGATTTGCTCTATGATGTTTCACTAGAATCTCCATCAATCCTCACATTTAACTCTGTAAATTGTTCCAAATAATTGGTTTTATTCACTTAGCACATACATACAGTAATGGTAGTGCTGTACACAGTGGAGCTTTGTTCTCACTGCACACACAATCACTAAGGTTGGCTATAGAGGTCTATTGTACCAATTTCTTGGATGAATACTGATGGTAACCTTCCTTTGCATTCATCTATATGTACTTTTAACCCCACTTGTAAATTTCATACCATTATGTATGGGTAGGTTCACACTGCCATTATAAATGTTTGTTGCTCTCATCAATAGAGTGACTGAGTACAATAGAGTGACATAGACCATATCCCATAGCCCGAAAAACATGACTGAAGTTTTCTTCCATCATGCTTGCGATTTTTCTGACAGAAGAAAAAGTCCAGCATGCAGGACTTTCCTTTCCTTTATGAAAATAAACAAACATTTGTTTGCACTGTCTGAAAATTCATTCACACAACACGAGTTTCATCCGTGAACCTTGGTTTGTGTGTGCGCCATATTCACTGGCCTGATCACTATTTCGGGAGACAGACTCCTAGCATTATAGATATCTGTGATACAAGGAGTCCCAGTGAAATTCTGAACTGTATTATAATTACTATGAGACAACATAGAGGACAATAATGCTAAGAGTCTGTCTCCCAGCATAGTGTTCAGATGTGTAAATATGGCCCTCACATGGACCGAGGTTCACAGATGAAACTTGGCTGTGTCAGGGTGTCGTAACTATTAGTAAGTCTTGATCAATAGTGGTATATTTGTCCATGGAACCAGCCCCAGTAGTTGGCAAGGGGAATATAAATAAAACTGCATGAATCCGAAACCTAGCTAGTGTCTGTGCCAACATGGATATAAAGTGTAAAGTGAATCTGCTTGCACTTGCTAATTTAAACTATGTTATTATTGAGTCCCTGAGAGCTGATCTTGGGTCACTTCAGCTACAGGAGAAGACAGATTGTTTATTTCCATGCCCCTAGTATGTATAGATGTTCTTTATGGATGACTTATACAGGATACATTCATAGGGGACAATAAAGGGCCTATGGACATGTGCCAACCATGCAGCCACTAAGATGGTAAGAAGCATGTAGATAAATAATTCCATCCCTCTAACATGGTATCTATTGGCAACTTATAGCGTTTTATACATTATGTTATATCAGCCCTATTTATATAACATTATATAACCCCTTTAAGTGTTTTTTGGTTTATTGTCATGGCATTTTAGACACAGGATAGACAGACATCCTTGAAATCTGTGTTACAAGAACTTGTAGAATGTAGCATATGTATTACATGTGAAGGAAGAGGCTGGGAAAACTGTTTTACAATCAGACCTCCAATCCCCTATTCCTTTATACAGGCTCTTGTGTGTTATTGCCAACAGCTAAAGAGAATGTATGTCACATCGCAAAATAGTACCAATAAAAACTACAGCTCACTGTGCAAAAACACAAGTCCTTATTACGCAGTCTTTTCTATGGAAAATGTAGAAAGTCAACTCACAAATATTTTTTAAAGTCTTTTTATTCCTTAAGAAAGCAGAACAACGTCTCTTCATAAATGTACTGACCTGCAGAATTAAGTAATTATGGCTCTATAGTACTTATTGTATATATACTTACTGTATAGTTACATTGTAAAAGCAAATATCCAAACAACAATAGCGTTATTGCATTTTAATTCTCATTCCATTCCACAAATAATTTTGTTTCAGATTCAGCACATTATTTGGAACATTAAGTAGTGCCAACTCGACCCATAAAAACGGCCTCATATGGATATACATAAAAAAGTTAATGACTTTGAAGGAGAAGAGGAAAAAAATAAAATGAAAAATCATAACTTGGCCGCAGCAGGAATAGCTCATGTAAGCTCCCCTAATAAAGGCTATACAGGAAAGCAAGGAATATATCATGAATATGATCAGCAAATGTTGGATTTATTATTCTTTAAAAATGAAACTATCTGTGCACTTATTAATGTCTATGCTCACCTTTCCCTATTGCTCCAATGCCTCTCAGTGTGGTCCGGTCCATTGTTATCTTCCAGTAGAAGTCCCCACCACGTGACCAATCATCGGCCTCACCAAAGGGCACGTGAAGTCACTAACTGTGTCCGGGGTCTCTTTCTGATGACTCTGATTGGACTCAGCGGCCACATGACCATTGAGGTCAATCAGTGGCTTCAGTGGAATGGATCCAGGATGTCACCACTGGCGAGCAGTTTTGCATTGAGAAGACAGCCCAGTAGAAAAACTTGACCGCATTGGGAGGACACCAGAACACCGGGGAAAAGTATGTGTTATGGAATTGCCCGTTATAAATTTCCCAGTAGTTGCTGCTGGCACTTGGGAAGAAGGGGGAAGATGGAGACAGTGAGCTCTGATGCTAGGTCCACCCCGTGTTCCTATCTGCTTACCACAACTACTCTAGTGACAGTGGACAACTGGATGATGGTCCCTTCCTGTGATAAGTGAAACACAGAACGCAGACAAGACAAACAACATGAACGAGAGGTCAAACTAGCCAAGGGGTCAGAACCAGAAGGTCAACTAAGTACAAAAATGGAATCCAGAAGAATAATCAAAAGATCTAAGCAAGTTCAGTATACAGAATATCAGAGAAACAGTAATAAAGAGGTTAATAGCAAGCATCCATGTGCGGACTAATGGACTGTATATGCAAAACCCAGAACCCGTCCCAACGTGATTGTAAGGTAAGATGTCAATCACAGAGCAAATAACGTTAACTCTAAGCAAACCAGAGGGAACTCAGAGTACTGGTTGGACTGATACACTGAAACAACTCTCAGTTGTGCTAAAAAAGAATACAACAAGAGGCCCAGGAGCAGGGGATCATAAGTGCACATGCCTCCTGCGTCGCACCATGCAGCCAGAGGATGGCGCAGAAGTCTGAACAGACAAGGATGTTACAGCATGATTTTTTTTTCACTGCCCCCGGCATTGGCCAGTGAAGATCACGGCCATCTATTGGTGCCATCCTTGTGCTTTCTTGATGGACCCATAGACATTGTAGAGCATAGGGAAGTAAAAAAACATAGATATAAGTGACGGATAAACCAGGGACAATGGGTATCAGCAACCATGGACACGCACATCTGCAAAATGTGGATGTGTGAATACGGCCTGAAACAGATAACAAAAGTGTTCCATGTGTGTATTGGTTTTACGACGATTAAGAAAGAATGCCATCTGTTGTCAGGTCTGTTCCTTTATGTTTTTATAACCACTACCAGTCACTTTGAAACCACTTATATGCTGTTGTAGGGGCAGTTCGTTGTATAGTGAACATATCTTTATTGATGTCAAAGTGTTATCTTGCTGCATAGAAAATCAACCTTGACTCCGTATGCAGATGAGTTATCCGGTGCAGCCTGGGCATGCCGGGCCTGACATCTTCACCTATAATAGGCATAAAGGATTACCCCTAAATATGAAGGTTGACAGGTCCTGATGTATAGTGACTATAGTCAGGAATAGTTGCCCGCCAGGGTGCACCGAACAGCTCATCTTGCGTATGGATTAAAAGTTGATTTTCTCATCACCAGGATTGCACTTTTACACAAGAAAGCTAAGTTCACTATCACTATGCCACTAACAGCCGCTACAACAGTATATAAGTGGTGACAGACTGCCATTGCATAGGTCTAAGCTGTGCATCTAGAGATAAAATTGTCCCTTTCATTGGGGTGTGTATGTTTCCGCCAAAACGTTGCCATCGTCCTCTGTTTCCCTGTAGGGAAGCGGCTAACTTTTTCAGAATAGGCTGTGTAAACTTCAGGGGATGTTCTCATAGACAGACAAAAGCTGGGGAAGAACAACACAGATGTTAGAAGTAAAGGAAAAACAAAAGCAGTCAGTGTCCTGCAAACATAACAAGAGAATAATACGATCAGGAAGAACAAAAGTAATGGTGCAGCGACTTTCTCCAGTAAAAACAGTGGATGTATACAGGCCGTGGAGACACATAGGAACAGATCAGTGAAAATCTGATGTGGCGGGGTATAAAAGCCCCTCATGAAACCGCTCTCACTGGCCTCCTTTGTAGGGTTACAGTTGTAATGATCTCTCTCGCCTTTTCAATCAGAACCAATTCATGCTCGCCCTCAGCCTGCATGTCATAAATACACCCTACGGCTGACAGGGGAGGTGAGCAATGAATACTGATGACTCCTTCTATGGAGGGGGCACTAATTCATGTCTCTGCCGCCTCACAGACTCTTACATCACACAAGCCGGGATTGTACATCTACTTCATTCACTTATAATTATTATTCGAGGGAATACAAAGTATCAAATGAATTTCAGCTGTTATACATTGCAGTAACCCGCATCCTAGGCTAAAGTAAGGGGTTAATATTATTTCTAGAAATGTTGAGAAAAATAAGAAAATGTCAGTCCTAAGCATGATCTGCTGCAGCAATCTACTGTGTCCAGTTCAGCCAAGCATTTGGTTGGATTCTATTTTAAGATTTTGAGCTCCTTAGTTCAGAAGAAGGTAGAACCTCAGTAGGGGGTCTGGGTATTGTTGCCGATTTAGGGATGGTAGAACGTGCTTAACTTTACAAGTGTATGCCTCGTGTATTCTGCTCTGACTTTTAGCTTTTTCATTTGCTCTTATCACATCCAAAGCTAAATTCAGAATCCTGTTGATCCTGTTTTTTGTTAAAAGAATGCAGTGAATTTGCAGAGATAAGCTTCTAGACAAAATGTCTGACTGCACAGATAAACCACATGGGGGGATTTTCTATCCAACCTGGAAAATTGGAATAGAAGCGGTCCATCTTTTGTGTATAGTCCCAATGCCACTTTCGTGGAATGGGGAACACCTTAGCTTCTCAGATCTAGGTGGAAAGAACTCAACCGCATGCGTGTTGCTCGGTCATGAGTAAATGCTACAGTCGGCACACGGATGACTTTTGGAAGTGAATTAAAACACAATGAAGGGAATATATTAAGACCTATTCACCTAGGTCAGTAAGTGCAGGCCACAAAAACAGGTGGGAATTGGACCTGTCCTGAGTTTTGACTCCAGTTGGCAGCCCCATATATGGGATAATGAAAATACACGGTCGTGTGAATGGAGCCATTGAAATGAATGGGTCAGTGTGCTAGAAAAACACAGCTACAGTCTACACAGTCGTGTTCATGAGGCCTTGCCATAAATTGTGATCACATGAGTTGCAACTGAAATCTACGCCACTGGCTGGTATAGACTTCATTTCTGGTGTACAGGACCACATGAGATAGAATTATTCAGAGGCCAGAGTATATTAATAATTCAGGAGCATCTTGCACCAGCAGAGAAATTGCTTAAAATTAGTGTAGGAAACAGCAGTCTTTATGTTTCATAAGGTGCCCATACACTTCCACTAGCCGTCTTCCAAATGCTCTTTCGGACAACAGGTGTTTCTCCTGGCCTCTCCTGGACATGCACACTTGGGCAACCAAGTATATATTGTATTTAAGGAGGAGTGGGGAGTAAGCCCTGCAAGTGTCTTGTCTCCCACTGGAACAAAAATTAAGCATAATATATTTCAACTTACTGATCCTTCCTTAAGTTGACATCATCAGTTGTGAAACACTTGGGATGCCTCAATACATGTATGATAGTTGGCTGCCATCTTGAGGTTATGGCACTATTAGTAAAGCATCTTTAAGATACCTGTAATGTGTCAAAATAGTCCTAACAGTCAGGGGTTTGCTCACATTAGTCAGCAGTTCCCCTCCAGTCATTGATGTCAAATATTCTTATGTCTCAGACAGGCTCTCAGCTGGGGCAAAGCTATATTGTGAGACCCCTTCAGAAGATCATGTCCTTGAGAAGACCACCTTCTGAACTAGAGCATTATGTAAATGTCTCATTTTCTTTGTGAAGACCTCCCCCCCCCACACACACACTATTTATACAAATGTAGGTGGTTTGTCTCAAAGAGGTTTCACGGGGCAACACGATGGCTCAGTGGTTAGTACTGTAGCCTTGCAGCGCTAGAGGCCTGGGTTTGAATCCCGCCACGAATAACATCTGCAAGGAGTTTGTATGTTCTCCCCATGTTTGCATGGATTGCCTCCCATTCTACAAAAACACACTGATAGGAAAAAAATGTACATTGTGATCCCTATATGGGGCTCACAATCTATATAAAAAAATAAAAATAGGTTTCACTGTACTTGACTTCTCCATCCAAATATCTAAACACCACAACCAAGCAAGGGGCTGGCTATCAGCTAGATCACATGCCATGCCATTTCCACCCTACCATTGATTTTCCCCAAAAGAAAACCCGAATGCAGATGTGAACTGGGTCTTAGATGCCTTTTATATTTAATCACTTAATTTTGTAATTTGACAAAAACTATTATCACATCTATATTTGAAAGCATTCTTACTTTGAATTTTTTTCACACCTGTCTAAATATTTTGCATGGCAAGGTGCTAGTAATCCCCATAGTCATCCATTACATTGGGTAGCATAGATTTTGTATTGGTACATTGGTATAATCTATCATCTAACTGCACGTCACTGAGGCCCTGATGTCACATACAGCACTATAGCCTTCCCTTCTCTGAGAAATCACTTGCAATGGATGTTAGTGAGGATGCCCGCAGTACTTGCTGATGCCAGTGCAGCCCCCACACTCAGGGGTTTATTTTTACTCTCTTGCAGTTTGTATTAATGAAGGAGCCTGGTCATTGTAGTAGATGATAGTGTGCGGGGACACGTGTGTGTATGTGTGTGTCATGGGAGACACTGCAGTGTGTTTAGTTAGGGCTGAGGGCTGTGTACACTGAGTTGTGCTGTCATCTGTTAATAACTTGTCAGTGAGTCATCCCTCACAATACTGGACATCTGTTTATTTACGCCTCATCCCTCTTCCAGACGCCTTTCTCACCATAGGATCGCACAAGGCCACTATTACTAATGATGATATTGCCCTCAGCTTAGCAGATTTTCCTATTAATATATATATTAATCTACTACAGTCAACCAAAATAATAGGATGCATCAATGCTCCACATACAATGTCATACCAGGACAGAAAAATATCTGGTACCGGATAATCCTTGACAATGCTCCTGGGTAAAAATGGAAATTCTTCCACCAGCCACCTTTCCTTTACAAGGGGTATTCCCACCTCAGACATATATTTCCTTGACAAGTTATGCCATAAATGCTTCATAGATCTTTGAGACCATGTCTAAGGATCATAGGTCAGGGACCCGTCCTGTAGCAGCTCTGAACACAGAGTTGACCATGCATGCTTATCTCTCTCCATTCATTTCTGCCAGACTTCTGAAGACATCTGAGATAAGCCCTTCTCCATTGCACGATACTGGATCACTTCTGCTTACCTTGGACGGCTTTTGTCATTTTTCCATTAGTATCGGGTACTTTTCTAGTACCTGTTTCAGGTTAAAGGGGCTCTATCACTGGATTTTCGCTATTTTAGATAAACATATGCCTGAATAGCCTTTAAAAAGGCTACTCCAGTCCTGCTAATCGTTTGTTAAAAGACCACCCCGTTTTAATGAATTACCTTTTAAATGTATATGTAAATGAGCCCTACCATGCACCGTGGGCGTTCTGTGCACCCTCACATCATACTCTGTTCACACCCTACTCTCTTGGTTCCTCTATGTAAGTCCTCCTCCTGCTTTTGATTCACCACCTCAAACTGTCTCTTCCCGGCGGTTTCGATCCAAATCTAGCACATGCGCAGTAGCGCTCCCTCTGATTCGCTACTGCATACACTCCAGCACCATTTTTGTGTGGAGAAATTTTGTGTGGGAGTGCTACTGCGTATGTGCTAAATTTGGATCGAACCCGGCGGGAAGAGACAGTTTGAGGCGGTGAATCGAAAGCAGGAGGAGGATTTACATAGAAGAACCAAGAGAGGAGGGCGTGAACAGAGTCTGACGTGAAGGGTGCACGGAACGCCCACGGTGCACGGTAGGGCTCAT
Source organism: Leptodactylus fuscus (assembly GCF_031893055.1). Classification (NCBI taxonomy): domain Eukaryota; kingdom Metazoa; phylum Chordata; class Amphibia; order Anura; family Leptodactylidae; genus Leptodactylus; species Leptodactylus fuscus. The sequence continues at coordinate 197,190,778 of NC_134267.1, read as the reverse complement.
TTACATCGACGTTTAAAAGGTAATTCATTAAAACAGAGAGGTCTTTTAACAAATGATTAGCGGGACCTGAATAGCCTTTTAAAAGCCAATCAGGCATATGTTTATCTAAAATAGCGAAAGTGCCAAGTGAGGCTACGTAGAAGGTCACACGTCCAAACACTGCTTATAGTCAACGTAGATGAAAATTATTGTGCTTGCTGACTGCACAAGAGAAAGCCACTCTTTTTGGTGAGCTCTCTATTCAAGGTGTGGGTGCAAAAGTTGGGACTCTATTAAGTAAACAGTTATGGAGTTAACTTTGGCTTAACCATAAACTTCTTAGAAGGAACACCCATTTGGGTTTCAGAGGAATGTTTGGGCCGGGCCCTCTCAAGTACCAGAGCCCAGATGAATTTGCTACCACTGCACCCTCTGTAACTAGTGAGCTCCCTAAACTCCATAGGAGGCAATAGTCCTACGGATCTTTATGGTGTATCCTCAGGGTATGCTATAAATGTTTATTAGATGGTTCCCAACTTTGTGACTCACAGCTGTCTCAAGGGACCCCTATATCATTCGACCTTTGTGATAAGAGAACTGAGCCTTTAAGCACAAGCATCCAAGCAAGGTGGTGCATGAGTTAGTTGGTGCACAGACGTTTCAGGAAAAGTATATGGCCTGAAGGCCAGGGAGGCCTAGTCTGCAGGGGTGAGCAATGTCAACTCGGTTCTAAGAAGGCATACAGCAGAGGTAAATGCACAAGAAAATCCACATGAAGGAGAGGGAGGCTCCCCTTGCACAGGCGTAAAACTGCAGGTACAATACATTGTTGTTATCACTCTTTGTTCACCTTTTGTATCACATCGCTCTCAAACACCAGCAAACTAGTTGAAACTCTTAACATAGTTGTTGCTTCTTTGTCCATCCACCTGCATATTACGTCTACATCCTTGTAGCGCATCAAATCCTGTATTACATTTCATGACACAAATATTTCTTATACACCAATAATGTTTTTTTTGATATATACTCCACGGCTCACCAGGCAAAACCATACCTTACCTGTGTAATTGCAATGAGTGATTGCTTGTGACAATTGTACGTGCTGTTTATGGAGCTTGTAAAAAATTTCTAGCCAAGGGGCTCTGGTATAATGCAAACGGATTCAGTTGAGTTTCTGCATACTGTAGCTGAATAGTTAGTGGATCAATGCGGTCAAACATGAGAATGACAAGAACATTTTTCATTTGCTAAAGTGCAACCAATGTGCAGATGGGATAATCGGATGGATTTAATATATACTTGTGCCTTGTATATAGGACATCATAGAAACTAGAATTACAAAGATTACTACTGCTGAGCAAATTGGCAAATATTAGAAATAGCAATACAATGTCTGCCAGGGGATATGATGTGATTGATCACAATCTGTATTTAGAGTATATTGTGAAATACATCACATATATATTTTACCGTCTTCCATTTAGTGGTACATTGAGGTAAGTGGACGTTGCATTACACCATGCCATTCCATGCCTTGGGTCGTAAAATGGTTAGTCAATGGCTGCTACCTATGTTACCAAATCATCATATAACCAGAACAGAACACTGACAATATAAACCACTGATACATTAACAGATGAGCTCCAGGAAAAAAACGTAATCACATATTGGCAGAGAGATTAAGAACAAGATCTGTAGATTTTTAGACAAGGACATAAGGAAGATTTGACATTGGTTTATTGCCAGGAATAAAATATGCAGTGGTTGTAGTGTGGAGGGATGCAGTCGGATTTGCAGTTCAGAACACCAATGCACTGGTGAGCAGGCGTCTGAGAGCTTGGACCTGCATTATAAATGAAATAAAAGCTTTCTGGGGAAGTAAATCACATGCAGACAAGGGATTTATCTTGTGAAGGTTCAGTGGAATCTGTTTGCAGTGAAGCAGATGGCCTTAAATTGCTACAAACTGCGGCTGCAGGATATTACATTTGGCAGGAAGGATTGCTGGTGATTGTGATATCTGTCTCTACTTAATTATGACATAGAAACCTGAACCGACTAAAGGGTAATGCTGTGAATCAATACAGGGACTGGTACTGGCTAAAAACAACGTACAAAGCCTATAAGGTACAGTAAATATTTCATATACATGCCCAGCTTTAGACAAAAAGGACAGTGCTAATGGTAGTGTGAACGATCCCCAGGGCCACATGTTACAGAAATGCATCTAACAATATATACTTTTACATTTGTTTTTTGATATTTTTCACAGTATACTTGCACTGGGGAATTTTTTTAACCCGTCTATACTAGTATTCTTGCATAGATGGGCGATAATGTCGTTCATAGCCCTCTCTTGTGGCAAAGATGTGCCACGTTCCCCGTTCCGTGGCAGGGACATCACGCCCGACATATTTATTATAACTCAACCAGAAAACTGGAGTGTGTTATATAGGGAATCACGCCAGGTCCCAACTAGTATAGTTTTCCTTTCTGGTGCACAGATATGCATTTGATTTATTAAGAAAATATTAGTCTTAATAAATTCCCCCGTGTTTTTGCAGGACTTTTTCCATACACACCAAGTGGTTTGGTTCAAGTGCTTTCGACAATATAGCATAATTTGTGTTGCACGAAAGATGTGATCACCAAAAAAATTTAGCGTTTGCTCATTATTGGGAGATCCTTTGCATGTTTAAAATGGAATGAGAGTTTCTTCGGACTCTAGTTCCCTATATCTGGCCTGATAATAGGGTCATGAAAAAGAAGCTTTTATACTTAACACCTATCCATGGGATCGATGTATGACATTACAAAGGGGCTCTTCACTTTGAACAATACCTGCTTGTTAAAAGGGTCTCTTGGCAATAAGCTGACCAAGTATTTTTCTGCTGGGATTACCAGCAATCTGCTGTAAACTCAGGGGCGGATCCAGGGCCGGGCGAGCCGGGCAACCGCCCAGGGCCCCGCGCTTAGCGGGGCCCCGCGTCCTGGCCCTAATAAAATGGTCCCAGTCAGCCTCGGCATAGTCGGGCAAGTGCCGGGGCCCACAGAGCCTCTGGGGGCCCCCCGGCACTTGCCTGTCACGATTTCAGCTCATCGGCGTCCGTCCGCCGATGAGCTGAATACATACACGATGCAGGAGCTGTGAGATCAGCTCCTGCTTTAAAGCTCCGGCCCGGCTTGCGTGTGTAGGCGCGATGACGTCATCACATCACGCTTACACACGCAAGCCGGGCCGCAGCTAAGCAGGAGCTGAGGTCACAGCTCCTGCATCGCGTATGTGACTGGAGAGAGGAGCGTCGGGGGAACGATGGAAGGTGAGTGATGGAAGATGAGTGTAAGTGTTTGTTTTGTATTACATTACATATTAAGGTGAAACATAATGAAGGGGGCCCATGAAACTGGGGGGCAAATGAAGGGGAGGGGGGGAATGGCATGACACTGGGGAAGATGAAGGGGGTGGGGAGAGAACGGCATGAAACTGGGGACAGAGGTGGAGGGGGCCCAATGAAACTGGGGGGCAAATGAAGGGGAGGGGGGGAACGGCATGACACTGGGGCAGATGGAGGGGGGAGAACGGCATGACACTGGGGCAGATGGAGGGGGGGAGAACGGCATGACACTGGGGCAGATGGAGGGGGGGACAGCATGACACTGGGGCAGATGGAGGGGGGAGAACAGCATGACACTGGGGCAAATGAAGGGGGGGAGAACGGCATGACACTGAGGCAGATGAAGGGGGGAGAATGGCATGACACTGGGGCAGATGAAGGGGGGGATGGCATGAAACTGGGGCAGATGAAGGGGGGGAGAATGGCATGACACTGGGGCAGATGAAGGGGGGGAGAATGGCATGACATTGGGGCAGATGAAGGGGGGAGAACGGCATGACACTGGGGCAGAGACGGGAGGGGACATGAAACTGTGGGCAGATAAAGGGGGAGAATGGCATGAAACTGGGGACAGAGATAGAGGGGGGGGACATGAAACTAGGGGTAGATGAAGGGTGTATATGAAAATGGGGAGAGATGGAGGGGGGACATATAATTTACGGGTGACTGTAGGAGGATTATACTGTGTGGAATCACATGAAAAATGAATGAGAATGGGCGGAGTCAACATAAAAGTGGGCGGGGCCCAAAGTCAATTGCCCAGGGCCCCGCAAACCCTGGATCCGCCACTGTGTAAACTATGAGGAAACCTGTACCATTTCTCTACAAAAAAAAACATAGAAGTAAATAAAGTAGCAGAGAGAAAAGTCTGCATGTCCGACTTTTGTGTCCATGCAAAAAAAAACGGTTTAATCGCGGACAGGCTGCATACGGACACCGGCGGTTTGCTTTAAAAACCCCTTCAATTGAATGGGTTTTAAAACTGACCGCCAAGAAGCCGTCCTCTGCAGTTTTTTCCAGGTATTAGGACGGAAACAATGAGATTTCTATTCTCCTACTTCCCATAAAGGTGGGAATATACGACTGCCATATATATCTGCCACCATTTAGATCCAGGAATCAAACATCATGAATATATTAAAATCGAACACACTCAATCTTTCTATTTTACTTACTGTAGACATTAATAAAGCATTGGTCAGGAATCAAACACAAGAGGAATATCTCATGTAGTCAGTTTTAGACATTAAGGCATTGTATAGTAAAGCAAATTTAAAAAAAACCAAAACGTCAGGACCACCTAAATGACAGGTTCACTTTAACCTCTCCCCTCCTGGGTATTTTCTGCTATCCTGTTTATTGATATTGATCGACTGATTGATCTTGGTTTTAATCTGCAATCCAGTGCGTTTACCCATAACTGAGTTACCAAAAGCAGATTTGTGAGGCATCATTGCACATGACCTTTACAATTCGTAAACTACACCGTGAAAATAATTCTTTCATTGATTCGGATGTCTTCACTTTTGCCATCAAGCTAAGGGAGCCTTCACACGGAGTATACGCTCCGCTCATTCTGAACGTAAAATTCGTTCAGAGTGAGCGGCGTAAAAACCAGCTCCCATTGACTTGAATGGGTGTCGGTATACGAGCGCTACCCATTGAAATCTATGGGAGGCTTTTTTCCCTATTGATTTCAATGTGATATGCGCTCACATTGAAAGCAATAGGGAAAAAAAAGCCTCCCATTGATTTCAATGGGTAGCGCTCGTATACCGGCTCCCATTCAAGTTAATGGGAGCTGGTTTTTACGCGCTCATTCTGAACAAATTTTACGTTCGGAATGAGCGGAGCGTATACTCCGTGTGAAGGCTCCCTAAATGAGAGCGTTACCTGGATAGCTCACATAAAGCCATTTACATGGAACATGTAGTTACTGCGAGTCCCTAGGACCTAACGGGGAAAACTGGAGGTTATTGGGGTAGAGAAACTGCCAGTGCTATAGGAGGAGGTTCTGTGCTATGGGCCTCATCCTGGGCAATACTAAACACTTCTACAGTTATAGAGACAATAGATCTCCATATATAATACAACAAGGGATGGGGTAAATTTTCTATACCATCATGTCTCTATCTGCCAGGACCCTCCTGAGATCAAGATTATTCTGTACATAATAAGCACTGCTGCCTTACAGTACTAGGGTCTTGTCTTCAAATCTGACCAAGGTCAACATTCACATGGAGTTTGTATGCTCTGCTATGTTTGCATAGGTTTACTCTTGGTACTCTGGTTTCCTCCCACATGCCAAAAATATACTGACAGGTAAGTCAGCTTCCCGAAAAACAACTGATCCTTATGGGTGTTGGAGATGAGTGCCTTTATGGTAGCCACTAACTCTACATAAAGTGATTTTCCCTCTTTGTGTGAGAAAAGTACATTGCAAATGTATGTCCTTGTGATGGGCATTTAACTATTTATGCTTCTGTACATGTGGCTACTCACATTACAACCCATCTATCTCTTTCTGTCTATCTCTCCTGATATATATGCATATGTAGTATACGGACATACTGTAACTGCTGCACATTCAATATAGGCAATGTGATTAAGGAATGCTGCCATCTGTTCCTGCCTGTCCACACTCCTAGAGAAAAGGCAGCAATAGCAGCCACTACAATGTGCGTATTGTGTATTGCTCAGACAGCTTCTGATCTACATCCATGTGTGGACAGATAATAATGGCTGTCACAGGAATCAACCATAGCCATATATTTCATATGGCTTTAGCTTGCCTACTAGTAGTGAGTATGTTTAGTGATCGGTCTATCAGGGTGCACCTTATAAAGCTATACAGATAGGTGTGCCTTAGAAGTCATATATAAAATGAGTGACCACTGAAACATAGGGGCTCCATGGGCCCCTTGCCACATTAATGAAGCTGGAACCTGGGGTCAATACCACTTAAGCTGTGGTATACTTTAATTTAGGGCATACTTAGTTTATTGAGGCCGGGAGATCTATAGGGTAGAGGTGGGGACACAAGCTGAACTCATGCACCACCATCCATAAGCCTTTACAGGGGTTTCCAGGCATCAAAGACCTATCCTTGGTGTAGGCCATCAATTATTTATTGATTACTTATCTTTAAAATAGATTATCAATTAAATATCATCAGGAGTCCGTCACATAGACCCCAGGCTGATCAGCTGTATACTTAAAAAGTATATACGCCATATGTATATATATGTGCAGCGGCTGTGCTTGGTATCACAGCTCATCCCATTCACTTGAATGGGACTGAGCTGTGATTAAGTCAAGAGACTGTTTGAATGAGACCTCACATGGTCTGTGAAGCAGCAGCCGGCCATGCCCATTAGAATACCATTGCTAAACCTGTCAATTTCAACCATCTAATATTTATGGGACCCCTCTAATTTTGTCTGGAAGGTGATGTTAGGGGAAGGAAGCACTATGCGTATAAAATTCTAACATGCCCAATCCTTTAATCTTCGGAAATATAAATTAGACCAAGTGTTCATGTGCATGGGGAATCAGGAGGAATAGCTACGGTATTTCCCAAACAAGCATTCGACCGGCAACCACAGTCTATAAGGTCCTGCCTCTAATGTGTGGGTGCCACGTGAATGTATATATTCATCTAGCCTCCTTTTTTACTGCCATCTAACAATCACCCCATAAAAATGTGAGTGGTCACACAAAGATCTCCAGGGTCACAAACAATTAAAAGACAAAAAAAATCTAATATATTAATAAGGATTGGGTATTAAAATTGGTCATTATTAAGTTGCCAATACAGTACATATGCGATTGCGATACCGTAGACAGAACACTAATGCACTATCTGGCATCTATTTCACCTGCTCCACCATACACATCCAAATCGAAACCTAAATCCCTCTTTCTCCATGCATCTACTGTTGGGGTACAGTCAGCAGGCCCCAATATACACAAGAGAATCAGCCAATCCCATGCACTTTATGTATGGCTAGCTTAGCATGTATGGGCAGCATTTAGGGTTTTCTCTCACCAATGAACATGGTTGATGTTCTCAGATCCTTGGAGTCACTGCTGAGATTCATTGGTGTTTTCTAATTCAAAGGATACACATGTATTTTGCCAAAATGAGTGTGTGTTTACTCCATGTGAATGGACCCTAAGATCTAGAAACTAGTGGGACATGTAGTCAATTTTTGTCAGGAAAGGAGACACCGATCATGTCATTGTGTAGGATTAGAGTTACAAAGGCAGGCCTAGAGAGTAAATATGACTGAATATTTAACACGAGAGATAAGCTGATGATAGAGGGTGTTAGTACATACTAAAGGGAGCTCTATGGGATAATAGATATATAAAAGGTGCGTGTTTATTTAGTCAGGGGCCATGCTCAGCCATGTTTTATTGTTCTTTTGTAAAACAATGTAGATCTCACCATTCATTAATTTGCCCTGCTGTTTTCCTGGATAAGGTCTACCTGGGTCTTCTTTCTACTTCTACTGGTGGCATTATGTGCCTTTGTCTGCAAAAAACACCTTATAAGATAAACTGTATACTACATAGTGACCCTTTTCCAGCAATATGTTCCTTATGTACTGATTGGGAGCAGTGATGGGGTCAGGCTTGCATTGTGCAGGGAGCTCCAGAGTATGGCGGCTATACTCATGATCCACTACTGTACAGTAGAGGACGTACATTGGACAGCGTGGGGCACATTTATCAACGTGTTTGTTTGTTTTTTAATGTAGATTGTAAATTCCACATAGAGATCACAGTGTACTTTTTTTTTCCTATCTTTTTAGAATGGAAACACGGGGAGAACATACAAACTCCTTGCAGATGTTGTTCCTGGTGGGATTCACACCCAGGACTCCAGCGCTGCAAGGCTAACCACTGAGCCACCGTGTTGCCCTTCCATTTATCAACATGTTTGCACCTGATTTTGGCATGAGCTGCGCCTTTCTTGCGCTTTTTTCGCCGTTATGCACCTTTTTTTTTCCAGATGAGAATTCCCTATCCGCCACTGTGATTTTGGTGAGAAAAGTAGGCAAGGCTGGCTGGGTGAACATGTATTTGCTGGATTTATTATTTGTGCCTTTTTTTTAAATAGGACCACAATTGTACAAGCATAAGACACACACATTAGTAAATCACACTAGAAATTGAAAGGGCTCGCAAAAGGCACAACTGCATAAAATTTTGGCCGAAAGAGGCACATTTGATGAATAATCCCCATTGATTTTACCTCATTCTGTGGTTTTCTCTGATGGTAAAAATCTCTTCCATCATTGTTTGGAAGCTGCTTACCAACCGGCCATAATGAAATAATGTCCATCTGGCAACTATTTAATAGACATTTAATGTCCAATCTGCTGTAATGGCTGTACTGGGACTAAGCAGTAGTATGTGGATAGGATCAGAACGGTCAGGGGTAATGATAGCATTTATGCACATTCCCTATTCTATCTATACAAGAATTAATGGGGTTTTCCAGTACTACTATACCGATTAGGATAGCTCATCAATATCAGATCAGCGGGGGTCCGACACCTGTAAACCCATAAATCAGCTGACTGAAGGGTCTGCAGCCTCTTCACTACTTACCAAGCATAGCATTGTAGATTGTATAGTGACTGTGCTTGATATTGCATCTCAGCCTCATTCATTTGCATGGAACTGAGCCGCAGCATGGCCATGTGACTGATAGACGTGATGTCACTGGCCTGCGAAATGCCACAAGCCCATCAAACAGCTGAATGGCAGGGGTCCCAAGTGTCAAAATTTGCCATGAACATGGAACCTCAAAATATTTCATCTTATAAAATTGTGACTTTGCGGTACCTAGAACACGAATGAACTATTGTGAGGAAGAGCAAGAGGGGTATAGTGTGATCGGCATGTCACTGAGTGCTGCTGGCAGAATTCAATCTGCCTGAAATTACATCCTTCTGAAGAAGATCGAGGTGTTAATGCAAGAAATGAATGAAGTGGTGTCCTATTCACTCACAGGAAGCCAAATAACCGAGCCATCTGAAACACAGTAATAGAGTCCCAGGCTCCGCCACTCGGTTCCATATACAGTGGGGCAAAAAAGTATTTAGTCAGTCACCAATAGTGCAAGTTCCACCACTTAAAAAGATGAGAGGCGTCTGTAATTTACATCATAGGTAGACCTCAACTATGAGAGACAAAATGAGAAAACAAATCCAGAAAATCACATTGTCTTGTAATAATGTATTTGCAAATTATGGTGGAAAATAAGTATTTGGTCAGTAACAAAATTTCATCTCAATACTTTGTTATATATCCTTTGTTGGCAATGACAGAGGTCAAACGTTTTCTGTAAGTCTTCACAAGGTTGGCACACACTGTTGTTGGTATGTTGGCCCATTCCTCCATGCAGATCTCCTCTAGAGCAGTGATGTTTTGGGGCTGTCGCTTGGCAACACGGACTTTCAACTCCCTCCAAAGGTTTTCTATAGGGTTGAGATCTGGAGACTGGCTAGGCCACTCCAGGACCTTGAAATGCTTCTTACAAAGCCACTCCTTCGTTGCCCTGGCGGTGTGCTTCAGCTCATTGTCATGTTGAAAGACCCAGCCACGTTTCATCTTCAATGCCCTTGCTGATGGAAGGAGGTTTGCACTCAAAATCTCACGATACATGGCCCCATTCATTCTTTCATGTACCCGGATCAGTCGTCCTGGCCCCTTTGCAGAGAAACAGCCCCAAAGCATGATGTTTCCACCCCCATGCTTTACAGTAGGTATGGTGTTTGATGGATGCAACTCAGTATTCTTTTTCCTCCAAACACGAAAAGTTGTGTTTCTACCAAACAGTTCCAGTTTGGTTTCATCAGACCATAGGACATTCTCCCAATACTCTTCTGGATCATCCAAATGCTCTCTAGCAAACTTCAGACGGGCCCGGACATGTACTGGCTTAAGCAGTGGGACACGTCTGGCACTGCAGGATCTGAGTCCCTGGCGGCGTAGTGTGTTACTGATGGTAGGCTTTGTTACATTGGTCCCAGCTCTCTGCAGTTCATTCACTAGGTCCCCCCACGTGTTTCTGGGATTTTTGCTCACCGTTCTTGTGATCATTTTGACCCCACGGGGTAAGATTTTGCGTGGAGCCCCAGATCAAGGGAGATTATCAGTGGTCTTGTATGCCTTCCATTTTCTAATTATTGCTCCCACAGTTGATTTCTTCAATCCAAGCTGTTTGCCTATTGCAGATTCAGTCTTCCCAGCCTGGTGCAGGGCTACAATTTTGTTTCTGGTGTCCTTTGACAGCTCTTTGTTCTTCACCATAGTGGAGTTTGTAGTCTGACTGCTTGAGGGTGTGCACAGGTGTCTTTTTATACTGATAACAAGTTTAAACAGGTGCCATTACTACAGGTAATGAGTGGAGGAAAGAGGAGACTCTTAAAGAAGAAGTTACAGGTCTGTGAGAGCCAGAAATCTTGATTGTTTGTAGGTGACCAAATACTTATTTTCCACCATAATTTGCAAATAAATTCTTACAAAATCAGACAATGTGATTTTCTGGATTTGGTTTCTCATTTTGTCTCTCATAGTTGAGGTCTACCTATGATGTAAATTACGGACGCCGCTCATCTTTTTAAGTGGTGGAACTTGCACTATTGGTGACTGACTAAATACTTTTTTTCCCCACTGTACATAATGTTATCGCTTCCTATTATCTGTGGATGTATTGTAGTGGGAGGGGTCTCCTGTTGGTTACAGCGCCGGCTATACAAGTACATCAGTCACCATCTACTACGTAAATATGCTAAAAAAAAAACCAACAACTGAATCAACTTTACAGAACATAAAGTATTTTGGTATTTTACTATAGGTGTCAATGTATAATTAAAGTATTGACATGACGTTGTATTAAAGGGGTTGTACATTTTCTGAATAAATGAGGGGTTTGGGTGAGGGTTTTCTCAGCAGGGGCGGCATACGGTAAGTCCTGAGGTGTTGTACAGGTTTCATGCCATTCATGAAATTCATGCAGAGAGTAGATTGAACAGAACACAATATGGCCACAGATTTTTCATTAAAAAAAAAAAAAAACTTCCATAAATGAATAGCACAGGTGACTATAAGAAACTTTGTAATATATCTTATCAGGGAAAGATACTTCTATCACTTGTTATCAGGTTTGTTATCTTTCATTTCCCCCTCCAAAACTGACCTTCACTCTGCTGAATCCATCTTGGTCTCTCAAGACGAACTGTAGGCACACTGAAGTATCAGATTTTATGTGCTTATGGAAGTCTAGTCATCTTAAAGGTTAATAATATTTTAAAGAAGTTTCCCTATCCCCAAATGTAAACTCTACAGTATAAGAGATAAGAATATAGAATAATTTTACCTTTCACAATCCCAGTACGTCCCATTAAATGTCTCCTCTACTTCTTGTCCTGTGTATACATTCGTCTTCATTGATGTTGCCTCTATAGTGATAAAGTGCCACACGGTCATGTAATCTAATAGTGAGTGGGGGACAATATGTCACTATGGAGACATTGTTGTCACTGATGCCTAGTGTATACACAGAGCAAACGAGGACCAGGAATTCAGGACGGGAGGAGAATTTTAATGGTCAGTATTACAGAATGGCAAGAAATACTGTAGATATTCCTCTTTCTGCTTTAGAGACATCTGCCTTGGACATCCCTTTGTGCTTGTTTTGTCTGGTTGGTAGGCAATGGTAAGGGGGTATCCACTGCTGGTGTTACATGGCACCCAGTTAGTACCAGTGGTGCTCCAGAACTGGGAGCTGTGTGTGACCAATCCTGAGACCCCTTCCAGTTGTGTTACCCTAGGCAGTTGCTGGGCACAACACACATTCTTTCCTTGACCCTCGCTTTTCACCTCTTCATTGAGCAGAGCTCAGCAAGGTTGGAAACCATTTGGATAAAGGGTCATCTGGGTGACTTCACATTATTATAGTGTATTGGTTCTGAATATTAGCTGATGGTATAAGAGGAGAAATTCTTACAGACTGCACCTCCATAGACGAAATTCTGTAAAATAGGAACAATCAGACCAGAAAGAGTCAGCCATAGCTGCTATTATTACTGTAGCAGTCCTGCACAGGGACTAACACAGGACCTAGCGCTAACCATACACATTAGATTGCTGTGATCTGCTGACAGCTCCCTATACACAAGTATACTCGGCCTGCACCTGCTCCCTTATAAAGGACTGGAAGGCTTGTTACTGTGTCTATTAGTGGGGCTTTAGTCACCCAGCTAACTCTATAAGACTCTCTTTATTACATGCTTATGGCCTTTTTCATGGTTTTAATTATTTACTAATATTTATTAAAATATGAATTCATGTGATAATGGTTTTTAAATATTTCACGGTTTTAGTTATTTATTAAAATCTGAATTCATGTGATATTCCATCAGTCGGTTCAGCCGGCATTATTCTAATGTATATGGCCAGCGTTATGTTGAGAGACTAGCCAGCTATTGTATGAGTATTGATACCACATGTACTGATGGTGGTATAAGCGCACATTATCAGTCATATGGTGGCTCAGTGATGGTCCCTGCTGCCAATGGGTTTCGGTGGGTTCCCTGATGTTTCTTCTGTGTGTTACAGTGACTTTACACCTTAGGTCAGGGGAAGGGAACCTTTGGCTCTCCAGCTGCTGTGAAACTACAACTCCCAGCATGCTCCATTCACTTCCATGGGAGTTCCCAGAACAGCAGAGCCAGTATGCATGCTGGGAGTTGTAGTTTTGCAACAGCTGGAGAGCCATACGTTCCCTACCCCTGCCTTAGGTGGTGGCAATCTATTGACAGACAGCTATGTTACACGACTCTCCCATACACTTGCACGCTTGGCAAGCATTCATGTATCGTGAAGTGAGAGAGGGAAGAAAGTCACTGTCAGACACCCCTGGTGCCTACTTATCTCCCTGAGAACAAAGAGATCAGGTGCCCTCTCCTTCTCTTCTCCAACATCTGTCATGAAACAGTCGGGAGGCCCCACATTACATGGTCAACAGGTCCAGTGGAACCGGTGCGTTCAGATGGTGATCATAATCTAATGTGTATGAGGATCCTTAGAATCACTCTACACTAGCGTTGTACAAACGGACCGCTATAATAGTGGACATGAACAGAATGTTGACTATAATGAGGCCCATTGTGTGTCCATTTTTTTAAACTGAAACCATCAAATGAAGGATGCAGAACTTTTTTCGATGGAAACGGCCACAGACTTAGGTCATGTTGTATATGGTGGTGTATATGGGTTTTCAGGATTAGTTAGTGGTATGGGCTGTGTTCTCCTGGGATCCTATACATTCAAGAAACAACTGTAAGAAAAGGGGCACTGTGGTTAAAACGGATTTAGGGTTACTGGCTATCACTAGTTTGGAAACACTGCGGTTGTTCTTGTTTTGTGGGCACTGTGGCTGTCATAGGTTTGAGTACACTGTGGCTATCACAGGTTTCGTGATATTTTGGTTGACACGGGTTCAGGGGCACTGTCACTGGTATTATTTTGGGAGAATAGTTTCTGGCAATGCTTTTGGGCACTGTGGCTGTTATTAGTCTGGGATTGCTGAGGCTGTCATGGGTTTGTGGATACTGTAGTTGACCCTGATTTGAGTACACTGTGGTTGTCACAGGTTTGGGGACACTGTGGATGTCTTTGGTTTGTGGGAAATGTCACTGGCATTAGTTTGTGGACAATGAGGCTGTCACTGGTTTGGGGGCATTGTAGGTGTCACTGGCTCGGGGACACTGTGGCTTTCATTGTTTTACAACCACTGTGGCTATCACTGGTTTGGGGGCATTGTGACTGTCATTGTTTTGGGAGCACTGAGGTTGTCACTGGTTTGGGGGCATTGTGACTGTCATTGTTTTGGGGACACTGAGGCTGTCACTGGTTTGGGGGCACTGTGGCTGTCATCTGTCTGTCAATACTGTGATTGATATTGCTTTGCGTATACTGTGCCTGTCACGGGTTTGGGGGCACTGTGGCTGTCATTGTTTTAGGGCCACTTTGGTTTTCACTGGTTAATGGGCACTAGTTTGGGGATATAATGGCTGGCACTGCTTTGGGGTACTGTGGCTGTCACTGGTTTAGGGGTGCTGTGGCTTGTCATTGGTCTGGGGGCATTGTGGCTGTCTTCGGTTTATGAATACTGTTGTTGACACAAGTTTGAGTACACTGTGGTTGTCACTGGTTTGTAGGTACTGTCACTAGTTCGGGGGTACAATGGCTGTCACTGGTTCGGGACACTGTGGTTGTCACAGGTTTGGGGCACTTTGGCTGTCACTGGTTTGGGGCACTCTGGCTGTCACTAGTTTGGGGCACTGTGGCTGTCACTGGTTTGGATTTGTCTGGTTGTCACTGGTTCGGGGCACTTTGGCTGTGACTGGTTTGGGGCACTGTGGCTGTCACTGGTTTGGATTTGCCTGGTTGTCACTGGTTCGGGGCACTTTGGCTGTCACTGGTTTGGGGCACTGTTGTTGTCACTAGTTTGGGGCAGTATGGCTGTCACTAGTTTGGGGCACTTTGACTGTCCCTGGTTTGGGGCACTGTTGCTGTCACTAGTTTGGGCACTTTGGCTGTTCCTGGTTTGGGGCACTTTGGCAATCAGTGGTTTGGAGTTGTGTGGTTGTCTCTGGTTGGGGGCACTGCGGCTGTCACTGGTTCGGGGCACTATGGCTGTCACTAGTTTGGGGCACTGTGGCTGTCACTGGTTCGGGGCACTGTGGCTGTCACTAGTTTAGGGCAGTGTGGCTGTCACTGGTTCGGGGCACTGCAGCTGTCAGTGGTTTGGAGTTGTGTGGCTGTCTCTGGTTGGGGGCACTGCGGCTGTCACTAGTTTGGGCACTGTGGCTGTCACTGATTCGGGGCACGGTGGCTGTCACTAGTTTGGGCACTATGGCTGTCACTGGTTCGGGGCATTGTGGCTGTCACTGGTTCGAGGCACTATGGCTGTCACTGGTTTGGAGTTGTGTGGTTGTCTCTGGTTGGGGACACTGCGGCTGTCACTAGTTTGGGGCACTATGGCTGTCACTAGTTTAGGGCAGTGTGGCTGTCACTAGTTTGGGCACTTTGGCTGTCACTGGCTTGGAGTTGTGTGGTTGTCTCTGGTTGGGGGCACTGCGGCTGTCACTAGTTTGGGGCACTATGGCTGTCACTGGTTCGGGGCACTGTGGCTGTCACTAGTTTGGGGCACTGTTGTTGTCACTGGTTTGGGGCACTGTGGCTGTCACTAGTTTAGGGCACTGTGGTTGTCCCTGGTTGGGGACACTGCGGCTGTCACTAGTTTGGGGCACTATGGCTGTCACTGGTTCGGGGCACTATGGCTGTCACTGGTTCGGGGCACTGTGGCTGTCACTAGTTTGGGGCACTGTTGTTGTCACTGGTTTGGGGCACTACGGCTGTCACTGGTTTGGGGCACTTTGGCAGTCAGTGGTTTGGAGTTGAGTGGTTGTCTCGGGTTGGGGGCACTGCGGCTGTCCCTGGTTTGTGGGCACTGAGTGGGTACAAGTTTGGAGGAAGTGTGGTTGGAGGTTTAGTAAATGGAGTTATGTGTTCAAGGGCACTTGGTTTGAGGCTGTGAGGTAAACGGGCTGTGAAAACTCCGAACATATCCCTAGAGCAATGTAATGAAAGTAGTGAAGTACAGCAGTGCTCACACCATAGACTAATGTACTACACCCTCCACCACCATGACACATAGCGGCACACACCGGTGTGAGGGGCACACATGTGACCAGGCTGCAGATGCTGGAGGGCAGCCCCAGTTCCCGCTTCCTTCACGAGAACGCGCACTGCTTCATTCTAACAGGCTCGTGCCCGCGTCCCGCAGCACAAGCCTCCCGCTAGCTGGCTAGGCGCGATCCCCGTTATGCAGCAATAACTCTGATTGGATGGCAACCCTTTAACTCCGCCCTCCTGCGCAGGGCTTCCCTCCACTAGCCTTTAAAGCCACGCCTCTAGTCTCTCACGATTTGTTATCCAACCCGTTATACCCCGCCCACTTTCTTGAGGTAGTTCTCTGATTCGCTGTGCCGGGGCACGCCCCGAATCTGCCGTGCCGGGGAATTGAGTGCTGGTGCCGCAGCGGCCTCAGATTGGAGAGCGGCCGGCGGGGACATAGTGGTCCAGGCTGCAAGTTCACGTTACCGAGTGCATCGCAGCTCCGGGAGTCATTGCTTCATCGCTTCCCCCCCGCCATCTCCAGCAGCATCATGGCCAAGGAGGAGAACAAGAATGGGGAGCAGTCATCGTCTGAATGGAAGCAATTTATCTACAACCCGAGAAGTGGGGAGATCCTGGGCCGCACAGCCAGCAGCTGGGGTGAGTGCTGCAGTCGTCAGTCATCTGGGTGGGGAGGGGGTGTAATGGGAGAGCACATCCTCTTACCATGCCCTGCCTCATTCATGCCAATTGACTTCTCATGCTGCCATGTGTGGTATATAGATGCCATGTATGGTATACGGCTATGCATCCTGACTGCTGTAGTGTGTGTGTCTATAATATATATATATATATATATATATATATATATATATATAGTATATATTAGTGTGTGTATGTATATATCTCACACATAATATCTATAGAGCCCCCTACTGTCACTCCTGTCACTATGCCAGTACTCATCATTCCCAATGTACATCCTGATCCGTAGGTATATATGCTGTATACCGATCCTATACCAATACAGCAGCGTATTACTATGTGTACCCTATACAAAACTATTACCTGTTTATGTTATATGCCCTACTTATGACTGCAGTGCTTGGAGGAGGCTGACACTCTTCGGAAAGTGTCCTGGTACCAATGTTGAAATTTCTAGGGATTGTCCATACAGTCCTTAAGATGCCATTTTTTTGTTTGTAAAGAAGCCGCGATATATAACAATGTATGTGTATGGAGAGCTGGTTGTAATATAGCTTTGCCGGTATGTGAAAGGATGGAGAAATGTTGGGGGGTGGGGGGGGGATGATGAGTGCAAGGATAACATCTCCAGAAACTGGTGACCCCTGGTGGATAAGGCTGAGAATATCACTAATGGAGTCTTATCTATAGGCGGCTGTTAGCAATGGAGGATGTCAGATATGGGGTGACGGGGGGCATTGATGGCTTTTATATAGTGTCTTTATAAAATGGCTTCAGGTTGTGTTTTGGAAGAGAGTGGTCACCAAGGTGTGGCTGAGCTGGCAATTGAAGCACTTGACGTAATGGCAGTCACTTTAAGGACATCGGGAGAATTTTCCGATTGTGACGGGTTTAGATCGTCATCTGTTATATACAGTAGTAGTATTTTGGTATCTGATATTTGTTTACTTAGTGACTGATACAATGTTACATTTATTAATGTCTATTCCCAATATCCAGTGGGTTGGCTCTGATTGGTGCTTGTGTAATGACGTTGCTTTGCCTTTAGGTGTTCTGGAGCCTTCAGACCATCATCATCATCAACGTTATTTGTATAATTCTGACAATTTAGAACACCTGGCGTTAACCCTTTCTGGGTTGAGGTGAAACAATAATGGCAGTGGTGGGGAAGTCTCTGTATCAGTGGTGTGACACATTTCATGGTGGATGGGAGGAGGTGGGGGGCGCTTCTGAAGTCAGCCGCATTGGATGCTAAAAATAGCTCTCTGTGTGACTGTCGATGGGAGACAGCAAGGGGGGCTGCCATCTTATTCTACATTGGCAGAGAATCCTTACACCCCCCACATCCTTGCTCTTTAATCTGCAGCCCTTGACCACTTTGGATGAGGAGAGGTGGGACGGCAGTAGGGTGTCTTTGGGGAGCCTTGAAGCTCCTTGATGTGTTCGGGTTTTGACTATCTTGGTTTTTTCTCCATCTTCTTGTTTGAATGAAGCTCTCAGCCTCTGGAGGAGATGGAAGGGGGTGGGGGATGGTCTATCATAGTCACAACTGCAGATCTGCTATGAAGACCACAATCCGTTAACCCCTTGTCACCCTGATGGGATAACAAGGACAGAATCCCATAGGCAAGCCTAGCCAGTATCCTCTGACTACACTTCATGTATTACGATCATCGCTTCTTGTGCTGCCCACGTATGTTAATAGTGGTGTGACACTTAAACTATGCACAGCTTCTTTTTTTTTCCCCTAATGGCTAAGGAAGGAAAAAAATAGAGAATTTAAAAAAGGAAAAAAAAAATATATATATATATATATATTATACCAAATATAAAATATGTGACATAAATACAATCCGGACTCGTTTCCAGATATCTTGCCCCATCAGGGACCAGCATCCTAACAGTAGATGTGGGGCAAATTGTCAGATGGGTCATTAGTGGAATATTCCCTTATGGACAATCCTTCCAGTCATAGCAGATTCTAGAAATGACAGACAGAAATTGAGATTTTCATTCACATCCAAGAAACGCTATGACCTATGGTCAGTTTGGCATCAGGGATACAGATAATTGATATTTGCACTAGTTCATGGCTCTCATGGCCCAATTTAAAGCTGATATGGACACGAGGTACAAAATGTGGGTCTACCCAGTACGCTTGGCATTAGGAACATGGATTACTATGTACTAAAAATACATCCTTCACCCTCTTAGGTTCTCACAAATCAGCTGCTTTATTGTAAACTTCACACTACAACAATTTTCCAAGGGTGAAAAGAAAAAAGATGGCTGATCAGATTGCTGACGAAGCAGTTTTTTTTTTGTTTGTTTGTTTGTTTTTTTAAATTTAACATCAGTTTCTGTAAATTCAAACCTGCAATGTTTAATTTTTTGCCATTTTAGACTTACAAGTGCTGCGCATATCTTTGACAATTTGATCATGCTGAATATTTGATAATCTGCCATGTATTAAAGGGGATTTGCCATGAAAGATACTTATCTCCTATCCAGTGCATAGGGGATAAGTGCCAGATTGCTTGGGCGGTTGACCACTGGGACCCCAGCAATCTGAGAAAAGGGGCTGAATGTCCCCCATGCATGCCTCCTATATGGGGATAGGATAAAAGTGCATCCCACAGCCTGAGCTCCATTCACTTCTATAGGCCTTCTGTTCAGCAGTGAATGTAGCACAGGTCATGGAACACACTTGTGTTTCATTCCGACATAGGAGGCTTGCATGGGGGACATTGGGGTCCTCATTCTCCTGATTGCTGGGAGTCTAAGCGGTCAGAACCCCAACAATTTGACCCTCATCCTGTGGATAAGGCTCTGCACCATGGGTCAGTACGATGCTTTAAGTTTGGGTTAGTAGTTATGTGGTCAGGCCCGGGTGCAGAGCTGAAATATGGACACTCAAATAGAGGTCCCATATGTCTCTGTGACATCCCTAAAGGTTTGATTTTATGTTGTGCGAGACATTGGTAAATGATGGGTTGCATTTTCTTCTGACTTGACCTTTGACATCATTAGCCTGGCTGTGTCAGGTATTTCAGATAAGAGCAGGAATATACAGCCTACAGGCATGGTAGAGCAGGCTGTTCTGGTATCACTCGCAGGCAGGACTTCTATCTAATCATGGGATGTATGCAACGTAATGGTCAATGAAACTATGCCCAGTAATTATAGGGCTTTAGGAAATTCTGACATTTTATAGTTGTAACTCTTTTCTGGCGGCGAGAAGCTGGACTAGGCCATTTCAGAGAATTTGCAGTATCCTGGTGGATGCTATCAGTAGCGTTCCTTGACTCCAACTTGTAAAAAAGTCTTTTTGAGCCAAAGTTAGATGTGGATTGAGCCAAAGGATGAAACATAAGAACTTCCGATAGATTTCCCATTCCCTTTGTAGCCATTCTTGGCTTTAGCTCAAAATAGTGCAGCAAAACCTGCAACGAAAAAGCTTTGTTTCCGCAATGTGGGACCTGATCCTTAGTCTGGAATAAAAGTATGGCATATTTTATGCCTCAGTGGATATTGTAAAAGTTACTGGCAAAGAATTGGTCGCACATTGTGGAGGAGAAAAGTAGTGCAGGGGAGAAGTGGTGTGGTTGTTCATGGATTTCGGCTTTCATTTTATAAGGGCCTGTGGTCAATAGAGAAATGGGATCTGGTTGCTATGGGTGACTAAATGGCTGCTAAGGGTCACTCATACAACGCCTGAGTACACACAGATTAATTTGTGGTGGTCTTCCGCCTCAGATTCTGCTCTAAATTTCCAGTCCCATGGACCACATGGCAGATAGCTGAACCAGTGCTTCAATCTTTGATTGTGGGTTTTCTTACTTATTAGCTTTATACACAATGGGGGCGCCAGTGAGCCCCGCGATGTGGGTTCTACGGCCGAATTTCAAGGCACGTACCGGCTAGCATTTGAATCCGCCTCAAAATCTGCTGCACGTTCCTCTGTGTGAATGGTCCCTTAATCTTTTTAGCTAGCTCTCCACCTTTCTTGAGAGATTGATTCCATAATTTTTCTTGCCAGTCCTGCTAGATACAGGCTATACCCCTGGTGGGTTACGTGGCCCCCAATATGATATTTGCTCTATACTGAGGTCTGTAGTATGACTGTACTGTATGTACCGCCTCACTTTTTCATAACTTGCCAGCCAAATAAGATGGCAGTGCCAAGCAGCAGATTTACTGCTCACTTATTCTTCAAGCTTGTCTGCTTACAAAGTACACCAATGACTCGGTAAACAAAGTAATACTTGAGAATATATTGCTGAGGTTATTCATTTATCCTGTAAGAAAAACCTGTTTTTATATTCTGACCCTCAGCCATTTTGCGGCCTTATCCCCCAATGAATAAAGCTAATGCAGATATTCCTTATACTTTTTTACCACAAACCTTACATGTCTATGTAGATAAGATAAGATAAGATATTCCTTTAATAGTCCCACAATGGGGAAATTTCAGATGGGTAAGGACTGGGTATTTGGTTGTCCATAAAATGGATGCCGCAGTGATGTAGGTGTGTGTGGTATATAGTATTATACTGGTATGACATTGTACGGTAATATGGCTGCCATGTATATGGGCTTTATGCCTCATTGACCAGTAAATGGATTAAGAAAGACAGGGCATTTCTTCTAGCACAGTCTACAAAATGGCTTTCATCCCTAAGGCAATGGGCAGGTGAATTACAGATCTGACACCCAAGTGGTACAGTCAAATAGCAGCCAGAGGTTGGGCAAAGGGTTAAATGTGTCACACTTGAACAGCTGTGACCCTACGATGTTTCCTTCAGGTGAGCTATACCCGCCATCTCCTTACGTATAACCTTACACTCGGAAGATATTTGATGATTTATTTTGGTGTCTCTGTGCAAGAGGATACAAATGTGGCCGCCGTGTGATACCTACCCCTTACTAATGTCACCGCTGCCAACAATGCTGCAGCTATGTGCTGTTTCCAAAGCATCCCTCAGGCACTTGTACATGGTAAATGGAGATGCCCATCTCAAAAAGGGGGAACCCCCCACCTCTCGGGGGCGCCCAATCACCGGAGCACATTGCTGCTTTAAGAGCTGGGAAGGGAGGGGGTCGCTGTCTTCCTTTTATAACTGTTCCAGGCCGCTCTTGTGATGTGCCGCCTCCCCACAATTGAAATGGAAATAAGACCCTGGTAATGCCGCTGACTGAGAGAGGAAGGGAAATTTCCACTCCCGCTGCTGCTGTCTTGTGATTTCACAACCCAATCAGCACTTTTTTTCTTGCCTTTTCTCTTCCTCCCTCTTTTTATTCATTCTGTGCGTAGGTCGAATGAATAGGTGAGTGTCACAGTAACCGTTACAGAACCCGCATGAATTCGCCGGCTCTTTTCTTAGCTGTTCTGCAGTCTTTCTGGGTTAACCTGCTGTTTGCCAAGAGCTTGGTGCGACACTCTGCGGCCTCTGTCTTCATGCCTGCTCACATTTTGAGGCTCTTACTTACGTTACAGTTCTTTTTATAGCTTTTTCTGCAAAACTTGACAAACCGAGAACGTAGTGCATATTAAACAATAAGACAAAAGTGTCATGTCCTGATGTTGTCTGCTTCATATTACCCAAACTCATTAGACTAAGTTCATACACTGCACGCCCAAACCTAAAGTTAGGCTAGATTCAGATAATTGAGGTGCAAAACGGCCATTTTTCACCGCTGTCTTGCACCCATTGTCTTATTCAGTCTATAAGATGTGGACTGGATATGAGCTGTATTTCTGAAGCCGGTCTCTAAGCATCGTGGTGTACTATCATTTTCGGAGTCCCTGTCTTCCCATGGCTTTACTGTCCTGTGCTGTAGCCATGATTTCAGTATGGGACAGTAGTCTGTGGAGACAGGGACAAGTAGTGTCATAGATGGTGCTTGTAGTATGGGAATTCTAGGCAACATTCAGCCTATAGTTCGTTGACCAAATAAGCCTGTGTGAATTTGGCCTTGCAATGCACACTGTAGGGCAATTTTCAGAGTAATGTCCCAATCTTAGGCCTGGGTGTAATAAAAAAATTTGTAGCATTACAGACTGCTGCAGTCCATAGGATTCCATACAGATCAATGTATTCCTGCAGACTGCAGGAGTAGCGCCATTGCTAGAATGGTTCAGTAGTGCTGCACAAATCTCTGCATTTTTTTAGCCCACTCAGTTTCCCCCTCTGTAAAGCAGAACTAGCTTCGCAGATGAAGCAGAGTTTAGTTTGTCATTTGAGGCAATACGTCATATTGTCACCTGTGATGTCTAGTCACCATGGCCATGATGCAGGCAGCTCCGGAACAACTATATCGCAAACCGTACTGAGCTCAGTGCCTTATATCGATGCGATCGGGCCATTCAAGAACCCACTACTTCATTCACATATCCAAGTTCAGAATATACAACCCGCACATAGACCATGTTTCATGGATAGAACATGATCTTGTGAATAACCCCCTAGTGGTTCATTTTCAGTGGTCTTATAAGGTGCTTTATGATCATTTAGACTCATGATTCACACCCTTGAGGCCCTGTTAGTTCCATAAAAGAGAAAGATAAGTTGATACTAATTTATATACCGTAGGATACTCCTAGCTAGACATTGTGTTCCCTCTATATTTCACTGAATCTGCCCCATTTTGTCTGTAGCAGTACAATATTGCATATCGGGCCCACAATCCAATATGGTGTTCTGGATTTTTTTTTTTTCCTCATTTGCTGCAGACTTGCAGTTCTGCCGGCGTTGCAGCACGTTTCCCATCTCTGCAACCTGCCATAATGCACTGCAGAGTCATTGCCAGAGTGCAGGTATAGATCATAGTACTGCACTGCGCTGTTCTGTGGATGGTTCTTGGCTCTGGTACCTCTCCTGACTTGCATCCCCCTCCCCTCGCAGAAAATGGCCTCTATTCATGCAGTATTAATTAGGTGAAGTGGAATTAGGAGATTTCACTGGTTCTCAGGGGGCTGCGACGTTACTCTGCAGAGCACTTCTTATGGGGGAAACAAGTGTAAGGGTTAACTCGTCCTGCCTAGTGCAGCTTTATTACGTTATTGTGGCTTTATCTTTGACATGTACCATGCATTGCAGTCGATTTGAGGGGTGATATCCATCTTTAATGCTGCCGGTCATCAGCTTGTATTACATGCTCCCTGCTTTGTAACACCACTTGCTGTTATCTCTCGATCACAGTAAATGCAGTGTCTCTCTGCATCAGGTTTCCTCTATAGCGGTTCTCTACTGTGTTATGCTACTACCCGGTGTCATTACATGAAGGAATCCGTAGCTGGCCATACATATAAGATAGCGGTGCGGCTGATGGGTGAACGAACGATCGCCACGTTGACACGGCCATGCACATTTGAGTCCATATTGGCTCTTACAGTCACGTGTTCAGCGTCATTGGTGAAGGATATATGGTTGCTTTTATATTTGCTAACTAAAGTCAAAGACTTAGCTGCCATTGGATGAAAATATTAAATGCAGTCAACTTTTTTCCAGGCATATCAGACAGTCACTGAGTGGCTCCAAATTTTTACATTTCACCTGATAAATTGTCATATGGATTAGTTACCTGTTTGTATTATGTTTGGACTATGTGTATGGCCACCCTATTTAAAGGGTTTTGCCATTAATGACACTTCTCCCCTGTTCTATGAATAGGGGGATAAATTTCAAGTCGATGGGAGTCCATCTGTTGGGATTCCACGTGGCCAGGAGAATGGGGGCCCCAAAAAAACCCTCCCTAAGGCCCCCTTGTGAATGAAGCACCATTGCGCTTGCATGACCAGTGTGGTTTCTGTTGGGTTTCCTCGATCACCGTTACCAGCAGCCTCATCGCTGTCATTGAAATAAGTAAAATCACAATGAAACCCTGAAAGACTTCATATGCTGAAAGTTTTAAAATCTGTACCATGTCAATTTGCAATGTGTACATTAAATTAGGAAAATTTCTTTGACTTAGAGAACCTTTCACCACCAGAGTCTTGCTCTTTATGTCCTTTAATCGCCACTCCTTCACTGATTCTGACACAGTTGGATTTTTTTCTCTAGCCCACACAGTTCCTGAGCAATAAGTGCTGTTAGTTTTGGTGCCTGATGTCCTATTTAGTCTCTGTGGGTGGTGTCGGGCAGTTTTACAACTGCGGATACCCGATGAACCCCAATATAGTTTGAGGTCCATCGGGCTACATATGTAACCTCTATTTTAATGTTCAACCAGGGCGTTGTTCTGGTCTGTTGGGGCAAGCCTAGTGTTGGTGCCATTGCTGGGCTCGTTCACATCTGCGCCCGGGCCTCCGTTATGCAGGTTTCCGAATCGCAGCATTTCAGTTATACCTACGAAAACGCTGGTGGTTTCCCCGTAGGTTTAATGGAAACAGAAAGTCCACTGAAGAAATCGCTGTGGACTTTCTGTAAAAAAAAAAAAAAAAAAAAAAAAAAAAAAAAAAAAAAAAACCTGCGGGAAATATCGCAATGCGTTGACGTGTTACGTGGGGCAGTGGCTTTAAGCTACTGCCATATACACCTGGCAGTGGATTGTCTTGCAAAGGAACAAAGCATAAGATTCATTATTCAGATTCTGGCTTCATCTGCCTGAAATTGGATGGTGCTGACAACTTCTCTGTTATCTGGGGGCCTTCATCTGGTCACAGAGAAAGCTGTCATCTGAATGCTCGCTTGATCTACACCTACTGTCCAACTCTCTTATACAAGCTGAGCATGCATGTGTGCATCTGCTTTCTGGGAGGCATACATACACATTATATGGTTGACCAAACCTATTAGAATCTACGTTTTGTTGGCCAATGCTCTTCTGTTGTGTTTGGACACCTTTGAGTTGATTTCACAAACTGCAAATTTTTCAGAAACTTCAGTTCCACACCTGTAAGTGTTCTTCATCCTGTGCATGGGTTTGTGCAGATCCCATTTATCTGAATAGGATATTGGCAAAAATTTCTGCAGCAAATCTGTTGCATGTGAACATATGCTTTAATGTGGATGTTTTTCTGTAAGGACATTAAACCTTTCCAATTCAATGTCAGATAATAGGCAATAGTGGCTTTTAGGTGCAGGAGATTGGGAAATATCATTCCTGTATAAGGGCTAGTTCACACGGTGCAAAATGGTCAGGGTTTTGACGTGCAATCCCCGTCAAAATCCTGCTGCCTCCCATTGAAATCAATGGGAGTCGGTCATTTCCTTTTTCTGCGAGCGAAAAAAAGCAAGCTGCCCTTTCTTCAGGCGAATTCATCGCAACACCACCCTCCGGACTAGGTCCATTCATTTGGGCCTAATCCGGAGCAGAAAGCCGCGACGGAATGTGTTCACGCGGAACCCTGTGTGAACTAGACCTAAGAACTCTGGTCTCTTCTTAGCCTAAATGGCTGATAACTGTGAGCAATGGTTTATTCACCTAGTTTTTCCATCCCCAAATCAATTTTTTTTTTCTTCATACTGTTGCCCTGCACTGATCAGCTGTTCTAGCAGCCTCCTGTGGATGGGTCATCAGCATGAAATATCCATTCGGTAATGGAAACCCCCTTTAACTGTGGATAAGATGACTTTAAGCAGGTGATAATATGGCCAAGTCAGCCAACAGGTTGTCCAGTGTTCTTCCTCCCCCATATACTTGAATTGTTGGCATGTTAATTCAGTAGGGTGGAATATAAGCGACAACTGACCCTTGCTTCCTCCCCCTTACCGGAGACGTGTGGGAGAGAAATTGTGGAGCTGTTGCTAAGAACACACTATTGTCAGGTTCCTTCGATATCCACTGAAAAGTCCCTAATGTTTACACCAGATTTTGGCTAGGTCTGCACCGTTCCTTGTCATAAATACCATATTGTCACGACATGCGATATATGTGCAGTTTGGCTATGCTTTTGAGGATCTAAAATGGTCACGTGACAACTAGTCGCACAAATGGTTTTTGTTGCAAGACAGTTTGTTATACAACACGTTACCTTAGTGGCTTTCTTTTGCACAAGCTATATCATTAAGTAAACCGGTTGGTATTGCTTTTATCCTCCCTGCTCCAGGGTCTTATGGCATCCTCTTGTTTTTGCTGCTCCATAGACTTCTTTAACATATATGGGAACTGGCCATATGTCTTCTGCAGATGCCTCTAGAAATGTCAAAAATGTTTCTGTCACTCTTGCAGTGCTTTAACATGTCTGTGAATGAACACTGTGCATACATGTTTCCTAGAAGCAGGCCTTGAGTTACAGCACAGCTGACTAAGCGTCCCACGGAGATGGTTTTGTGAAGCTATTCTTTTACACCGGATATGCCGTGTTGACCTGATTTAGTGCAGGAGCGATGGCCAACATAGCGTTTATTCACCGGCTGTCCTGTTGACAGATATTGTTCTAAGGATTACGGTAATTTTGCTTCCTGTATTAGGCGGCATCAAAATCCAAGAAGTCAAAGGCAGTAAATGGACGTATGAAGTCTGAAGAACATGTATTAGGTAGTCATTCATTGTTGTAAGGCTAGCATGTGTGCGACCATTGCTGGCCACAGGCTAAGACTGCCCTAATCCCACCAGCATTCGGATATCTTTTCAATTTTCAGTCTCTTGCAGGGGTATCTGTTGGAATTGCCACAGGAATGAAGATCACTTGTGTGTTGCTGGACATGTACTGTATTTTTGATCTCTTGGAATACCTTATGTTAGAACTGCAGTGAAAGGTATCTGGGACAGATAACACAGAAACACACAGTTGATATTAGGTGATGAAGTATCCTCTCCTCCTCCTCCTTTCTGCACAGGCAGCTGAGCATGCCCACAACACTCTCATAGAATTCAATGACTTCTTATCTCATAGCGTCTGCCCTAAAGAAAATCTCTGGAAGTGCTTTTGCAGCAGCAAAGACACGATTGCACCCATTTGTTCATCGTATTGCACCTATGTGTTCATCACATGACCATGGACTCATTTTTATTAACCTGAAGTAAGCAGAATGAATGACAGCAAGCGGAGATCTAGAAAACCATGAAAGTTGTGGAACTTTTTATAATACAAACAACAACCTTGATCTCTTAATATTGGTCTGAAATTGGACATCTCCCTTTGAAAGACTTTGGCCTCTTAATTCTGACTACAGAATCGAAATCTACACCAGTAAGGAACTGGCAGAGATTCCAGGCGTCGCTGGCGCAAGTAAAAGAGTTTGTCGTGCCTTGGTTGACACCTACTTTCCCCAAATACAGTTTAGCCGGCTACTGAAATGCCCAACAGCGGGTCAAAAAAAGACTAATGTGCCACATTTACACCCATGTACGCCAGAAAACTTAGAGGCCCTTTCACATCCTTTGGCACCAGCAGAATTATATATCACAAGAACGCCAACTTCTTTTTGCAGGTATGTGCTGGAACGAACAGCACTGATATCTCTTGCACACGGGTGTATACCAACGAAGTTATCGGTGACGTTAGTTTCGGCATGTACCAGAAAACCTAACTGTGCGCTGAATTCAGCGCACTGTTAGCTCTCTAGCGGTATATTCCACCGCTGGTGCCAGAGGACTTGAAAGGTCCTCTTTTTAAAAAGCCACAAAACATGGTAAATCTCTTTTGCCTTGGCTCTACTGTCATCTTTTTGCGCTGAAAATCTGCGTAACACCTTTTACAGTATACATTTGGTATTGGCTTTTCAATGTGCTAGCGTTGGATGCAAGTTCAGCAGTATGGCAGCTAATATGGCACTCCGATTCGAAGGGCAAATTTGTGAATATGGTATATTGTCCAGTTACTAGGGGGACTTAACATTTGGATTTTGTACAGTCTGGCCTCCTACATGTGTGGGGAAACTTGGACAGCAATCCAGTCCTCACATACTTTCACGGTACAGCAGGCCTGGTTGCCAGGACAAGTATCAAGGCCTATACACAAACATTCCCCGAATTTAATAGGAAGAGAGTAAAACAATAAAAAAAAAAAAAAAAAAAAAAGTAAAAAGTAAGAGTAAATATGTCTGTAAAATGATGGCTACTTGCTCCGGAGACTTTTGTTTAGTAGCCTGGTAGTTGTTTGGTGCAGGAGAAGGTGACAAAATCTTTGACGTTAAACTATATCCCCATCCTGGGTACACCTTGTCACCGGCGACTCTAGGTTACGTGTATTAGGGCAGGATTATTATACCCGTATGTTTAGGGCTTTGGAGTCTGAGAAGTTATCAAATCTGCTTTAAAATAAAATAATTTAATTATAGAATTATTAGATTAGATGTTTAGCTTGTTACAGATTTACTTTCATAGAAATGTAATAACTTTTGTGAATTAGAGGGGCATTGCCGTTTCTGACAGATCATGGATGTCGGCCATTTATAAAGGAGTCGGGCTGTGGGTAAAATAGGAGACAGTGGTTTGGACTACTTACACCAAATCCCTGCCTATTATAGAAAAATGGCAAATGGCCTACATAGACAATCCTGATCTTTTTCCTGGATGGAGGCAGTGTCTGTGCCTTCTGTTCTGCCAAATTTATCATCCTTTAAACTGGCATAAATAATGGCTGTAATCTCCACCAGCTGCTTTCTGGCATTGGTTTAGTTGTAGGCTCGCTGCCCTTGATGTTCCTGATACAGAAGGCATAAAATAGGCGCATCATTTGGTAGAGCAGGGATTACTCAGGCCATTGAGCAAATTCTGGTCGGCCTTGATGGACTCCACCAAACCTCCCATGGTGTAATGAGAATCTGACGTAACCTTAAAGGGGTTGTTCTTTGAAGCCAATGGGAAATGAGCTGCAGTAACACTGCTTGTCCACTACACAGGGTGCGTAGCCGTCTGCTCTGTGCACTGTATAGTACTTTATTGGGAGCGGCCCTGTTAGTATTCTGTAGTCATACACTGTTCCTGTAGGTGCATTCTTGAAGTCTTTTTGGTCCAGGAATGATAACTTTGTCATGGAAAGGTATCTGTCAAAATAAAAAAAAATCCCCCTTCATTATAAGTTTTTAGGTGTCAAGTTTGTCCCATTGTCCTGACTGCGACGTTCATTCATTATGTGCCCTCTTTACTACTTTTAAGACTATAATCTGTTTCTCAGAATATGGTTTTCCTTCTTGGTTGGAGTGCTCTGTCCTAACATACCTAAGCTGGCCATATACTTTGTTTGTTAAGCACTGCTGCAAACCTATGTGTAGTAAATGGGGAGAGGGGAGTAAGTCATTGCCACACAACTTGCAGCAACTTATCTCCTCTAAGAACGGAAAGATCATGCATATTGTAATAAGATAGTCCAATCCTTCACCTTCATACACATTAGATTATTTGCATGTGGCCGACTATTTGATCATTGCTTTCCCTTATGTTACTTTACGTTCTAGACCATTAGACTGGATTAACATAGTCCTAATATGTCTGGTTTATATGGACAGTAACAGAGCTGCAAACGTGACCCGATCGTGAGTCTGATGTATATACCGAGCATGTCCACCGATCCTTATGGGCCTGGTGAATGGCACCATTGTCAATATGGCATTTGTTGGATCAATATACGTTTTGTTTTCTCAGAGAAGCTTGGCATTCTAAGTCTTACTACGAATGTAGACTTCATTGAAAAAAAACAAAACTGTATTATGAGGTATATCTTTATTTTTCAATAACCATCAATGGACTGAATACTTAGCTGTATGTCAATATGTCACATGGGGCAATTTGACTTATACTGTAGTATACTTAACAATTGTCTGGTCAGGACTAATGTGGGGTGGGGTCTTTACCATTTGCCTCTATGTTGTTTAGAACAATTTCTAAATGTCTCGCCTGAAAACTACACACCACAGTAGTCCAATATGCCGACAACCCATTGATTTCGCTGGTGACTGCAATGCTTTGTTTCACCTGCGGAGTTGCTGTGTAGGAATTTAACACTTGCTGATTATACCTGATTGCTGGGGAACTGATCAGAAGGAACAAAACCATTTATTAAATAGGCAAGTAAGGAGATTGGGTGAAACTTATTGGTCGTCTCAGGATCAGGATTGTTCACATGGCCCTGCTTCCTACATCCCTGTTACTCCCTGCCAGTGTTCATCTTGTGCCTTGGTGATCCTCTCCTTGCAATAGATGAGGGGGGTGAACTGTGACCTGTAGGATTATGTTCATCTTTGAGATAATTTAAGCAGCTATAAAGTCCTGAAGACATGCTGTTCCCTGACAGGTGTTCATTAAACTATGTGGCGCTATTATATTACCCTATATAACCCACCCTGAAGCAGCAAAAACGTGACTGTATTCCCTTTAACCATATATGAATTAAAGGAGTATAACCCAGTGTAGAATCCATAATAATTTTGGTGTTTTGGGAATAAACTATAGAAACTGTGAATTGACCCCCTGCTAGTGACAGTAATAGTTTATTACCCCCTCCCTGCATGTTAAACATGTGCGCAGATGAGCGTACAAAAGCTATATCTGCTAATATGGCGCAGAGCTTTTAGATTGTATCTTATTTTGTGTAAACTGGCACTTGTAGTTCTACAGTAACTCAAGAGCCTTGGAATATATCCAATGTCTTATTTCTAGATTAAGCCCAGAAGATTATTGGCCTGAAATGTCAGTCACTAACTGGAAGCTTCTTAATGCTTCAGGATGGGTTTCTTGGCAGCCCTTAAGATGTCCCCCTTGTTCTTGCTTCCTAAAATGGAATTTTGTAATGGGCATGGAGGTGAGACTACAACCACTTCACGGCTCCCAGCAATCCTCTTCAGCGGACAAGTGATTGATATGCTGCAACAAGAGGCCATGTCAGTCAGCCAAGAGATTACGTGATGGGACGCTGCCCTGTCACTGAGGCCAAAGAAAACGTTGCTTATGTATGAAAGGGTATCCCATGTTGGTGTATGTATGCGCATATGTGTGCGTGTTTAGTAATAATTATACACATATATGTATTTTTTTAAAGATCATAGCACTTGTGTTCCATCAGTTGAACATTGATACACTTAAAAATGGCAGCGTTGCCTTCAGAGACGCAATCCCTTTATTTCAAGGCCAAAGAAGTTCTTGAATATTGCTCTCTAAGGTCAGGTTCACACCTGCGTTGGAGACTCTGCCTAAAATCCTTCTCTCTCTGCCAGTTTCAGTATAAAACCAATGGAAACCTCACTGGCCCCATAGTCTATAGGGTCCGCAGGTGTCCTCGGGTAACCGCTTTTTAAGCAGGCAGGCTCATAGTCTTTGGGACCCACAAATGATGGAGAACTGAACGCAGTGTGAACCTAGCACAGGGTATGTTCACATGACAAGAAAATACACATCAGCTCTGAAACCATGGCAAAATAGGGCAGCGCCAAGGAGTCCTGTTGTAAATGATGGATGGCAGATGTGAGAAACTCTGAAAACCTGGTGGAAGCAGCGTGAATAAACGTGAACATGCCCCAAGCTTTAAGAAGAATGGTTGGACGTTGGTATTCTGCGCTGCTATTTTAGGGTTTAGGGGTCATGTCCCAGTGGTGGTCACCCTGCTACTTTTTTTTTTGCCACTGAAGAGCTTGTTCTTGCAGGCTTTAAATGTGTCATATGACTTGACGCCAGGCGCAGACTACAAGAGGAAGGTCTTTAATTTTTCTTGTACTTTTAGCAATTTCCTCTTTGGCCATCTTGAGCTAACGATAACCTGTTCTGGCAATCACTTTTTTTTTTTTTTTTTTTTTGCACTGATGATTTTGCAGCAGCAGCAGCATATCTCCATAGACACCATTTGTGGTCGTCCTGTCCAGATATTGATCTGCTGCGTTTTTTAATTGTACTTCATATCTAGTGTTATATTACAACAAAGCGATCATTATCACTAAAGTGAGTTTTGGTTGGTACCTTGTCATACTGGCAGGAATTGAAATGAAATTGAAGCTGGCCATGCACATGAGATATAGTTGGTGGTGAACACTCTGGAGGACTTCCAGTGTCCATAGGTTTTTATAGACTCTGTGTAAGCTACTAGATCAGGGGTAGGGAACCTTCGGCTCTCCAACTGCTGTGAAACTACAACTCCCATCATGCTCCATTCACTTCCATGGGAATTCCAAGAACAGCAGAGCAAGTATGCATGCTGGGAGTTGTAGTTTTGCAACAGCTGGAGAGCCATACGTTCCCTACCCCTGCACTAGATGGTGGAAACCCTAGTGATCGCTGTGATCAGCCGCCTGCACAGGCTTGGCCTGAAGACTATCAATCGATATACTGTTTAATAAATGGGCTATAGCTCTTGGTGTCGCCAGTTCCCCACTAAGCACCGTAACTGGGACCAATACAAAATGTCTATAAATAATGCATTTGACTGTGAAGTAAAATGTGGCCATAATGTTTTATAGGAATTACTCTCATGAAAAGTGACTTGAAAAATTCATAGACTAAGATTGCCTTATAGGAAGTGTTGCTGATCAGATGGGTGCCCCCTGTCATAATGCCCCATCCCCATCTTCAGGGCAGTAAACTGATCACCCTTTCCCCCCTCCTAGCATTGGGCTAAAAGCTTGTGGTATTACACAGCGTTTATTTGGATACATGGCTGCCCATCTAATGCAAGGACCTGCCTGTATAGATTGTAATTACCTAAGTGAAAGGCATGTGGATAAAAAGGGATCATTTAAAGTGCAGCTCTGGGTGTGAATGGAGAAGAGGACTTGATGTATCTCCATTATATGCAGGTGTATGAATGTGTATTGTACTGTTCGAGGTCGGATCAGGCGGCTAGGCCTTATTATTGTTGCTTTATGTAATTGGAGGAAGAGGAAAGACCTGAATAAACTTTACCATCTTCTCACGGAGCTGCCATGTGGTGTTAACACAATGTCTGCTAATGTTTGGGTTACTTGTCCATTATTAAACACTGTAAATCACTTTTAATAGCCGCTTGCCAGTGATAATGGTGAACTGACTGTGCTCTGTTTCCCTCCACAGCTCTGATCCTGCTGTTTTACCTGGTCTTCTATGGCTTTCTGGCGGGACTCTTTACTCTGACTATGTGGGTAATGCTGCAAACACTGGATGACTCTGTACCCAAGTATCGGGATAGAGTTTCCTCCCCAGGTAATCCTTTTTCATGTACATGGACAAACTTACTGGTCTAACGTCTTTACAAGTCTTAGACATGGCTAGTATTACACCCACTCCCCATCGCCCTTATTTGCACCTGATCTTATTTTAACAAATGATTGCATCACAGACATCCCATTTAATATTTACAGATTTTATATTATATGCAATATTGCTAGGTCATCCCTTCCTGCCTGTCCTGTTTTCTCCCATTGCAATGATCTCATACTGGCTTGGCCTGCATGGTAAACCAAAGATCTGTATTTACATAACTGCTCCATTTTACATCTTAAAAATGTCCAAAAAAGTAAATATCGGTTTCATAAGTGCACAAATCCTTTTTAAAGGGGCTCTATCAGCAAAATTATGCTGTAATATGAGCCCCACATATGCCTGAATAGCCTTTAAAAAGGCTATTCAGGCACCGCTAATATTAATTGTAAACACACACATCCCCCATTTTAAAATAAAACCATAAAAACATATATGTAAATTATACTTATTGTGCACGCTGGGCGGTGATGCACGGTCCGATGTCATCTTCTGGCACACCTTCCTCTTCTTTCTTCTTTCAGCGATGCCCTCCTGGCTCTTCCACGGCTTCATCGTCCTCTTCTTCCGGCGGGATTGGTTCAAATCTGGTGCATGCACAGTATCGCTTGCCTCAACGACGCGAGCATACTGCCATTGATAAAAATGGCGCCGGATCATGCACAGTAGCTCTGGAGAGAGCATTACTGCGCACGCACCGTATTTGAACCAATACCGCTGGAAGAAGAGGACGATGAAGCCGGGGAAGAGCCAGGATCGCAGGGCATCACTGAAAGAGGAAGGCGTGGCAGAAGATGACGTCGGACCGTGCATCACCGCCCAGCGTGCACAATAAGTATAATTTACATATAGGTTTTTATGGTTTTTAAGGCTATTCACACATATGTGGAGCTCTATCAGCATAATTTTGCTGATAGAGCCCCTTTAAGTCTCTGTTCACGTGCTGCAGTTTCCAATGTTCTGCTCCATTATAGAAGAAGAACAAAGGATATGATGGAAGTGGCTGATCCATTATATCATGGCGACTGACGGGCGTGATGGAGTCTAAGGGCTACATATACATCTGTGTTAGAGCCTCTGGCGCAGAGTCTGCCAGAAATCCTGGACGAAAAATTCCTGCAAGCTGACAGCGGGTTTTTTTTTTTTTTTTTCCCCCCTGAAACTTCCCCCAAAATATTTCGCAAATAGAAATTCTTTGACGTTGATAAAGGAGTAGTATTATTGTAGTCAGATTGTGGTGGGAGGGGGAGTCAAGTGTATTTATCTAGATTTCTAACTTTTTTTGGAGCTCTCTTTGATATGTTAACCCGGGAAGGAAAAGCTCTCGGCTGTGTCTTGTAGGATTTAATTCCCACAGTTTTATCAGGAAGCTTTTTCCCTTCCAGACTTGTTTAGATCAGCACATACTCTCTCCATCAGATTAGTGTCCTTCAGAAGATATACTGGAGTTTAGTATGAGCCCGGATCCCAGTCAGCTGGTATGATCTATGAGGTCGGGTTTACATGGGGTTTTTTGGGCCAGATTTTGACACTGAGGCGGCATCCAGTCGCCTCATTCCGCTCCAGATTAGGCCCAAATGAATGGGCCTAGTAGGGAGGGAGCAGTCGCGCTGCGGCAGACTCCGCGATGGAATCCGCGACAAGAAAGGGTAGGTCGCTTGTTTTTTTTCCACGAGCGGCACAAAACCGCTAGCGGAAAAAAGAGAACAGCTCCCA
This sequence comes from Leptodactylus fuscus, assembly GCF_031893055.1. Taxonomy (NCBI): domain Eukaryota; kingdom Metazoa; phylum Chordata; class Amphibia; order Anura; family Leptodactylidae; genus Leptodactylus; species Leptodactylus fuscus. The sequence continues at coordinate 197,155,169 of NC_134267.1, read as the reverse complement.
TTTAAGTCAATGGGAGGTGTGTGTGTTTTTGGTTTTTTTACTGGATTCTGAGGCGGATTCTGGATCAAAATCCGGTCCAGAAATTCTTGTGAACCCAGTATGAGTACAACATGCCAATACATCAAATGTATCATTGAATGAGATCGGGACATTTTAGCTCATTGGCCTTAAATCTTAAAGGGATTGTTCAATCAGAAGGCTGAGAATTGCCTCACTGATCTTCCATTGCTCTTGTTCTAGGTTCCCATCCCTGTACTTCCTGCTTCATCTTGCCACACAGCAAATAACTCATTCAATAGCTGTCTCCGTGGGGTCATCACTATAGTCAGTGACTTGCTTTACTTGTGTGTTGAGAAGAAGCAGGACATGGAGACCTACAGGGGATCTGGAGCAGCAGGGAATAGGAGAGACAAATAGAACTTTTTTATGGAGAGTATTCTCAACCTTTTAACATAACATAAATTGAAAAAAGTAACAGCCCTTTTAAAGGGGTTTCCTGGGTTTTTAGGAGTAATGATCTACCCTTATGAATCAATTTAAGATTGGCAGAGGTCTGACATTCAGAAATCGGGGTGATCTGTTTGCAGCGATGCCAGTGCTTCTCGAATGCTGCTTCCACTTCACAGGCCCTGAGACATCACATTCATTCATTGCTTGGCCTGTGAGCAGCTCAGACCCATTCTAGTGGATAGGGCTGATCTTCAAATCCAAACATAGTGACTATACAGTGTAGCGTGCTATACTTACTTTGAAGAAACTGCAGTCTCTTTAAGAGGCTGATCGGCAAGGGTTCAGGGAATCTTTATGAAGACTTATTCAAGGAGGAGGTGTCATGAATCACAGGATTGCGACTTTGTAAACACCAGTCGCAGAAAGGAGTGTGGCCATCAGACCCACCGAATTTATTTACGATAGAAATTTGGCTTAAGCAATGCAGGAAGTGTATGACCGCTATAAACTGGCATATTTTTTTTGCCTCCGAGCCCAGTGGAGGTTGTACTTCATCATATAAGAGGTGCACCCTCTGCCAGCTTCAGTTGCCAATGGCATTTTTTTGGATCTACCATGCCACTTTCATTGAATTGGAGTTGGACTAAATTTAATACTTGATTCCAGTTGGCATAGATTTCAGCACAGGCACCCGGCCCAGCGGAGAAGCCTCCACATTTATGAAGAGGCCTGTGCCACCTCATAAATGAGACTGCTCTAGGGATATGAAGACTGACTTTGAGTCCTCTATAAATATCTCTCAGTGAATCTTGAAGTGCAGCACAGAGTGTTTAAGCTGCATTACCTGTTTGACATAAGGAAATGCTGTAGCCAAATTTACTTTGGTACCAAATTGTATCTGATTTTACAGCTTGACAAATGTCTGCCGTTTATGGGGCGGCATAAGCATACTGCGATGCCAGCTCTTGCAGCAGACAGTGCCCCCTGCAGTGCCTCACTGCACAGAACTTCTTCTATAGCCCTCCAGCACTACCGACCGGTTTATGTAAAGTTATTAGACCGCTCTGTGTTTTGCGGTCATTTTGAGAACATCTCGGTGTTCCAGAAATCCAGGGAATCCATTTTGTAGTCCTCCTGAAGGAGCTTAGCAATGTGCTTTGTCTATTTGTAGACCTAATAATGGACCTTTATAACGTACTTATCCTGTTACATAAACTGTGTTCTCTCTGCAGTGCACCCAATCCATGGATTTGAGTCACTCAGTACATTTACAGCCATGTGGCTTGTAGTATGTGGCGTCCTGTGTGTTACGTCCTCACTGTTAATATCTGCTGATCTGAGGGACTGCATTATGGGGCATTGATCATTGACCGATGTGTGCAGTTTACCATTATGGGCTTTATTTATCCCCTTATAACCCAGCTTCAGAAACTGTCAAATCTGATTTCATCCATAATTCTGTGTAATTTTTATGATTTGTTCATCTCATTGCTTCTCAATGGATCACAGTCTTCTCATTCTATGCCCAATCTAGTTCATATATCTTTACTGTCTGGGAATTTTACTGAACATGTACGGCTAAGGCCCCATTCTGCTTGAAAAATGTGGAGAAAAGTAGCAAACGGAGCTTTCTCCCTCTGCATCTTTTGGAGAAACCTGGTGAACCTTGTTAATCTATGGGTTCTGCGGGTAACTGCTTTTTAAGTGGATTTGGTTTCCCGTTTTTTGGACCTGAGCCCGTACTACTTCTATTATATGACCTGAGTTCATTTGACGTTTCTGTGTGAAAATGTGACGTGGTTTTTCACTTAGTGTCTCCCCCCCCACGTACATACATATACAAAATAGCATGAGATTGTTTTTGACCCTCATTTACCAACTCAAAGGGAGGGTAGCTGCCACTTTTTCAATGAAATCGATGGATGGAACCTGTGCTGTCTATGGGACCATCAGAAAGAAATGTAGATCCATTTGTCATAAGGGGGTGTGATGTGTTCCTAAGCCAAAATGGTCCTTAATATATGATCTCTGGAAATGGCCTGGGTTGTGTCCCCTTGCAATATGTCCAACATGGGTGACAACAGCAGATGAACAGGCTCCTTGTGGTCTGTTGTCACTGAGGAGCCTTTTCGCTTGTCCGACACGTCTGTGGTCAATGTGGTACACCAGCCACCTGCCCCAAGGTTGTCTGACTTATTAAAGAGAGTAGACTTTTACACGTACCAAAGACAAGTGTGCACATATCCCAAGCTTTTGTGGCCTTCACGTTCAGCCCATGAATGTATGGGCAAATTTATCAAACCTCTCGAAGGGTATGTTCATACTCAGCAATCAGAGAACTTGAAGCTGAATTTTTCCGATTAGCCAAATTCTGGGTCTTGTTCCACCCCTGCCAGGCGGGATTTTTCCGACTCCCATTCACCTCAATGGGCAGAATCCACCTGAAGATGGAGCTGAAACAAAATCCTCTGCCTAACCATTGAAATGAATGAAGTCTGGTATCTGGAGGAATTTGGAGCTGATTTTGGAGGCGGAATCTGCCACAAATTCAGCGTCTCATTCCGCCGTATGAACGTACCCTGACTGTACAGCTGTCTTTGTTGCGAACAGAGCGCCGCTTTACTTTCTCCAGAGCAGTTTATGAAATGAAGGTGAGCCCTGGTTGCCATGGACAACAGCCAGGCTTTGTAGACCATTTTGATATATAAGGCCTCAGTAGTGATCTGTAGATCCACTTGACTTTATTTTTTACTTCCTAAAGCTAGTGACTGGATTGTATATCATGAGTCACATGACTTGGTTTATAAACCCTGCTAGGTACCATACATGCAGTTTTCGTCCTTTTAAGTCCCCCGACAACAAGTTCAGTGTTTGGCGTTCTTCAGGCCCCTGCAGCCCGCACCTTCCCCCTATGGCAGTACAAAAGCTTTTCACACCAAAATTCCACATGACATCGTCAATCCCCCAGCAGGACACACACGGCTTTGTAAGACCTGACCCGCCTGTCTCCTGGGCTCTGCTTGCTGTAAGCACCCTATTTATACATGTTCTGCTCCACCTTCACTACATCTATACATAATTACAAGGATATCATAGAAAACTTGTTTAGAACTGCACGTCTTACCATGCTGGATTCCGTCACCAAACTTGTCACAAAATTCACATGTTGATTTGTTTTATGATCCTTGTGTCCGGCGGTAAATCCATCACCAATAAAACGATATGTGATTTGGAAATGATTACTTTAATCAATTTGATCATTGTGCGATATCAAACTTGATGTAACCCTGGCATTAACTTATATATATATATATATATATATATATATATATATATATATATATATATATATATATATATATATTTTTTTTTTTTTTTTTACCCCTTTGTTCAGGTCTTATGATTTCTCCTAAATCTGCGGGACTGGAGATTTCCTTCAGCAAGAGTGACAAGTCTTCATATGAGGTCTACACTAAAGTTCTTCATTCATTTCTAGGGCGTAAGTAAATACCATGTATATAATATGTGATGACTTTCTTTTGGCGAATCCCCGTTTGTGTTAGGAAACCTTATTTAGTAATTTATTTTTTTTTAGGCTATAGTTAATAGCCAGTGCGCTCCCTTTTACAGCCATGGGAGATTATCGTAAGAAAAAAGAGCAGCTGCAGGGGATTCAGTTTCTCTGTATCCTCTCTTCACTGCTCACCAAATTGCTCTTACTTTTGGGTTTCATGCACATGGTCATATTTGTGTTTAGATTTGTGGAAAACCAAACGAAGAGCTCATGGATGGCATCCATGTTGTGCCATCTGTGTTTTTCATGGACGATCAATATAATTAATGGACTGAGCCACAGAAATAGGACCTGTTCCATATTTTTCAGGTCTGTCCTACAAATCTGTAAAAACTAATAAATGTCTTTGGGGCAATAAAACCAAATGGATCTGTATACTACCTGTTTATTGTGGACCCATAACTGGTAGTATACTAACCAAAGCTAGAGTTCAGTTTGCATTCACCAGCCTAAATGCAGCTTCTCATGTGAGTTCTGTTCAGTCTAGCAGCATTCAGGCAATACACGGACCAGATTTCCTGGCCCGTGGATTTGTGTGGGTTTCTCCCCCCCCCCCCCCTGTTTTCCAGACTCTTTCACATCAATGGGTTAATGGAGTCAGCAAGAACGAAGACGTGGAACCAATCCATGAATAGATAGAGCATTTCCTATTTCTTCATGGATCATGGACACCACACAGTTGAGAGTTTGAGAAACCTTAGGGCTAGTTCACATGGGGGTCGGTGAGGTGGATTTTGGCACCAAGAGTGACATGAGAATCTGTCACAGATTTTTTTTTTTTTTTTTTTTTTTTTTTTTTTTTTTCTTGTCCAGCTATTGGAAGGGACGAAATGAGCAATCTTCAGGTGAATTCCACCTTGAAAAACCTATTGAAATCTTTGGGAGTGCAAAAACCATTAGAAATTTTTAAATTGGACTTTTGGGTCCATACAGTGTGCTGGAGTAAAAAAAAATTTGAGGAAGGATGGCATGATGTAAACTTCTAAGGAAAAATGCACCAGTATTGATATTTCATGAAGAATACAAGTATTTATTAAAACAGATCTGTCAGGAGAGGTGATGGCTGCCTTTTTAGGCTGAGATCACATGTTGAAGTTTTCAGTTTTTGTGAGCTAATGGCAGCAGTGGCTTCAAAAACACAAGAAATATAAAGGAAGGCCTTATACGTCTCCCTTCTGCTAAGTCCATTCCTGGCTTCGGCTCAAAAAACACAGCAAAATCTGCAACAAAAATACTCAGATTTTCTGCAGTGTCTAAGCTCAGCCTAAATGACATTTTTTTTTTTTTTTGGAGAGAGAAGTACATAAGAACGTTGCTGATAACATCCACTGCTTGTTAGGACTCCGATGAATGGAAGTCTCAACTGTTCTCCCCTTTAGATTTTTGCAGTCTGGTTTTAACAAATCCCACCCATCCTAGACCCTCGAAGTTAGAGCAGTCGGAATGGTTTGCTTTCTGTGATCGGCACCGACTTGGCCATCAAACAGTGAAATGGTTACATGTGACTTTCTTGGACATGCTGTGATCAGGAGGTCAGTTGTTCAACTCTCAGCGGGGCCAAAGTGACCTTCTGTCCTGCTAGAAGTGAGGCAGAAAAATATCTGCAAAGACTGCGATTTCCAACATTTTAACAAGATATTTCTTCATTGTTGGTCTAGGTCTTAAATCCTTTGGGGTCAGATTAAAGCCTCGCTCTCTGTTGTTTACATGTGTGATGAATTTGGGAAGCATGCTCCATGTAGATTGTACTAGGGTGACCCAGAGAAGTTGCTTGTAAAGATGTTGTGCTTGTGTCTTCCAGCATACAATGACAGCTTACAAGCTTCAAACAATGTGGCATGCACGCAGGGCCACTACCATGAGCAGGACGGAGTCGAAGACAAGAAGTCGTGCCAATTCAATAGGTCCTCACTGGGACCCTGTGCCGGACTGGAGGGGAATGAGTACTTTGGGTACAATGAAGGAAGTCCATGTGTAATAGTCAAGATGAACAGGGTATGTGTGCGTTATATGTCGTAGTATATGATGGCAAAGGATGAGTTATGAGTACCGCCACCCAGTTTCAGTTTGCCTATATAATAGGGGATTGGTACGTTCTTTTATATAGAAAATTATGGTGTTCTTAAACTTTACAGCCTCTTTTACTTATCGCTTAAGTGGTTTGGATGGTGGATAGGAGAGGGGGACATAAAGGGGGATTCCCCACTAACTACACTGAAATCTCTGTGATCATCAGAATGGGGTCCCCAATTTCCGTGTTTAATGGAGTAGTGGCGCACATGCATTGCCACTTCTTTATTCACCTGTATGTGTCTGATGGAACAATGTACTCTGCTGTCAGTCCTATACTGCTCCATACACGTAAACAGGGGACCCAAGTTCTTTTGAATGCTGGGCACACCAGGGATTGAGCCTCCACAATCCTACATTAATAACCTACTTTGTGAATAGGGGAGAAAAAACATAACTAGAACCCAGCATATTAACCCAGGCCCATAGATGATCACCTCAATCGTATGTTGTATTCCCCTTATGAATCGCTGCCTCCTATGCCAAGATATCACAGTTTTGTCCATATCGGGATTAATTTTTAGGAGCAACGAGGGTCTTTTTGCTACTTCATTGGTGCAACAGAAACCACCTAGTTGTTCCAAAGACAAAAACTGTAATAACCCAGCAATGGAGGCACTGATTCACAAGGGACAAACAGCAGTAGGTTAGGGTCACCTGAATACAGAGTTAGTTGATATGCTGAATTCTGGTGACACACTCCCTTTAAGAGCCAGCTTTAAATGATGGCAAAAGGGAGAATAAAAAGATTTACAGCAGTAATGGGGAATCTACCAAAAAGTTGACTAAAGCAGGCATCAATATTAATGGTTTATCATGCAGGTCTATTTCTAGTATTTCTATATTTGAGATGAAAATGTCATGTCTGCATTGACTATATTATAGTAACACAAATCTTCAGAAGTTCATGTTTGACGCTTTACTTCTAGATTATTGGATTGAAGCCACTTGGAAATCCTAAAATAAACTGTACTTCTAAGGTAAGTGGTACATAACATATAAGTATGATATAAATGATAGTTATTAACTAACCAGAGAAAAAAAAAAAGTAATGCTTAGGTTTTAGAGCCGGGCATCACATCAGAACAGCTACAATAAGTTCCTTTAGCTGACATGTTAGGTTTACGTGTGGAGTCTTAAAACGCTGTTCTCTTCACAGCACATTCAAATGATAGGGGGTAACTTGATATTTGGTGAGCTTCAACCGGACCCCCATCAATCACAAGAAATGGGGTGCTTTTGGACCACAAATTGAATACAGTGGCAGGTGAGAATTGCACCTCACTGCTCTATTAATTTCAATGCGAATCACCAAAGATGGCCAAAGTACAATTCTCTGCTGCCTCTTATGATTTCCATTGAAATGAATGGCACAGCACCACGATTTCCGAAGTGGGGTGTAAACAACCCGGTTTTTTGTGATCAGTGGGGATCACAGCAGCAGGACTGCTACCAACCAGCAAGTTACCCCATATTCACAGATACCCCAATTCCTGGAATTACGTTTATGAAAAAAGACAAAAAAAAAACTGATCAAAAATGGGCAAGCGTAAAGGGACTATTGAACTGCTCAACACATTTCATTAGTGGCAGATCTCTTGAACAAACCTGGTGTATGTAGTGATCCAACGAAAGCCAACCAGTGAATTAGAAACTGGATCATGGACCCAGCAGGGCTGATCCCAGAGGAGAATTACTATACCACAAATATCTGACCGTGACAGAAGAGCGAGTGCAAGGTTGCATTATGGGTCTAAGGCAAGCGGACATGGGCAGTATGATTCTCAGGGCATTGTTTTGCTTGGAAACTTTGGGTCCTGGCCTTCATATGTGTAACTTTCACACGTGCCACTGACCTAAACATTGCTGCAGATCACAATTTGATGACGTCTTGGTGCTAGATACCATAAAATCCTCTGATAAATGCAAGCCTCAATAGGTCAGAGTTGTCTTCGCAGGCGGAGGAGCCTATGTAATTTTAGGCTGATTGATACGTGTGTGTGTGTGTGTATGTACATAGTGTAGCGGTGGCAGAATGGCGTGTTTGCTCTGCGTGAGATGACACGTCATTGCGGCACCATTTTTCTCCTGCTTACTAGAGTATGTGGAGCTTTTCCCACAATTCTATAGGACATGCTGGGGTATGCAGAACACAGCGGGGCCTGTTCCTGTGTAAAAGCCAGCACCCTTTACCCCCTGTCATACCGTCACACCCATACTCCTTCCCTCACAGGTTTTGTTTTTCTTCAGGCAGCTGTAACTTTGCTCCATCCACTCAGTTTGTGAGAGCAGCTGAATACACAAAGCCGGAGTCTTCATCAAAAGCTGAGGAACAAATGTTCATAAATCCTTGGAGCATCCGTGCCTTGTGCTTATCTGCTCAAGGAGCAAACTGAGCCCTTGCTGCCTTGGGGTGCACACTTGTATTACAAGCAATGCTGTTTTGAGATAAGACCCCAATGTGAGCCCCCGTACAACATCTCTGTTGCAGGAAGATTATTCTGAGTCTAAATGTGTGTCATGATAATGTCATGGACAGCTATAGCTATATTAATCTGGATATATGCAATATACACCAGGTAGATTTCATTTTCAACTATGTAAGTGGAAATGTCTAAAGGTAAAGGCTTGGACAACAGCCATGTTGCAAAGTTGCATGCAATGACTTAGAATAGCGTGGTAAAATTAAGTATATTCCTGAAAAACCATGGGCATTTAAAAGGTGGGTAATGCCCAAAGCATACACTATCATGGCAGAAAAGATCTACTGAGACATAACATAGATTATATAATGCTTACAGTGCCTCTGCGTACAGTGTTCAGTGAGTGGTACTGCACGACCAAGACCGTAGACAGGAGGAATGCAGAATCTCGGTTTTGTCCCTTTCACAATACCTGAGACTTCACACAAACCCATTATAGTGAATGAGCTGTGACGTTATTGTGACGTTCACTTGTCACCTGAGGGTATTCCTGCTACAGGGCTGATATATGGACATAAAAGGGTCATATTAGATCATTTACGCCATAAACATGTAGTGCAGCTTATTTGCAATGGGCTAATCCACTGTTATACCTCCAAGAATGTATGAATAAATTGACATCTGGGTGTAACCAGTTTGGGGACAGAAGAGTCTGAACATGCCTAGTCAGCACTGCCAGTGGTAAAATTCATTTGGAGACACCTCTTTCACAAGGCACATAACATAGGATCGGCACAAGACAGACTTATGAGAACCATTGTCCAGCAACAAGTCCTATCTAAATAGACTGATGCTACAGCATACACAATGGGATCGATTGCCAGACCTAACATCCTATTTCTTTTATACAGGCAGAGAATGTAAGCCTGCAGTATTATCCGGAGTATGGGAAGATAGACTTGATGTATTTTCCATACTATGGCAAGAAGACCCACGTAAGTGACTATATGAATCCGCCTTCTGTTTGCTTATGAACCTGAGAGGTTCTGTGACTTAACGTTTTCTTTGGCTTTGTATCCAATGGCCATGGCTTTGGTTGTATTCACATCAAGCTTAGTAGGTTACAGTATCTGACAGCTCATTAAAATGATGATATCACTATAGTACAGCTACCAGAACATGTAACTTGAGTAGATGTAGAGCTTGGCTGTTAAGATGGTGGCCTCAGGCGCCAGATACGCCTCCTTAGATTTTCTCATGACCACTTCCTCTGACTGTAAAAGTTGTGTTTTATAGCACAAGTGATCTTACAGTGTAAAATGACATCTGATATATATATATATATATATATAGATATATAGATATATAACTTTATTTTATTCTTATCTCCCCCCTCCCCCCCTAAATTCATAGAATAGTTAAAGGGAACAGATGTATAATACTTTACTAAAGAGAAGTGCCTGTGTCTTTATCTATTATGTCAATGCTTGCTTACTTTTGTTCATACTCCTTAGTGTCAGTTTACAGTGAAGTCTATGGAGAGGGGAGGAGGAGAAAAGCAGCGATATGAGGCATTCTACAACATTAAATGAGTCCTTTCTCTCAGGAAAAGACTGGATTCTAATTCATAATAACCCAACTGTCCTGTGAAGAAAAGGGTCTCTACAGCACAGACATCTCTCTGCTTTGAGGAGTCCTCCTCCTCCTCCCCCTCTCCGTAGAGTTCTTAAGTCATCAGAGATAAGTTAAGACAAGCACTTTTCTTTAATATGGTATATTACAAAGTGTGTGATCTTCATATGCACTACGGATTTATGAACAAAAAAAAATGGTACAACTCCATACAAACCTATCATTAACCTAAAAATCATTGCAGATAGTATTCTTGATGTAATATACACAACTGTATTACTAATCTGCAATTGTGTGCGTTTCTATTGGTCCATACACACAACTGGTTTTTGCTGCTCTTTGCTACGGCCTAGACACACTGCTGCAAAAAATTTTGTGAGCAGTGAATATGGGCCCATAGAAACTCATGTGTTCATACTTTCATCTGCAATATGGAGCAGATCCTATACCTGTCTGTATTTGCATTTCAGACAATTCATAGTTGCATAGTAGACGAGGTTGGATGAAAACATCAGTCCATCAAGTCCAACCTATAACCCTGCAGTGTTGATCCATAGGAAGGCAAAAAAAGCCAAAAAAACCCAAGTGGCTTATGCCAGTTGCCCCATTTCAGGGGAATATAGAGCACTTACGGCTTCGTGCTGTACAGTGACTGGGATGCTGTTAGCATTGGTGTGCTGACTCCATGCACTTATGTGATCTTACTCTCTATACTCTTGCTCATTCCTACAATATATATATATATATATATATATATATATATATATATATATATATATATATATATATATATATATATATATATATTTTTTTTTTTAAATCAAACTTTCTATGAGAAGTAAAACGGTCCATTCTCTCTGCAGTTGAATTATGTGCAGCCCCTGGTCGCTGTGAAAATCACACCATCAAATTCCACTGGCACATCAGAAATCGTGCTGGAGTGCAAGCTTCATGGATCCCCCAACTTGAAGAATGAAGACGAGCGAGACAAGTTCCTTGGTCGAGTGAATTTCAGAGTCCAAATTAGAGATTAAAATAGGCAGCTGAACAGTGTCCAGTTGAATACATAGTCTTTTTTTTTTTTTTTCTTTTGTTTTTGTTTTTTTTTGTTTCGGATTTTTTTTTTTTTTTTTTTTAATATTATTATTATAATTTTTTTTTTTTTTTTAATCAGCCATACCTGCTTTTGTAGGACCTGAAACCATCTGTGAAGTTGATGTAAAATGGCACATGATTCAGGGTAGCATAACAGTGTGCTTCCAACATGATGCTTTAACCTCTTCTGAGCTTAGAGGGGCAGCTTAGAGTTCTACAAGGTCACTCCAGTTGAGAAGAGGTTAAACTTGTCCATGCACGTGTTTCTCTGCCCCAGTGCGGGGGCCAGTTTACAAACCGTAAAAGAATAAATAAATTATCATTTCATATTAGGGGACCTGTAAATAGCTGATTCCGAACATAATACTGGTGGTGTTCGTCCTATTTTTGATGTGATTTTATTCCCTTCCCGAAGCCCCTCTGTGAGTGTTACAAGCTTAATGTGTTGTGCTATGTAAATATTTAATTGAGTTAACACTGGTTTAACGGTCATATCTCAAACGCCTACACAGTTTTAGGGAACAAAAATGACAAATAAGTGAATGGTACCTGACCAACATGTACAAACAAATAAAGATGAAAAATGAATAAAAAAAGGAAAGATTTTATAACCTCTGCAAGAATTGTGTGTCTTGTGCAGATGCCTTAAGTCCTGTATGAAAAAGCAAAATAAAGTGGATTTTAAAAGTGGAGATGTGCTGTCAAGTGGATTTGTATCAACAGTGCCACAATCCCATACAACCCTTGTAATACACAGCAGACATTGTCCATGTAGACTAAAGATCATCGTATACAGTACAGACTAAAAATTTGGACACACTTTCTCATTCAAAGAGTTTTCTGTATTTTCATGACTATGAAAATTGTAGATTCACACTGAAGGCATCAAAACTATGAAATAACACATGTGGAATTATATACTTACCAAAAAAGTGTGAGACAACTGAAAATCTGTCTTATATTCTAGGTTCTTCAAAGTAGCCACCTTTAGCTTTGATTCCTGCTTTGCACACTCTTGGCATTCTCTTGATGAGCTTCCAGAGGTAGTCACCGGACATGGTTTTCACTTCACAGGTGTGCCCTGTCAGGTTTAATAAGTGGGATTTCTTGCCTTATAAATGGGGTTGGGACCATCAGTTGTGTTGTGCAGAAGTCAGGTGGATACACAGCTGATGGTCCTACTGAATAGACTGTTAGAATTTGTATTATGGCAAGAAAAAAAGCAGCTAAGAAAAACGAGTGGCCATCATTACTTTAAGATATGAAGGTCAGGCAGCCCGAAAAATTGGAAAAACGTAGAACGTGTCCCCAAGTGCAGTTGCAAAAACCATTAAGCGCTACAAAGAAACTTGCTCACATGAGGACCGCTGCAGGAAAGGAAGACCAAGAGTCACCTCTGCTGCAGAGGATAAGTTCATCCGAGTCACCAGACTCAGAAATCGCAGGTTAACAGCAGCTCAGATTAGAGACCAGGTCAATGCCACACAGAGTTCTAGCAGCAGACATATCTCTACAACTGTTAAGAGGAGACTGTGCAGCAGGCCTTCATGGTAAAATAGCTGCTAGAAAACCACTGCTAAGGACAGGCAACAAGCAGAAGAGACTGGTTTGGGCTAAAGAACACAAGGAATGGACATTAGACCAGTGGAAATCTGGGCTTTGGTCCGATGAGTCCAAATTTGAGATCTTTGGTTCCAACCACCGTGAATTGTTGTGCGACGTAGAAAAGGTGAACGGATGGACTCTACATGGCTGGTTCCCACCGTGAAGCATGGAGGAGGAGGTGTGATGGTGTGGGGGTGCTTTGCTGGTGACACTGTTGGGGATTTATTCAAAATTGAAGGCATACTGAACCAGCATGGCTACCACAGTATCTTGCAGCAGCATGCTATTCCATCCGGTTTGCGTTTAATTGGGCCATCATTTAATTTTTAACAGGGCAATGTCTCCAAACACACCTCCAGGCTGTGTAAGGGCTATCTGACCAAGAAGGAGAGTGATGGGGTGCTACTCCAGATGACCTGGCCTCCACAGTCACCAGACCTGAACCAAATCGAATTGGTTTGGAGTGAGCTGGACCGCAGAGTGAAGGCAAAAGGGCCAACAAGTGCTAAGCATCTCTGGGAACTCCTTCAAGACTGTTGGAAGACCATTTCAGGTGACTACCTCTTGAAGCTCCTCAAGCGTGTGCAAAGTAGGAATCAAAGCAAAAGGTGGCTACTTTGAAGAACCCCGAATATTAGACATATTTTCAGTTGTCTCACACTTTTTTTAAGTATATAATTCCACATGTGTTACTTCATAGTTTTGATGCCTTCAGTGTGAATCTACAATTTTCATAGTCATGAAAATACAGAAAACTCTTTGAATGAGAAGGTGTGTCCAAACTTTTGGTCTGTACTGTACATAAGATATGTATTAGCTAAATATGGTAAAATCTGAGGTCTGTGATGGTCGTGCACAAAATTAGAAGCAAATGCTACGCACGTATCACATTGAAAGCAATAGGTAAAAAAGCCTCCCATTGATTTCAAAGGGTAGTGCGTTTATGCCGGCACCCATTGAAGTCAATGGGATCTGTTTTTTACGCCGCTCACTCTGAACGAGTTTACGTAAACTCCGTGTGAAGGCTACCTTAACGATGGGTCATCCATTATTTAGCCTGGAAAGCCCCTAAGGTTGGAGCCCCATGTGGCGCAAACGCCGCGGGAAACATTGCTACATTTTACAATCAGAGCAAGGTGGATAGGATTCTAGTGAATTCCATGCCCACTTTGCAGTAAAAACCATGCTGCGGACGCGCTGTGATTTTCAAAACTGACACTGTTTTAGAAATCGCAGCATGCCAATTATACCTATGTAAACGCTGGCAGTTTCCCCATAGATATAATTGAAACTGTAAGTCCACAGAGGAAACCTCTGCAAACTTTGTTGCAATCACTGCGGAAAGTACTGCAATGCGTTGCAGCCTTGGCTTTTCCCGCAGGTGTTTTTTTTTTTTTTTTTTTTGCTATGGTATGCCACATGAGGCCTTAGCCTTACAGCTGAGGTACTGTTTGCAGATTTTTTAATTTTTTTTGTTCAAAAGCCTAGAATGGTTACAGATGGAATGGGGAATACATAAGTACTTTCTTCTACTCAATACACTCCTGGTTTTGACACAAAAAGAGAAAATAAAAATCTGCAACAGAAAAAGTAGCGTTTCTGAAAACTGGGGCCTTAGCCGAAGACTTTGTGATGGTGATCCCTTTAATAGCTGTTGTTCAAAAGCTCATTTAGTTGACCTCTATTCTCTATGCACACTCGGTTCAGCCCATCTTGCATGTGTTTTCAGTGAGCGAGGAGAGTAGACCATGGCCAGACACCAGCTTAGTGGTCTCTTATTTTTTATTATTAATCAGGCCCGTCCTTCCATAGACTTAATGTGTTCGGATAGTCATGAGGTTGCCAAGCACATAAAATGGGGTTGGACTATCCTGCTGAAATCTGTGTGCATGGGTCAACTTTTCTAAAGTGCATGGGAGCCAATTACACTGCAAAATGTACAATCTAATAGTAAGATACAGCCTCCAGATACTGCATTAAGCAGGATAACCCCCCCCCCCCCCTTTACAACCCTCTCTAAGATGTGACCATTTTGAATTGAGGTCTTTCTAAGGGAATGTTTTAAACAGTGACTTCTCTACCTCTGCCATTTCTTTTCTCAATTCTCCAATGTTCCTGAGCAATAAGTGCAGTTAGTTTTGATGCTTTATATACTATTTAGTCTCTATACTGTCAGGAGGGCGGTATCAGGCAGGAGCCAGACAAGGGGGTGTGATTCTGAGCTCTGACACTGGCTGCCTCTGGTGCTGTAAATCCTGCGCCTGCTTGACCCCGCCCATGGGACCGTACAGAGCCTAAGAAGCATATTAGGCAGCAAAAAGGCACTTATTGTTCTGGAATAGTAGTGGCCACACTAAACAAAATTCCAGCTGAAAGGTCCTCCATTTCGATTCCTCCTCCAAAATTAGCTACATAGCCATATGAGTGTTTATGGCAAATTTGTACTTGGAGTGGTAACATATAATAGTTAGAGATGAGCGAACAGTGTTCTATCGAACACATGTTCGATCGGATATCAGGGTGTTCGCCATGTTCGAATCGAACACCGCGTGGTAAAGTGCGCCAAAATTCGATTCCCCTCCCACCTTCCCTGGCGCCTTTTTTGCACCAATAACAGCGCAGGGGAGGTGGGACAGGAACTACGACACTGGGGGCATTGAAAAAAATTGGAAAAAGTCATTGGCTGCCGAAATCAGGTGACCTCCATTTTAGACGAATAGTGGATTTCAAATCCGGGTCATATGAGAATGTGAACTTTGTGACTATGAGACAGGGATAGCTGTACAGGCAGGGATAGCTAGGGATAACCTTTATTTAGGGGGGAATGTTATTAAAAATAACTTTTTGGGGCTCTATCGGGTGTGTAATTGTGATTTTTGTGAGATAAACTTTTTCCCATAGGGATGCATTGGCCAGCGCTGATTGGCCGAATTCCGTACTCTGGCCAATCAGTGCTGGCCAATGCATTCTATTAGCTTGATGAAGCAGAGTGTGCACAAGGGTTCAAGCGCACCCTCGGCTCTGATGTAGGAGAGCCGAGGGTGCACTTGAACCCTTGTGCACCCTCGGCTCTGCTACATCAGAGCCGAGGGTGCGCTTGAACCCTTGTGCACACTCTGCTTCATCAAGCTAATAGAATGCATTGGCCAGCGCTGATTGGCCAATGCATTCTATTAGCCCGATGAAGTAGAGCTGAATGTGTGTGCTTAGCACACACATTCAGCTCTACTTCATCGGGCTAATAGAATGCATTGGCCAGCGCTGATTGGCCAGAGTACGGAATTCGGCCAATCAGCGCTGGCTCTGCTGGAGGAGGCGGAGTCTAAGATCGCTCCACACCAGTCTCCATTCAGGTCCGACCTTAGACTCCGCCTCCTCCAGCAGAGCCAGCGCTGATTGGCCGAATTCCGTACTCTGGCCAATCAGCACTGGCTAATGCATTGTATTGGCGTGATGAAGCAGTGCTGAATGTGTGTGCTTAGCACACACATTCAGCTCTACTTCATCGGGCTAATAGAATGCATTGGCCAGCGCTGATTGGCCAGAGTACGGAATTCGGCCAATCAGCGCTGGCTCTGCTGGAGGAGGCGGAGTCTAAGATCGCTCCACACCAGTCTCCATTCAGGTCCGACCTTAGACTCCGCCTCCTCCAGCAGAGCCAGCGCTGATTGGCCGAATTCCGTACTCTGGCTAATGCATTGTATTGGCGTGATGAAGCAGTGCTGAATGTGTGTGCTTAGAACACACATTCAGCTCTACTTCATCGGGCTAATAGAATGCATTGGCCAATCAGCGCTGGCCAATGCATTCTATTAGCGTGAACTGAGATTGCACAGGGGTTCTAGTGCACCCTCGGCTCTGCTACATCAGATTGCTACATCTGATGTAGCAGTGCCGAGTGTGCATCAGATGTGTAGTTGAGCAAAACTGACTCAGCACTGCTAAGTCTCTGCATTCGCATAGGAATGCATTGGCCAGCCTTCGGCCAATCAGCGCTGGCTCTGCCGGAGGAGGCGGAGTCTAAGGTCGGACCTGAATGGAGACTGGTGTGGAGCGATCTTAGACTCCGCCTCCTCCAGCAGAGCCAGCGCTGATTGGTCGAGTTCCGTACTCTGGCCAATCAGCGCTGGCCAATGCATTTCTATGGGGAAAAGTTAGCTTGCGAAAATCGCAAATTGACAGGGATTTCCATGAAATAAAGTGACTTTTATGCCCCCAGACATGCTTCCCCTGCTGTCCCAGTGTCATTCCAGGGTGTTGGCATCATTTCCTGGGGTGTCATAGTGGACTTGGTGACCCTCCAGACACGGATTTGGGTTTCCCCCTTAACGAGTATCTGTTCCCCATAGACTATAATGGGGTTCGAAACCCATTCGAACACTCGAACAGTGAGCGGCTGTTCGAATCGAATTTCGAACCTCGAACATTTTAGTGTTCGCTCATCTCTAATAATAGTCCATACAATATACTGGGAAGCTGGAACATATTCAGAATGGGGTGAAATTGGAGAAAAACTGTGTGACTTTATTATGGGCTTTCCTCTTATGGCATTCACTATCCAGCCAAAATGACATGTCACCTGTATTAGAGATGAGCGAACACTAAAATGTTCGAGGTTCGAAATTCGATTCGAACAGCCGCTCAATGTTCGTGTGTTCGAATGGGTTTCGAACCCCATTATAGTCTATGGGGAACAGATACTCGTTAAGGGGAAAACCCAAATCCGTGTCTGGAGGGTCACCAAGTCCACTATGACACCCCAGGAAATGATGCCAACACCTCTGGAATGACACTGGGACAGCAGGGGAAGCATGTCTGGGGGCATCTAACACACCAAAGACCCTCTATTACCCCAACATCACAGCCTAACAACTACACACTTTACACACTCAATACCACCTCTCTGACAGTAGGAAAACACCTTGAAACATGTGTATTTGGCACTTGCAGTGAGGAGAGCTTGTCACCAGCAGTGAATTTGGCCCTTGTAGTAAGTTGAGGTTGGCACCAACATTTGTTTTGAAAATCAGGGTGGATTGAGCCTCTAACCAGCAGAGTTTGGGCAAATTCATGGTGGAGGGAGCCTCTAAAAACCCCAGTTTGGACCAATTCATGGTGGAGGGAGCCTCTAACCAGCCCAGTTTGGGCAAATTCATGGTGGAGGGAGCCTCTAAAAAACCCAGTTTGGACCAATTCATGGTGGAGGGAGCCTCTAACCAGCCCAGTTTGGGCAAATTCATGGTGGAGGGAGCCTCTAACCAGCCCAGTTTGGACCAATTAATGGTGGAGGGAGCCTCTAACCAGCCCAGTTTGGACCAATTAATGGTGGAGGGAGCCTCTAACCAGCCCAGTTTGGACCAATTAATGGTGGAGGGAGCCTCTAACCAGCCCAGTTTGGACCAATTAATGGTGGAGGGAGCCTCTAACCACCCCAGTTTGGACCAATTCATGGTGGAGGGAGCCTCTAAACAGCCAAGTTTGGACCAATTCATGGTGGAGGGAGCCTCTAAAAACCCCAGTTTGGACCAATTCATGGTGGAGGGAGCCTCTAACCAGCCCAGTTTGGGCAAATTCATGGTGGAGGGAGCCTCTAAACAGCCCAGTTTGGGCAAATTCATGGTGGAGGGAGCCTCTAACCAGCCCAGTTTGGACCAATTAATGGTGGAGGGAGCCGCTAAACAGCCCAGTTTGGGCAAATTCATGGTGGAGGGAGCCTCTAAACAGCCCAGTTTGGACCAATTCATGGTGGAGGGAGCCTCTAAAAAACCCAGTTTGGACCAATTCATGGTGGAGGGAGCCTCTAAACAGCCCAGTTTGGGCAAATTCATGGTGGAGGGAGCCTCTAAACAGCCCAGTTTGGGCAAATTCATGGTGGAGGGAGCCTCTAACCAGCCCAGTTTGGACCAATTAATGGTGGAGGGAGCCTCTAAACAGCCAAGTTTTGGGAAATTCATGGTGGAGGGAGCCTCTAACCAGCCCAGTTTGGACCAATTCATGGTGGAGGGAGCCTCTAAACAGCCCAGTTTGGGCAAATTCATGGTGGAGGGAGCCTCTAAAAAACCCAGTTTGGACCAATTCATGGTGGAGGGAGCCTCTAACCAGCCCAGTTTGGACCAATTAATGGTGGAGGGAGCCTCTAAACAGCCAAGTTTGGACCAATTCATGGTGGAGGGAGCCTCTAAAAACCCCAGTTTGGACCAATTCATGGTGGAGGGAGCCTCTAACCAGCCCAGTTTGGGCAAATTCATGGTGGAGGGAGCCTCTAAACAGCCCAGTTTGGGCAAATTCATGGTGGAGGGAGCCTCTAACCAGCCCAGTTTGGACCAATTAATGGTGGAGGGAGCCGCTAAACAGCCCAGTTTGGACCAATTCATGGTGGAGGGAGCCTCTAAAAACCCCAGTTTGGACCAATTCATGGTGGAGGGAGCCTCTAAAAAACCCAGTTTGGACCAATTCATGGTGGAGGGAGCCTCTAACCAGCCCAGTTTGGACCAATTAATGGTGGAGGGAGCCTCTAAACAGCCAAGTTTGGACCAATTCATGGTGGAGGGAGCCTCTAAAAACCCCAGTTTGGACCAATTCATGGTGGAGGGAGCCTCTAACCAGCCCAGTTTGGACCAATTAATGGTGGAGGGAGCCTCTAACCAGCCCAGTTTGGACCAATTAATGGTGGAGGGAGCCTCTAACCACCCCAGTTTGGACCAATTCATGGTGGAGGGAGCCTCTAAACAGCCAAGTTTGGACCAATTCATGGTGGAGGGAGCCTCTAAAAACCCCAGTTTGGACCAATTCATGGTGGAGGGAGCCTCTAACCAGCCCAGTTTGGGCAAATTCATGGTGGAGGGAGCCTCTAACCAGCCCAGTTTGGACCAATTAATGGTGGAGGGAGCCGCTAAACAGCCCAGTTTGGGCAAATTCATGGTGGAGGGAGCCTCTAAACAGCCCAGTTTAGACCAATTCATGGTGGAGGGAGCCTCTAAAAAACCCAGTTTGGACCAATTCATGGTGGAGGGAGCCTCTAAACAGCCCAGTTTGGGCAAATTCATGGTGGAGGGAGCCTCTAACCAGCCCAGTTTGGACCAATTAATGGTGGAGGGAGCCTCTAAACAGCCAAGTTTTGGGAAATTCATGGTGGAGGGAGCCTCTAACCAGCCCAGTTTGCACCAATTAATGGTGGAGGGAGCCTCTAAACAGCCCAGTTTGGACCAATTCATGGTGGAGGGAGCCTCTAAACAGCCCAGTTTGGGCAAATTCATGGTGGAGGGAGCCTCTAAAAAACCCAGTTTGGACCAATTCATGGTGGAGGGAGCCTCTAACCAGCCCAGTTTGGGCAAATTCATGGTGGAGGGAGCCTCTAAACAGCCCAGTTTGGGCAAATTCATGGTGGAGGGAGCCTCTAACCAGCCCAGTTTGGACCAATTAATGGTGGAGGGAGCCGCTAAACAGCCCAGTTTGGGCAAATTCATGGTGGAGGGAGCCTCTAAACAGCCCAGTTTGGACCAATTCATGGTGGAGGGAGCCTCTAAAAAACCCAGTTTGGACCAATTCATGGTGGAGGGAGCCTCTAAACAGCCCAGTTTGGGCAAATTCATGGTGGAGGGAGCCTCTAACCAGCCCAGTTTGGACCAATTAATGGTGGAGGGAGCCTCTAAACAGCCAAGTTTTGGGAAATTCATGGTGGAGGGAGCCTCTAACCAGCCCAGTTTGGACCAATTAATGGTGGAGGGAGCCTCTAAACAGCCCAGTTTGGACCAATTAATGGTGGAGGGAGCCTCTAAACAGCCCAGTTTGGGCAAATTCATGGTGGAGGGAGCCTCTAAACAGCCCAGTTTGGACCAATTCATGGTGGAGGGAGCCTCTAAACAGCCCAGTTTGGGCAAATTCATGGTGGAGGGAGCCTCTAAAAAACCCAGTTTGGACCAATTCATGGTGGAGGGAGCCTCTAACCAGCCCAGTTTGGACCAATTAATGGTGGAGGGAGCCTCTAAACAGCCAAGTTTGGACCAATTCATGGTGGAGGGAGCCTCTAAAAACCCCAGTTTGGACCAATTCATGGTGGAGGGAGCCTCTAACCAGCCCAGTTTGGACCAATTAATGGTGGAGGGAGCCTCTAACCAGCCCAGTTTGGACCAATTAATGGTGGAGGGAGCCTCTAACCACCCCAGTTTGGACCAATTCATGGTGGAGGGAGCCTCTAAACAGCCAAGTTTGGACCAATTCATGGTGGAGGGAGCCTCTAAAAACCCCAGTTTGGACCAATTCATGGTGGAGGGAGCCTCTAACCAGCCCAGTTTGGGCAAATTCATGGTGGAGGGAGCCTCTAAACAGCCCAGTTTGGGCAAATTCATGGTGGAGGGAGCCTCTAACCAGCCCAGTTTGGACCAATTAATGGTGGAGGGAGCCGCTAAACAGCCCAGTTTAGGCAAATTCATGGTGGAGGGAGCCTCTAAACAGCCCAGTTTGGACCAATTCATGGTGGAGGGAGCCTCTAAAAAACCCAGTTTGGACCAATTCATGGTGGAGGGAGCCTCTAAACAGCCCAGTTTGGACCAATTAATGGTGGAGGGAGCCTCTAAACAGCCAAGTTTAGGGAAATTCATGGTGGAGGGAGCCTCTAACCAGCCCAGTTTGGACCAATTAATGGTGGAGGGAGCCTCTAAACAGCCCAGTTTGGACCAATTCATGGTGGAGGGAGCCTCTAAACAGCCCAGTTTGGGCAAATTCATGGTGGAGGGAGCCTCTAAACAGCCCAGTTTGGACCAATTAATGGTGGAGGGAGCCTCTAAACAGCCCAGTTTGGACCAATTCATGGTGGAGGGAGCCTCTAAACAGCCCAGTTTGGACCAATTAATGGTGGAGGGAGCCTCTAAACAGCCAAGTGTAGGGAAATTCATGGTGGAGGGAGCCTCTAACCAGCCCAGTTTGGACCAATTAATGGTGGAGGGAGCCTCTAAACAGCCCAGTTTGGACCAATTCATGGTGGAGGGAGCCTCTAAACAGCCCAGTTTGGGCAAATTCATGGTGGAGGGAGCCTCTAAAAAACCCAGTTTGGACCAATTCATGGTGGAGGGAGCCTCTAACCAGCCCAGTTTGGGCAAATTCATGGTGGAGGGAGCCTCTAAACAGCCCAGTTTGGGCAAATTCATGGTGGAGGGAGCCTCTAACCAGCCCAGTTTGGACCAATTAATGGTGGAGGGAGCCGCTAAACAGCCCAGTTTGGGCAAATTCATGGTGGAGGGAGCCTCTAAACAGCCCAGTTTGGACCAATTCATGGTGGAGGGAGCCTCTAAAAAACCCAGTTTGGACCAATTCATGGTGGAGGGAGCCTCTAAACAGCCCAGTTTGGGCAAATTCATGGTGGAGGGAGCCTCTAACCAGCCCAGTTTGGACCAATTAATGGTGGAGGGAGCCTCTAAACAGCCAAGTTTTGGGAAATTCATGGTGGAGGGAGCCTCTAACCAGCCCAGTTTGGACCAATTAATGGTGGAGGGAGCCTCTAAACAGCCCAGTTTGGACCAATTCATGGTGGAGGGAGCCTCTAAACAGCCCAGTTTGGGCAAATTCATGGTGGAGGGAGCCTCTAAACAGCCCAGTTTGGACCAATTCATGGTGGAGGGAGCCTCTAAACAGCCCAGTTTGGGCAAATTCATGGTGGAGGGAGCCTCTAAAAAACCCAGTTTGGACCAATTCATGGTGGAGGGAGCCTCTAACCAGCCCAGTTTGGACCAATTAATGGTGGAGGGAGCCTCTAAACAGCCAAGTTTGGACCAATTCATGGTGGAGGGAGCCTCTAAAAACCCCAGTTTGGACCAATTCATGGTGGAGGGAGCCTCTAACCAGCCCAGTTTGGACCAATTAATGGTGGAGGGAGCCTCTAACCAGCCCAGTTTGGACCAATTAATGGTGGAGGGAGCCTCTAACCACCCCAGTTTGGACCAATTCATGGTGGAGGGAGCCTCTAAACAGCCAAGTTTGGACCAATTCATGGTGGAGGGAGCCTCTAAAAACCCCAGTTTGGACCAATTCATGGTGGAGGGAGCCTCTAACCAGCCCAGTTTGGGCAAATTCATGGTGGAGGGAGCCTCTAAACAGCCCAGTTTGGGCAAATTCATGGTGGAGGGAGCCTCTAACCAGCCCAGTTTGGACCAATTAATGGTGGAGGGAGCCGCTAAACAGCCCAGTTTGGGCAAATTCATGGTGGAGGGAGCCTCTAAACAGCCCAGTTTGGACCAATTCATGGTGGAGGGAGCCGCTAAACAGCCCAGTTTTGGGAAATTCATGGTGGAGGGAGCCTCTAAACAGCCCAGTTTGGGCAAATTCATGGTGGAGGGAGCCTCTAACCAGCCCAGTTTGGACCAATTAATGGTGGAGGGAGCCGCTAAACAGCCCAGTTTTGGGAAATTCATGGTGGAGGGAGCCTCTAACCAGCCCAGTTTGGACCAATTAATGGTGGAGGGAGCCTCTAAACAGCCCAGTTTGGACCAATTCATGGTGGAGGGAGCCTCTAAACAGCCCAGTTTGGGCAAATTCATGGTGGAGGGAGCCTCTAAAAAACCCAGTTTGGACCAATTCATGGTGGAGGGAGCCTCTAACCAGCCCAGTTTGGGCAAATTCATGGTGGAGGGAGCCTCTAACCAGCCCAGTTTGGGCAAATTCATGGTGGAGGGAGCCGCTAAACAGCCCAGTTTGGGCAAATTCATGGTGGAGGGAGCCTCTAAAAACCCCAGTTTGGACCAATTCATGGTGGAGGGAGCCTCTAAAAAACCCAGTTTGGACCAATTCATGGTGGAGGGAGCCTCTAACCAGCCCAGTTTGGGCAAATTCATGGTGGAAGGAGCCTCTAACCAGCAGAGTTGTGGGAAAGCAGGGTGGAGGGAGCCTCTAACCAGCAGAGTTGGTGGAAATCAGGGTGGAGGGAGCCTCTAACCAGCAGAGTTGGGGGAAATCATGTTGGAGGGAGCCTAGTATTAGCAGAATTGTGCAACGCTTATGGTGGATGAGTATGAGGATGCAGAGGAATTGGAGAGGTTGAGTACAGACATGGAGTTTCATGTTGGGGTGCTTTACACAGGTGGGCACAAAAATGAAGGCTCTATCCAGTGGTGGTTCATTTTTATCAAAGTGAGCCGGTCGGCACTCTCAGCTGACAGACGGGTGCGCTTGTCAGTGATGATGCCACCGGCTGCACTGAACACCCTCTCAGATAGGACGCTGGCGGCAGGACAGGACAGCACCTCCAAGGCATATAGGGCAAGTTCAAGCCACAGGTCCAACTTCGACACCCAATACGTGTAGGGCGCAGAGGGGTCGGAGAGGACAGGGCTGTGGTCGGAAAGGTATTCCCGCAACATGCGCCTATACTTCTCACGCCTGGTGACACTAGGACCCTCCGTGGCGGCACTTTGGCGAGGGGGTGCCATCAAGGTGTCCCAGACCTTAGACAGTGTGCCCCTCGTTTGTGTGGACCGGTGAGAACTTGGTTGCCTACTGGAGGAACTGCCCTCCCTGCCGCCAACGTCACATGCTGGAAACATCTCCATCATATTCTGCACCAATTGCCTGTGGCAAGCATTGATGCGATTGGCCCTCCCCTCTACCGGAATAAAAGACGAGATGTTGTTTTTATACCGGGGGTCAAGGATAGCAAAGATCCAGTACTGGTTGTCCTCCATGATTTTGACAATACGCTTGTCGGTTGTAAAGCACCCCAACATGAACTCAGCCATGTCTGCCACAGTGTTAGTTGGCATGACTCCTCTGGCCCCACCGGAAAGTTCAATCTCCATTTCCTCCTCATCCTCCATGTCTACCCATCCGCGCTGCAACAATGGGACGATTCGAAGTTGCCCGGAAGCCTCCTGTATCACCATCACATCATCGGACAACTCTTCTTCCTCCTCCTCCTCCTCCTCCTCCTCCTCCTCCTCCATTAAACGCAGTGAAGCGGACAGATGTGTGGACCTACTCTCCAGCTGTGACGGATCGGATGCTATCCCTAACTCCTCTGTGTGATCTGAGTTATCCCTGATGTCAATCAGGGATTCTCTCAGAACACACAAGAGCGGGATTGTAAGGCTCACCATCGCATCCTCAGAGCTCACCCTCCTTGTGGACTCCTCAAAGACCCGTAGGATGTCACAAAGGTCTCTCATCCATGGCCACTCATGGATGTGAAACTGAGGCAGCTGACTTTGTGGCACCCTAGGGTTTTGTAGCTGGTATTCCATCAAAGGTCTCTGCTGCTCAACCACTCTATTCAACATCTGAAATGTTGAGTTCCAGCGTGTGGGGACGTCGCACAAAAGCCAGTGTTGTGGCACATGCAGGCGTTGCTGGAGAGATTTTAAGCTAGCAGCGGCTACTGTCGACTTGCGAAAGTGGGCGCACATGCGCCGCACTTTCACCAGTAGCTCTGGAACATTGGGGTAGCTCTTTAGGAAACGTTGCACCACTAGGTTGAAGACGTGGGCCAGGCATGGAACATGTTGGAGTCCGGCAAGCTCCAGAGCTGCTACCAGGTTCCGGCCATTATCACAAACGACCATGCCTGGGCCCAGGTGCAGCGGCTCAAACCATATTGCCGTCTCATCGAGGAGGGCATCCCTCACCTCGGAGGCAGTGTGCTGTCTGTCCCCCAAGCTGATCAGCTTCAGCACAGCCTGCTGACGTCTACCAACGCCAGTGCTGCAACGTTTCCAACTCGTAGCTGGGGTCAATCTAACAGCGGAGGAGGAGGCGGTGGCGGAGGAGGAGGCGGTAGAGGAGGAGGAGGAGGGGGGTGTTCTTCTCGTGTCCCTGCCAGGAATGTTAGGCGGGGAGACGAGGTACACCGGGCCAGTTTGGGAAGCAGTCCCAGCCTCGACTACATTCACCCAGTGTGCCGCCAGTGAAATGTAGCGTCCCTGTCCGCATGCACTTGTCCACGCGTCGGTGGTCAAGTGGACCTTTGTGCAAAGCGCGGAACTAAGGGCCCGCCTGATGTTGAGTGACACGTGCTGGTGCAAGGCGGGGACGGCACACCGGGAGAAGTAGTGACGGCTAGGGACGGCATAGCGAGGTGCCGCAGTTGCCATCAGGTCCAGGAAGGCGGGAGTTTCAACAAGCCGGAACGCCAACATCTCCTGGGCGAGCAGTTTAGCGATGTTGGCGTTCAAGGCTTGCGCGTGTGGGTGGTTAGCAGTGTATTTCTGCCGCCGCTCCAATGTCTGAGAGATGGTGGGTTGTTGTAAAGAAACGCCTGATGGTGCCTTTGATGGTGCAGGAGAAGGAGATAAGACAGGACCAGGGGAGGATGAGGTAAAAGTCAACAAAGTGGCGGAGGCAGATGAAGTGGTGTCCTGGCTCGTCCTCTGGAGTGCATCACCAGCACAGTCAGCAGTGGCAGTGGCAGAGGCAGAGGCAGTGGCAGTGGCGTGAACGGCAGGCGGCCTTTGTCCTGCCGTTGCTGCCTGCCACTGATTCCAGTGCTTGGATTCCAAATGACGGCGCATTGAAGTGGTGGACAGGTTGCTCTTCTCAGAGCCCCTAATCAATTTCGAGAGGCAAATTGTGCAGACAACACTATATCTGTCCTCGGCGCATTCCTTGAAAAAACTCCACACCTTCGAGAAACGTGCCCTCGAGGTGGGAGTTTTTCGGGGCTGGGTACGAACTGGAACATCTTGGGAGATTCCGGGTGTGGCCTGGCTTCGCCTAAGCTGCTGACCTCTGCCTCTGCCTCTAGCTACCCTTTTTGGTGCTGCACCTGCCTCAACATCCACACTACTTTCCCCGCTTGACATCCCCCCTGTCCAGGTCGGGTCAGTGTCCTCATCATCCACCACTTCCTCTTCCAACTCCTGTCTCATCTCCTCCTCCCGCACAATGCGCCGGTCAACTGGATGCCCTGACGGCAACTGCGTCACATCATCGTCGATGAGGGTGGGTTGCTGGTCATCCACCACCAAATCGAACGGAGATGGAGGAGACTCTAGTGTTTGAGCATCTGGACACAGATGCTCCTCTGTTAGGTTCGTGGAATCGTGACGTGGAGAGGCAGGTTGAGGGACAATGAAAGGAGCGGAGAACAGCTCTGGGGAGCAGGGACAGTTTGGGTTATTGTTCTGTAAAGCTTCGGAATTTTGGGAGGAAGGAAGACAAGACTGTTGGGTAATAGGAGGAGAGGAGGCAGAGTCTGACTGGCTGCTGGACAATGTGCTGTAAGCGTTCTCTGACAGCCATTGCAAGACCTGTTCCTGGTTCTCGGGCCTACTAAGGTTTGTACCCTGCAGTTTAGTTAATGTGGCAAGCAACCCTGGCACTGTGGAGTGGCGCAATGCTTGCTGCCCCACAGGAGTAGGCACGGGACGCCCTGTGGCTTCACTGCTACCTTGCTCCCCAGAACCATTCCCCCGACCTCGCCCACGGCCTCGTCCACGTCCCTTTCCGGGAGCCTTGCGCATTTTGAATTCCTAGTTAGAAATTGGCACTGTATACCAGTAGTAAAAATTGTGGGTGCACGTAACCCCAATATATTCTTTGAATTCCCAGTCAGACACTGGCACTATATGGCAGTAGCAAGAAATGAGGGTATTTGTATTCCCAATATACTCTTTGAATTCCCAGTCAGACAATGGCACTGTATACCAGTAGTAAAAATTGTGGGTGCACGTAACCCCAATATATTCTTTGAATTACCAGTCAGAAACTGGCACTATATGGCAGTAGCAAGAAATGAGGGTATTTATAACCCCAATATATTCTTTGAATTCCCAGTCAGACAATGGCACTGTATACCAGTAGTAAAAATTGTGGGTGCACGTAACCCCAATATATTCTTTGAATTACCAGTCAGAAACTGGCACTATATGGCAGTAGCAAGAAATGAGGGTATTTGTATTCCCAATATATTCTTTGAATTCCCAGTCAGACAATGGCACTGTATACCAGTAGTAAAAATTGTGGGTGCACGTAACCCCAATATATTCTTTGAATTCCCAGTCAGACACTGGCACTATATGGCAGTAGCAAGAAATGAGGGTATTTGTATTCCCAATATATTCTTTGAATTCCCAGTCAGACAATGGCACTGTATACCAGTAGTAAAAATTGTGGGTGCACGTAACCCCAATATATTCTTTGAATTACCAGTCAGAAACTGGCACTATATGGCAGTAGCAAGAAATGAGGGTATTTATAACCCCAATATATTCTTTGAATTCCCAGTCAGACAATGGCACTGTATACCAGTAGTAAAAATTGTGGGTGCACGTAACCCCAATATATTCTTTGAATTACCAGTCAGAAACTGGCACTATATGGCAGTAGCAAGAAATGAGGGTATTTATAACCCCAATATATTCTTTGAATTCCCAGTCAGACAATGGCACTGTATACCAGTAGTAAAAATTGTGGGTGCACGTAACCCCAATATATTCTTTGAATTCCCAGTCAGACACTGGCACTATATGGCAGTAGCAAGAAATGAGGGTATTTGTATTTCCAATATACTCTTTGAATTCCCAGTCAGACAATGGCACTGTATACCAATAGTAAAAATTGTGGGTGCACGTAACCCCAATATATTCTTTGAATTACCAGTCAGACACTGGCACTATATGGCAGTAGCAAGAAATGAGGGTATTTGTATTCCCAATATATTCTTTGAATTCCCAGTCAGACAATGGCACTGTATACCAGTAGTAAAAATTGTGGGTGCACGTAACCCCAATATATTCTTTGAATTCCCAGTCAGACACTGGCACTATATGGCAGTAGCAAGAAATGAGGGTATTTGTATTCCCAATATATTCTTTGAATTCCCAGTCAGACAATGGCACTGTATACCAGTAGTAAAAATTGTGGGTGTATATAGCCCCAATTCTATTGCTAGGGGACTTGCAGGGTATTTCTGGGGTGAAGGTGGGGGGGCACACCGTTGGAACGGGTATCGGGGGTATATATCGGGTATACGGGAATACACTGTCAGTGTATTCCATTCAGGATCCTGGGAAAGCTGGGTTGCGGCGATTGAGCCCGTCAGTGCCATGTTACACTGACAAGCTTCTCCCTGGAATTTAGCTCTTACAAGAGCTGTTGGTTGTCTTCTCCTTCCTATCCTAGCCTGTCCCTGCCTACCCAGAATCTAAGCCCTAGCTAACTGGACGGAAACCTCCGTCCTCGGTGAATTGCAAGCTCAGAATGACGCGAACCTGGGCGGCGCTGTTCTTTTAAATTAGAGGTCACATGTTTTCGGCAGCCAATGGGTTTTGCCTACTTTTCTCAACGTCACCGGTGTCGTAGTTCCTGTCCCACCTACCCTGCGCTGTTATTGGAGCAAAAAAGGCGCCAGGGAAGGTGGGAGGGGAATCGAGTAATGGCGCACTTTACCACGCGGTGTTCGATTCGATTCGAACATGCCGAACAGCCTAATATCCGATCGAACATGAGTTCGATAGAACACTGTTCGCTCATCTCTAACCTGTATTCTATGGGTCAGTACGATTCCAGCGATACTAAATTTACATTAGAGTTTATTTATTAGTTTTTTCATAAATGTTTTAACCACTTAAATCCAAAACTTTCATATTGTAACTTAAAAAAAAAAAAAAAATTATTTCCATGTATAGGGATACATAACACATCTTTTTATGCAGATATTCTTGTAAATGGTGAATCTCTTTGATAACCTTTGTTTTGCCATTTCTCCTTCCATAAAAAATGTAATAAAAAGCTATTTGACCTTTTTTGATTTTTTTTGTTTTGTCCTGCTACAGCATTCACCGTGTGGTTATATTAAAAACTTTTTTAAAAAATTATTTTTTTTACCTCTCCTCCCAGGGGGCTTGAACATGTGACTGTCATTTCATAGACTGCATCACTATTGTATTGTGTAAATTGCTGCATGATAAGGAAAAGGGGAAATGGAAAAATACTCAGCCACTTGTAGTCATGATCGTAACTTACAATTCCAATTGCAGTATCCACTAAATATCCTTTTTCAGACTTAGGGAGCCTTCACACGATGTAACGCTGCGCTCATTCCAATTGTAAAAACACGTTCAGAATGAGCGGCGTAAAAAGCAACTCCCATTGACTTGACTGGGAGCCGGCATACGTGTGCTCCCCATTGAAATCAATGGGAGGCTTTTTTTCCTATGCTTTCAATGTATGACCATCAGACTGCTCTCATGAGCTCAGTGCTACCTGAGGGATAATGAGGCAGAGGCAACTAGGGGGGGGGTTGTTGTTTTTTTTTTTTTGCTCCCAAAGCCCCCTCAAATTTGTGGGCTATAATGGAAGGCTTAATACACATGATCCTAGCCCATTATAATACAGTTCAATACAGATTAAACTGAGCCTACTCAGGGTGCTGGAGGATTGGACAATTAACCAGCATTTTCTGTCCGTCCGCCCACAAGTTTCCATCCTAATCCCAGGAGAAACTGGACAGGGGTCGGCTTCCCAAGCAGTCAGTTTTACAACCCATTCATTTGAATGGGTATTTAAAGCCACCCAATAGTGTCCGTAAGCCTCTGCACCGTGAAACCGTTTTTTTGGGGTTTTTTTGAGGGACTTAAAGTCCTGCATACCCAACTTTGTGTCTGTGCAAAAAAAAAAAAAAAACTGTTTCATTACTGAGTCTGCACACGGATACTGGTGGTTTTGCTTTAAAAACTCATTCAAATGAATGGGTTGTAAAACTGACCGCCGGCAAGCCATTCCCTATCCAGTTTCTCTGGGGATTAGGATGGAAACCA
Source organism: Leptodactylus fuscus (assembly GCF_031893055.1). NCBI lineage: Eukaryota > Metazoa > Chordata > Amphibia > Anura > Leptodactylidae > Leptodactylus > Leptodactylus fuscus. Next base: position 197,124,582 of record NC_134267.1, on the reverse strand, counting down.
GTGGGCGGACAGTGGCGCAAGTGTGAACGCCCCCTAAGAGGAATCTGAGGTTGAATGTCTGTCTCAAATTCTTTAGGGCCGATGCAACAAAAAACAGACAACATGCAAATGCTATATAGTCTGAGTAAGGTAAGCAATCGGTTTTCCAGTGTTTAACAACCAACAAATTGGTCTGGGCCTTGTCACATAGAGAGCTATTGCCATAATCCACTACCAGGCTTATGCTACATGCTATAATGGCAGATGTGTAATGTGGACTCCTATATGGCAATGTGTGAACAGCTCCCTTTCCTCTACTGCCCTCTATCTGCTGGGCACATTTCTGGCATGTGACTTATATTGACATATAATGGCAGACAAACAAGGATTAATCCTGTACGATGTGCACAATTGTTAGCTGGGGCTATGTGCTTCCTCCACAGGGAAGTGTGCTCTTCATAGCAGACAATGGTATTCTCCCAACAAGGTCAGTGAATACGGATGGCGGAAACTCTTTTGTCTTGTGTACTATACTTTCTTTCCTGTTAGTTTATACAGTAGTTTTATTTAACCCTTAAAGTACTGGCAACTTCATCGCTATGACTGGTTTTATGGTTTACTGTGAGGCTAGGATATGCCATAAATGGCCTGTTAGATGTGGTTTCCACCTCTGGTGCCAGCACCTATCTCTAAAATGAACCTTACCAACCTCTTTGTCCTGGCTCTTGCCTGACTACGACCATTGAGAAGCTTCTCCTTCATGGATGGGCTCACAAAAACAGTGTAGCCTTCTTAAAGGGGTATTCCCATAACTCTTGTTCTGCAGCATGCAGGCTCTGTGCTCTCTTCACTTCCTGGATTTCTCGGCACATTGGTGGGCGGGGTTTCACTTGCTCTGCTATGTTTGCAGTCAGTAATGAGGGATTGGTTGTAAATGCATTACCACAGTATGGACCTGATGTAGAGGCTGATGTAGCAGAGCTGGATTTGAGTCAGCTTGCATTACATACAGAGGTACAGGTATCTCCTTATCTCAGCCCTTATCAGACAAATTCAATTAAACCGGCTGATAAGTGGAAAAGCTGAAGATAGCACAGTAATCCTGGAGCTCTCACCTCCCCCCTCCCCTATCTGAGGAGCTCCGTTGCTTGTCAGCCCTTCCCTCCCCCTCTGAGAGCAGGGAGCTACATCACTTGGGAAATGAGCAGTTTTGATAAAGCAATGTATTTAGGAAATGTCCTTAAATCCACACAAACTAGCAGTATAAATAGGATGCTTTTCATGGGACAACCGCTTTAAGTTAAAATAAGTACCATATTTCCATTGCAGCAGCCACCTCATTTACATTACAATATTACAATAGAAGCTCACACCTCAATAGATAACTCCCATAGTGTTCCATCCACTATTGACAATATGTCACAGCTATTCCCATCCCTGTACAGAGCATGGCTGGAGAACTCTCCTATAGACCTCAATAACTCTGCTCTAGTCTATTCAGTCATTGGCCATGACTATACTGTAAAGCATATCACTAAACGCTGTTAACCGAGCAGTAGTCAAAATAAAAACATTATTTTGTCTGGTTTTAGTCATTTAAAATTGGTGATACGTTCCTTTTAATCCAGCTACAACAATAGTACATCTCTAGGTTTAGTCTTCTGCCAGGTTCTCAGTCTGCGTATTGTTCTTGTGTCACCTCATCCCTTGAAAATTTGTAGGAAATGGGAGCCAGACTCTTCATTAAGCAGAATGAATCATGGGAAGGGTTTTGGCCTCTTCCTGTAAATCCTGGGATCAGCTTCTTACTTCTTGTCTGGAGTCAATCTTTTATGTTATAATGTGCTGCCACTTATGGAGCTTCTAAATGAGACCTGACCATTGTTATCAGAAGCTGTGGCTCCTTGTTCTCTCCTCCCTAGGGCTTCATTCACATTTCATTATCCCATCTGTATATGGAACAGACCAGGAATGCTTTTGCACATTTGGTAATGAACGCATGCTACTATTTCAGGAGTGAACTTTTTGCAATTTTTTTTTTTTTTAGATCATAAATCTGATGCTAGGAGAGCTAGAAGTCACTGCAAAATAAATGGTTAAAAATACAAAATGTCACAAATAAGATCAAAAAGTCACAAAAATCTGTTTACGGCAAAATTTGGAAGTGCTAGATGTGATCATTTCCCCCCTTTTGCGTGTTCCTTGATATGGCAGAAGAATCACTGATCTATATTTTAGAATGCCTGGTTTCACAAAAAGGATCCAATATGTCTGCCAGAAAATCAAAAGCTGTGTGAAGGTTTAGGTTCACTTTAATGGTGTCCTAAAAACCAAACCATTGCAGATTTTAGTGGTACATAATACACCAGTAGGTCTGTCTTCTTAAGCACATTAGACTGATGTTCACCTTATCTAGTAGATCTCAGAAAGAAGGTTTAGGCTCCTGGTGCACACAGGAGTACAGTCTGGATTACACTTTGGTAATGTTGTATAGTATGAGCATTGCGAGATCCACAAACAGAAAAAATCTTGATCAATATTGTATAAACCCAAATACAAACCTTGTATAGGTGGATCTACTGACACAACACATGATCTATTTATTTCAAAATACTTACTTTAAGATATATGGATTTATAAAACTCCCAGAAGAAAAGGTAAATCTGCAAGCCTGGCAAAATTCTCCTGCATCTACTAGACTCCGAGTTTACATGTAACGTGGGCAATGTATCAGTCAAGTCAAAACATCAGTGTTTCTGTAGGTATAACTAACATGCTGCGATTTGCAAAAATACTCACGTTTTTAAAATTGCATTTGCGCTGCAGATTTTTATCTGCAATTAGTCAGAACCCCATAGTATAAAATGAAAAGTTTTTTTTCTGCGGAGTTTACGTATGAGCTGTATAATTCTGTGCAATATTTCATACCCTTCTCCTCTTACAACGTCTCCTGTAGGCATTCTTTACACTTTTTCAGGTTACTATACGACCATTGTATTGTCTTGGAGCCCTCCATTTGACTACATGTATAGAAATAGTCACTTCTCACGAATATACAACACACTGCCTACCAATTTAAGGATGAAATTACACAGTGCGGGAACATGGAGTATTGTGTTGTATCTGTATAATGTAAGAGGTATTGTATGCCAAGTAGTTTATGGTGAAATTCCACTGCACGCCTAGAATTATGTTTTATTTGCCCTTGGAGATATGAGGGATTGTTTGGTGCAATCCTCACAACGTAGAAGCTCTGCAGTGATTTAGGGTTTTCTTTAACCAGGGAACACAATGGTGGCTCTCTCTACAAGACCAAAAAAAAAACCCTCCCTAAAAAAACAAAAATACTTGCCATCAGCGCCCCATTCACAGACAGATATGGGGACCCTGAACTTCGTGACAGATAAAGACTATACTACTATATACTATACTACTATATGTATACTACTGTTCAGAGCAGCGGTTCACTAAATAAGAGGCCAGGACCCACTTTTGGACAAATCGTTTGCTTTAAACTCCATATATCTAACTCTTGCGTCACCCCTTCTACCTCATAGATGTAAGCTCCTGTGACCAGGGTCCTTACTCCTGTTGTGCGAGTTGATGTAATGTCTCAATTTGTCTGTACAGAAACCTTAAGATTTGTAAAGTGTTGCAGAATATGTTACACCATATACAAATATATGATTATCCATCTAATAGCCTCCATATCAGGACAACAGAGCAGTAGAGATGAGCGAGTAGTATTCGATCGAGTAGGTATTCGATCAAATACTACGGTAATCGAAATATTCGTACTTGATCGAATACTACTAGCTATTCACAGTAAATATTCGATTCAGAGCCAGGAGCTGTGAGGAGGCGGAGTCTAAGATCGGACCATAGCAGTCTCCATTGTGGTCCGATCTTACACTCCGCCTCCTCACAGATGAGCCTCCAGCAGGACCAGTGTTGATTGGCCGAATGCTGTACACTGGCCAATCAACGCTGGTCTATTCATTCCTATGAGAAAAAGTCAGCTCCCTCATAACATCAAGCTGCCAGCTCTCCTGACTAGCAAGGACGAGCCTGCGGCAGAACCAGCGTTGATTTGCAGCAGGCTCGTCCTTGCTAGTCAGGAGAGCTGGCAGCTTGCTGTTATGAGGGAGCTTACTTTTTATCAGCGCAACTGCAAGCGCTGTGCAGTTAAAGCGCACGGTCCCCATAGACTATAATGGGGTCCATGCACTTTAACTGCACAGTGCTCCTCCTAAACACTCTCCTCCTGCTATTCGTGGACTTGGTGACTCTCCTTTAGTCGAACAATGGTTTCCCCTGAAATTAGCATTTTTTCCCATAGACTATAATGGCATTCGATATTCGATCGAGTAGTCAAATATTGAGGCTCTACTCAAAACGAATCTGGAATATTTCACTGTTCACTCATCTCGACAGAGCAGTGCATATACTTGCAACCCCCCAAATTTCTTTACAGTACCCCCTTGGGCTTCACAACCCTACAGTTTGGGAAATAGTGGTTTAGAGGTTCTTTCAATATTTCTAGTATTTAAGGCAGTTTGTTGTAGTTCTCAAAAGGGAAGGGGGAATAAGCTGCTGGTGTTGGGTTGTCTTCTTAGAGAACAAAAGGATTGAGATGATCACATCAGCTTCTTGACATTTGCAGTTGGGGGAGAGTTGGGACACCGCTATGCACAGTAGAAATTCATACACTAGATGGATGTAGGGCAATTTCATACTGTATTTCAATGTGTTCTCAAGTGAGATAAGCCACCATCAGGCTAACACCCACGTAGTGGGTCACAGTAAAAAAGTGCTGCGGTAAAAACCATAGTGGCAACGCATCACCGTTTTCCCCACAACACTTTCTGCTTCAATTCTACCTATAAGGAAACTGCAGTATGTCCGCTGCATGTATTTTTTCCTTAAAGGGGCTCTATCAGCAAAATCATGCTGATCGAGCCCCACATATGTGTGAATAGCCTTTAAAAAGGCTATTCAGGCACCGTAAATGTTATATTAAACTACCCCCCCCCCCCCCGTTTTAAAATAAAACCCTAAAAAAGAATGTTATCTACTTACGCATCGTGCATGCTGGGCGGGCATTCAGGGTGTGTCTTCATCTTCATCCACGCCTCTTCTTCCTCCGATGTCCTCGGGTCCTGTCCTCCTCCGGCGCTCGCGAGCGGACAGTGAGATAAAAAAAATGGCCTGGGCGAATGCGCAGTAGCCGTAGTAGAAGCCGCATGCTACTGTGCATGCGCCCAGGTCATTTTTTTTTTTTATCAATGTCCGTTCGCGAGTGCTGGAGGAGGATGGGACCCGAGGACATCGGAGGAAGAAGAGGCGTGGATGAAGATGAAGACACACCCTGAATGCCCGCCCAGCGTGCACGTTCGGTAAGTAGATCACATTCTTTTTTAGGTTATTGTTTTAAAACGGGGGGGTAGTTTAATATAACATTTACGGTGCCTGAATAGCCTTTTTAAAGGCTATGCACGCATATGTGGGGCTCTAGCAGCATGATTTTGCTGATAGAGCCCCTTTAATGTGTGGATGGGATTTGCTTGGACTGCACTTTGCAGTGACTGTAAGACGTTTATGCCATGTGGGGCCCGCACCTCAAAAGTGCTTGAAAGCAGCTTATTCCCTTCTTTAATGTACACATTTGGCTAAGTGTGTATGTGTATGGAAGAACAGGGTTAGAAGGAATAGTTTTTGGACTAAGATGAATGGCCAGCCATGGATTTCAAATGTATTTATTAAAAGTTGATGAGTATTCCTTCTTTCCCTAATCTGTGTTTCTTATTCTATTTTTTCTATAAGAGTGTGGCGACTTCCATCTTGCCTGCACTTCTCTTCTATTCCATTAGCAGTATTTAGTTATATGCTTTACAACATACAACATAGTCATGGTCAAAAGCAGCAACAGTCTGTAGCTGGCTCAAGGAGTTCTTTGAGGCTGAGGCCCCATATTGCGGAAACGCAGCTTTTTATATTTGCTGCGGTTTTTTGAGGCAAAGCCAGGAGTGGATTGAGCAGAAGTTACAAGTATAAGAACGTCCTGTATATTTCTCATTCCTTTTGTAGCCTTTCAAAAAAAAAAAATCGCAGCAAAATCTGCAACAAACAAAGCTGCGTTTCTACAATGCGGGGCCTCAGCGTGAAAGAGTTTTCTCCACATCAGTAGATGGATACAAGAATATCTCATAATTAGAGATGAGCGAGTACTGTTCGGATCAGCCGATCCGAACAGCACGCTCCATAGAAATGAATGGATGCACCTGGTACTTCCGCTTTGACGGCGGCCGGCTGCTTAACCCCCCACGTGCCGGCTACGTCCATTCATTTCTATGCGAGCGTGCTGTTTGGATCGGCTGATCCGAACAGTACTCGCTCATCTCTACTCATAATGGATGTTATCTGTAGAGGTGTGAACTTCTATTGTATTCCTGTTGGTCTTGTTTGTGATGTAAATGAGCCCCTACAGAACTAGTATGTCTAAGGGAATGTGTCACCAAAAATGGCCAATTTTTTAACCAAGTTTTTATGAGAAACACTATTTTTGTTTTACGTTGCGAGGTGCGATAGTAATGTAATTCTG